>NC_060208.1:82880000-84080000 GCF_021130785.1 Homalodisca vitripennis
TTATTTCGGTAGTAGTTTCATTATACATATCGAAATTTATAATATTCATTCATTAAAAATACACATTTTAACTGTATTTTTTTAAAATATTGGAATGTATAGGGTTAATACGCTCTACTATCTGCAACGGATAACTTTCTAATACCCGTGCCAGGTAGTATTTTAAAGTTCCGGGTACCTGAACACTATTACTGTTTGTAACTTCCGTACTGTTACATGGAACGGCACTTAAATGTGACCCTTTAGTAATGAATACTACACCGACCTCCGCTTACGGTGGGTTCGTTTAACCTTAACGGCCTTTATTAAACTTTGTTACTCAGCTTTTGCTAGGGGCTTGAATAATCTTGTTAAAGGGATAACAAAATTACAATCTCCATCAAATTATTCCGCATCATGATGCCTTTATATTTTTATATTATATAATTATAGTATATTAGTGATAATAAATCTATTTCTAACACTTAAACTATTTTGAGGCTTTAAAATGTAAACAGTTATAGTAATAAAGATGATTATGCGTTATTATTTATGCTAAAAACTAGAATCAGTTGGCATTTCGTTGTAATATCAAGCACTATGAATGTTGAATTTAGCTCTTATTCACCTTCCTCATAGTGCAGCGTCTGGAATCTGATGCTGTAACGGACTTCACTCCTGGAATCTGGAACTACTTTCGTCTGATGAGGTCGATAAAAGTCAACAACGAAGAAGCTTAAGTCGAACAATTTACATTCTTTTGACATCAGATATCAAAGTCTAGTTCAGGTGAATTGGAATTCTCATTGCCTCATCAGGTGCACAATTGACGAGACAATGAGTTTTCCAATTCAACTAGATTACACCATATTTTATATTTTGTACTCTAGATGTCTCTGATATCGAAACTATATAAATTGATAGTTTTGGGTTTCTTCGTCGTCGGTTTTTTTCGATATCTTCGGACCAACATAGGTCCAGATTCTAAGAGTCAAATCTGTAACAGCATCAGATTCAAGACGCTGTCTTTATATGTAAGTTTTATTTAATCAAGGTAACTAATAATTGATCTGAGCAAGAATGTGCTGTAAACCTATTGTAGCATGCCAAATTTACACAGAAAAACCATAAATTTATGTCGTACTACCATTAAAGAGTAAATGCTTAATATCAAACTGTTATTTATATTTTCACAGTTGGTAGTACGAGAACTGAATAGACTCGGGATGTTGGTAGACCTGAGTCACACGTCAGTTCGCACAATGGAGGACACGCTCAACGTTACACAAGCTCCTGTCATTTTCTCGCACTCCTCCGCCTTTCATTTGTGCAACTCAACTCGCAACGTGCCTGATCACGTGCTCAAATTGGTGGTGAGTTTTTTGACGTAACTGACTTTTATGGAACTCGAAAAATATAAATAGCGAATTAGAAGCCAGTCATGATTTGAAATAGTAGACCAAGATAGTTAAAATTAATGGTTGTTATCCAACTAATAAATAATTACAGTGTTTATTTGAATTTGGTTTCAGTCCATGGAGGGTTTTAATATTTAAGTTGTTTAAAAAATCTTCAACGGTATTATATAATTTAAAAATGTGTACGGTACATACTTTAGTATACTATCACGTATAGTTAGAAACTGAGATAAGATTGGTTATTGATGACAGTGAATAAATAATATATCTATAATAACTTTAAACTATAACTTAACTTCATCAACAATACGTGACCAAAAGACAGTAAGATTTTATTTAATAAATAGTAAGAGAAAGCAATAAAATGAAAATATTAACAATAATTCCTAGCATTCAAAAAATGAAAACTATAAAATTTATAACAAAAAAATGATGCAGACTATTTTATATCTTCAATTATACAGGAACTATAGATTAACGCCAAATAGTAGCCTCCTCCACAGGTACTTCTATGTAACGATACCCCATTATGACTCCTATCAGGCGTAGAAGACAGTTTGGAATTGCTGCAGAGCTGATATCGCAGATTGGTTGGAGATACCACGCAGTGGAGGCATATTCTAAGTCAGAGGGAACGTAGGCACAATAGAGTAAATTGATAGTGTACTGACTTGTAAGATGTGAGGATGTTCTACGAAAGTTAGTCCTGGCAAATATTCAATTAACTAGGTTTCTATGACAGAGATAACTGAAATAATACTCCAAGATCCTTTATTTCACCTTTATTCTATAGGATCACTTTATTTAGTACATAATAATTAACAATTAATGTCCAGTATCTCTGGAAGGAAGCACTAAAGCACTTGTATATGTTAAGCTCACCAAGTTCTCCTGGCACCAGGAAAGAACTTCTGTCTTGGAGAATAAGGCTATCATTGGTGTTCTGTACACTAGTGAACAGTTTCATGTCGTATGCGTTCTAAATAGTTCTATTATAGTATGGGAGTCTGGGTTAGGCCCTAAATCGTTACTGTATTGTACTTGTGAACTAATGAAAGAGGGGACAAGGATATTGCAGAGTGTATAACGTTTACAATAAAACCACTACCACCTGCAACAAATTTAGACAGTTTATACAACGTTTACTTAACTAAAAATAAATTAAATTTTAACATTAACAAAATATTCAATTAAATAGTTTAGTTTGTACCACAAATCAAGGCTAAAGTAAAATCTTGATGTTTATTCTTGGATAAAAAATATACTAGTAGATATCCCAGTTTGGATGTTGACCACAAACTAACTAATACAGTTTCAATGATGGGTGCTATATCAAAGTTTAGCTCGTTTACTTCTGCGATTTTACATATAAAACTGTTTAATGGCAAAAACCTTCAGTTGTCATATTGATGACAACAAAATATACCGATTGTTGGCGTTTTTCAACAAAATAGCAACTGTGAAAATTCACCAAGGAAATTTATAATCCGATTTAAACCAAATGCCTATGCCTGATACATGTAGGTGTACTGCAATTTAGTATATAATTTTAGTAGTTGGAATAGTATTAAAATAAAGTTGTAAAAATTGAGCAGGTTTTTAAAACGACCGTAACCGGAAATTGCTCGTTTTAACGTGTAAATCGCCAAACAGCCCAGGGCGGTGTTGCCTTGTAGCGACAATGAATAACAACAAACTAACCCAGTACAGAACCGTTCAGCGCTCGTCAACTCACTCCCTGCTGTGAGAACTTTGAGACTACTGCAAAATATGTGTTGTACAAGTACAAATAGTGCTAAACACGTTTTCTGCCGTTTTTGGTACAAATTAGTCATACTTGTTTAACAGTAAGAGTAACAGGGACATGTAACTGTACCGTTTGAGATACGACTACGCCATGTACTCGGTTACTGAAAGTACCGTGTACAGATTAAAGCTATAAAGATAGTAAGAGCTTACCTCAGTTTTGTAGTTGCTGCGTGATGGCGACATTAAAATATTAAGCGGTAAAAAAGTTTAATTATTAAACGTGCCACGGGGTGTATTGAGTAAATAAAAGTACTTATAAGGCTTCGGTTTATTTATTAGATCCAAAACCACAATAATTACAAAACTGTTACCCGTGCTTACGGCTTTTACAATATAACGAGAGCTTGTGAAAACGATAACCCGTAATTTAAATTACACAGGCTTAACTAGGTAAAAGGTGGTATGTGCGCATAGCTTAAATGTGTTCGCTATTCAGTCTGAACCAATGAACATTTTCTAAATGGCGGCCATTACAGTTTGAACAATAATTTTAAGTCAATTACTTCCCAAAATAGACCTAATTTCAAGTATTAAAAAGTAAGGTATATATAATTTATTATACATTATAACACAAAACATTGTTTTCGAATTCTTAGATCATCCATAAAGTTTGAATTCCAGTTATAAGCGTACGAAGTTTTAATTAGTATAAAATATTGCGTGAACTATGAACACGATAATTATAGGAGATACGCTAATAGATAAAGGCTAAAACTTTTACAGATACAATAATATTATTTAGTTTAGGTGAGTTCGTTGGCTAGTCTTAACAGATGAATCGTCTAAAATTAGCGTTCCTTCGTATGTGTATCGCAAATATTTTACAAGATAAATCAAAGTCGATACATTTCATGAATATTCAAAGTAATCTCAAACATAATTTAATACCAATTATTGTTTGAAAGTTTTTAAAAGTAGTTGGTGGCCGTTTACATTTACAGAACTATGAGATTTTATTATGTTTCATCAAATATGTTTTCAAACAATTTCGGAATTATTGTAACTATAACAAATCCTAGTAATTACAAAAAAGTTTCTTTAGTTACAACAGTATTTTATTGTAAAGTTTCAAGACTACGGGATTTAAAAAGGTTTTAAAATGTTAGAATATATTAAAATCCTAACTTTGAGGGTTATTGTCCCATCAGTGTTGTGAATAAAACGTCTAAACTAATAATGCGTCTTGAATTTGACACTTGGAGACGACGCGGCGGCTTCTTGAGAAAGCTACCTACATTTTAACTGAGCTGTAAGGAATATTTGACTATTTTAAAATACAATCGATAAGAGAAATTATGGTATAAAGTGAATCGATTGAAATCTGCTCTAATCTAGGAGTGGATCGAAATTTAAGTGAAGAAAAATGTTTAATCTTAAGATATATAAATTCAGTCACATGTCATATATTTTAAGCGGATGCAGTAAAATTACAACAATTTGAGTCTAACAAACTAGAGTCTTAAATGAATTATTCACCCACCTGTAAGTGAAAAAATAACTGTGACAAAACATTTAATAAATGAATTTTTTTCCGCTTGGTATTTTTTTCTACTAATGGATTTAGTAGAAAATCCTACAAAAGGATTAGGTAATTTGTAGGATTAGGCTTGTAGTCGGTTTGTTTACTGCCTGTGGCGTTCAAATATTTTATAATAAAATCAGGCTATATTTGATAAAACCAATATGTGAATCCTAAAGCATATAATAAGTAAAAATTTGGAATTTATAGTGCTGTATGTTTCATAATGTTTTAGGCCTTAAACGGGGGGATCGTGATGGTGAACTTCTACTCGCTGTTCATAACCTGCAACCAATCGTCCACCCTGCAGGATGTAATTGGTAGGTACATCTTAACTCTGTTATCATACCCACATATGCTACTTCGCTATATTTAGATAATGATATTCAAATGTGTAGGACAGGATTGCAAGGATTAGGTAATTTGTAGGATTAGGTAAACATAAATTTGTTAACTTTACTAACCTTTTATTGACTAGCATAACACATTGTAATAGTGATAAAATATTTAAATGGATTTTTATGGACAAGTAAGAGATATAAATATTAAGTTTCTGCTGTTCTGCAGAGACCAGCGAAATTTGTGCAGAATCTGCAAAGTATAGACCACAATCCAGCGCTCATATGGAATTAGCCGCTTCATCGGATAAATAGATGCATTATTGTATTTGTTTAGAGTTTAACTAGATATCCGTTCATGCTAGTATAAAATCGTGGATATGTAATGAAAAGAAATGTGTTAACCGTATTGAAACAGTTAATTTTAGAATTACTACATTATTGATGCCAATCATATGTTTTTAATTAAAAAGAGTTTCGCAATAAAATACACAAATTTTATTTATACATTTAGAGCTTCTGTAATTAGTGACGTATACCACTGGTAAATTTTTAGTTTACGCTAAAACTTTTGTTAATTAATAGAACCGTAACTTACACAGTTACAAAGTTTCATAAAAAGCGTAGCTTAATCTCTCACATTCACTTGTACACACCAACTGATGTATCCCGGTTGGTTACGGGTTTTGTTGTCAGTGCACAAGTTCATTAAAAATTGGCGAAACCGTCGGGTCGGGTACCCGCCAGATTCACATGCTCTTTCTGAGGAATTTCCAGTGAACGGAGGGATAACTGACCCATTTCAGACCGTTAGGTACCATTTTAAATTGTCACCTGTAGGTTCCTTTTTTTTTACTAAACATTTTTCGTATATTAGTTGTTCAAGGAAAACTCTCTATACTCTCTATCACCACAAATATACTATTAAATGCTACATATTACATGATAAAATAATAACGAAAAAGTTATAATACATGATTTATTTACTACCTAATGTAAAATATTCAAGTGTGCCTTAAGAAATATCTTAAAACGTTCTTGAGTATAAAACTACTTATTTCAACGAATACTACAACTAAACATCTACAAAATAAATTTTTTATAAACAACACAGTTTTATAACACTTTTAATGTTTGGATTTTTACATGTTTATAGTTCATACTATGTATTTTATTTACCTACATGTATTGCTAAATACGACTTATATTTAAAACAAATTATTTAAAAATTAAGAAACAGGAAATTATCCTAGCCTACAACTTTCTATTTAAACAAACAAATATTACCGCAAACAGTAACAAGTACGGTGTGGTAGATATAGTAGATGCACACTTTGTCTCAATTCTTCTATATTTGAACCAAATAAAAACAAAGAAGAGTTATATAATAACTATATCAGTTTAATATATATTTTCTTCTTACTATATTAGAACTAGATGTAATGAATTTGACTAAAGAGTTAATAAATCAAATTAAATACGAAATTAAAGTCCAGATTTTCGTATATAATATTTGTTTCTCGACAGTTACGACGCGTCTGATAACTTTAGTATCTCTCGTCACTTCTTCAAACGTCTGGACATCTGGACGTTAGCACTCAGAGGGTACTGCACAAAGTTAGGACTATAAAAATCTCTTGAATATTAGCTGGTTTAACAAGTGATTGTTCACTAATATATCACTTTTAACCCTTTAAATGCCTTATGTATATAATTGATACATGCAACACCTTCTGCTTCGGCTTTATGTATCAGTTTTATCAGCTTGGAACAAATATAAATTTTCCTTCAGGCATGGAGTATTGCTGTAAAATGTCACTTGAAGCCATCACAGTTTTTTATAAATTGTATAAAATAAAACTTTTTTGTTTAGTTAAAAAAACAGCAAAATTAGACCAAATTTCATAATTAAATGTAATATGAACCATTTATCATATTTATAAATAAGGCCCTGGACATAAATTAATTAATTGAACGTGAAGAAAAACAATGTAAAATAATATTACATTATATTGTATTATATTATTTGTTTCAGGTTTAAATAATATAATTGGATGAATCACAGCTGACAGATAGAAACATGTTAACGTTATATGATTTGTAATGTTACCAATTATTGTATTTTGTAATGGAAACCAATAGTTTTTTAACTTTTAACAGGCCGAGTGTTACTGGTAATGCAGTGTTTTTCATATATTTTTATATGCAAGGAAAGGTTAAGTCGTATGCATCAATATTGATAATGCTGTAGACCCCTATTGTTTGTAACTGGTTTGACCTAAAACAAGTCATCCTAATATTGGTCGTATTCCGTAGCGTGCAAAACAATCATCTCGAGAGGCCTAACTAAAGACCATGCAGAAATTGGTACCATTGTTTGGTCTGCGAATAAGTGGAGAGTGCTCTGACTTTTCCTGCAGATGATCATACATAGTTGATCACCACCTTGAAGCTTACGGGAATTTTGACCCCCGGTGTTTCCAATTAATTGCATGTTGTACAAAAAAATATCACAATATAACAATATAAGTGGTGATGTTTAATTAAATTTTAGGCCTGCGTGGTAAAGTTTATAACTACCAACTAAGTTATTTTACGGTTTACTCCACCAAGAAAAATCGTAAAACATTTAATTAAGCTCTTTAAATATCTTGATGTGGGAACCCATATTAATATAGCTGATGTTAAACCGAAGCTGCCAATAATCTGTCTCCATAGATTAGATGGAATTGCACCATGATTGGTAGAAGCATGTTAAGGTTCCAGCTTTTTAAATTTGAAGCTATGCTCTTCATTAATATTGTTTGTTCTTGAACATATTCTTTTGTTCTCTAACAGTTTTGCTTTTACTAATATATACCGTGGTTTTGTAACTGAGTTTTGGCCTGATTTTCCTTACTCTGCTTTTTATATACAAGTAGATAGTATTATTGGAAGTTACCGTGTAACATCTGTTGATTGAAGATGGTAATGTTTCATTACTTCATTCACGTCGTGTTAATATACTTGTTTGTAATGAATGATGTTTCAGCTCACATAAACTACATCAGGAGGGTTGCGGGGGAGGACCATGTCGGTATAGGAGCTGGCTACGACGGCATCAACTTGTAAGTGTTATATGTAATGAGATATGTAACAGACGCAATCTAATCCATTTTTACTTTACGTTTACCTCTTCTTAGTAAGACGAAAGCGTCACTGTTTTAACTATCGTCTGACACAACCCTTTCAAACTATTTTGTCAGACTGTTGAACATCGTCTTTATCTTAGTGCGTCCCAATTACGATTTCTTTTATAAAGAACCGTTCCCTTCCAGGACACCCAGGGGTCTGGAGGATGTGTCCAAGTTCCCTTACCTGTTTGCCGCATTGCTGGAGGATCCAGAATGGAACGAGACCAGGATCAAGAAACTGGCTGGGCTTAACTTCCTTAGGGTTTTTTCACGTGCTGAACAGGTACGCTTCTTTTATTATTAAAAATGGCATTTTAAGCTGAGTAAATGATTATTGTAATGGAAAATGATGAAGTGTCTAAAATATTATTTGAGCCTGAAAGGATACCACAGGTCTATGATACATTACTAAAGCTCTAAAGGGTTTATCACCGAGCCTGTGTTGTTACTCCTACCTTGTAACTATTGATTCTATTGAATCATTTTTTCAGGGCATTCAAATTGCAGAAGCAAGCGATTCGCATAATCGCACAGCTAAGGTTCAGAGAAACATGCAAGGAAGCTTTTAAAAAACTGCAACTGTTGACTCTGCCGTGTCTCTACATCCTAGAGACAATCTTTTTTTGTATGTCTAAATGTACCATGACACGTGGCCGAGACATACATTCGTATGGGACAAGAGGCAGAGATACCTACCGAACTGGAAGTCACAGGACGGGGGTTTACGAACACTTGCCTTCGCAGGCAGGAGTTCGTTTTCTCAACAAGTTGCCAAATTCAATCAAAAACGCCCCAACGCCCAAGGCATTAAAAGCTCGTTTAAAACGCTTTTTAGCGTCTCAAGCATTTTATAGTGCTGACGAGTTTATGGCATTCGACTGGGTGACCGCACAATTGGAACACTGACAACCAGCGTTGGAAAATGGGAAAATTGGCAAGAGTGAATGTGGGGCGACTGAATTTCTGTATGTTTGACTGGTCTCAATGTGGAGTGATTGGTCCAAATTATAGAAAAATGACTATTGCTATACATTTTTGTAATGTTCTGGCAAAATATAAATGATTTGATTTGATTTGATTTGATCTTTTTTATTATTTAATGACATTTATCTTTACAGTTTATTATCATTACGTGTTATTATTATTATTATTACAAGGTAGAGTACGCCACGCAACGTGTTGCGTAGCAGGATCCACTAAGGTTGCATGAAAGTTTTAAATCTACAACTCATTTCATTCTTAAAATCTCTCAGAATATCTTGCCACATGCTACATTCACAGACTTTTACATTGATTTCCGATTATATTATTTTTAGTTCTACTATATGAATAAACCCATCCTAACTTTCCAACCTCATCATCTTCTACTCAGTTTTATTTTTATTATTTATGCATAGTGATTTTTTATTGTTGCCATCATAGTTACCCATATGACCAAATGTAAAAATATTTACTCAACAAAATCCCATTGAGCAACATGAACCATCACTGAACTCAGTCTCTCATATATAAATGAAGCCTTTTTGTAAATTTCCAAGTCTAGTGATCACTTCGTTTTCAAGATATGCGAACAGACGGACATAAATGAAATTATTCCAGCCACTCGAGTAATAGGCTTCACTAAAGCTCACTCAATAGTTATAAAAGGCTGCTGTTTAATAAAAAGCCTTCCAGGTAATTTTAACATAAAATATTAAGTTTTGATGAAAAACTGAGTTTAGTGTTAAGATCAATTCAATATTAACTAAAAGTGCCATATTTAGGAATGTTCCTAGAATTTCAATGAACGTTTATTTTATCATCTTGGAAAATGTAAAATTTAACCCAATTACTATTACTTTCAAGACTATCGTAAATTTCTAGATGTAGAACAATCTAATAAACACATCAACACCGAAGGTACAGAGGCATTACATGTGGGTGGCCTTAGCTTTCCAAGCGGTCATGCGATTAAATTGCAGCACTTTGCTGAATTAAACTTCATTCTCTTTGGTTTCACAAATTGTGTTTTAGTAAAGAGGGGTTGTACTGATTTTTTATCGTCACGTCAATTAATATTCTTAATTGAATACGCCTCTACGCCCAGAAAAAGTTCTTTTATAACTATAATAAAGAAGGAAGATTCTTCTTCAATTAAATTGTTTACATATCCTCACCAAATGTAAACAAGGTGGATGTACTTTTCTTCGTTAGATATTCCGATTGTAAAATAAACAATATTCTCTGACTTAGATGCTACAATTTAGTACCAACAGCCTATCGAATATAAATTCCTTAAAATAAAAATAATCCATCCTTATAGCTTTATACAAGCCTGACTTACATGAGGTTACATGAAGCGACTCATCAGTATTTTAAAAGCGATAAAACATAATAATTGTGGAATTTATATCAATCACCACCATTCTCCAGACATAACCGTCTAGATGCAAATTCGACGCTACTACTGACTTGAGGATTTTTTATGTAATAATAATTCCAAAATAAAAAACGCAATTTGAATAGAGTTCTCTAAAGTATTAAAGTATAAAAATGTTCTGTAATTTATAAGAGCTCTTATCAATTAAATGTATCAATATTAAAATTATTTAGGGTTTGCAACAACTGTAATGTCCAATTTTAGTGATGCCATTATACAAATTTCACTGAAGCTTTTATAATACGTACATTTATTTTTGTTTTTGTCGATATTTAAGCATTATTATATTTAACCCAAATCTACCTTACGTCTGTCTCAGGTGAGGGACTCCTGGAGCCCTGAGGGTCCGGCGGTTGCCGAGGAACTTCTGCTGCAGAGGCCACCTACAGAATGTGCCCCAGAATCGTGATCTGAAGAGTACCGCTGAAAGCTTTCAGGACCAGCCACAAGGCCTCGCTGTTGGTGGACTATCGTGCTTATCACTACTTTACGCCCTCATCCGTGAAAGCTTTGTCACTTGGTTTCTTGGATTTGTTGGTGAACTGTTGTATAATACAGTGATATCACAAAAAATAATGTTTCATACTATTTCTTGGTAGTATTTAATTTTAGTCTCACCATGAATTATCATGAATACTGTTTTTTACACCAAAAACATAAAAAATGTTTCTCAATGTGCAACTCTGTATTGTATAAGTACTCGGGATGGTTAAAGAAATTATATCTATAAATGAAGATGGCAAAATTATTCAATGATTAAACATTTACCGACCAAACTTTATTAAATATTAATACTATCCATATTTTGTATGTCACTTTTTGGCGTTTAGAACATTGAGCACTGAACATTAGAACATGAGTTACGCCATACGTCGCCATTACTTTGCCAGTTTACGCCATTACTTTACCTTTATCTATACCTTGTACTCTCACAGCTGTGAATTAAATTTTTCGTTTCGCACTTTACCAGACAATTGTAGACACAATTATTGTGGGGGTCGAAATGGTTTTATACCCTATTTGTTACAATGCTAGACTCAATGTTACAAATACAATTGTTACAATGTTACAATGGGGGTCCCACCTTAGTATTATTTATACTATATCGGAGGGAATAATAATATAAAATGTTTCATTTATGCACCATTAGTTTTTTTTATTTGGTACTCAAATAATTGTCGCACGCCTTAATCTACGGTTAATAAGGATCAGCCAACTACACGAAGACCGACTGTGTCGGTGGAAATTGCGAATGTCACTCTTTTTATTTCGTTAGCTGATAAAATTAATATGCATATGTTTGAAGGTTGCTTTACAAACTTTATCACTTACTTCATAATCATTAAAAAGATATTAAATGATCTGAAATATTTTACATTTAATTACTTACAGAATAACATGTTGAGAAAAGGAACAACCATTTTGTTTGGAAAGCACTGAAAAAGTAAAGTTGTAGACGTCAAGTAGAGTTACCGACTTTAACTAGTTTAACGTAAATGTATTCACCTGAAACTCGGTAAAACTAATGGACAAAGCTTTCTCCTTTGATATTTGCCGTTGTTTTTGCGGATATCTACGCCAGCAGGAGTCTTGAGGCACAGATTCACTGTAGTGTAAAGTTCTAGCGACTGCCAACTTTATAACAATGCTCAGTTGTAGTAAGTATTTGTAAGTCCCGTCGCCACGCCTAACTCTTAGACTAAATAATCGTTTTAGCTCTAGATACTATGCGAGAACATAATCTATTTATGAAGCCTTTTGATTGAGACATGCCTTTTTTCTGATAAGTGAGTATTCTGAGATCATATATAGTCTAATATTAGAGTGGTTTAAAATTATGTAATACTTTTTTGAAGAATTATAATAGGAATGATTATTAAAATCCAAAATACGATCATAAATTTGGAATTCTATTTTTGCATACTATTCATGGGCCTATTGATGTGTTTTGATTTGAAATATATGTAAGCCTTTTGATTCAGAAATGCCTTTTTTGTCTGATAAATCAGTATTGATAGATCATAGTCTAATAATAGAGAAGTTTAAAATTTATTTATAAATGTTTTAATAATAATAATAAAAAGTGTTCTTTTTTGATTAAAAACATAATCATAACGTTTGGATTTGACTTAATATTCTATTCATGAGCCTATTGGTACGTTTAAATTGTAAAAATATGGAATACTGGAAAAAACCAAGACAAAATTCAGAAATGTCCAGCTCGTATTATATGTATACTTCATCCAGTTCAGTAATGTAGATACTTCTGTGAGATCACTTCATCAGTTTTAACATTTGAAGAAGAGAATGGATTTCAACTCTCGAAACGCAGTATTTAACTTTTTTGTAACTTGGAGCAAAGATAAATGTAATTTCATTGTTTTAAAATTGTTAAGCTGAGATCATTTACCACAATAATTGTAAATTATCTTCTAAAATACTTGTATTTGACTACGGTATGACCTAATTAGGAATTTATAAAGAATTAACTTAAATTTATTGATTAACTGATAAGTATACTTTACCATAGACTCTAAATTCAAGTATGTAAGGTCATGGCTTACTCATAATTTAAAAAATAGGATACAGGAAAATAAAAGGGATGTGTAGTATAATATTCCTATTACACTTAGCAAAGGTGAATGATAATTGTCCTATTCAGATACCTGTGTTTATACATATAAACTATTTAGTTTAAGAAACACATTTCTGAAGATGAAGATAGACGATTACGAACCAGACAGTAGTTTTACGTTAAATTAAATATTCTTATGCCAAATTCGAAACATTTAACCGTAGCGTTACAATATCTTGTGTCAATTAATACTGACACAGAGAGCCCTAGCTGGTTTATAAACTTCGGTTTAAGGCACTGCAGTTTTTATACTGAAATATTTACAGGCCAACACTAGCTATAAACCAATATTCATACAAAGTAGCCGCTACATTAATAATTAATTATTGGAGCTGGATATGACAAACAGGATTATGGACATCGTATATTACAGAACTTTGTAATATGCACGGGTGTGTTTAATAAAAATTAAAGTTTCGGATTACCTATTAGGTTTTGGGATTAATTTTCTAATTATTTATGTTTGTTAAGAAAGGAAATAACAATTGAAAAATCTAAAATATGTATTATTATCTTGATGTATGTATTATGCATATGTATACATTATATGTAACTATTACGCGATATAATGATGTATAATTAATTTAAATCATCAAAATTTAGACTGTACTTTTATAATAAGAACAGATGATCATAGTATATAAATCAGATTTTAACTTATTCGCCATAACACATATATATATATGTTTACCACTAACGAACATTGTTTTAGAAGTTAAATACTATCTTTCATTGTATTAGTTAAACAAGAGATAACTTATACAATGGTGAAAATTGAGGCACGAACGTCAGCGCTAGGACTGCCCTCTGTGTAATAAGCGGTTCATAGTTACGTGACGCAGCCCTAGCGTCGAACCTTAGAACTAACTGTAACAATAACCCCGACCATCAGCACACCTAGCCTACATGAATTATTTGTCTCTTGTTTAACTAATACGATAAATGATTCTACATTCATTACCATTACATGATCCTTTATGAACGACATTATGAATAAGCTTTATGTAGTAGTAAATGATAAATGGTGCTTAACTGTTCCTGTAGGCGTGGCGACGGGACCCTCCTAATATCTCACTGTGCCGAACACCCCTAGCGTGTAAGGACACCTTTTACCCTTGTACTGTTACCCTTTCATCCCTTCCTACTCCCACATAGGGCTGTGTCCCTGGCTGTTTTAAGAAATGATTATTTTAGATAATTAGTCTACTTTATATATATATAGGCTGGTGAATGTATTGTCAACGTTTATAGACTTGGCGTTAAGATATTTTCAAAGAATTTTTATTTTAGAGAACTATTGAAATTTATTTGTATTTACAGCAAAACCGTGAATTTTTCTACAAGATATACAAAGATAGTTTAAAAAAATATAGCAATTCCTTAACTAAAAAATTGGTAGCGACAAACTACAATTATTTTTAAACTAAGATTTGAATTGAGATTTAGTTTGATAAATTTACCAAATCAAAGCTTTAATTAAAAAAAAAATTATATATTAGGCCCTAAGAAATTGAATTTATAATATTAGTATAATAAAATGAAACTGACGTATTTTTATTTTTGATTTTGTTTGATGAATTTTATATTTATAACTTACAATGTGAAAAGGAATAAATACAAATTATATTCAAGGAACGCGCATGTAATTTAATGAATATCTCTTACGGCTTTAGGATTTATGGACACCGTTATAATTACCCCTCACGTGTTTTCTCTAACACTGAATGAATCACACTGTATTCAGTTTCAAACTCACTTGATGCATATACCAAAAATTATAAGTTTGATCTCAAAAGAGTTTCCAAAGACAATTTTGTACTCCATGTACTGGAGAATATATAATAGCATAGCATATTCTGATTGCTGGCAATAATTGCTTGTTTTCGTTCGTGTATTGCAAAGATGTAGTAAAACTGGAACTTGTAATAAACTTGGCTCATTAATAACCCGTACTTAACGAATATACATGAGATAATGTAATGAGATAGATGTCAGCAACTATCTAGAATATGATAATACATCTAATGGCACGTGTACAAAAGTTTGCCATTAACTACATTTTGGCAAACATAATAACGTGTTGTAACCGTGACTCACCTAATAATCATATATTTATATATTTGAACCACCTAGGGTTTATATTTTATACATATTTGCAACTTTTTTTAAACTTTAATAATTTAAAGTTGAAGTAAAAATATTTTAAAACGTTGATTTCTATATTTCAGATTTTAAATGACATTGAGTCTCCGTAACCGGCAAAGATGGAAAACAATTGTGTTCTTTTATTCCTAATTACTGTTAAATAATATAGTTAGGCTATATTTACAACAAATTAACCATTCGTCTCCAACCTTTAAAAAAATAAAAAAGTTATAGAATAAAATGGACTGACAAGCAGAAAACAAAACGTTTAGGGCCGTATCTTGTGTGATTTATAATCTTTTTAGCATAAGTTTCTAAAATGTTTGTATCTTTTTTATAAAACACGGTAATAAAAAAATTTTATTAGGATTATTTGTTAATCTAACAACTGTACAAAAATTATTATAACAAATTCAAACTTTTGTATTGCATCAAGCAGTGTACAATATTTAATACTTCTTTAATTATTATTTAATACTCATTTAAAATATTTCATTTAGTGAGTGATGAATTAATCTGCTCCTTTATGTCGACTCTTCACGCCAAGTCCTTGAATGCTAAAGTTAGCTAGTATTTAAGTTACGTTTGTAAATTTTGTTATGTACGTAATTTTCTACCCAAGGGTCCTGTACCTTGGTGCGTAATGTTGTCTAACCCGGCTGTACTCGTACAGTCGCCACCACCTTGCGTGTCCCACCGTCATACATACCCATCACATACCGCTGTACATGTGCTGTACATAGTAAACACTTTGTTACCAACATTCCATAGTCTATCACATGCAGTATGTTTAACGTCGCGTCGCGTAATATTGTTTTATACAGTTATTTTAGGAGGTTGTTTTTATAGGAACCGGAACAATCATATTTAGACAGAGTTTTATATAAAATGTTACTCACTATGAATAATTTTATGTGCGAGAATGTTACGTGCGAGTGATGGCGTCTCACTGGAGTTTGATATTACCAGAGTTTTATTAGTGTTTTTAAAAATTGTACGAATCAATTTTTAGACGATGACAAGCTATTTTCTGGTACACAACATCGATCACCATCGAAAAGGTTAGTTTAATTTGAAATCAATCTAAGACAAGAATATCTTTTTAACATAATTTTGTCAGTAAAAGGCCGTAGTTAGTAATCGTTCCCAATATTAGTTGAAATCACATTTTTACAGACCATTAAGAGTCATTTAGAGTAAATTTTAATTTATTCTATATAAATAAGTTGAAAGTTTAATGCTAGTTTTCATTAATAAATAAAAAATTTTAGTGCAGACAAGAAGAAAATTGCGTTTTAAATATATTTTTTGTCCATTTCCGCTATATGCCTTCTCATTTTAATTATTTGTTATAGCAAATTAATGAAATGAACAGTTTTATGCTTTATTCAACATTGTTAATGACTACTAAGGAAGAGTTTTCAGGGCGTTATAAGCGAAATTACCAAACATCTCATCACTGTAAAGATAAGAGACTTTGAAGTGGTCAGCGGGGCTTGGGATTCCAAACTTTTCTATAAGAACACACGTATACAAATGAGAATATACAATTCGATAGATATCTACGGCATTTGTAACGAAAAACTTTAGTATTGTATTCTTTTTCGTGATGGTTAATATATCAAGAGAATTTTTTCATTCGTCGCAGTTAGTTTTGGGCTGTTTGGAAACGAAAAGTACTTTCTAATCTTGTTAAACAATCATAAATAGTTTTTCTTTTTCTACATTAGTAGTTCAGTAGTTTTATATCGGCATTTATTTAAAGAAAATGCTTTAAGATTTAGATGTATATAGCGGAACATGACCTTAATTTGGAATTAATCAAATGACCTGTAAGAACGTTATTCAAACACATAATATTTTTATAACTATTCGTTTATCCTATATATATATATATATATATATATATATATATATATATATATATATATATATATCGAAATTAAATCGGTTCTATAGCCTGTCTATTACCCAAAAAAAAACTAATGTAAACTTCCGTGAAACGCCTGATGAATGCCCTATCCACCTTCTATTATACAAGTCGGTGTTTTGTTATGTTAAATGTTCTAAATGTTTAGCCGATGTTCTAGAAATGGACAGTTACTTTTGTGTGTGGATGGAGAAATAAATTAAGATATATAAATAGAATTTCATAAATTTGTACCTGAGGATTACGAAGATGTTCTATATTTGTTGCAAGAGAGCCCTGGTATATATACGGAATGAGTATGTCAGGAGTTCTTTCCAGTTGCTTTTAATTTTATTTGTTACATTGTATTAGTATTTGAAAATGTTTATTCACTACGATACTGCCATTGGTCTTGAATGGATGGTGGATGTATAAGATAATTAAGTCTAGCCATTGATAAGATAATCGAGATAAAGCTATCTTCTGTTCTCTGGCAGAAAGACTTGTCCTTGGCAAAGCTATTAGTTGGGAAAAGTAGACCTTTAATCAACTGCACCAAAAAAAAAAAAACAAACAAAATACAACTCTGAGGTGAAACAAAAGACCCTCTAGTACGCATCTTCCAATATTATATTAATTTTAAAATTTATTTTTATATTTTATGCAAAATATATAATTGTTAAAATGATAAAATGTTTTATCTAAATATTATTATAAATGGAATATTTTAAGTTTGTTATTCTATAATACAGAAGTTTCGCCTGGTTTTTAATGTAATATTCTGACTTTCTCCATAGTCACATATTAAGTATTATTTATTTCTAGTTTTTATGCTCTGGTTTTATAAGCAAACATGTACCACTTATAATTGGTTTTGATAAAAAACTGGTCTCATAAGAATTTAAAGAATATAATTTAAAATTTGTTTGAATTAAAAACTAGTCCTATAAATATTAAAAGAGTTGTAAAGGACTATTTTCATTATGTAAAATAATACTCGCTGCTCACTGTATACTATGTGTAAAAGTAATATCAAGCACGTTTTAATAAAATATCAATCCATAACCATAATTCTCTTTGGTACGAGTACGTTGGCTTTATGAATACAATATAAATTAAACATAGAATGGACGTCAAAGAAAGGTGTAACCACAGTAGTAAATATTCGTTTAATAGTTCATAACTAACATTTTTAACGTAGTATTTTAAATATTTAAAGTATGTTTTGGTTTTAGTATTCTCAACTTTAAATTATTTATGTAGAACAGAAACTAATTGGATACATTACAACATATCTTAGGTTCTGTTTCTTTCTTAATATTGGGTAATAAAGAAATTACTTTGATGTTAGATAAAAACAGTTAAGTTGATGAAATGTATTTTTTTATTTTTTCACTCACGGCAGACTGATACGGCAGAAGCTCATATTAAGTTACTTAGCCGAAATACTCAAATAACTTGACCATTGCTAAATTAAATAATATCTTCGTATTGTAGCTTTAATTACTCAAAGAAAAGACATCCTGCTCCCACTTTAAATCCGTGCATGTCACAATAGTTTTTTTAAACGATTAGTTTTGTATGTTTAATGATTATTGGATCACTTGAAATTGCTTTACTATCCTGTTTTTGAAACGTAAAAAGTTTAAAATATTTTGTACAACTGTTTAAAGTGATACAATAAAATGACAAATTGTAAATGTAACCATATTTAAATTTGTTATTTCAAGTAAAAGAGAATATGTATAAACTTTAAACTTACAAAGTTAAAAATTCCATCTTAAGTTTGAAGATATACGGACGGTGCTGACGCGAGATTGACTTTATATATCAGCCAGATCGAGATTCACGGACAATTACATGGCTTGAGTGTAAGTCCTTTGACATTAGTTCTTTCGCAATATGTATTACACAGTTAAGTTCAGCCTTGTGTGAATAACTGCGAAAAGCATATATAGAATTAAACAAAGAGATCAAGCATACAAGAGGGGCTCTAACTCTAATTTAAGAAGAATTAAAGAAATCGAAAAGGGATAATTTGATTTCTATGTATTTATGCATTTATTATCACTACATTTAAATTATAAATAACGATTCTGGACGTATTCTTTGATTTAACGAAGAACTTTCTAAGAACTACTTTTGTAGAGCTTCATGGAAATAACAACTCAGTGTATGGTTGTTGAAAGTATTTTCGGGCACACAAACAACATGTTGAGCTATTTTGTCATATATAATTCTCCGATTACTTTTTATATCCTCCCTTGAAATAACCGATCTCCACTCGTCGAAGGTATACTTTGAAAGAAGGTGCTGTTTTCCGTCAATAGACATCTCTTTTGTCAAGTGAAGTTGTGCGGTTTTTCATTGTAACGTTTAAGACCCTAAGACCATTCCTCACTGCACGTGGCTAGCATGGCTGGATGTAAACTAAGTTTCAAAATGTAGCTTCCTTGCTTATCAAATGTGGTCGTCCATACTGCTGGGCTACGGTCACTTGCTTTTTCTCCATACTGGCTACTCGTGGCTACCAGTCGCTTATCAAGCGATCTTTTGGGGACGTGGAGAACACTTTTAAAGTTGTGGAGCAAGCCGATAACGTTAAAACCCTACTAAAAGTACCCATCACATGTAGAACGGGATAAATTATATAATGTATAGGAGTTGTTAAAATTATTTCTATAAAACTTTAAAAACTGCGCAACATTAAATATAAGCATACAATATAAGCTCTAATTATCCATTTATTCTTGCTGATATTATACTTTTAGAGCCGTTTTGTGTGTTTACTGATTGTGTGGTCACCAATTGGGATGTGATAAACTCGTCAGCATTGGAAAATGATTGTGTCAACAGAAGCGTTTGGAACGAGTTTTAACGCATTGGGATTTGCGGTATTCTTTGTTGAATTTGACTACTTATTGATAAAACAAACACTTTCCTGTATCTCAGTTTGGTAGCTATCTGAAACTTGTTTAATTTTCACTTGTCAGGACACACTTAGACATACAAAACTACGTTATGTTCAATATGTACTGCCTATTCGTAGTCAACAATTGTAATCTCTTAAATGCTTCTTGGATGATTCTTTGAACTTCAATATTTCAATCACCCGAATCGCTTGCTTGTGTTTCATAACAGTTCTCTGTTGTGTACCTGAACTTGTGTTTTGTGTTTACAAGTAAGTGGTCATTTGAATCTTCGAGGAGTGAAAATAGAGCATTTAATTTAAGAAGTACATAATCGGTGACTTCTTTGGAATACTGAACGTAAAACCGCTTTATCATTGCAGCAATGGCTGGGTGTTTGGAATGCCGCTTAGCCGGCATAGAATAACCTACACCCAGCTATGCTTGTCAGTTCGTTTAGAATATAATTTTAGTAAACATCCAAAAGACCTCAGTGGTGTAATTAAAGTTTACAGAGAAATATATCACTCTTGTAACTGTTGTGGCAAGGCATTAGTGTCAATTAGTTGACTACTACACGCTGTTCCAGCAGGGTTTTACCAACCCGTCAGAATATATACGGTTTTCTCTTTGACGAGGAAATCCTGTCAGTGCCTGAGTCCTCTATTCGTGTATTGTTACAGCTGGCTCAATAACGTTACGTGTACATTAGCAAGATACATTGTAACTTCAGGCTTCTTGTAAATTATCTCGTATCTTCTTCTGAGAATTTTTCTGATTCACTTTTCGTTCATAACGGGCTTAATAGCTATGCAATGTCGATCTATTCAGCCCACCAACGGTAATGGTTAATTTCCAATGATTTTTAGGCACATGAAGCGTCTCTATAAGATGGTAAATAGATGCTCAGTACTTGTAGGAAGATAATGTATTACATTCCATTGGCATTGTTTGATAGCATTTATACTTGCAAAAGATTAAGTCATTTAGAACAAAATGTTTTTTATAACCTTTTATGTAAATTTCAGCTCTTTACGCAAACGTCATCCATAGCTTATAGCGATAGCTTTGGAAAACTTAAAACAGTTGGCAAATACCTGCAACTTATGCGCTTGGTTAGGTAGAACGTCTGAAGACCCAAAGAGTGGTAGTAGAGTAAAATAAATAGTCACCAATTTAAAATTAAACGTCCGATCAATAAATCTTTCTTGTTCTCACCAGAAGTTGCTTTTAATATTTTAATTTAAATAACAAATTGGGAACACCTGTACCGGTATATTTTTTTTAATTGAGCAAACACATAATTTATGCAAATATGATCATAGGACCCTTCATTTTGTTTGTGGAATAATAACTTTAAGTAAAACATAAATAAATATTACATGTGATCCAATAATTATTACTTATTTAGTTTCAGCCTGTTAGGTTAGGCTGTACTTAAAACATGTATATCTTGTATTTTAATTTAACTCGGAGTATGAGCAGTGTTGAAGGGCAAGCTAATTCTGGAATCAACAGGTACTAAACATTTACTGTAAAGTTTATACACAACTTTTATGAGAATGAGTGGGGGACTAACGCACAAACTACTTGTAGCTCTCCGATTGGTCACAAGCATGTCTGTAGATACCATGTTTTCTATGCTGCGGACCGTACGTGGTGTCAGGCATCACGATCTTACTAGAAAAATAAACTAATAATTAAATTTCTTAATGTGACTTGTCATTTACCCTGTTTCCTTTTATGACTTTCAAGTGTTAAAGTTTGTAATGCATATATATATATATATATATATATATATATATATATATATATATATATATATTATTTAGGTTATAATACAGACCTCAAAAAGAAATAAAGCCTTTTAAATTAAGGTAGTAATATTAATTGGTTTAATCAACAGTAAAGTATACTGTACTAGTGCAAAGGGGATATTATAAAAATTTCACAATGACAAAGAAATTATATATAAGCCTCACGGGTTTCACGACAGACATTAATTCGATAGTTCTGACCAGACTCTCTTAAGTTTCATAGGCCTCAGAAGGAATAGCATAGGCGATAGGCAAGGTTAGAACGGTTTTACCAATAAGGATGGGAAGAAATGGTGGATCATACACCATAGAGTGTCGAGCCAATTTCACTAATTTTACTATTAAATATAAGAAACACACGTAGTAAAATAAAATAACGTTTGTACTCAGGATATTGCCATGATCATTGAACTTATCTATTTTAGTTTAATTTAAATAAAACCGAAGAATTAATTAATCATGTCTTAAAATAAGATTTCTTTCTGAAGCTTTTTAAGTAACTATCACTAGAATCTTAGGAGCTTGTATATCTCATCTAGTAATTTAATATATGAGATACGCTCATAAGTTTCTCGTGATAGTTACTTGAGGTGCATAAGGGAGGTATTTAATTTAAGTACGTTACAAGCTTTTAATAAATAATGACTAAAGATCTGAGCTGCCTGTTCTTGTTTGTATTTTTCACCTTCAATAATCCTGGATTGCATAACCAGTAGGAGTGCTTCTTAAGAATATACATATCTAAATGATTATGTATATTTAAGTAATTATTTTAGATAGTCTTAATAATCGTTATATGACTACAGATAATGTTTACTGTGCTTTTCTAAAATTCTTATGAATCCAGGCCCAAAAAATCAATTACGTCTTCGAGAAGATAAAAAGCTAAAGTAAGTATATAATTAATGAATGCTTACCTTAATGGTCAAATTTACATCCAAACCTGAAAGTATATGATTGTAATTGTTATTCCGCTGACGAAGAGATCTAATTACTGACCTAACACATAACTATAATATAGTTTAAAATAAACCAATTATGTCAGGAATTACGATTGTTGAATCAAAGTTCATGTGCACTGTGTCTAAATCATGCACTTACTTAAAAGAGAAACCGATTAATGCCAATTTTCCTCAAGATGTATCATTACAGATTTCTTGTAACGCTAAAAGGTGGCAAATTACCCTGTCTACCTTTCCCAAAGTTAAAAATAAATTTATAGAACTTGTAAACTACTTAAACAACTTCTGTTATATTTGTGTTGCGTTGAAAAATTCATGTTTCATTGTGGTGACAAAGGCCTTGGCTTCTAGGTCTAAAAGGTTTAATTTCTAAATAACACAATTAATTACTAATATTCGTTGAATTGTTCTACACAATATGAAATCTTTAAACATAACCAGAAAAACGTATGAGAATTTATGTCAAAAATTAAAAAATCAAGAATTAACATAATAAATTAACATAATCTCCTACAAGGAGGCTGGGATAGGAGAGGATGTATTGTTTAAACATAGCCGTGAGCTTGTTTAACATCGATGTTACTGCAGTTACAATGGCTCCGTTGTGTCACAGTGGCATTGTTCGCAGTGACGATGGAACTGTAATCTATTAATTATTGCTTAGACACAAGTACAAGTACGTGAAAACGGTTATGGATGACCAAGATTTGATTTTTGCAGAATGGTCATATTGTTTGTGAAACTGAAGTGATAAAGGTATAGTTTTGGAAATATATTGTCAAAGATAAGATAATCTTCTCGAACGCTAATAAAAAAAAATAACTAGAATTTACTGAAATTTTTTTAATTTGCACCAAAAGTACTCGGGATCATAATTTGTCTGTTTGATCCATGTCATTATTGACAGGATTCCTAAATAAGCGTCTTATGGAACCTTGTGTTTCCAAATGTATTTCATAATAATTTGGAAAACACCAACCGACTCAATCCTGTGTCGTTGCTCTACGATGGATATTTTTCCTCTAAAAGGGACGTCATTAAGGCATTAAGTGTGAAAAGTTGTGTTTCCTGGCATTTATAAAAGATCTTGTAGTAATTTTATGAAAAATAAATCTTATACATGTCCTTTGTCTGGCTTCTCCATTTGGTACATTATGTAAAACTTCCATATTGATTTTCTTTGCAGCCGTTTATCCTTTAATAAATATTTATAAACATTGATTCAGTCGTTTCGGAACAATTTGTGGACGTAAATGAAAGTAGCATAGAAAGAAGTCAAATTGTATAGCTTCTTCTTTTTGCAATCGGTTAAAAATAAATTAACGGGTCATTGACTGGCTTTATTGTGATCGGTTGAATTCATCGACAAATGCTTGTATAAAGTAAAATATTACATAATGCTTTAATACACAAATATGATGGAAGCATTGATAAAAGTGAAGTATTCTGTAGATATAATCGAAATAAAACCTTTAGATTTGTCACATATGGGCAAGCCTCCGAATCAGCTTTCCATGGAGGACATACTTAGGTCATCTTAGCGAATTTCAACCTACAACCAAATGAAGGTAGGTTTTCATCGTGTATCACCATTTGTATTTGATTATGTTTTAGGGCTACATATTCATCTCGCCCCCCGTTTTCATTTAATAACTAACGTCAAGTATAGGATTGGTTGAATTTGGGTTTTCTGGTTTGCACTTTTATAATCTAGTACACAAAAATGCCTACTCGTTCTATTCATTCAAGTTATTCTTTCTTGTAATAGATGGATGTATGACGTATCGTAATGTTATGAAAGAACATGATGGAGGTTTGCCATATATGCTATAGATGTTGGATAACGAATTCGTTTATGTTTCCATGGTGGGATGAATCCTCGTGCGATGATAAGTTTTTCTACCACACGAAGTGACTCAACACAAACTATGACAATGACTATGACCACAAACTTTGTGGAGGGGATGGTCCATAGAGTTAACACAAATGTCCCATCTGTAAATGTGGGTGTATGTAGGGAAATAAGGACACTTATAAAAGACGGTGAGCTTGGGGTGTAGTCTAAATATCCGAGTTGGTGCTGTAAAACGTGTGATATATAAGAACGAAGTAGAATCTCAACTGTTTCTTCAGTAGTTATACTACTGGGTTGGAGGTGTAAAATGTTTTCACATTAATTAGAATGTGCGCTGAATGTGATGTGGAAACTAATGCTTTAGATTCATAGTCGGTATTAAGAATATAAACGATTTTCAAAATTATTGTTATAGATTTAGTACAAAGTACAAATGAAATTAATAAAAGATGAAGAGCATTATTTTCCGGTGTAAATAATTACTTCCACTGATTAGTTTTAACCTCGTTTACTTCAATAATTTGTTCTTATACATCAGCGATATTTGAAATATATCTACTAGCATTTTCAACAATAGTTAGCTGAATGTGTAGAAGGTCCGAGCTCACTAGACACAGTTGAGTGAGTGACGTTGAATACTATAAGTTACGTAACTTAAAATTATTTTTCGTTTAAATATATTATTGTAGCTGTTTTAAGCTACATTTAGTTTCGTTCTATACACATTTATAGGTTTCCAGGACTAAAATACTAATGATGAGTTACTAAATACGTATCATTTTTGTTTGGACACTTCACATTTTGACTCACTCACGGGCATTATACGCGAATGTGTAAAACTAATATAGGCTAAAAATACATTAATGACGAAGGGCATTATTGGGTATAATTACTTCAGTTGACATGTTTTCACAGAGTTTTCAAAGATTAACAATACATGTTCATTTTTTTATACAATGCATGTTTCATTGTTTAACACTAAAAATTAATGTTTATCCATTGATAAGAAGTCAAATAGTAAGTGACATTTCAAGTGCGTTTCATACAGTTCTGAATATTCTCATCAGTCGGACAAACGATGAAGGAAACACACATTTGCCATCGTTCAGTCATGCAATCCAATCAGTAACACTACGTATCGAGATATGTAATCTGATATTTTCTTCCGGTTAGTGATTAAACTAATCCACGACTACAATCTAAGTTATAATGAACGAAACATACCAGATCGCTGTAACACGCATAAGCCAGGAACCGCAACAGCCATGTTGTATGTCTATACCATCCGTCTTGTGTCTTGTATAAAAGACGAAACTTTAACTAAATATTTTCGCCAGTCCGGCAAAACGTGTTGCTTTTATGAGGAGTAAACATAGGAGTGACAAATTGAGAGATGTGCAACGATTTATTCATGCCAGAATGAATCAATGCATGAATCCCCGCTTAGCCCCTTAATGGTTTTTGGGTAAACGTAAAGATACAGTAGATTTAACTAAGACAAACTTATACTCAATTTAGAACGATTTTAAGTCAGCACTGTTTCCTATTTTTGCGGATTGTATTGAGGATTGGTCTAGTGAATAATTCAGCTGATACACTTACCAGGTACATACGCAACTATCAGAGTGTTAGTTTATAAACTCTTTCCTCAATCATGTAGTAAAGACTTTCAAACAAAAATTTGTTGAACTATTTATAGGCCATAAAAAACGTTAAGAGTTTATAAGGTTATCGTAGGTTTACAGGATTACAACATGTTGAATAGTTAAAAACTAAAGTTTGTCTAGATTATTCCAACCTTTATGTAAAGAGTCGTTGATAGTAAGTAAATTCAAACTAAACTAGTAGAAAGGTTTATAGCGATGAAGTGAAAGCAGTTACCGTTATCAGTCTGACCAATCAGTAATCAATATGGCCTCTCTAAGTCTGTTACGTAAACGATAATATAATGCTATATCATTTGTGAAGATTTTCCTTCTTGGTTGTTTAAAAAGTTCCTCTCAATACCGTTTGGTATGCCAGTAGAATACTATCATTTGATAAAATTTAATTGCACATTTGTATTTTTTACCATAAAATTCTGTCATTAATAAGTTTTAATAGTTGGCCTAATTGTGTGAAATACGCCTCTAATAATAGTTTTATTTTCAGTTGACAGCAATTTCCAAGTACAAAATAATGAGGTTGTGAGGAACGTCCACTTAACTAATATCAATTCTGAATAGTGAAAAATTCAAAGAGATACGCACAATCTATATACGATGAATAATACATGGTTTAACAAACAGTGCAATGCCGCTTATAGAAGACACCACTCCCGGCTATGTAGCTGTTCAGCGAGGTGGGAAATTGTTTTAGTCTAGTCTTGTTACAGGGCAGTTTTATGGCTTTCCGTTCTTTGAATCTGCCGTGAACATAACAACAAAAGTTTCCGACAAGAATTTACTGAAAATATGTAAAAATACATTTGTGTAAATACTACTAGTTTTTCGGATTTTAAGTTATTGGCTGAAATCAGCTGTAACATGAAATTTAGGTTTTGACAGTAAAATACCTTATGTTAATATGTTTTGTCCCTCTAGAATAGCAAGAAAATTAAATTTATGCCTGTTTCCAATTTTTTCCGATTAAATCATTGATTAAGCATGCGTCTTTTTGTGAAAAAATTATTTGCAAGGTTGGAAAATTGTTGGAGAAATGAAACTCACAATTTTACAGATGATTATAGGACGTAAATTTAATGTGGAAGTTTTAAAACTGTACTAATGTGTATTTAAAAATAAAAAATAAATGTAATGCTTGGACAAAAAATATTGGTGTTATAAAACATCAAAACTATGATTGTTTTATTACTACAGGAGACCTTGGTGGTTTTGCGACAACCGTTTTTAAACGAGAAGCTATATATCAGTGACGCCAGGACAATATCCTGATCTGGCGCACTCGAGACCTGCTGATTAAGCAGCTGGAGATTGCGTACATCTAGATCTCGTATAATCTGCCTGCAATGGAAGGCCGTTAAAACGTGGTTACTCTTAAGGGACTTCCTTTATTACGTCTAAGGAAAATTTCCTCTATGGAGCAGTAGGAAGGAACGAATACAACAATATATATTTTATAAGTTAATAACATATTACACAGAAGAAAATGTAAGCAAATAGAATACATTTACTTACTCGATGTCGCTGTTTGAGGACAATATATAATGTACTTAGGCTGAAGTTTGTGATGTGGAAAGACATGACCGACACCCAAGGAGAAATTTCACAAACACCAGCCACACAATTTGTGATATTACTCCGTATCAGCCCAGGTAATAAAGAAAGAAATCAACTATCTATGTGAAGACTAACCATACCCCTTACACCCTATGCCTTGACCAAAAAGAACTGATGTTTTATACTGTATGTTGACCGTAAAAATACACGAAATATGGGGTATTAAAGTGCTGAAACTTTTTATGTTCTGGTCTGCTATTTTGAAAAGCACATAATTTTCACATAAATTTTTGGTGTTTGATTATGCTGTTGCGGTATAATGTTACATTACAATAAAGATGTACACTAATATTCTACAGTAATAACACTTGGTGTTTTATTTTTTAACGTAAAAATAACTTTTTTTAATTCTTAATAAAATACATTTACTCAGCGTTCAAATTTAAAAAAAGACAAATTTTGTAAAGACCTTTAAAGTTAGGTTCAACATAGTGTAACCTTCCATATATTATAGGTCTGATAATTTGGACTTTTTACAGTAATTGTCTGTGTAAGCATGATCCATTTTGTTATTAAATATTATCATGTGACATAATATTAAACGGTAAGAAATATTAATGTTTAAAATTTTTAATACAGCCATGTAAAACACTAATTTTCGTATGCTTTGGTCTGCTACTTTTAAACGACACACAGGCACCCGATTATATATATATATATATATATATATATATATATATATATATATTTATATATAATTTTGGATATTATTAGATTCAAAACTCTGACCGACCTTCAGTTTTGGTACATCTTAGTCCTTAAATGGCCTGAAAATATTTAAAAATAGATTCCCTGTATGTAACTTAGGGGTTTTACATTTTTTTTGCTTCGTTTTTACTCTAAATATTCTCCCAATATACGTTTAGTTCACCTTTTTTGACACCCTGTATAAATGTATCTTAAAACATTAGTGAAACTATACTCTGTAACAAATTTTGCAAGAGAGAACAGTACAAGTTCACAAACAGGAAGCTTTAAAAGTGCTTTATAACAAGACTAGACTAAAACAATTTTCCATCTCGCTGAACAGGTAACATGGTCGTGAGGTTGGGAAACTTTTTTAAGGCTGGAAATATTAAGGTGCGTTAACGCATATTTTTTATACAAAAGTACAAAAACCACAAGTTGTGAGGTGTTTCGGTGAAATCGCTTTTTTATATCGTCTGCCCTGATAGTTGGAGTCGTGCTGGGTTCTATTCCCAGGGTTGTGATATCGACTTTATAGCTTTTTCTATCTTACTTGCGCCCTCACCGTACGCTGGTAGAGATCGATATGATACACAAGGCTAAACGTGAGTGAACAGAAAATCTCAGACTCGTTCAAGAGCGAATTTCAGGTTATTCGCACTCTTCAAATAGAACGATATCATCACAGTTTTCTGTTCTATGTTTCGCGATTGAACGTGGATAAATGTTGATTAGAGCTGTCAATGCCCCCGTTTCTTAGAATGCGACCGTTTAGAAATAAATCCTATTGTAACGACGACTATTTGGCAATTATTTGTGCGTGAGAAAACAGATTTTTAATATCGGTGGTCCGCGAGATCTTTATTCCACAGGCCGTTGGCTCGAATCAAGTCCCTGTCATCGTCTGGCTCGTTTCTTCTCCCTTCAGTGTGTTGTTGTGCCGTGTTAAGCTGAGGTTATGTTTTGACTTTATAGTATCAAAATAAAATATTAAAATATACTAACCAAACAAAATTTCCTTCTCTATTAATATAGAGAAGGAATACAACTTATACGTTATACATAAACTAACGTTAACGTATAAGTTTATAAGTTAAGCTGGAAGCCAAAATGTCTCTAAGGGGAGTCTTGTGTTATATCCCCTCTCTGTGAAGCAGCTAAATCCCTTCAAGCAATTATATTAGGTTATTAATACAAGTATCCTAGTTCAACAATGATACAGGTATTTCGTGTGTTACTATTTTCCTCTTTTAAGCCCTTAGTATCAAATATGTTATTATCATAACAAGCATTAAAAGTTTGTTATAGCCTACAACCTAACATTCACTTTGAAACATACTCTTCGAAGTAGGAAGTAAAGCTTATGCGATTTACAGGGCACTAAACAAATATTAATTTAGAAACCGGGCTGGAGAATTCAGAGGTTTATTAAGCCAATGAATAATATATCTCTGTAAAACAAGGCTAGTTACCTAGATAGATAGCCCTAAATTAAGTTCCCAGCCTATCCTGGCGTTGATCAATAAACTTTGAGCTTAGGCAATTAGGGAAAAAAACACGACTTAAAGTAAGCAAAATATAATTAATCGTGAGCTATAGAAAGGTTTTTATATATTGCCTATATCTAGTAGATTGACCAGGTACATACACCTAACTTATCTTATGCACCAAACTATTAAACTTTTAAGAATAGGATAACAAACCTATACAGCTTATAGGATGCGAAAATATGCGTTTGCAAAACTAGGACAGGTAGTGAAGGGTAGCTAGAACCTACAGTGTAATAGACACACTACTGTCACTAACCGCAAAAACCTATAAGCTGCTGTTAACCTATCCTACGCACCGAATTATTAATTTTAGGAAATAGGATAACGAGCCTACGCGGCTCTATAGGATGCAAAATACGCGTTTGCAATAACTAGGACAGGTAGTGAACGGGTAGTAGAACCTACAGTGAATATACACACAACTGTCACTAACCGCAATAACCTATAAGCTGCTGTTAACCTATCCTACGCACCGAATTATTAATTTTAGGAATAGGAAAAACAGCCATACGCGGCTTATAGGATGCAAAATATGCGTTTGCAAACTAGGATAGGTAGTGAAAGGTAATAGAACTATATTTAATAGATACTCTACTGTCACTAAACAGAGATAACCCTTATAAGCTGGTTCTTTCTTAACCTATCCTACGCACAGAATTAATCAATTTTAGGAATAGGACAGCAAAACCTACACTCTTATAGGATGCAAAATATGCGTTTGCAAAACTAGAAAGGTGGTGAAGGGTAGTGTAACCTATCAAGTGAATAGATACGCTACTGGCACTACCCGCAATAACCTATAAGCTGCTGTTAACCTCTACTACGCACTGGATTATTAATTTTAGGAATAGTATAACAAGCCTACGCGGCTTATAGGATGCAAAATACGCGTTTGCAAAACTAGGATAGGTAGTGAAGGTACTAGAACCTATATTTAATAGATACTCTACTGTCACTAAACGAGATAAACCTATAAAAGCTGGTCTTAACCTAATCGTACGCACCGAATATCAATTTTAGGAATAGGATCACACACCTACGCGGCTTATAGGATGCAAAATATATACGCGTTTGCAAACTAGGATAGGTAGTGAAGGGTAGTGTAACCTATAAATGAATAGATACGCTACTGGCACTAACCGCAATAACCTATAATCAGCTGTTAACCTATCCTGACGCCACCGAATTATTAATTTTAGGAATAGGATCACAAACCTACGCGGCTATAGGATGCAAAAAATACGCGTTTGCATAACACTATGGACGGGTAGTGAAAGGTAATTAGAACCTATATTTAATAGGTACTCTACTGTTACTAAACGAGAATAACCTATAAGCTGCTATTAACTATCCTACGATACGCACTGAATTTTTAATTTTAGGAATAGGATAACAAAGCTACGCGCTTATAGGATGCAAAATTACGCGGTTTGCAAAACTAGGACAGGTAGTGAAAGGTAATAGTAACCTATATTTAATAGGTTACTCTACTGTCCACTAAACGAGATAGACCTAACCTATAAGCTGGTCTTAACCTATCCCTTAACGCACCGAATTATCAATTTTAGGAATAGGATCGCAAAGCTACACGGGCTTATAGGATGCAAAATATGCGTTTGCAAACTAGGAAAGGTGGTGACAGGGTAGTGTAACACCTATAATGAATAGATACGCTACTGGCACTAACCGCAATATAACATATAAGCTGCTGTTAACCTATCCTACGCACCGAATTATTAATTTTAGGAATATGATCACAAACCTACGCGGCACTTATAGGATGCAAAATACGCGTTTGCAAACTAGGACGGGTAGTGAAAGGTAATAGAACCTATATTTAATAGGTACTCTACTGTTACTCAAACGAGATGAGCCTATAAGCTGGTCTTAACCTATCGTACGCACCGAATTATCAATTTTAGGAATAGGTGATCACAAACCTACGCGGCTTATAGGATGCTAAAATACGCGTTTGAAAACTAGGACAGGTAGTGAAGGGTAGTGTAACCTATATAATGAATAGATACGCTACTGTCACTAACCGCAATAAACCTATAAGCTGCTGTTAACCTATCCTACACACCGAATATATTAATTTTAGGAATAGGATCACAAACCTCTACGCGGCTTATAGGATGCAAAATACGCGTTTGCAAACTAGGACAGCGAGTAGTGAAAGGTAAATAGAACCTATATTTAATAGAGAGGCAGCTACTGTCACTAAACGACGGTAACCTATATTACGCACCAACGAATTATTAATTTTTCAAGATTCCGTAGGAATTCAAGGTTAACGAATCAGAACTAATTTTTATAATCAACATTCATATTCGTACTTTTTTTTAAATTCCTTTAAATGATTACAATTCGGTTGACTCACCAAAAGATGAAAATATATGCCGACTGTGTAATTCTCTCGTACATGGCTCTCGTTATCCCTCGACTCGACTTCAGACTTTATAAACCGACGTCCGCAAGCGAAAACTCTTCTCCTCGAATTGACTTCACTCACTCCACGGAACGGTAGCTAAGCAAAAAACTCTCTTCCGTCCCTTGTCGGATCGGCTGTATAAGTAGGCCGCCAGCCGGTCATGCGCAGAGACGCGTTTTCGTCAGTCCCCGTCGCCCAGACGCTGCAGCGGGTCACATCGGAGCTCCGGCTAACTGCACTGCCCCGAGTAGAGAGGTTCCCTATACGAAAAACCACGAGAAAGTAGCAGTTGAGGGAAGGAGCCTATTTTTGCCCGTAACCTTGGTGCGGCCAACGAGAGAGCTGAGCGGACGTTGCCAAACTTCTTCCCCGCTGTAACCACAAGCCGCGCGAGTCCAACATTCTTTAAATACTTAATCGTTACGGCTCGAAAGAAAATGTTAGAGCTGTCTTGAATTAATTAACTACGTATTACAAAATGTAATTTTTACGGTCATTTTAAAAAAAGTACATCTCTGTAGCTTATTTCCATGTTGATTAAATAATGGATTGAAATAAATTATTGTATTATATTACTCATATACGAAGATCGTAGGATTAAAATCTTTAGCCGAAATATAAATTAAAAGAAAAATCATAAAATACCGCAAAAAACGATAATTTCCCGTATTTAAACAGTTAGATAATGCCATTATCATTGATATATAATAAGGCATTAACATGTGTGCATAGGGTATAATCATGTTATGTTAAATGGATTTTCAATTTGGTAAGACAAGTTATCAAATACATTTGAAATATATGTTCTTTTCCATAAATATACTTATTCAGTACATAACGATGGAAATTGTTGCCGCAACGGTTTTGTTACGCACTTCGGTTCTCATAAAATTTATAACCATTTGAAAGCATTTTTCCTACCTGTGCGTATTAATAGTCTTGAATCTGTGTTATGTAAAATTGTTTTTTATTATACAAGTGGGTGATTTTAAAATATTTAAACTGGTCATAGTTGAAAAATCATACAGCACAAGTATTTTTATAATATGTAAAATGCACTTTTTCTTATAAAATTCTAAAGTAAACGGTTTTCTATAACATCCAATGAAATTTGAACACTGAGTACATATAGATGATTCAGACGAGTGAAAATGTGGAGGAAAAACGGGTGAAATGCCTGTAAACAAAAAGCCGCACCAGCCCCAGCAGTCGGTGGTAATACCAGACGGATGAGTCTTACTATTTCCAAGAAACAGCCCCTTCTCCTTACACTGTCTCTGACCGTCAGTCAGTGCCTATTGTCGCTTCATCAGTGGCGGTTTGAAAATACTGCATTCTCTTCAATTCCAGTACGCGTATATTATTTTGTGCTGAATTTTACTGTTGATGAACGTTTTTCGTGTTTTTAAGTGTTGTTTTATTAGTAGCTGTTATAAGTGTACCGATTATTTTCTGTGTATTGTCAAATTGGTAATATACTTGTTATTTGATTCCTTATTTGGACAAAATGGAGTGTATGATGATGTTTGTTCAAGTGCACAGCCATCCGGAAGTAAAGAAAGGTAGCGGAAAACCCCTACATAGTGGAGAACGACGTATTATTTACAACGTTTACAACTTTTCAAAAAACTGTCGTTGACAAATTTCCGAGAAACTCTAAAAACTTTAAGCAAAGTGGTATAAACTGTGTGCTGAGGCCTGTGGTGTAAGTGAAAGAACCGTCAACAAAAATAAGTAAAGAAGCTAAGCTGGCCGAAGAAGATGGATCTTAATCATCAGAAATTAAGTTTTCAACGCAGGAAAACAAAGAAGTCGAAAATCAAAAATAACAGGCTTTTTGACGACTTTGAAAAAGATGTTTTGAGACGAACTGTCCTTTCGTACTACGACAGAGGGGAATTTCCCACATCAAAAAGAATCACGCAGGATCTCAAACAAAAACGTGATTACAACGATGCGGTAACTCTCAACAAATAGATTATTAAGGCATGTTGGTTTCAGGTATAAGAAAACCAATGATGGTAGAAAGTTTTTATTGGAACGAAAATGATATTGTAAGCGGCTCGTATTTAAAATTTTTTGAGAACCATGCAAGAGCTTTGAGAATCTGGTGATGTAGGCACCCATATATTACCTCGATGAAACATGGGTTTAATGAAAACCTTACTCGAAAATACATATGGCAGGATACGACTGAGTCTGGTGGACTAAAGGTTCCTCTCGGCAAAGGTAGAAGATTAATAATTTGTCATGTCGGTTCGGCAAACGATGGGTTTTTGCAAGAATGTAAGTGGGTTTTTCGGTCTAAGACATCATCAGTTCGGACTATCACGATGAAATGAACGCTGAATCGTTTTTAGAAAATGGTTTAAAATAAAATTGCTAATGCATTTTGGAAGAAGGCTCGATCATCGTTATTGGATAATGCTCCATACCACTCAGGTACTCGCCGAGAAAATTCCAAATTCATCGTGGAGAAAGGAAGAGATTCAAAATTGGCTGTCTCGAAAAAACATACAATACTGTATGAAAGAAACGAAACCAGAACTTATAATGAGGGTCTCGCCATATAAAACCCAACAAAAAAACTTATGAACTCGACGTATTAGCCAATGAAATGGGACATACAGTTGTCAGGCTCCCTCCTTTATCCCTGCCAGTACAATCCCATTGAAATTGGTATGGGCTCAAGTGAAGGAGAGTTAGAAGGCACGTAATAATAAGACATTTAAAATAACCGACGTGAGAAAACTTGTTTCATGATGCCTCTGGACATAGTGACTAAAGATAGACTGGCAATCAAGAGTTCAGCACGCCAGAAGCCTTGCAGCAAGCTGATTTTTGAAAAGGAATGTAATCCCGCACAAGTGATTGTTAGATAAAATAATTATAAACTTAGCAGACAATTCTGACACGAGTTAGCAGTGAGCAGAAAGTGAAAAATGAAGAAGAACTCCGAGGTTTTGGCTACGATGTTTGCCGCCTGAGAGTGAATAAATAATATACAAGTGCAAAGGTAAGAATATTATTAAGTCAATCATGCTTTTAAACTTATTTCATTTTAAAATAGTAGGCCCTAAAGATTATTTAGTGGAAAAATTTGATTATTTCATAATTTAAAAATATAATTGTTCGATAATTTTAAAATTGATTATCTTGTTATATTGTTTTAAATTATTTTTTAAATCAAGCAACACGTCCCCATGCAGTGTCCAATATAAGCAACATGTAAATTAATTTTGTGTGTGTTTAGTAATCGTTTAAAATCACAGAAAAGTTGTATGGACAATAAGCAAGTACCTTTACTCTGACTAACTGACGGGACGATTGTTTGTTTAATCGATAGTTTAGTTTGTAATACAGGTAACATTAATAAAAACTATAACAAGTAATTTAAATAATAATATAGCCCCAAAAAAAAAAAACCCCTGCCAACGCAATTTTAAATATTGTTTTTCAATTATACTGATAAGTTTTTAAATGTTCAGTGTCAGTGTTAGTTGTGACAAGCGCAGCGGTTTATCAGCCACAATGCGCCAGCCCGTGCCGGGCGGCAGCTGCGGCAGTTGTGTGTGGCAACGTCGCGCAGGCCAGTCCATTCTATTGGTCGCCGCCAACTGCACTCTCTGGCGGTTCCTGTGTATACATCTCAAATCGACTCCTTCTAATGGAATGACGACGACGACTATCGACGAAAAAATAAATCGACACACCTACTTGTCAAAATAAACGTTTTCCCCCTCCCCTCATTTAAGAAAAAGAAAAAAAAACGGGGTATAAAATTGAACCCTTACAAAAGTTCATCAACATATGTTCGTTTTCAGTAATTATGTTTGCAGATAGAATTGAATTATAAAAATTTCATGATTAATAGCTCTGGAAGAAAATTAGATAATGATTACAAATCGGTACAGAAGTAATTAAACTGTCATAAAATTTGTAAACGTATAAATATTCTTATTGGCTTGTAAAAATGGTGGATTTACCACTAAGTAAATGAATGGGTATTTAAAAAAGCGTAGGTTACACATAAAAACCTTTGGAAACTGTTAAGAGGAATATAAAAATAAAATCTTTACCTATGATAATTAGAAAAACGTCAAGCTTACTAAGAAGATTAAAATATTTTACTTATTTATTCTTTTCTACCCGATTTTTAAATTGACGAAAAAGCGAATATGGAAATGATGAAAATGTTGATATGTGGCCTTTTTAGGAAATCATTTTAAATATGTTTTAGCAACTAATTGAAATGTAGTTTAATAGCTACATATCGCAACTTTAATAACACTCTTAAGAAAAAAATTAGAACAAGGGTCTTGTACGAGTATTTAAGAGTAACTGTGACTTTGACGCATTAGATTTTAAAATTAAAGTTGAACAAATATTTTAATTCAAATGAAACGACTGAATATCATAGAATTGACCAATAATAACGTTAAAGTTTCTAAAAACCACTTAGCCTACTTCTCTCAACATAAAATATCAACATCACGGAAACTTAACTTTTAGCAAACTTCAAACAGAATGTATCACTCGGTAGAAAACATTTCTACTAGTTTACAGACAATTGTCTCTACTAAATGAATACTTGGAGAATTCAGTGACTCAGATGGTGATAAACTGTTTTACATTATGTTAGGATCGTTTGCTGTTTCAACCCCTAAATTATGTGGAACTTGATTTATTTATATATTTACATTTTCTTAGAATCCACGACATTTGAAATGTTGTACGGTTATTATTTTTATGCTTCTCGTGAATATGCTGAATAAGATAAATATTTAAAGACACTTTCTATCGGATGTATAGTGTACTCGTATTAAGAGTATGAATATATAAACTTGTGTCCGTGTTTTATTTTAAAAAACTCATAATTACTTTTGACACTTATGAAAACAATCTGGGGTGTTAAAGAGGAATGCGTTATAAATATAACTGTAAAATTTCGCCAGTCCGGTTAATTTTTCATATGAATGTTAAAGTTTTATAACGGCATTAAGAATCTAATCTTATTTTCATCAATGTGTACAACGGGACCGAAATTATGTATAAGTACTCACCGACTCTCGTTTATGACCACTTGAGAGAGTATTGGAGGTAGCCCAGATGTCCTCATTAAAGACGTTTTACAGATGCAACATCATAAAGAACATTTATTAGAAGCTAGTTATACATATAAGCATTTTAAACTGAACAATCGCGATAAATTTGAACAATTGCTTAAAAGTTCTAAGCTTAGTTACGTAAATAAAGTAATTAAATTCAACGCTTAATGCTGTTATTTTTTGAAGATTTGAGAACGTAAGCATTATAGAAAATTATCCATAACTTTTAGGATGGCCTTCATATAAGAAATACCTACTATATGTATGAATACAACTACAACAATGTTCCAAGTTGTTGTACAATAGAACCATCAAACCTTTGAACTTTCCTACATTCAGTGTATAATATAAGGAGGATGTTTTGCGATTTTAAAATAACTTACCACGATTCCGTAAGCAGCATTATTATGACGCATGTTTACAAGAATCCTAAAATTGTATCATTAAAACCAAACTTATAGCTCTAGACATATCATACAGTCAAAGATTCAAAACAGATTGAAGGATTATAAGAAAATTAAAATTAAAAAATGAGTAAGAAAACCTGGCTAGAGGAAGTTTAAGCGTTTTTGATTATAAAAACCTAGGCTAAAATAAAATAAATAAAATCAAACAACCGATTGATTGAACACCAATCAAACAGGAACCATAATCACAGCATAATCGCAGCGGTCTTGTTTAGTACATTCCACTTGTAATGATGTGGCTCTTGACTTCGTTCCTAAAAAGGTACGAAGTCAAGAGAGGTGTATTATTTAGAATAATTATTTCCAAAGAAATTTTAAAAATATATTATGAATTGTTACGAGATCATAAGTTTCAAACTAATGAACAGTCAATTATTAATTGAACAGTATGGAACTGTGTTATGATTAGCATGTTATAAACTAAAGTTCTGAGACATAAATTATTATTAAATAGTAAATTATTAATTATTAATCAGTTACTTCTTACTGGGATTACGTGAGTTAAGATATAGTGCATTTTAAATTCAGAAATTGTATTTTAAACACACTATTGATGACATGTATATATATATATATATATATATATATATATATAGTTAAAACTCTTTAGTCTGTGTGGTTCACGATATATATATATATATATATATATATAAATATATATATATATATCGTACAAAATGAAACCTACATGTTGTACAAATGAAACCTACTAATTAGTCTAAGCTGTAGAGTTTTGATAGTAAACAACGTATGATTGAAAATTTGGTATTAATTTAAACACTAGAGTCTAAGTAGTATACATATGTTTTTAAGTCTAAAGAGAGGACATAATATTAATATAGATTACTAATAACTCAAAAAACTTCAGTATCAAAAATCTCCGGTGTTATATTTGGCTAAAGACCAAATCCTGCTCATCCTAAATGATACCTGCGTAACGTCTTATTATTTACGCAATTTTTATGTCATATGCTCATATTTAATAGTTCTAACAGATTATGTTAGGTTAACAGCACTCGGTCTTTGATATATCTTGTAATTTTTATTGTAGTGAAAACATTATTTGGATTAAAAGAATTCACCAAGAGTGTGATTAACATGTTCTACTGAAATAATATATGCACCTTTAAGTACATTCCTTTTACACAACTATCTATTTATATATATATATATATATATATATATATATATATATATATATATATATATATATATATATATATATATATATATATATATATATATATATATATATTTTTTTTTTTTCAGAAAACCTTGCATAACCCTTGAAAACCTTGTATTGTATATCAACTTCATCTTAGATGATGATTAATTATGGTGCACACATATCTCTTATACGATCCAGCAATTTGCAAAACAAGCTATATGTTTTATACAATGTGCTATTATTTTACGCTTTCTTTAGGTATCGAACAGTTTTAGTTTTAATCATGCAAACGTCCTTATTTAAGTTTATACCTTTAGAGTTTTTAGCTAGATACAAAAGGTATTGACAGATAAGTAAGGATAAGTTATGTGTGCTTACGTTCTTTGTTATGTGTGCTTAATAAATCTCAATTTTATGAATTGAAAAACTTTTTATTTATATATTCGTATTCTAAAGATGGCGGGACAGCATACACCGGGATAACACAATGTGCAGAGCACATCATTACAGATAACAAGGAAACTCAGCACAATGACGTCCCACTTGTAATGTTAGTGGCTTACAGCATGTCGCAGTACATCCTCCATAGTGACAGATCATGCTGCAAGCACACACCGGTACAACACAATGTGCAGAGCACATCATTACAGATAACAAGGAAACTCAGCACAATGACGTCCCACTCGTAATGTTAGTGGCTTACAGCATGTCGCAGTACATCCTCCATAGCGGCAGATCCTGCTGCAAGCACATCCCGGGACAACACAATGTGCAGAGCACATCATTACAGATAACAAGGAAACTCAGCACAATGACGTCCCACTTGTAATGTTAGTGGCTTACAGCATGTCGCAGTACATCCTCCATAGTGGCAGATGCTGCTGCAAGCACACACCGGTACAACACAATGTGCAGAGCACATCATTACAGATAACAAGGAAACTCAGCACAATGACGTCCCACTTGTAATGTTAGTGGCTTACAGCATGTCGCAGTACATCCTCCATAGTGGCAGATGCTGCTGCAAGCACACACCGGTACAACACAATGTGCAGAGCACATCATTACAGATAACAAGGAAACTCAGCACAATGACGTCCCACTTGTAATGTTAGTGGCTTACAGCATGTCGCAGTACATCCTCCATAGTGGCAGATGCTGCTGCAAGCACACACCGGTACAACACAATGTGCAGAGCACATCATTACAGATAACAAGGAAACTCAGCACAATGACGTCCCACTTGTAATGTTAGTGGCTTACAGCATGTCGCAGTACATCCTCCATAGTGGCAGATGCTGCTGCAAGCACACACCGGTACAACACAATGTGCAGAGCACATCATTACAGATAACAAGGAAACTCAGCACAATGACGTCCCACTTGTAATGTTAGTGGCTTACAGCATGTCGCAGTACATCCTCCATAGTGGCAGATGCTGCTGCAAGCACACACCGGTACAACACAATGTGCAGAGCACATCATTACAGATAACAAGGAAACTCAGCACAATGACGTCCCACTTGTAATGTTAGTGGCTTACAGCATGTCGCAGTACATCCTCCATAGTGGCAGATGCTGCTGCAAGCACACACCGGTACAACACAATGTGCAGAGCACATCATTACAGATAACAAGGAAACTCAGCACAATGACGTCCCACTTGTACTGTTAGTGGCTTACAGCATGTCGCAGTACATCCTCCATAGTGGCAGATCCTGCTGCAAGCACATTCCGGGACAACACAATGTGCAGAGCACATCATTACAGATAACAAGGAAACTCAGCACAATGACGTCCCACTTGTAATGTTAGTGGCTTACAGCATGTCGCAGTACATCCTCCATAGTGGCAGATGCTGCTGCAAGCACACACCGGTACAACACAATGTGCAGAGCACATCATTACAGATAACAAGGAAACTCAGCACAATGACGTCCCACTTGTAATGTTAGTGGCTTACAGCATGTCGCAGTACATCCTCCATAGTGGCAGATGCTGCTGCAAGCACACACCGGTACAACACAATGTGCAGAGCACATCATTACAGATAACAAGGAAACTCAGCACAATGACGTCCCACTTGTAATGTTAGTGGCTTACAGCATGTCGCAGTACATCCTCCATAGTGGCAGATGCTGCTGCAAGCACACACCGGTACAACACAATGTGCAGAGCACATCATTACAGATAACAAGGAAACTCAGCACAATGACGTCCCACTCGTAATGTTAGTGGCTTACAGCATGTCGCAGTACATCCTATATAGTGGCAGATCCTGCTGCAAGCACATCCCGGGACAACACAATGTGCAGAGCACATCATTACAGATAACAAGGAAACTCAGCACAATGACGTCCCACTTGTAATGTTAGTGGCTTACAGCATGTCGCAGTACATCCTCCATAGTGGCAGATGCTGCTGCAAGCACACACCGGTACAACACAATGTGCAGAGCACATCATTACAGATAACAAGGAAACTCAGCACAATGACGTCCCACTCGTAATGTTAGTGGCTTACAGCATGTCGCAGTACATCCTCCATAGTGGCAGATGCTGCTGCAAGCACACACCGGTACAACACAATGTGCAGAGCACATCATTACAGATAACAAGGAAACTCAGCACAATGACGTCCCACTCGTAATGTTAGTGGCTTACAGCATGTCGCAGTACATCCTCCATAGTGGCAGATGCTGCTGCAAGCACACACCGGTACAACACAATGTGCAGAGCACATCATTACAGATAACAAGGAAACTCAGCACAATGACGTCCCACTCGTAATGTTAGTGGCTTACAGCATGTCGCAGTACATCCTCCATAGTGGCAGATCCTGCTGCGGACTATTTTAAATTGAAGTAAATGTAGTTAAGAAACTGGATCTTTATTTCTGAATATTGAACACAAATACAAAGACCAACAATAGTGTTTCAAAAATTTGTATTGGACGAACGATACAATGAAGGATTTCGTATATCAGCTATCTGCACGAAACTCTTCCGTTAGATTTTATTGGGCACTGCATCATTCTTTTGAATTTTGAGGTTTTCCTATTACAGTTGGAATTCGTGTAGAAGCAATACAGCTCAATAAAGTTATCGATATGCTGATAATACTTGTAGAACCCTTATGGTTTATTCAGTACTACTGCAGCCAATATGATACCAGTGTTTTTATATCAGAAAATAAACTCGGCTCTTTATTGGCAGTCAAATAAATTCGTTGGCATATATCGGGACTTTCAAACATTAATATCTACCTAATAGTGTTAAGAGATACAGTACTTATAATTCGATGAATAATCTGTACCACTTTTAAAATATTTATAGCATAATATTTCCCTCGCACTAACCTATCACAGCAGCCCTAGTATAGTATAAAAATATATTTACCAATAAAATACACTTGGAAGCTCCGGGAACCCAATCTCAATAGTTTCAAAGTAGTACACACTGGGTCTATCAGTAACCTTATATCTCCAACTTCAAAGTATTCCTCAAGGCATTGTCAACAATTCTATCTCATAAACCCAGAGAGTCGTTGACTTTATCTGCAACCTTATCCCAACAGACTCAGATGGCGAGTGGAAAACAAAACTTGCTTTACCGTCATACTATCTGTTCAGCTACTAAATAGTACCTAATCTAATATATCTATAAATAAATTGTTCTAAAAAAACTAGTATTGATGCAATTTCATTAAACCACAAAAGTAATTGTTGATAATAATGTTTTAATAAGATTATTTTACTTTTTAATCAAACGGTTGAATTATAGTTTAAAAACATTTATAATTTAAATTGACTTGAAACACTTAAACTTAAAGGGGAATTTCATAAAACTCAAATCAACCGTTTAAATTTAATCAGTATAAAAAATCACGCCCATATTCTAAAAAAGACTACACACACACATACAGGCAATATTTAGCAAGATTAGTTTTTTCACATTTTCCTGGCACTTCCCGAAATTCTTGTTTTGAAAAGTATTTCAAAGTATATTACTGAGCCATGATGATACTTTATCCTCCACTCCGTGGCTGGCAAAAAAAAAACGGTATAACATGTTATTGAAGAATTTAAGAGAATACAATGAAAGTCTTAACAATAAATCAAACAAAATAACTTCATCACGCGTGGTACTACGTCATATGGAAAAATATTGTTATATTAATTTAATCGGTTTTATATAATTATCTGCAATTTTCTCCTTGTCTTTGTATTACACAGATAGATACACAGACAGGGAGGCGGACAGAAATGATTTTTTTCTAGTCCTCCGAGTATGAGTTTTGCTAATGCAAAGTGTTTAACAAGTGGTTAACATTTAATTGACTCTGAACTCTAAGTTTCATTTTAAAACACTCCAATATTATTTATAGGAGTAGGTATTGTTGGTGTTCACTAGTTAAGTATTTTTCGGTCATAACTAATGAAGAAATAGTTTTATACCGCCTTGAAGAGTTTATTATAAATTAATCCTTGAACTTTATTCAGGGTTTTGTGTCAGAGTTATAGTTAGGTTTGATGCATATTTTTTAGGGTTTTTAGGACTAAAACACTAAATACGTGTTATTGAATGCGCACCATTTTTGTTTGGAGAATTCAAAATTCAATTCACGCACTATATACCACTAAATTAGACTCTTAATAATCTCTGTTATACATGAATACATAAATATAGGCTTACACGATATATTACTGGACCTGTTACTGTGGTTAATAATTAACTCTACCTTATTGGATATCATTATTTTTGTTGACATATCTTTACAGGGTTGACAAAAAATTAACAATACGTGTACATTCGTTTATATAATTTTCCGTTGTATAAAATTTTATGCTTAGCGGTTGGTAACGAGTCAAATAGAAAACAATTAGAAACAAGTGCATCTCACTATATAATTATGAAAACTTATCGCAATACTGTCACCAGCCAAAAAAAAGGTGCAGGAAATAGGATTTTTTCGGACATATTGCATCGTTCAGTGATACAATACAATCAGTAACACTGCTATTCGAGATCTGTAATCTGATCTCTTCTTCAGGTAAATGACTAAACTAATGCATGAGTCCAATCTAGGTTAAAGTAAACAAAACATATCATAGCCGTCTGATACGCATAAGTCAGCAGCCACAACAGATAGGTATGGATCGATGAATATTCTGTTTCAATATTTTATTTGGATTGTTTTATAACATACTATTTCTCCCGCACCTACCTGTGACACCAACCCGAGTACGGTATTGAAAATACATTTACCAATAGAGCTGTAGCAATACAATACTGCCGGAAGGTCCGGCTATCTCGATAGTTAAAGGCAGCACACAATAGATTTACCGGTAACCTTATATCGCCAACCTCAAAGTATTTCTCCAGGGCATTGTCAACAATTCTATCTCGCTAACCCAGAGGGTCATTTACTTTATCTGCAATCGTATCCCAGCAGAATCAGATCTTGGCTGGAAAAAATTTGCTTTTCCCTCATACGATCTAGTCAGATACTATAATAATTGTACGTTAATAGAGCTATAATTAATTTAATTAGCATTGTATTTCGTAGCACTTAAAATATCAAAATAGGCGGTAAATTTGGTAAAATTTAGATTAACTATTCAGATTTAAACGATATGTACAAAAATACGCCCACACTCAGAAAAAACATACGCACACAGATAATATGTAGCAAGACTAGGTTTCCCCATTTGTTCCGTTAAATACAAAAAATATTTTTTCTCAATGTATATTGACAAACCATACTGATACTTTATCCTCTCCTTTGTATAAAAGGCAAATAAAAAAATCACTAAGGCGGTAAAACAGTATTGAAGAATTTGAAATAGAATAAAGAAAGTCTTATAAATTTATCAAACAAATTACTTAAATGCATGTGTTATATTTCACAAGGCAAATAATATAACGTCTTGTGAAGACACTCATTTTTTACTATGCAATTTCGCGTTACCATCGTAATAACTCATAAATTTAAAAGTAATAGAATCTTAAAACAAAATTCTTTAATTTTGTTTTGTTGACTGCGAAATCAGGATATTTCTTTCTTCGACCATTGAGCCTGCATGCACACTAATTATTCATGTCTCCAGGATATTTATACCAAGAGAGACAAACAAAAATTTACACGATTTAAAAAGACTTAAATGGGTTCCATATGCTACTATTTTTGTCTATTCTATATTAAATGTGACAAAATATACATGATACCATCTCTACAAGAGATGCACACAAAATTCAACATTCATTGAGTCACAAATTCTAGTTTTGAAAGTCGTAACAGTTTTAAGAGATTTAAACGTGCCTCTATGAGTTCAGTATAAGGATTATCTGGTGACAGCTACGGGACAATATCATGTTAGTAATCTTCAATCAACAGCAGATACAGCATTTCCGGTACCAAACACTTTTAATCCCCCATCACACATCCGTTCAAAGTACACCCACGTTTCAAGTTCAGATGGAATTAAAACTAATAAGACCATCCTCACTCATATTTAACAGTATCACTAATTCATAGGTCTACCAGTTTAAACTCATTAAACCTAAGTTGTAAAGTATTGCAGAATTTATAAAATATAAAATAAAATTTCATGTAAATATTAATAAAAAAATAAAATTGGACAATCAGTAATATTTTAAAAATTAATATTTTTAGTATCAAACCACACCTCATTGTTGTTAAGGTCGTGTCGTTATTTTATATCACAATGTATGAATCATATATGTTAGGATTTATAGTAAAATTAGAAGTATAATTTACTATTCTCGTCGAATTTATACTTTTCGATGTTTCTAATTTTACGTAATAACTGAAGTTGAAAGACATATCCCCCCCCCTTTTACATGAGGAAAGTTTTTTCTAATTTGTAAGAAAAACCGAAATCATTTAATTGGGAAAGATAATTAATTTTATAACTAAAAAATATAGTTCCTCATAGAAATTTGAATGATTTATCTTTGTTAAGGGTTCAAATAAATAAAGATATGTTTTTCTTTCAACAAAATGTCTTAACTAAATGTTTTTTAAGATAATTTTCTGAAACAATGTAAAAGATGCATTTACACACTGTATTGTCTTGTATTGAAGGTATAAAAGTCTGTCTTCTGTATTGCAAAGCGAGCTTATCATGGTTAGTTGTTACTTTTCAAAATAAAAATAATATAATATTTTTTGTGACTCTTGTGTCACATGCGTGATATTTTATTTATTTTTGTAATGTTAATATAAGAGATTTCTTTTAATTTAATGTTTTTATTGACGAAAATATAATTAGAAAAATAGTGGCTGCTATTGATATAACAAATAAACCAAGGAGACTGGGATGATTCTCGATTTACAAAGACGAACATTTGCGATGAAAAGATAGAAGTTGCAGAACGTTTGAGAGTTATAGGATGAACTGAAATAGCTATATCTCGCAATACAATTTCAATCAAGCTGCATCCTAAATGTACAGCCTATAACTCGCCCCTGAGATGTCCAGCTAAAATACATACAGACAGATAAACAATCGTCAGAAAACATATTTCATCTTCCGGTAGACAGAAGTGAAAACTGTGTCAAACAGGTTTTGGTGACGGACAGCCAAATCCTGCAAAATTTTGAAGCCCTACTGATGGATATTACTAGCCATCAACAGGATTATGTCCTAATGGGTGATTTCAACATCAATGCAATGGACACTAATCATCCTTCCACCAAACGATTTGTCGACTTGTTAAGGTCATTTGACCTAGAATTGTTAGTCAAAACGCCAACGCGTGTGACACATTCAACGCAGTCGACAATTGACAACATCATCTCCAATCTACCAAGTGTCCGTGGTCGATACAGCTATCTCGGTCCACTACGGCCAAGAGGCTATAATTAGTGGAGTAAAAATCGAGAGGGAGCTCAAAATCACAAAAACAATAAGAGACTTAAGGCCAGTAAACATCGCTCTTCTCAACACTTCCCTTTCTAAAGAAAATTGGAAATACCAAGAATCAATTCATTCAGTAGAAGAGAATTTTTAAAGGTTTAGTGATACACTCAACTTTCATCTCGACATGTACTGTCCTCTTAAAACCATACAAGTTTGTCCCAAAAGAGTAAACAACAAATGGATAACTAAAGGAATTTTAGTTTCTAGAGAAAAACTAAAGATTTTCTCAGAAATTCAGAAAACTTCATACAATGAAGAATTTAAGCGGTTTTTTTTCGAAATTAAAAACTAACTTACAGAAAAGTTATCCAAGCTGCAAAGGCTGGAATTGATGTTCCCAAATCAATTATATCTTCCAAAAATATTTCTAAAACTGCATGGGATATCATCAACAATAAAAAACAAATCCTACAACAAACAAATTAAATTAAAAAGTGGTGATAGACTTGTGGAGGACGCGGTATAGGTCGCAAATAGGTTTAACAGATTCTTCGGATCTGTTGCTTGTGAGAAAGGCTTTTGCCCATCGCCCCTACAAGGAATCCCAAGACGAAGGCAGTATCCAGTAGTCTCTCTGGCACTGGCACCTGTCGTTGAGAAAGATATTGAAAAATAATTCAGCAGCTCCCAGCCAAAAAAATTATTTAAATTGAATGTCGACGTGGGTCATCAAAAAATTTTCAAAGCATATTGTGTGACCATTTACCCAATTAGTCAATTTCTCTTTTGAACAAGGAGTTCCCTCACTCCTCAAAACCGGGAGAGTAACCCCTATTTTCAAGAAAGACGATACCCAATCCCCACAAAATTACCGTCCTGTCTCAATTTTGTCAGTTATGAGCAAAATATTCGATAAGCTTTTCTTGACACAAATGCTTCAATTTTTGAATAAGCACAACCAGCTATCTGAAGACCAGTTTGGCTTCAGGAATAGCTAACTCTCATGTAGTGACATGGACTGTCAAGAAACTCGATATTTCTTGTGTTGAAAACATTTATTAGAATATTGTCGCCAGTCAGACAAAAAGTGTTGATTTTTGATGTAAAATCACAGGAGATACAACTCAAGAACTGTGCAGTGCTTCATTAAATTTGTCATACTAAAAGATTCCTTGCATGAATCGGCGCTTAGCTCCTTAATGATGTGCAGGTTAACTTAACAGTATAACAGATTTAATGAAGTGACCCGGACATTCAATTTACAACGCTTTTAAGTTTTAACTCTTACAATATTCGCGGTTTTATAAGGTTTATTTTTACGGCTAAATTCAGCAGATACACCTACCACATGCGTACCCAACTAACATTGTTAGAGTTTATAAAATGTGTCCACTATTAAGTGGTCACACTTTATAATTAACAAGAAGTGTTCCACAATAGGTCTTATAACGTGCTGAGAATTTGTAAGGCTATCTTATGTTTTCATGTTTACTGCATTTTAAATAATTACACACGAAATTTAGTCTAGATTATTCCACCCTCTTGATTATTCAGACTGGTTGACAGCAGTGGAATGAAACTATTTCCGTTATCATTCTGACCAATCTGATCAATATGGCCTCTCCCAGTCTGTCAGGTTAACGAAAATCTAATGCTATCTAATTTGTTGAAGATTTTCCTTGTTTATTGTTTCTAAATTTACCCTTACTGTCCTTTAGTAAGCTACTACTTTTATTTGATCGTGTAATATGATTGCAAGTTTGTATTTGTAACTATTCGGTTACTATCCAATTTCTAGTCAAGGTTAAGACGGTCACTTAATTAATATAAGTTCTAAAAGTAAATGCAAATCAAAGAGCAGAATCTATACACGGTAAATTAATACATGGTTTCACACACAGTGCAATGCCGCTTACAGAAGACACCCTGACTTCCGGCTGTGTACCTGTTCAGCGAGGTGGGAAATTGTTTTAGTTTAGATTTGTTACAGGGTGATTTTGTTTCTTTCCGTTTTGTGAATCTGCAGTGAACATAACAATAAAATTTCTGACTAATATTTTCAGAAAATTTATCTAAATACATTGTTATATGTATTCATATATTGTTGTAAACACTACTAGTTATACGTGCTATAAAGTAATTATCTCAAATTACCTGTAATGAATATTTCATGAGGTTTTCCTACAGGCTTGTCATTAAAAGCAGTAGTAATCCTTGGATGACTTTAAGAACGCTGATAGTATTGTGACTTTACATTTATTATCTTGTTCTGTAATAAAATTACTCAACATTTACTAAATCAAAGGAAGATTTCTTTACTCTTCATGAAAAGATCATGAAGGCACTGTTTGATGTATTATATCTGTCTGTGGAACCTATAATGGTTACAGAAAAATATATATGTCCCTTAAGTCTGGGCAAATCAAAAGGATGTGAAGAAGTTACACATTATTAATTGAACTTATGGTCAGAAAGGGCTAGTCAATATGCCTCTGAATGTTGACTGTCGGAGTAGGTTGGGCTCCATTATTTTTAAAGGCTTGAACGTAGGGCAATTCTCTCAAGGCGAAGATATCCCTCATTATAGGGTCTCGACAGAAGGTTGGCCAACGAAAAGGTTTTTCTAGAACTAAGTGCAATGAGGGGTTTCTTTTTCTTTAGGTCATACAGTACCATACAAAACAAAAACACCCCCATACAAATATTAAAAAACACACTTAAGACGGAAAAAGTGTGTAGTACTCAAATATGTGATCCTATTCCAAGACCATGTAACACCTACCAACGGTCTCACATAAGACTATGGCTTTTTATTGGGAGACATATAGTATCAAATGGGAGCAATTTGGGACGAACAAAACGTAATTAATTTAGTCCTCTCTCTCTGTCTCTCCCCCTTCTCTCTCTCTCTCTCTCTCTCTCTCTCTCTCTCTCTCTCTCTCTCTCTCTCTCTCTCTCTCTCTCTCTCTCGCTGAACTATTTTGAAACGATTTTCAATTTATTACAAGTAACCAAGGCGCTAGAGGCACTCGCACTGGCTCGTCCATGTTGAGAGCTCTCCATTACAGAACTGCAATTTATTATATAATTTTTTAATTATATATAATAATATTTTACACATAATTTATTTTTACTTCCTGACGATTGTGGAATTCATTACCAATAACCGTTAAGTCACTGGAAAGTCGGGCGGGTTTCGTGTCAGCCGTGAGGGGAGAGTTCTAGGAGTGTATGTCCGTGGCCGCCGAGCCCGAGAGCAACTGACGTTTATCTGTGCGCGCGCGCTCGTGGTGCATGTATGATGTATGTGTGGGAAATTGTTAGGAGTGAATGTCAATTAGTATGTTTTTTTTCTTAATGGAAAATGTTGTATGGTATTTAATTTAGTTTCTCAAATAAAATATGTGAATAACCAAAATATAGGATTTATATAGTAGTTTTGGTTATAGTTTAACATTTTTGTTGCAATATCTTCAAAGTAAGAAAAGAATTCGCTTTGTAAATAGAATAAAATTTAAGTGTAAGAAAGGACAGTGAGGTCATAACTTCGCCTTTTTACTAATAAATTAGTTAATCAATCAACCAATCTCTCTCTCTTCCTCTCTTTCAGTCATTATGAACCTCATTATAACGATATTTAAAAATAGTACGTTTTTACATTTAAACTATCCATATCCTTAACCGTTTTTAAGTGATCAATAGTTATTACAAAATAGAAGACCGAAGGAAAGCAAGTTTTAGGAAATAAAATATATCCGCTATTACTAGTTTGCTCAATTTCTTGAAGTTACATGGCTCATGCAAACATTTACAATACTGGTCTAACCTTAAATAATAAATATTAGATCAAATTTGCTGTGGAATAAACGTAAAAATAACTGTTATCGATGTTTTGTAATTTATTTTTATTGTAAAAATATTAAAATATGGGATATTATTAAGTGCTGAAACTTGTTGAATTTTGGTCCGCTATTTTAAAAAGGTTAAATATTGATTGAAGAAAATTGCACGTAATGTTTTGTCTTACAAGAGTATTCAGTTTATGGAACATAGAGTTACATTACAAGAAAATTAACAATAATATTGTACATCAATAATACTGGATGTTTTAATTTTGACGTGACAACGTCTTAAATTAGGTTGCGGCTCGGAGTCACTCATGAAAAAGTGTAACGCCCGGTAACGTTACGATGCCCGTCCAGTGGGTCCGCCGGGATAAAGCAGATAACTGTGGGTCCGCCGCACGGGATAAAGCAGATAACTATGTTTATTCGTGAAAATGTGGAGTGCTTAGATTCGTCATTTACAACAACTACAACAATAAAGGTAAATAATTGTACACTGATATTTCATTATCGTAAACTATGATTGATTGATTAATTGTTAGATTGACACAAAAGTTGAGAAACTGAGTTTATAGGTTATGTCATACTATTGACAAATGTTGATAGTGTTAAGTAAATTATTAGTTTAAATCACTCTGCAATCAATCGTAATTCAGTCGATTGAGAAGAAACAGCGCGTATTGCTAGTCAAACATTTAAAATAACAAATTATAACCTCTAACCTGTCATAACAGTGCGACCAAACAAACGAACTAAACCGACCAATCACCACGCGCGGAGTTAGAATTTAACTGTGTTTAGCAAGAATTTCAAATTCCAATTTTAGTAAATGTTTTATTCAACTTTACCATTTACAATAACAAATTTTAATTAATTTCAAATTATGTACAATGTTTTAGTAAACAAAATATATTGCTATAGTAAAAATTTGTGCAATTCTTATTTTCATTCAATTCCTTGTTCCTATTGTGCAATTTAATAATATTCATATCAATAAATATTCTACCGAGAGAAAAAGACGTTGTCACGTAAAATCTTCGCCCGTAAAACCGACTTTACAGGCAACCATAATTTTTTAAATATAAAAACTGTTTTTTTAGTTTCACTAAAATACAAATAGTTACAGCTTTTAAATGTAAAAGATACTTATTTTCGAAAGGCCTCTAAAATTAAATACAACACAATTTACCCCTTCGTAAATTTTTAAAATCTCCTAATATTCACTTTTTAGAATATTTATTTGTTTTATGATGGGCAAATATCAGTAACTATTTTCATGTGACATAAGTTTCATCGGTATTTATTACTAGAAATTTTATGTTTAAATGTGATGTAAATACAGAATATTAAGTAAAACTAAAATTTTTTACGCTCCGGCCTGCCATTTTGATTGTATACCATATACATAAAAACGATTTAGCCATAAGTTAACTTTTGGAATTTTTGAAACGTTTTAGTGAAAATATTTTAAATAGATTCCCTGTATGCGGTTTAGAGGGTTATCATTTTGTTTCTTTGTTTTGCCCCTAATTGTGCTCTGAATATACGTTTAGTACAACTTATGTGACTCGCCCAATTTAAATGTATCTTTATATATTTGAGAATCTATTCTCAGAAAATAAAACTTTTGCAGGGCAAGTTCACAGACAGGAAGCTTTAAAAGTTCTTTATAACAAGACTAGACTAAAGCAATTTTCTACCTCGCTGAACAGGTAACATGGTCGTGAGCTTGGGTAACTTTTAAAGATTTTTATGCAAATTTTTGACGCATATTTATATACAAACATTAACATAAAATCCTTCTTTCATCGATATGTGCCCGTTTTCAGAAATTTATCTTATTTGCAGATAGAATTGAATAATATAAATTCCATGATTAATTTTAGCTCTGAAAGAACATTACAAAACAGTTAAGAAATCATTTGTGAAGGTATAAATATGTAATTATTATCTTGAAAAAATGAATGTATTAACTTGTATCTTATGACCAATGAATCGGTATTTGGAAGAGATTTTAATCGGTTAAATTTAAAAGCTGTATGAAATCTAAAGATACACTTAAGGGCAATATATACAAAGTGTTTGCCTATAACATCTATCAGAAGGGCAAATTGCAAACTTAAATTAAAATGTTCTCTTCTTTATTATCTTTAAATTAGTGAATAAAGAAAAATAGAAACTGTAAAAATTATGACTTCTGGCCCTTTTAGATTTAAATATAAATTCTAAATTCTAGTTACAATATAACTATATTATAATTTGAAATTAAGCTAAATTTGCCAGCCTTAATATAGTTTTCTCAGAAAAGTGAGTGAATTAGAAAAAGGCTTATCATTAAAAATTATCTGTTACTTTGACACATGATATTTTTCAATAATAGCTGTTCTAGAGCTTTAATTAAATTGCTACCACTGAAGAATCACAAAAACTATCAATAATAACAGTTCCAAAAGTTATTTAGTCTACGTAACATAAATATTCGACATCAAGCAATGTATTAAACTTTCTTATACCAAACTTCCAACAGAATTTAGCAGTTTGTAGTAAACATCTCACTAGTTCTTGAGAATTGTCCCTACTATATGAATACTTGGAGAACTCAGTAACTTAGTGGGTAATAGATAGTTATAAGTTATGTAAGGATCGTCACCGTTCCATCCCTTACATTGTGTATAACCTGATTTATTATTATGTTTAAAATTCTCTAAGAATCCACGAGCTTTCAAATGTCGTATGTCTATTATTTGTTGTTAATCCTTTCGTTATTATTTAATGCTAGAATTGTAAATATTAAATGAAACCTTCTATAGGATTTATAGTGTACGCATATTAATTTAAACCTGGTGTACATTCTAATTTAATAAAGTCTTAAAAAGTGTTGACACTTATAAAAACTGACATCATATGTCAAATATGAATACGCTATAAAGAAAATTGTAAAATTTCACTACACCGATTACTATATTGTACCTTTTTATTCATGTTACAGACGGCTTTAAGAATCTAATATATTTTTCGTCAATTTGTACTAGGAAACCGAACTTATGTGTAAGTACTTCACCGACTCAATTAAGGCCTTCTCATAGATATTGTAACATCAAAAGAACATTCATTAGAACCTACTTAGATGAAATAATCTTATACTAAGCTATAATACGGTCACGAAGGTTGTGAACATTTTCCTATAGAATTCTAAACTCTTTATGTAAAAAGACATAAATTATTAATTCAATCAATTATGTTGTTATTCTTGAAGCTTTGAGCACATAAGCATTATAAAACATTATGCATCATTGTAAAAGAAGGTCTGGAAATAATAAATGCCTGCTAGAGGTATTAATTTATACAACTACTAAAACTGTTGTTACAGTTGCTGTACAGTAATATCTTTAACTTTCGAGCTTTTCTACATTTCATCTTCAATAAAAGGAGAACATTTTTATTTATTTTTTGATAACTGACAACGATTCTTACATCAGCATTCTTATGACGCATGTTTACAAGATTCCTAAAATTGTATTAATTAAACAAATCTAACGGCATTATACATATCATAAAGGCAAATATTAAAAATTGGAAAAGTAGGATAACCCGAATAGAGGACTGATAACACAGAAAGTGTTTTTAAAAGGAATACAATCCATAGGTACAACGTCGAAAGATGTGTATTAAAAACAATTTAAAAGCACAAAAAAACAAATGTTATGCAGTGTTATAATGTCATCAGGGAAAATAATAATAAACAGCCTTGTATTAATTAACAGCTCGAACTGAGTTATAATTAGCATGTCATAAACTAAAGAGGCGAGAAATGAATAAATATTAAATTGTCAATTATTGATAATTATTAATTTGTCAGTTTTAACGGGGATTATAAAATGAGTTAATTTATAGTGCAACTATATTTCCATAATTTGTATGTTTCACTCACTATTGATGAAATGCACTAATTAGTTAAAACTCTTGAGTAGGTGTTGTATCGTTATTTAGTTCCATTATATATTTTCGCAACCATGTTAGCCTATATGAGATAAGTTTTGGAAGTGGTGTACACGCATTTTAAAACACAAGGAAAACTCACAGAATTTTTTTTCAAATTATACAACTGGTTTGATATAATTCCTATTATACATAATCAGAAAAATTTCATCCTTTAAGTAATATTATCTTGAAACAATGAAGTTTAAGTTTAATCATTAGAAAATATTAGGTATTGAGTAAATCTATATAATAATATGTAATGAGTAAATCTTACCTTGAGAAACAGAAAATTGAGAAAATTTGAGAAAAACCCTTAAATCTTTCAGAGACTCCATTCTAAAAGACTTACGGACTTTTGATTTAGTATATCTGACAAAATCACAATTTTAGTTAAATTTGTTACTGGTTATGATTGCTTTTCTTAAAATAGATTTTTTGATAGAAAATGGTATAAATGATTTATTTAAAACCAATTGTATGAATTCTTTGGTTCTCTTAGGTCTTATAAATTCCACTTATTCCTATAAGAACTTTAACGCTTCTTCCGACGAGACAGGATATTCAGGATAGTTTAGTTTAGGGAGGTAGGGGCTACCTCCTATCGAAATCCATGAGGAGGAATTTGGGCAATAATATCAAAGTCACGTCCCCCAGGAAGAAGGGGAGGCCAGATCTGAACCAGCCTCTCCAGCAGCAGGCAGGGGGTGGCACATTCTTGTGAGGCTAGCAAGAACCTCTGATATTTAGGGAACGAACCCCACCAACTCCAACAGTCTACTGGACCTATCGAATAATCCTAGCACTCCAGAATCTTGACATTTGCAGTTAGTGATGTACCGCTCCTGGACATCCATAAGGTTGCCCAGATTTAAGTGACACATCGGTTTTGCTGTGCCCAATGACAGGTTCAATTGGAAGGTATAAACCAAAAGTATCCCTGCTGGATGTTTGCATTGTTTAAAGTAAGGCTAGTTGCAACCTTTTTGATACCATGAATTAAAAATAAAGCACTACGTTTGGAGGACTAAAACGTTCCCTTTTTCTAAAATGTTAAGTTGTTCCTAATTGGATATGTTGTTGAATGTCATTTTTAATAATACTCTTAACTGTCTTACAAATAAATTAACAAACCTGTAATAAACGTTTATCGTTTTTACTAAAACTTATAAGTTAATTTGTAATTATTTAAATTCAAAACTTATACATTATAAACTTGTCACACAATTTTGTTACCAAGAGATATCAACCATATCGTAACATATGAATTTATAATTAAAAATGCAAAAAGTTTAAAATTTTATTAAAACATCAGGTACATTATATTTTCGTGATTACATGTATGAAAGTATCACAACTCAGTAGTAGATATACTTAGGATGAAAAAAGAAATAATAAACTACAATATTTGTGGAAACCAACACCAAAAAATAATATTTATGAAAGCTTCAGAACATGCCATTCCCAGAATCCAACATGAGATTATTCTGTTCTGCAAGAAAATTTTTTTTTTATTTTAATAATTGCTGAATTAAATAAAACAGCATAAATATCACTGGTCCAAAGATCGCGACTCATCGTTCTTTAATTCAAAAATTCCAAACAAGTTTGCTGTAAAAATATTTTCATTTATTTTTAATGCTAAGAAATAAAACTGCAGTTTTGAAACAACCTATGCATCATCTCGAAATAGTCCACAAGAAGGATCTGCCATTATGGAGGATGTACTACGACGTGCTGTAAGCCACTAACAGTAACAAGTGGATGGTCATTAAGCCGACTTTCCTTGTTATCTGTAATGATGTACTCTGCACATTGTGTTGTCCCGGTGTGTCCTTGCTTGGAAACGAAATTGTACAAATACAAATATATATAAATAAATAACTGTTATTTATAAATAACAATATATTAAATTAAAGTTGTTATCAATGTTCAATTATCAAATAAATCATTATTTTCATTTAATAACTTATCCTCACATAAAATATCCTCGTAATACTCTTTATATCTAGCTAAAACCCCTAAAGGTATGTATGTCGACATTTGCGTTAAAATTTAAAATTACTCTTATATACAAAATGCACAATTATAATACAAAAACTCTGTCGTTACATTTTATTGAGTTATGCGTCACTATGTTGAATTGAATTTTTATTATTATAGTTAGGACTCGTGGAGGAGCAATACAGCACAAGAAAAGTAATAAATATGTTGATAACGTTTGTAGAACTAAAGGGTTTTCCATTTTGGGCGGGTAGATGTTGACAGCCTGTGGTGGCCATGTTGTTTTGGTGTCAGGTGTTTCATGAGTGTATTGATGTTCAGTGAGTGCTGCCATTTCATGACCAGTTATTTCATCATGACAAGTTAAACGATTGAGCAGCACGTTCAGATGATTAAACTTCATTATCAAAATTTGTGGTCACTAGTTAAAACGTTAAGTGCGTTGCGACCATTTTAGGGTAGACGCTGAGGCCTTCAATGTCAACTCTTCAACGTTTGGTAGCTAAATTCAAGAAGACCGGTCTGGTAAACAACCAGCCTACACCCAAACGTCAAAGGAACAGCAGATATATCGAGAACGTCCCCACTGTCCGTGAAAGTGTGCAGAGGAACCCGATACAGACAATTCATCGCCGTGCACGAGAACTTGGCCTTTCGCAAACTTAAACTTGGCAAATTTTGTGTCTGGATTTAGGCCTGCATCCGTAAAACATCCAACTGACCCAGGAGCTCAAATGTTATGACCATAGGAGCGCCGTTTGTTCGCCGAGTGGGCTTTGGAGCGTTTAGAAGAGAACCCTAATTTCAGCTGAAAAATTATCTTCAGCGACGAAGCACATTTCTGGATAAATGGCTATGTTAACGAGCATAATTTCAGTATATGGAAAAACGCCAACCCACATGGGGTTCACCAGTTAGCGATGCATCCACAAAACGTTACTGTTTGGTGCGGATATGGGCTGGGAGTGTGATTGGTCCGTATTGTTTTGAAAACAACGTTGGTGAGGCCATCACTGTCAACGGCGAACGTTACAGAACGATGATAACGTTCTGTAACGTATTTCTTTGGCCCAAATTGAACGATATTAGACGTAAACGGCATGTGGTTTCAGCAGGAAGGCGCTACGTGCCACACTGTGAACGACACCATGAACATTTTGCGTTAACGATTAGAGGATAAGGTTATCTCTCACAGAGGTGACGTGAATTGGCCACCAAGATCGTGTGATTTGACGCCCCTAGACTTTTTATAGGGGTTTCTGAAGTCGAAGGTCTAATAAGGCTCAATCAACCGATGAACTTAAGATCAACATAACCCAGACCATCGCTTAAATTCAACCAGATTTATGCGGCAGAGTAATTGTAAATTGGATCACTGAAATCTGTACCCTTGTGAGAAGCCACGGTGAACATATGAACGACGTCATATTCCATACATAATGGCATGCATGGGCCTATCATATAAAAAATAAATTTCGTTAATCATACATATAATATAATATATAATATAATATCATACATAACTTGTTTTATTTCATCTCAACATCTACCCGCCCAAAATTAAAAACCCTATATTAGAACTTTTATTCAATTACATGACTGACTTACATAATTTCACTATCCGATACCACAAAGCATGAATACATTAATAGTTTGTTATTTACTACTCTAACCAATATTGAACGGGTTTCTTTGCATTAGAAAATAAACTGACACTCTATTTTTAGTCATAAAAACATGTTTGGTATATATCAGGACAGAGTCCTAACAAATTGTTATATATGTTGAGGTGTTATACATACGTATAATTCCTTCAATATTTTGTTTCACTATTTTATTTGAAACATTTAAGACGTACTATTTACCCCGCTCTTACGATTCACACCAGCCCCTAAATACGGTATTGAAAATACATTTGCCAAAAGAGCTGTAGCAATACAATACAGCCCGAAGGTCCGTGAACCTTATCTAGACAGCTTTAATGTAGCACAAAATGGGATTTACCAGTAACCTGATGTCGCCAACCTCAAAATATTTCTCAAGGCTTTGTCAACAGTTCTATCTTACTGACCCAAGGTTTATTGACTTTACCTACAACCCTATTCAAGCAGACTGAGATCACAACTTGAACACACTCGCTTTGCCGTCATACTATCTGATCATCTGCCAGATAGAACTTAATCTAATCGAAAGTGACTAGAGCTATAATAAATTTAATTATAAATCTAAGTTTGTAATAGTTAGCTTTGTTCCAACAAACTAGTATTTTTGAAATGTCATAAAACTTTAAAAGTAATAGTTGAGAATAAGGTTTTGATAAGGCAATTTAATTTTTAATTTTAAAGATAAATTAAGGTATATATGATATTTATAATTTAAACTGTGCCTTAAAAATTTAAAAGGTCATTGTAGGGAAAATTTCATAAAAACTCAAATAAACCCTTCAAATTTAAACAGTTATAAACGTCAAATTTATTAAAACACATGCGCACACATATACGGGGAATCACAAAAATCTTTTCTTATCTTTTTTAAATGAAGATTATTATTTCTAAAGGTAAATAGGTCAAATTAGAAATGAAAAGGACCTATTTTGAAATTTTTTACTTAAATATTATATACGTTTTTTTAGTTTAATTTAATGATTTTTTAAATTTGATATAAGTCAGGAACTAAAAGTCCAATATTTTTGATCTTGGTGGCAAATTGTTGATACTGATAAGCCCTAAAAACTCATGTCATTTCATAATGATTACTGAAGGTTTACTATTTGTTCAAAGGTAAATTAAAAAAACTTTTTTTATTTTCGTTAGTAAATTGTATACTAAAATTGTTTACACAAACAATAATGCACATGTATACACTAAATGACATGAAGTTTTAGATTATAGTGCTATCATCCCCCATAAAAAATTTCAGCTCTTTAGGTTTAGTCTTTCTCTTGGAATAACCCATTTTGTACCTGAAACAAGGAAAAATGAAATTTGCGGTAAATCGCTCGTAAAGTTGAGCTCAACATTATGTTGTAAGTATTATGTTATAACTAGATGATATCTGCTTCTTAAGTTTTTTATATGTTTGTAGGCCTTTACATAAACAAGTTTTACGTGTGTCCAAAATATATGTACATATCATACATATACACACATATATAATATATATATATATATATATATATGTACTTATACATATGATAAGTATATTATGTATATATACTTATCATGAGCCAAAAGACCGTTTCGTGATATTCTAAAATGTAGGCCTACCTTTTAAAATTCTCCAGCTCCATAAGATACACCTTCTTTTTCTAATACTCTTTCTTCAGCCTGCATCATTGCAATCATTTTCTTTCTCTTATAATCTTGATATGTTTTCTCATTTCTAATTTTTTGAAAGACTCAAACTCTTTGCATCAAAACTCTTCGAAATTTTTGCTGCGTTTACTTCCAGGGCTAGAATTAAGTCCATTATTTTATGGATTATATTACAAAGATTTTCAAATTATCCAGTGTTTTAGTTACAAATCCCTTCACTGATTTCTCATTTCTAGAGTACTTTTACTAACAAAGGTTGTATTAGGACATTTTGACCAGAGTAGGCCGTGCAACGCCTCATCTTGCCAATAATGTATCAGAAGCTAACCTGTTATATATACATTTTAATTGAGCAACCACATCTTGTCTTAGTGGTGTTGATTATAGCTTCAGCATGGAGTTCAGGGAGGACGTTCTTTGGCACAGATCTTTGATAAAAACACCAGGAATCTTCTCCCACAGGACATAAAATCATGATTTGGATTGGTATCTGTGGACTGGCAATGCTCAAGAGTTGCGTAAATTGCTCTCTTCATGTTTTCCACACTTCCAATATTATTGTGGATAGCATTTCGATAATAGCCAGTGAGTTTATTGATTGTGTGCTATATTTTAGGCTACCAAACTTCTTACCGCCTAGTGGATTGCCAGATTTTGTGCTATTTTTCACAGCATTTCTAAGGGCAGTCCCTAGCCTCTTAGCAACATGGTTGATACACTCTACCTTCTCAATTGCTTTATCTTCATACAGCTTCAAGGAATTGAGGTGAGTAAATGTTTTTGAATCACCATAAGAAACCAATGTTGTACAGCGAAAGCCCAAACTTTCAGATCGAGACCATATCCGCTCAGCTGCTTCAACCTCCATCATGGGAGATGAACCATCAAAGTTAAATTCACATTCAGCTTTGTGAGAATCACGCCAATCCCCAAGCGCTTCAGGATTATCTTTTAGCTTTTGCTTCATAGTCCTCACATGAACGGCAATACTTCGACACGACCTCATAGTCGATAACGAACCCCGTTGTAATCTATATACAGCATCCAATTCCATATTTAGAGGTAAAACCTCGTTTTGTGCCAGCTGCCATCGTAACTAACACTTATATCTAGGGGTTTTTTATCATCTAGATTATCACCGAGTTGTATGTAGGCCTTTTTTACTTGAACCCTAGCTTCCCTGAAAACCTTCTGTACATTTTTTGCCATCGAAGTACAAAGTGCTTTTCTGTGAGAGTTGTACGCCTTTGAATATAATTTACTCATGTTCATGTGCCTATAACCTTTGCCCATGGCAGAAAACGTATAAACCATTCTACGGTTTACATCAAAAGGTGGCCGCTAACTTCTGTCAGTATTTGGGAACCGTGACGACGTTTGAAATGATGTAGAAAAATCACATTTTGAACACATAAACATCAACGTATTTGCATACCCTAATGTAGTACAGTTGCTGAGTTTCATAGAACATTTAGATAAACATTCAGGGCATGGAAACAAAGTAACAAAGTTTGTAAGCTGGGTTTTATCAACCAACATATATGAGATGGTATTGTTATCAATTGGTATATATTAGTTGTAGCTTTTGTACAGAGCAAACCCTGTATTCCTTTGTGGTGTTTTATTAGTAGGAATATCATCTAAATCATCCACAAATTTTTCATAAGAGGAACTAGGCCTAGGTGAACCTATGCTTGTGCATACCTGTATTTGTTTTTCACTCTGAATTCCAATTGATTGGGCAGGCGCCTCAGGATTTTGGTTTTCTTATTACGCTTCGATAAAGACAACTTGGTTTTACTCAACCTTCCCATATTTTTCTAAAAACACAACCACAAATTCACAACAAACATTAATAATAAACCATATCAACTTTCACAGACATAACCTCTAACCAAACAACACAACACAAAGCTGACTGAGACAGGTGAGGGGCAAAAACATTGAAGCAAAGAGTAACACTTGTACAGTATGCAATATAAATTGTGTACACATTTTATGTCCTTTAGAAGAGTGTTTTATTCATTTTTATTATTTACTATCGTTACAATAACACAATATAAGCTGTAGCACAATAAAAATTACTAAAGAACAACAAAGTGTGAAAAATGGTTTTTTTTTGCAATATGTAAGCTTGTATAAAAAACGTGTTTATATGCATAAAACATCATCAGAACACACCCAAACACATTTTCTGGAGTCTAAAAGAAATATATATATAAAAAATTTAAAATAAAATTATTTTTGAAAAATTACAAACATTTCTCCATTTTTCAGTAGTGCATCCTCTTAAACATTTACAAGGTCATTGTAGGGAAATTTCATAAAACTCAAATAAACCCTTCACACTTAAACAGTATAAACGTCAAATTTATTAAAACACATGCGCACATACATATACAGAAAAGATTTTACAAGACTCTTTTCCCCAATTTTCCTTGTAAATTCAAACATTCTTATTTTTAAAAGTATTTTACCGCGCCATGATGATACGTTATCTACAGGATAACATTACGTATAACATTCAGACGCTAAGAAAATTATTACGAAAGGATATTGAAGGATTTGAGAGAATATAACGAAAGCCTTATCAATCAATGAAACGTAGTTACTTCATCACACGTGTTCCTAAGTTACGTGACAAAAATAATGTTTAATGAATGTACTCTGTTTTATACTCTGCAATTTTATCGCTGCCATTGTGATAACCATAAACCAATGTTAACATGTTAGAAATTTTAGTTCAAATTCCAAAGCAGTAGTTCTTCTTTGGACCAATTACTATGTATGAACTAAGTTTAATGTCCCTATGATATTTATACCAAGTGTGATAAAGAAGGAAAAACAAACGGATAGACTGATACGCTTTTTAAAAGACCCTATTGGGTTCTGATCAAACTTTCATATGCTTTCATTATAGCTGTACCCGATATTAAATGTAACAAAGCATATAGAATTCCGTCTATACAAGCAATACAAAAATTTATTTACAAAAGTTCCACGTTTTACTTTCAAAATTTATTGAGTCACAATTATAGTTTGAAATAATAACAGTTTTAAGAGATTTGATCGAGCTTCATCGAGTTCAATACAAAGATTATCAGGTGACAGCTACGGGACAATATCATGTTATTAATCTCCAATTCTCGCCAACAGCTTTTAGTTCTCCCTCCCGCCCCAGTTCAAAATACGCCTTTGAGGGATGAAATTCAAACTGCTAAAACCACATTTATCCATATTTGGCAGTATGACGTATTCATAGGTTTAACAATATAAACTCATTTATCTAAGGTTGAAAAAGTATTAGAATATTTACAAAATATATTTAATGTAAATGTTAATAAAGAGAGAGAACATGACAATCAGTAGTATTTCAACAAATAATACCTTCGGTATCAAACTACTCCTCATTGTTATTGCAGTAGTGTTGTATTTTACCTCAAATATTTTAAATCATATATGTTTGGATTTGGAATTAATATTAGAAGCATCATTTACTATTAATCGTACAATTTTAATTTTGTATGCACATATTTGTGGAAAAATACAATCAGCAGGATTTTTATAATTAATACCTTTAGTATCAAACCATTCCTCATCGTTGAGGGTGTCGTGTCGTTATTTTAACTCAAAGTGTATGAAACAAATATGTTTGAATTTATAATAAGTAGTAGAAAAATTATTCAATATTTATTGAAAATGTCAAACTTTTTTGCCGAGTTTCTTATTGTTAGATAATAAATCTTAATGTAGTAAGGTATTAGCAAAATTAAAATTCAGGCTCTTTTTTCTGAGCGTTTTTCGAAAAGAACGCATTCAAAATGCATTTACAATGGAACTGAAATTATATGCTTATATGAGCTTAAAATATTAACAAGTTAGTTTAAAGAAGTCAGCAAAGCGATTTAATTCTGTTTATTACACTATTCGGTATCTAATCAAGCATGAATTGCCACTTAGACTTGACCTTTAACCTCAGCCTCTTCTGAACGAGCTGATTATGTTCGTCACCTGTTTACCTGTCCGAACATTTCAAATTTATTTCCGATATAAGTGAGCGACCTACGAGAAGGGGATCCACCTTACTGTCAATTCCTGTCCATCGATCGAACTTCTTCAGTAAGTCGTTCACTGTTCAAGAAAGAGAGTCGCCTCTGGAACTCTCTTCCTGATGATATACGTATTATAGAAGGTCGAGCTCGTTTTGGGGCAAAGGTCAAGGACTTGTTGCTGGCCGGTCCGTAGGGGTGACGGGTGGCGGTGCTCGTGGCGTGCTTGTGGTCAGACTGTGTGTTTGAGAGAATGAATGTAGTAATAACGAGAAATTCTTTAAAATGTAATCTGTTAATTTAAGTTTTAATTTAACTTTGTTTGAATTTTTCTACATATTAAGCTGATAAATTTTATTTTTAATTATTAAATAGTATGTATATATTTTGATTTATTTTTAAGCATTTATTTTAATTTAAAATTTGTTATTAGTTAAGATCATTCACTGTACATATATCTGTATATTATGTGAGGTTGAGTGGTAGAGAGGGCTAAATAGCCCTACCTCCGCCTCTTAAATAAAAGCATATTTCATTTCATTATAAGAATCAAATCCCATTATTTGCTCGTGAGTTTCAAGCATAAGGCAAGAGTTATCTTAGTTGTATAGCCTGATTAATCTGGATTGCATAAAAAAATATATTTACTTTATTAACTAACCTCAAGGAAATAATTAATAAGTACACAGGAAAAAAATCTTTTCATAAATATAATTGTAATGCAGCTGAAATGACATTTAAAATACTTCCACACTGACGAACCTGCAAGTGGAAATAAATAAAGAAAACCAATAAGATATTGGTAACTTTGCTCTATAATATCTTGAATGCTGTTAGGTTCCAACACTTTTAATTTTAATAACTTATACAATGTCGATGTATGACGTACTTGCCGTGGTAGTGAACGTTGTTTGGGCCAATACCCAAAATCAGTCCCGTTCCTTAGGGTTTACTACGACATTGGCCTTCACAGGTGACTGCGTTATCGGTGGAACTGATAAAATGTTTGTGTCACTAACAATCGGAAGTGAGCTTCCCACACAGAAATTGCAAATTGGTAATTTATTTTTATAATGCTCACATTTGTTTTCTCATACATTTTATTGCTGGAAATTCTTGCTGATATTCTATTCAGATCTTCAATATGTCAAGTAATATTTGTCTTGCATTAATAATTTTTTTTTCAACTTGCTTTTTCTACAAATTTTGGAAAGAAAGCTGTTTAATTAGTTTCTAGTCTCAATCAGTTCCGGGGTTTCTTGTAAATATTACTCGTACGTTAATAATAAATGACAAAAAACCTATCTTCGTATTTTAATGGTATCTTATGCATTAATTATTTTATAAAAACTATATGGTTGACTGTTTCAATACACGTATAGACGTTAAGTATAATATAACTTGCAACTTTATTGTACAAGGTAGGAGTACTTAACACCTCGCGTCACATGTCAGGGTTCAGTGAAGTTTCATGCAAACTTTCAAGTACCTCCATCGCTTCTATAATAAACACGTTTTTAATTAATTTAAATTAATTTGTTCATATTTTACTAAACCATATGTTACAATGTAGGACTATTGTACTGGTTTCTTATAAATGTATTTATTTTGAGATTTTATCATTGCATTCATAGTTACGCTTAAGAATAATTTAATCTTTTAGCTAAAGTACCATGGACTATCAAGAAACTTGATATTTATTGTTAAAAATGAAGCTTAAAGCACAATTTTGAGTTTATAAATGAATGTAGCCTTGAGATATTGTACGGACAGAAATATAGATAGATGTTCAGATAGGTTAACAGAAGGAATTTTTCCATCGCCTTAAGTAATAAGATACATCGCTTCTCAGGACTTTCAAAAGCCTTGACATCGTCAAAAAAGTTTAAAACCAAGGCTATGTATACAATCTTTGTCTGATATTCTTGCTACATAATACATTCCAATTTTAGTACTTGAATTAGGTTTTATAGCTGTGTAGAAATGAAAAAAAGTTACGGTGACTTAGTAATGGTAATAAAACCAAAGAGAGCGCTGAAATAAAAATCTCGTCACAGATTTTATAATTAAAATTACATTTATTTTTCGTTTTACTCTATGGCTAAGAATGTATCATTTGAAAATCTCATATAATTTTACTAAGTTTGTTTAAACATTTTCTGAATCTGCTATTTTCTCGATGGCATTATAGCTACCAACGCAAAACATTCGCTAATGCTTAGCCAAAACACATCAAGTGACCTGCATCATCACCAAGAACCCAATATTCTTCATATTGTAGTGAAGCTTCAGGCAAAATTTCCAATCTACTGGCCATTTATTTTTCTAGATATATTGCTCACAGACAGACAGACAGAAATCAAATTTGTCCAGCGTCTCGAGTGATAACGTTTAGTCTATAAGGTAACATCTTTTAGTATAATAAAGAGCTATAAAAGATGAATTAATACATAATGAAGAGTTTTTAAATACATTTATTATCATATATATTTCGATTGATGCTTTATAGGGCGAATGGAACATCCGTTAGACATCTCGTTGCGGTGAGTTGCTGGAAGTAGAGCGCAGATAGTTTCTTAGTTCTGGGCCTTCGCGTGTCGTTAAAATTCACGTGCCATAATCCAAATTTGAACCTAAGTAATAAAGTGTATTAGTTTTCTGTGGCAGAAACTGATGGCTGGATTGAATGATTTAGTAGAGATGAATAAACATAGTGTTATAGATTATAATTTATCTCGGCTTACCTAGCAAGGACTGCAGTTTAAACATTGATATTGAAGCAAAATAGTAGAAGCAGATTTTAGTAGATTACGTAGTTGCAACATCTTCATGTAAAATTTTCCTCGTTTATGCAAAGATAACTTACAGCTATAGTGGAAGTTTCTTAGCGATTTTGAATAAAACTAGATCAAAATAAAAAATCTTCCTTCCTGCCTATAATAGATGAATTATTTATATAAATTATTTGAAAAAAAGTAGAAATTAGCTACACGTTTTGTAGGGATTTCCTGTAACTTTTAATGGGTTATAATGGGTAACTATAATACGTTTTAACCACTTCAATGAAATACGGCTTGAAATATTTGATAATTTCAAGTATCATATCTTTTAAAAAAAACCCTCACTCACTTATTCACTCTCTCATTACTGATACTCCAATATTCCAGAAACTTCAAATTTTACATAGGTATGCCACATGACTAAAATAAAGAAACTAAGATTCATAAAGACCAAGCATCTATAAGAGTTTTCTACACTTCTCGATAGTATAGGGAAATAAATTTGACGCACAAGCTTTTAAAAAATAATTAAAAATATCTTTTTAAGAAGATTAACCAATTATATGAATTGAAATGGTATTGAACCATCGACGTATTAAAGTTTTGTGCTTAAAACTTTCTAATGTCCTACAACGATAAAATTATGCTCTCAACAGACAACTGAAAGACTTTCCATGAAGATTAACCACCGACAGAACATGGAGTAGGGTTAAGAACCTTAGAAGAACTATATTTTTATTTTTTTAACTTCCCGTTGTCTAAGAAATATGAAACTTTATGCATACGTCCCTCAATCTCGCAACATAAAGAAACAGATTTCATGCTAAGTAACAAGCCATAGGGGCCAAAATAGACGCAACTCCTAGAATAACTATAATTAATGTTTTCAACTGTAACAGAGAGATGAAATTTAACACAAAACCTCTTCACTTAAATAGAATATTTCAAAAAATGTCATGGGAATAAACTACCCATAGGGGCTGAATTAGAATTGCTTATCGAGTTCTCAACGTCCTAGGAGGATGAGATTTCATACACAGGTCCATATCACCGAAATAAAAAAAATATAAAAAGTTTTAATAGTGATCTACCACTTATAGTTGTTAAAATAGAGTGGCAACCCCTAGATGAACTGTGTTTTTGCTCTGAAAACTACCTAATAATCTAGAATGTTGATATTTCACGAAAACAGTTATGCCTCGTGTATTTATTTTTAAGCGTACAATTCAAACGGGGGTGAAGTGAAATCCCTAGAAGAACTATTTTCGGTTTCTCTACTCCCCGATGTTCTAGACCTTTAAATTTTATATACACGTCTTGTGCTCTCAACAGACAAATGGAAAATATGTCATGAAGTGCAAATACTCATAGGGGTTTAAATGTAGTTGCAACTCATAGAACAATATTTTTCTTTTTATAACTTTCCAATGTACTGAAGACACACAAGTACCTCATGATTTCCATAAAAATTTAAAAGTGATTCCATGAAACCTAACATAAACTAGGGTTAAAAAGGAATTGCAATCCTTAGAGAACTATATATTGTTTCAAACTCCCTGATGTATTAAAACGATTACATTTCACAACGCACACACACACACACACACACACACACACACACACACACCACACCACACACACACACGCGCGCGCGCGCGCGTTTCTAATCCTTTCAACTTACAAATGGAACACAATAGTGGTTGAATAGCGTTACAACCCCAAGAAGAAATATATTTTTTGTAACTTTCACGTTTCTTATCATCACCTACATCATCATTTTCATGAAAAACAAGAGAATTGTTACGAAAATAACAATTAATTTCACGATAATTAACCAAACACCAATGGGTTGAAACCCATAGACAAAATTTTAATGGATGTTTTAAAACATCCAGGTGTGGTAGAAATGTGGAATGTAACCCACATGTTTATTCTACCCTCGGCAGACTATCGGTCTTTTTGAACTATGTATTTAAATATCTTCTTGGTCGTAACCACGTCACTAACGCTACTACGCACGAGAAAAACTTAAGCCAGAGTTACATTACAATGACCACAATAGTCATATTTGTACTAGAGTAGAATTTTAAACAAACGTATAACATCTTATATGAATCGGAGCTACAAAACAATTGCTGCTATGGGACCGAAAATAGATTACAATTACCGAATGTATAAGCTTTTAAACTAAAGAAACTTTTTACACCTAAGAATGTGTGTATTTTATAGGTTGGGGCAATAATGCAAACGCTATTACGGCACAAAAAATTTTTTAGACTAGAATTAAATTACAATGGTTGGAAGTAAACACTTTTTGGCTGAAGTAAACTTTTTGCACCAACGTAATGTATATATTTTCTTTATCAATAGTGCAATGCACACAATGCATACGTTACTAGAGTACTGGAAATATCTTAGACCAGAAGAAACATACAAGAGCCGGAAGTAAACACTTTTTTACTAAGGTAGGCTTCACATACAGTTAATTTGTTTGATGATGGAAACCTATTCTATTGTGTGTGTGTGTGTGTGTGTGTGTGTGTGTGTGTGTGTGTGTGCGTGTGTGTGTGTGTGTGTGTGTGTGTGTGTGTGTGTGTGTGTGTGTGTGTGTGTGTGTGTGTGTGTGTGTGTGTGTGTGTGTGTGTGTGTGTGTGTGTGTTGTGTGTAATATAGTTGGTCCGAACCAGAAACGCATTTAAATACGCTAAACCCGATACAAAAGTAAATGAAAACATGTTTTTTAACTTTTGTTAACCAATCTTAGTAGTGGAGGCTGAAATAATACGTACTAAGAATTTGCCTGCTACTAAATATAAATTATTATTGGGCTACATCATAATTATGTGCTTCCTCTAAGATTACTAATTATTTAGCAATCCTTCATTTTGGCCCTAAATATTGTAATTGTTTGTATAATAAAATATTGCGGATTAATTTATATATTTCATTGATGCTTATAAAAACTTTTTCACTCTACAACCTAATTATATTTCTCAGTTCGAAGTAGAGTTGCTTGTTGTTAAGATCACTAAAATGACTCGAAATGAAAGCGTAATTTTGTCAAAAAGTATCTACTGTTGGGCCACGTAATCTTCTCCCGGTATAGGTTATTTCTTCCTGGACTTCTAATAGCGTTACCGTTGTTGCCTTAAACAAGAAAATATAAGTCGGTCTGAAATATATACTACAGTAAAGAAGCGCCTACCCCTAGCAATTTTATTCTACTTGCGGGGTAGGTTAATTCAAGTGCCGGTTGCCTTTTGAAGACAAAAACGCATATATGTGTCAAATTTCAATTTTTTAGTAAGGGATGTTCAAAAACAAAATAATATTCATCTTGAGGCTGGAAAACCTATTTCAATCCTTATGGTGTGTTGAAATTCTAAAAAATAATTACTTTCAAAGTTGAGATGAAACGGCTCGTGTATATCAAATTTCATCATTCTAGACAGTTGGAAACTAAAAAAAAACATTACTTTTTTGTATGGGTACCATTTGAAAGAGATTATTCATATTCGTAGAAATGCTTTTGTTTTTCGTTTTGAGTAGTGATACACGTGTTGTAAAATAGATAGATGAAAGTTTGAAGAAAATAAATAAATTCTTCAGGGGTTGCAACCATACTTTATGCACGATGGGCAGTTGATCTATATGAAAAATATTATATTTTTCTAGTGAGAGCATGAGCAAAACTGTATTGCTGTAGGATATCGGGAAGATTAAAAACATAAATGTAGTATTTGTAATAGTTGCAATTCTTTTTCAGCCCCTACAGGTTGTTCATTCCGTTTTAAATGTTTTTTTTTTATTTACATTAAGTGGTATGTGTGTGTCAAATTCCATCTTTCTACAACAGCGAGAATTTAAGAAACAAAATGATAGTTCTTCTTGAGGTTGCAACCCAATTTCAGCAACTGTGGCTTTTGCACAGCATTCTTCGTATTGTACAGTAAGACTGATGCACGTATTGGTTAAATTGCATACTTATAAGACGACAGAAAGATGGGAAAACAGTATTATAGTTTTTCTGGGAAATGCGACCATTTCAACCATTATGGGTGACTGATAAATTGTTGTACTCTTAGGGCTTGCAACTAAATTTCAACTCCTATAGATGATTGACATTTACGAAAATGCTTTAGTTGTTCTTTTTAAGTCGTGCGGCATACGTGTGCCAGATTTAAAACTTCTGAGATATCGGGAAATTGGATAATTAGCGGTGAGTGTGTGAGTTCTTAGGCTTTTAAATATAGAGATCATAAATAAAAATTCCGAAAATCAATCTAAGCAGTCTATACACAAAACGATTTCTCAATGAGCACCGTTTTACAAAATGTAGACACTACAAATGTAGTGTTTTACAATATATTGTTAGAACTAATCTATCTTAGATCCAAATCATACAAACTAAATATAGATCCTGGCATATTGTATTATTGGACACAATGTAATATAACGTTAGTTAGTTTATATTTACGTACATTGTTATTATACCAAATTTGTGAAGAATATAGAACAGTTATCTTAATAGCCTAAATGAGCTATTATACGTCATTATATTGCGTTAATCTAAAATGGGAACCCCAATAAATTATTACTAATATTATATTAAGAGCTATAGCATTTATAATTTTATATATCGTAATAGTAATTCAGGTTTGTTTGCCTTCGTGGGAATGGTAAAGATCAATAAATTTAACAAAGAATTGACAATCTGCAACTTTCTAAGATTTTCATAGTTTTAAGTTTCTAAATAAATTATTAAAGCATGTTGTTAGAATATATATGGTGTTGATAAATGTAAACGAATTCATAATTATTGATGCTTATTTATTAAGTCCAATATTTTAACTTACCAAGAGTGTAATGGCCGAAAGAAAAACGGATATTCACGAAGAAAGCAACTAGGGTTTATAATGGTGACAGTTTAGACACGTAACGTAATTTTGATGGGAAAGGTGGATTTAATGCTACTTCAGCTCCTTCTCGCCTTCCGCTTAATACAGAGTCTGAAATATGACGCTGTCACAGGCTCGACTCCTGTGATCTTGAGTCCGCATCCCTCCTAAGAGTTCCAAAACAAGACGAAGAAGATCAAAACGAACTTTTTGCATCGTTTAGACGTCAGAGATAGATAATAATACAAAATTACTTGAGCTATTCATATTTGCTGACGTTATGTGTAGCAGATTCGGTAGCACCGTCATGCTTTGGGATCGTGTCTGAAACATCGTAATAGACTGGACTGTGTACTTGATGAGAACACCTCTTCATGCACAATGCACTGACTGGCTGAAGACACCTTTTTAGTCTGGGTGTCTATAATGTCAAAACGATGCAAAACGTTCGTATAGAGCTTCTGCATCGAAAATTTGTTTTTTATCCCTTGAGGATACGGACTCCAGTCGTTGACAGTTGTATATATAGATAACTCCAAAAAGTAATCATTATTGCAGTTCTCACCTCAAATACAGTAAAGAAATTTCGACCACTGACGTATCAAATGCTGTTTTTCAGATCCAATCGGTTCCACTTTTGGTATATTTTATCCACATTTAATGTTTTAGGCATTAGACCATGAAGTCCCGGGATGATTTTACTGTGATACAAATCATGTGCTATCAAACTAACGTTGTGGAGAGGGTATATAGGGTGCCTGCAACCAAGTGAATCTTTAATTTATCCTAGCGCCATACTCACGTGTAACCTCTGTTCCATTCAAAGTTGTCCATGAGCGACCATGCAGTGTATCCTATGACGTTGCAGCCATCTTTGTAGATAGCTTTCAGCATATAGTTGATAAAATCCTATAGTGACCAATTATAAAAATGTACAATGTTATTAATCAAAGAAACCCTATAAATATTTTCCAAATAAGTCTCTTCGTCATAATTCTTAAATGGGGGTTTCTTTATTATCAGGCCATATTGTTAAATGTCACCTGGCATATAAACCGTCTCTAAGTTTAAATTTACAAAACAAATTTTAAACCTAAGACTTCTTGGAATCTTGGAATTTGCCATCGTAATGTACAGTACAGAAATACGTTTAAAAGAAATAGATACCTATTTGATTTTCTTAACCATTAATATATTTTCAAAAACAACAGCAACCAATTAATAAGTTAAGAAAGTAGTTTTTTGCTTCTTAAACAACATGCCAATAGGTCTCAAACCTCGAGAGGTTATTTCCTATTATTATAACATCTTCTAGAAGCCGTTACTATGGAATGATCATATTCCTTGGAATCCAGTAATAATTTTTGTTTTAACATTGTAACAATATATTAAAAACTTTTAAATTTAAATACGTATTTTATTAATTTCTTTTTCTATTTCAATGCCTTAATGGTTTTTTAGTAATACTTAAATTATTTAAATACGCAATGAATATTTAGGTTGGATCAATTGAAAGTAGTATATATATTATTTAAATAAGCAATAAATATTTTGGTTACATCATTTGCTAAAGTGATAAATGTAGTAAGTAGTAAAGTTAATTATTAATTTAGTTGGAATGATCTCCTTTTTAACAACGAGAATTCTGATAAAAATTTCCATATGTAAAAACTTACATGGTAGAAATTAACTCTTGGTGTGTCATAGAAGACATTTAGGTCATTAAGACCATTCTCGGTAACGAAGACAGGAGGGTTGTCGTACTCAGTTTTTATCCAGTTCAGCAAACCTCTAAAGCCCCAAGGTGAAGACTGAAAAAAATCATACAAATAATATTTTATCAGAGGATGATATAAATTCTCAAGAGTTCAATAAAAAGGGGTTTACCTCCATTTCTTGAATGATTGAAAAAGAGTCTCTACTTCTGGAGGGTCCACCGTCTTCTATACCAGCAGTAACGAAATATGTAAAGTAATGATTCAATCCAAAGAAATCGTAGCTACCTGTAACGGACCATAACAATATTGCATGAATATTATAAACAGAATGTGACGTAAAAAATGAACGCTGAATCGAAAATGGTCTTTGCAAAAGTGCAAAACCTACCTTCATCTTATTCATTACACATCGTTGGACTTTAAATATTTAATTGCCGATAGCAGTAAAAATGCATTACATCATCTTTGTTGAACTGACCTTTATAACATTAAACTTTTCTCTACATTTTGCAAGTTTTCTTTACAATCCTTTCATCATCTGAAATAAACTTCAATAAAATATTCTGGTACTAAAATAAATCTATCGCTATGTTTATTATTGGTATTGGTGATTTTAAAGTATAACGAGATATTATATATTTGCTATCGTGAACCCTGAAATAGTTCGTAATCTGTCATGTGTGTTTTCTATAGATTCCAAGAACTTTGTGGCGATAGTTTAACGAGGTACTCAAACTAAAATTCAACACCATATGCATCGTTTCGATATATTAAGTAGCAAATGGTGAGCACACCTACAAAATGGTGCTACAACATGTAATTGTAAACGGCAAAAACTTATTCCAGGTTATCAGACATATGCTTAAATTGAAAAAGAACAAATCTATTGTTAGGTTTGATTTTGGCGTGCTTATCACTTTATATTTAGGAATGTTTATGTAAATGTTAACTTTACCTCTTAGGTATTTAGACAATATTGGGCTATGTATATTTGTGGTATTAAATGATGTTATGCTTTCATTGAGTTTTTAATAGGCTATGTTCAACGATATTTTTGAAAAGCTCTTCATTCAATTCCCATGCAAGTGAACTATTGCGGTCCTATGTTATGGCTCTTTGGAATGATATAACAATAAATATACAAATTTCATTTGTTTTAAAACGCAAGTAAACAATTTGGCAGCACAAAAATAATTAAATACTTTTGCGTGATAGTTTACAAGCTATTTTACAATCTATTATTTTAGATGTCTTCACTTTTACGCAGTGATAGTCGTTCAAACTATTAGTATTTATATTTTGGTTATAATTATCAAATAGTTTCGTTGATAGCCATAAAAATCTTATATTAAAGCAAAATGATAAAAATATAAGGTTTCAAAATATATACATTTTTATGTTGCTTAACACCGGTTAACACATATTTATGTTTTACCTCTTATATACTGAATCTCATGCGGGGTGAAGTAAGGTAACTTTGAGACGTTCCTTCCTTCCAGCCAGCTGTTACGATCAACAAGTTCCCGTACGATCAAGGGGAAGTTCCCCTCCTTAGAGAACACTGGATGCGTGAACAACCCAATCTGGAAAAAAACAGGGTTGAAGTTTTGGTTTCTGTGTTTTTAAAACCATTCTAGTCGCAAATGGTGTGAAGCTTTATGGGAGTAAGACTGAATTAAAATGTAAACTGTGATTCTAAATTTAATATTATATATTAGGTAGTTGTGCAACTCTCTAAAATCTGTTATGATCTTTATTTTGGTGAGTTTTCAAGAAAACCCCTGAAGTGCAAGAATTCTAAAATGATGAAGTAGTATTTATAACGTGGCACACATTGATAACATTATTTTATTCTTTCTATGGTTTAACATTTTTATTTTTTTGATAATCGTGTTATAATTAATTTTTAACAGTTATTTTTTCAGGTTGTGTGAAATGTTTTTTTCTATAAATATTTGTCTGGCATTGAAGTAGATTTTGGGCCAAAAAATGTATAAACCTAAAGTAGCATTACTATTATTATTAGTAGGCCTATTATCTTGATTTTGATGAATTCAACACATAGATGAATGAATGGTGTAATACCAGAGCCAGTCACACCTAGTTGAGGTTTTTATTTCAATGACCGTAGGTGGGGGAGAAAGAGCCTACGGAAGTGCCTATTGTTTGTACAGTGATAGGCAAACAAACGCAAACACAGAGTGATAAAATAGTAGCTGTACCCTATCCTAATGTCCAGCATATGAAATGCGTACACGATAAAAATAATATATCGAGAACAATTGTTTTGCTGTGGCATCTTATTAAACATAACAACATCTGTGTAGCACCGAGAGAAACATGGAATATTGGTACTTGGTAGCTGGAAACTAGATAAATCTCCATTTCAAAATTTTAATAGTGATATTGAATGAATTTAAAATTCCTAACCTGCTATCCACATTTTAATAGCATTTATTTTAAATCCATTTATAGCATATAAATGCCAACTGTGACACATAAACGGACCTGGAACTGAGTTTGCCTATCTGCGGCAGCACAATCCTCAGGACAGTTCGGGTTAAGAGGCACACTGTACTGTGCGGCAACAGCCATCCCCACTCTACCTGTAACAAGACACAATCCTCAGGACATTTCGGGTTAAGAGGCACACTGTACTCTGCGGCAACAGCCATTCCCACTCTCCCTGTAACAAGGCACAATCCTCAGGACAGTTCGGGTTAAGGGGCACACTGTACTGTGCGGCAACAGCCATTCCCACTCTCCCTGTAACAAGGCACAATCCTCAGGACTTTTCGGGTTAAGAGGCACACTGTACTGTGCGGCAATAGCCATCCCACTATCCTTTAACAAAGCACAATCCTCAGGACAGTTCGGGTTAAGGGTCACACTGTACTCTGCGGCAACAGCCATTCCCACTATCCCTGTAACAAGGCACAATCCTCTGGACTATTCGGGATAAGGGGCACACTGTATTGTGCGGCAACAGCCATTCCCACTCTCCCTGTAACAAGGCACAATCCTCAGAACAGTTCGAATTAAGGGACATACTGTACTGTGCGGCAACAGCCATTCCCACTCTCCCTGTAACAAGGCAAAATCCTCAGGACAGTTCGGGTTAAGGGGCACACTGTACTGTGCGGCAACAGTCATTCCAACTCTCCCTGTAACAAGGCACAATCCTCAGGACAGTTCGGGTTAAGAGGCACACTGTACTGTGCGGTAACAGCCATCCCACTATCCCTCTAACAAAGCACAATCCTCAGGACAGTATGGGTTAAGAGGCACAACTGTACTGTGCGGCAACAGTCATTCCAACTCTCACTGTAACAAGGCACAATCCTCAGGACAGTTCGGGTTATGGGGCACCTGTGCGGCAACGCCCATCCCCACTCTCCCTTTAATACGGCAATAAATTATACTTCTCTGAACCCTTTTCTTGATATTTCAAGAAATTTTATTAATGAAACATGATGACCATTATTTTAGGTATAACGCCTTCTGAAATACACGTTTGTAAATTCATTTTAAAATAAGATTTGCTAGGTAGGTATGTTCGATCCTTCTTAACATTTACCTCTAACGTACATATAATTATCTTAAAGGTTTTTTTAACTAAAATACTATTAAGAAATATGAAATGATCATATACCTTTTTGGAATGGTTTGTAGACTGATTCGTAAATACGATAAGCTTTTCCGTGGGCTCGTAGCAAGTTGTATGCAGCCAAATACTCTGTAACCCCATTGACCGGTAATCCCGGTGCAAAGTCATAGCCCTCTCCATAACCTCTGATTATTATGTCCATCTCGTTTATTGTAATCCACCATCGTACCTGTTTTAAATGAAATAAAATAGTACCTTAATAATTGAAATGATGTGACGCAGTCAGTTTTGGCTAGAATATGGAATATATAGATTTAAGCAGTTCCTTACAATATTTAGTCCTCGGCTTCTGTGATTGTCACGTTCCACAAGTTGGGAGTTTGCCTGACGTTAACAACAATGAAGCTTACAGTTCTCTAGTCAGCAATCCGGTTCATTAAATACATACGTTCTACAAATTCAATAATATAGAAATTACAAGGATTTAGTAGCACTAACATTTCTATCTATATTTTCTTTGTACAGAGTAAACTAGTGATATTGTCAAACCATTGTAAATATAAAAACCTAATTAAACATTATACTTCCTGTTGAACTTAGCAATTCTTTTTCAGTGTCAAATTTGTTATAACTAAATATTATATTTTAACAACGAGGAACAAATCCCATTTTCAGCCTTATTTTGTCAAATTTCTCAAAGCACTAGCCAGTGCAAAGATTTAATAAAACAGGTAAATAGAAGACTTAGTACAGTAGTAGCAATAAATTGTGCTGCAGTCCGAGGAAATATTTGAACCTGCGCTATGACTAATTATTATCCATTATCCAACACAGTAGACCGCTCGCCCACAGATTTCCCCAAGAAGCTTAACAGTTTAATACGGCTTGTTAAAGACTAAATTGCATATTATAATTAGAGCACCCGAGTATGGTGTATTAATTGTCCTTAATAATTGTGGTAGCAACACTCTTTAAGCAGATATGAGCTATATCTTGGCAATCGAAGCTTGAAAAGGTGAATTCAAATTACATTTCCAGTGGGCCTCGCAAGTTTTGTAGAAATCCAAAGACAAAGTTCTTCACCGTCGCTGGTGAGCTACGTACGTGTTATTTTACGGATGTGCTACTTTGCGCTTGTCCTCTATAGTGCCATGGATGGTAATTGCTCGAATCATCTCAGGAGCAGTTATGCAGTTATTGCAACAATTATTCTCATTTATTGTTCAATAACTCAATAAGTTTTTTGTATGGTGGCCATTTATGATTATAGAAGTATGCAGTTTAACCGTGATAAGTAAATTTGCTTATAACAATAATTTCGGAATAGTTGTAAATTAACAAGTGCAAGTTTCGAGAAAGAAATTTAGATGATTGTAACAATGTTGGATTTGTAAGGTTTCAAGACTAGTGGTCAATAATGCGTTTTCTAAACTTTGGAAAGTGAAACAAATTTTATTGCATTAAGAATATTGTTCCATCAGTGTTGTGCAAATTAAAATTCTAAACTAATAACTTATCTTCATCTTAAAATTTAGAGACAACGCCCAAATTTGAAATCTACATTTCATCCGTCTAAGCTGGAAGGGACATTTTACTCCTGCTGAAAAGATAAGATTAAAATTTTTAAAAGTTATGTTCTATTTTCGTAACCCTAATGATGGTGTATATCCAAAATCCTGTTATCCTGTATTATAGATATTCTAGCATTACCCAGATACAACATATTCTTATATGAGCCGTTTCATACAGGATAACATGCCGACATGGAATGAGAGATTAGTCCGTCTTGGTCGACTAGTCATAGCACACGAGCCTGATACGGTCTAATAAACAATTAGCTGATTCTCTCAGCCATTCGTCCCAAACGTTCGACTCTTCCATCCAGAAACTTTTGGTCCGTCACTGCATCTTTTTCTAAGAAAAATAATTAATGTAACAACGAATAGGTGTTCATTTTTTTAACGGGATTGTACTACCTATTCAGCGTAGGTATGTATGTATTATGTATACATTAAATATGAGAAAGAAAAGATTGAAAATAATGATTTAATACAACTACAATAATAATGAAGTAATTCACGTCAATTAACTTCGAAAAGTCAAAATTGTAATTCGTTCACTATTTTATTACAAATTAAACCCAATAATAGTGTGTTCTACCTTTCTCCAGGGATAACAAAACTAAGATGGCACTATATACAGTTTCACTGTACAAAATAATAAAACATATATTATACAAACTGATGAGCTTTATGTGACAACTAATATATTTCTTAGGATACAACAAGCCACAATCGTACTAGGTGGGGTCAGCCAGGTACCCCAATTGTATTATTATCTTCGTCAGATACGCCAATATATTTAGTAATCTTAATTTGTCCACTTAAATTGTTATAGTGGGATTATATTTAATGTTACTAAATATACAATATCATAAAAAATATTAGATACCAAATTTTATGCACGAGTTTATTGTATTATTCTGGCTTATTCTGGTTTATTATTCTGGTTTATATGTACTACTGGCATAAAAAATAAATTGATTTTTAAATACAATCCTGTGTTATTATGTACATTGGATTAATATGACCATGACATAATGGTTTTCAACTTAGTCTCACCTTCCCTCCATACTCCCTGAAAATGAAGTTGGCATAAGCGGCAAAATAATCCGCAAGCGCAGGATTCGTCCAGCCTCCTATATCCTCTAGTGCCTGGGGCAGGTCCCAGTGGAACAGAGTCACCTGGTGACGAATTATAACATATGTAACACGATATATGAAACTTGAATTGAAAGTTTTAAATTATTATATTTTGCATTCTTTATGTGTATCCCCTGATTTGGGCAATATCAAAAAAATATTATTGCCTTTTAATTACAATTTCATAACATTAAAGTATGCAATTATTTGTATTTTTAATTAACTTACATACCATGTAAATTTGTGTTTGTCACTATCATAAATTACAACGTGGTTAATTCTATAGTAAAATGTTTTATACCAAAATGGTTCTGTTGTTTCAGACTAAACAAGAAGAAGACAAAATGACATTAAAATTTAGCTTTTGCTGAGACAGAAAAATCACATGTCAGTTTGCATAATTACGTAAAAAAGTTAATAATGCTTGGCAAAATAATGTTCTCGTACTATTCCCATTACGATGCCTCTACGGATAATGTGGATTCCCCAATGAACCAGTTCCTCAGTACTGTTAATACAACAAACAGACAGATGATCCATTGTCGTGTAAAGCTTTCCACTCTTTTTACAAACTGGTTTCACGCTACAAATAGCACAGTGAAAGATATATTAAGGTTTTAAACAGTGAGTTTTGCAAAGTATAAACTCTGAGCCGAATATTTAATTAGAAACTTACCATTGGTATAATGTTGTTGGCCAACAGTTCATCAATCAGACGGTGATAGTATTCCACTCCACATCTGCTTATTGTGTGCGTGTAGCCCATGGGGAATACACGACTCCATGATATTGAGAATCTGTACATGTCAAACTAAACATATTTTAAAAATTTTAGAAAAAATACCTATATCTATTAACTATTTAAGTTTAATTACTAAATTAAAAATAGTATAGTCTTTTAAATTTAAACGTGTATATATATATATATATATATATATATATATATATATATATATATATATATACCCGTATATATATATAAAATATACAATATGTTATAAAAATTAGTAAATGTTAGTTAAGTCTACCCGTACATAAAAGTCAAATATAATAATAGTAAATCCATTTGTTGTTGTTAAATGTTTGAAAGGAAAAGCCACTTGCTTTATCGAATAATACCGTGCAAGATATAGAGTGGTAGCCAATCCAGCTCAACACCTACAAGAACCAATGTCACAATGTGGGCAACAATATGGATGTCCTGCACAACACTTAATGTCTGGATGTTGGTGTGGAAAGTAGGTAAATAAGTCTAGTCTACTGCAGAAGATGACTGTAGTAGTGGGTGGAGCTCAGATAATGTTAAAGACTCCCCTTCTTCTAAAAGGACATGCCTGAGATAATGCCAGCTATGCCTCCTTATGGAATCTCGACAGTAGGCGATTCCTATCTCCGACCTTACTCAATCCGAATGTCCTGTTACTGTGGAAGCTACTGCAAAGGTCTCAGGAGACATATCTGATTGTTCTATGTCTCAGGTTCTTGTTCTAAGTAAAAAACATTCTCTGAGTAACTACTAACACTGAATGCTTTAGTATCAAGAGTCAAGGCTGCAACAAACCACACATACATTTGTTTACCCCAACAAATCAATACATGATTTTATAAAGTCATGTATAGATGGTGTTATATCAAAGGGTGTTTCTTTGGCGAGCTATTTGTAAACCCGTATATCGAAGGCTAGTTTATTCTATTACTTATTTGTTGATCAGTAGTTTAGTCTCTAACTCATAGTTGTTTTCTGCTGTAGTTCACATTAGTATTAACTAACTAAAAGTTAAACTGGTAAAATTTGCAATATAATTAGAATAATGTGAATCGCATAGATTGTAATGTTGCGCAATTTAAGAATAATAAATAATTATAAATAAGAATAATAATAATTTTACTTTAAATAAATTAAGTTGTGTTCATGGCGATGTAAAAATTTAAACATTACACGTTACTGAAATAAAATAGTAATACATTAAGTATTTATTAAATGTATATTTATTCAATGAATCCTCACTAAGTGTCGGGTAACAGGATTCACTAAGGTTACATGCAACATTTCTAATCTATGTATAACTCTGGCACGTCATAGGCAGACTAAGTTTAGATAAATTCTGCTCAACTCAAAATTCGCATTAAAACATTTTTTAAGTTTTGTATAGTTGTTAGTTTTAATAGAAATGTCTAATAATACAGTTTCCTGTGGGCAAGGGAGCATACTATACATAAAGATTGCTTTGAGATGAAATATTGACAGTCACCGACTTTGATCATTGACTTGCAAATTTATTATTTTCTCGTTTTACTCTACGAATAAAACTTCCACATGTTGAACTCGTATATTTTATAATTGTAAGCGATTTGTTTACATATTTATTTATTACCACTTTGCCATCATGGTTTCTCATAAGACTAATGTAAGTAACGCTTATCAAAATCCCATAGAGTGAGACGCACCAACTCAGTGTTGAATATACGAGTAGAAATAAAGCTTACACAATATTTAAAATGTGTAGGTGGTTTAGTGCGGAAATACAAACATTTAAGCAGGCAGACTTGAAATTTATCCTTACTCTTGAGTTAATCTTTGCCTTCACTTACTCTCAATCATTAATAATAATAAAATTAATATAGAATCGATAGTAAAATAATTGATTGAGTCAATAATATTTGAAATATTTCTATATTTCTAACTTTGTATTGACATTACGGTTCATAATATAGTTTTTCTTATTTACATTACCGTTAAAAATGTGAACATCCCTTCTAGTTAACTTTATAAATCAATAGATAAATTTATTAGAATTTTATGAAGAAATTATATATAAGAACTAATAATGGTAGTAATAGCCATATTATAAATATAAATCAATTATTAAATGTGTTCCTAAGTGCTACTCTCTAAACGGCGCTAAACAGCTGGACCATATTGGCTCATTCTTTTTTTCAAGTATTTGTGGAAATCCGAGGAAGGTTTATTTATGGAGAGATGGATATATATAGTTACCTGGTGTATTTTAGAATTTGGAAGAATTATAATATTTAAGTTTAATTATCCGAATTTTAATTGACAATAAATAGCTGTTGGTACTTTCAGTTAAGTTCGTTTAAACACATAGTTTTCAACTCGTGAGATATTATTATTATGAAACGACATATAAAAAACATTATTAAATAATTAAAACTGTAGTACCTTACTGTTGAGTTTTTATTTTACAGAAGAAGTTATAAAAAGTGGTGGGAGGGGGTTGAAAAGTGGCAATTAGTGCAGATTGACTGGCTCAGAAGTGTAACCGCTGACGTAGTTTCTACTTCATTAAGGTAGGTATTATGGCCTAGCGCCGATTGGTTACGCGATTCCATTCCACCTAGCTCTTATAAAGATTTTTTAGTTTTATAGAAATCCAATACTTAAAATAGAGTTTCCTATTAACTTATAGTCTAATGAATCAGACTCACCAACTTACTTAGGTTCGATGGCGTATAACTAAAATTATAATAAATTTAAATTAATCTTTATATATTACACTGTATAGTAAGTATTGAATTGGGACAAAAATACTTACAATATCAGAAAATCTAAATTTTATTTGCTATATTAAAATTTAAAACATTTTTTTAAATTCTTAGTTTATATTATTTATGTTCCTATCTCATAAAAAACAAAACACACATGTGTCACCAAAACACAGTTTACAACAGGATTCTACAATCTACAGCCAGACCTAGAAACAACCAAACGAATAATACTGGATACAGCAACACAATAGTGGGTATTGTTCTAGCCCCAATACTGTGTTAATCTCAGTTTGTGGTTGTGTGAGATTATGGACTGAGCCTATGGTTTTGGGTTATCTTTGGTCCTAATATTAAAACTGAGATATATATAAAATACTGACAGATATTTTACTAAAAATACGAATTTGCGAAAGAAAAACTTTAATATTTTTAAAAGTAGTAAAATAATTATGAAATTAAATTTTTACTATTTTCATGCACGGCGACTTTTTCAACTTAGCATACTTTAAACCATAACTGTAGGGCAGAGCAAGGTTATGAACAATTTTCATCGTTATTAATTAAAATGACAACGTGACGTTTCCATAATTGTGTCTGTCATTATTTCCAATTATCTAATCCTGGATTACAAAATTTAGCATAAATTAAAACACATAAAACAAATATTATGCTGATAACATATAATGGCATTGTCTCTATAGAATATTATTGTTTTTTGCATTATTTGCCTATGTCGTTTGCTAGAAGCGGCGTACAGGTGTTTTTCTTAGTGTTATCTTGTTTCTATTGAATAGATATTTAATATGACATGTAAAAAGATAGGGGTTGAAATTTGAAATGTAAAAGTTACTCCCCTTTTCCATTCTTTGAAAAAGGAGGGGGTGAATATTTTTATCCTTTATAAAGTCTATAGAAATATTTTAATAACTACGGTGAAGATTTTACATAAGAATCTTAATCTGTTTTGAATATATCCAAACTTTGAAAAGAGAGGTGATATTTTTGTTAATCTAAACAAAAATCTAAAAAAGTAATTTAAAAAGTTTGGTGAAGGTTGTATATTGATGTCTCAATCAGTTTAGAATATATCCAGGCGTATCATGACTTAATTTACATGCTTAGATGTAAGGGGTTTGTTTTGCTACAATCGTTGGAGAGATGTTTTGTTCTTGTCATTGTGTTTCTTTTTAATTTACCTTTCAAATGACATGTCACAAGATAGGAATTCCAATTTGAAAATTTAAAGTGACTTCCCCTCTACCCTCCTTTGAAAAGAGGGGGGATATTTGTACCCTTCCAAAAGTTCAAAAAAGTATTTTAATAACAAATAGGTGAAGTTTTTACATCTATACCACAATCCGTTTGGAAAATGTCCAGGCGTATCAGGAATTAATTTACACTCTGTTTATATTTATTTCTCTAAATCCAACATCTAAGTCAGGAGGAGCTTGTACTAAACACAGTTTTTGTTAAATAAAAATAGAACATGACGTTTAATAGGCTAGTATATAGGTGGTACTCACTCCAGTCTCCTTGATCATCCTCACATCTTCCTTATATTTGTGATAAGAGTCGCACGCCACGTCACCGTTAGATCCATCGTCTATATTTTGCGGCCGTGTATGAGTGAAGCGGTCCCATATGTTTTCACCTTTGCCTGTTGAAATCGCAGTAAATGCTTTTGTTTATTTGTAAAGAAAATAAAGTTGTGGTGTTTGCTTGAACTATTTACTTTTATATTTTAGCGTCAACAGTTATACTTTTCCTGATGACATAACACAGAGTTTTTATCGTTTATTTTTCTTTTGGAAAGATGGGAGAAAAGAATGATTTTTCTTTACTCAGAATAAGGTACCAAGAAATAAAAAAAAATATATTTGTGTTACTATGTTACATATTAGAATGTCATATTATTTTGAACAATTTGCTTCCATGTTTATTTATTTTGATATTTTTTACGTTACCACTATGGTTACCCATAACACCAACGGAAAAAAACAAGTCGTGGAGATTTCATTAACCCAAATACCTTGGAGTGTCATACACCATCATCAAACTTAATGTTGCAGATATAGAAATGAATCATGCAACACTTAAAGTATATAGGCTACTTTGTCTACATAGCGTGTGGACTTGCAGACAGAAATGAAATGAGTACCGCCCCTCCAGTGAAAAACTTCGCCAATGCTTAGGTAATAGCCTAATTTGCTTAAGTATAAAATAATTTAATGAAACAAAATGAATGTTTCTTAACATTAATGAAAAGTATAGCATTCGCCAAATTAATAATTAATAAACAGCAAACATTCTATTAAATTTTACGTTTTTGGTATACGAAGTTAACCAGTAAAACCAGTTAACTAGTAACTGAAATTCCTATTTAAAATGTATTGATTTCATATAAAGTAAAAATGTCTTATTTATGTATGTTTAGGGACAGTTGTAAGGTTTTGAGCTCCATAAGAGAACTTTTTGCAGAGAACTCAGTATTTAAATTACACATTCTGCATATATGGTCGTCATAATTATCTGTATAACATGTCGATCAGTGTCTAAGTATACAGGTATTCAGAAAATAATTAATTATAAAGCACACTAAAATTACATTTGTGTTATAATGCATTTTTGTTATAAATAATAGAGTCGTGTTTTAAATTTAAATCGTGATATTTACTCAAATGTAGGCCTAATACATTCATTGGTGATACTGAATGACTGGCACAATGAGCGTTGCTTAGCAGCATTCTGTACCAGTCAGCTGGGAGTGACAGCTAAATACGCTGTTTATTGTCGAGTGAGGTTTTCGCTTTCCTTGAGTTAATTACTTGCGATAAGTTTTGAAACTAGATTTAAATAACTTCACCAAATATTTGCATTTATGTTTCATATATTGCTTCTAGTTTTGCTATTGATTTGGACTTTAAACGAGTCAGCATGTGATTCCAAATAATTCTTATTTCATCTAATATGTCACATAATATTAATATTTTATTTCTTTTTAAATACACAACTGTTGTAAGTGATAGCTTAAACTTAAATACTCCTCTTTTATACAAAGGGCAAATATAGTTACGAATGAGGCAAATATAGTTTTAATGGAATAATATACACTTAGCTCTTGTAAGTTTATATAATTTAAAGTTTATCATTTCATGTAATTGTTTAATTGACTATTACTATTTTTCCTGGATGAGTAATAAAACCAAAATTATTATAAACATTAAATGATAAAGTAAAAAGTATAAGATCATTTTGTACGACCTGGCTTAGTTTACGGCTATATTGTTTGTTACTGTTATAACGTTCAATGTTTATATCATATTGATAAATGATATACTTATCATATTATACTTATTAATCTTCTTAGATTATTGTACTAGATTTTATTACTGATCCTCGAATATTAATAACAGTTTACTTATCATTATCGCGATTAGCTTTTTTATTACGTTTAAAAGTAATAACATAAAATTTTTATTTAACAACTTGAAACACGTTAAGAAATAGTAGATTGTAATTCATAAACGAATATTTTCAAAGCAAATCTTAACGGAATAAAAATTTGTTACAATGATGTTGAAAAGCAAAATTTTCAAGGAAATGTAGGATATTTTATTTCAGGTATTAATATTGGTCACCATGTTAGAACAATTTACGAAATCGCCCATTAAAACTTTAATGTGATTTTATTCGTTTATCAGATACAAAACGGTGAAATAGTTCAAATAGACATCCTGTATAACTGAACTAAAATATAACAATATCATGAACAAAACCAGTTATTATACCAGATTACGTAATGTCTTTTCTTACGTTAGTAATACGTAATTTGATGAAATAATTAACCAAACATGAACATTTGAAGTAAAGTGTATTTATGAAGTAAATTTCAGGCACTGAGTATAGACTACGAATGTTTCATACCATCAACGTCCCAGGCTCCCTCAATCTGGTAAGCTGATGTGGCAGTACTAAGGTAGAAATTCGGAGGAAATGGCACACAATATAAGGAAATCGACGGTTCTCCGTTGATTTCATAAGTAAATAACTGTACCTAAAATTAGGACTTCATTAGTCAAAATTAAATTCAAACTACCAAAAATTCTAAAATGTACTTGAGTACTTATGATATATCAATATAGAGAACGTAATTCGTATAAGTCAATATTGGAATAATTTAGGCATCTAAAACTAACCATCAAAGTATGATGAATCGTGTTGTACTAGTTTCATTTATAAAAATTCTAACCCTTTATGTATCAACTACTAATTGTGGCTAAGAAGGCAGTTTAGCTAATTTTAATTCCCTTCCAAACTATAATATTCCAAAAGAAACATTGTTCTTTATCCCTTTTGATAAACAATTTTAAGGAATTTGAGCAAATATTAATGAAGCTATTGTTTCCAGATGACAAAATCCATGTGATGTTTTGAAAGAAAGAGGGAAAGTGAAAGGATTTTTAATTGAACATACATATTGTTATAATATAATGGTGTTTATAGTTACTGATGTAATTTACTATTTAGTGTTACATATGTATAGATTATGTAGTTTTATACTAAGATTTGAATAGCTTATTGTAAATTAATTACTAAATATTTGTTATTCTAAATTCACTATACAGTGTTTTAGTAACAACATTTTACTGAAAAGTGACTATGTTTCTTTTTGATTACGAACTTTTTTATATTACACTCAATACATTACGCTAGTATATTTAGCAACCACATTTTAGAAATACAAGTTTATTAATATGGTTTAGCATTTAGTTATATTTTTCTGTTAGAAAATTTAACAGCTGCTTTACTTTGAGGAATATAAATGTTCACAGCACACGGAAACTGCGTTATACAATACATTTTTTATTCATTTCGGCCTCTCATTTTGAGATGTTTCGGCAGAGGTATTTCCATCACCAGATGTTAAATAGAAGATTTCAATGAAACACGTCTGCTTAAAAGATGTGAGGGGAACGTGGCCGAGCTGTAACGTGATTGTATGTATAAACTGGAAGGAAGATTTATTGGGCGTGATGGCATCTATCACATAAGCCTTACAACTAAAATACATTTTCATATATTTATTTTCTTTACAACTTCTATGAATATAAAACAAGTAATTGTTGCAGTTTTTAAAATATGAATGCTTAAATTATATTGCCTGGAATACGTTTTAGCTAATTTAAAAACCAACATATAACAATATTAAATTGAAGTAATAAGTAGTTTTTAACTTCAGGAAGTATTTTCCAAAGTGATTAAAATTATAAAAAATTGTCTATATTTACAAAAATCGAAAGTGAATCCGACTACTTATATGGCACGATGTCTATGTTACCTCAGCCAATTAGTTCATATATTTTAATTTCAGGAACCACACCTTAGGACAAAATATTCATTTTCATATTACTAGAAAAAAACCATCTAATAATTCATCATTTTTAAAGCTTAATAAATCAAAATCTATAATCAGAAATTAAGTCGGTGTCTTTTTTTATTAAATCTCTTAACGTCCAATAAGCGCAATATAATGAGATGAAACAGCTTTAAAAGAGTATTGGTCGACTAGATAGCTTAACACCCTTTTTATAATATGAAACCGTACCTGTTGTGTAAATACACTGATAGGTATCAAACTTTTAATTTTTGTTTAAATATATTATTAGCTTGATAATTAAATCTTTATCGTTTGATATATCGTTATTTTTAAGATTATTAGCTGAATATTAACTAAGATTTTTAAATATTATTAATCATTGCCATTATATCAACTTACAAATCAATGTTATTTTTGCTGTTGTTTTGGACACACAAAAGGTGTTTAAACTTCGTTCACCTTTATCGTTCCTAACCTGTACCTGTATTGTACCTGACACTGTTGATTGCCATGGCCTAAAATTAGGTCTGGTTGCTGACAAATTACCAACAACAAAAAAAGGCTCTGTGAGGAAAGGTAGACACGAAATAAACCTAAGTTGAATGATAAAAGTATATATTAATCAAACAGATAGTGACTAATATACAGACTTATTTTCTTGCTGTTCTAATTAAAAAATGTACGAAACGTTCTCTAACTTTAATGTTTACGTTAATTACCCTTAAAAGACTCATTCCAGTAACTTGTATTTTGAGTAGAATTGTCTTATTCCTCTTAGGTGTCTTTATTCATATTACACACTGTATTTTACTTTACATTCAAAACAATTAAAAATAAAGTAGCAGAACAGGATATGAAAACCTTCTTCCTACTTACAGTGGTCAAGAAGATTGTACACGCTTTTAAGTCAGTCACAAGCATATTCCAGGACATCGTCTTACCTTAATAGGTATTGCTGCCTCTCTATGAAAAAAACAATGTCATTATAACCATACTATATTTTACATATAATGGTGATCAGGTATTTTTAAATTATTTTTTTAGATTATGTAACACCTCGAATAATATTATTACTACATTGTATCGTTCTGTAAATTTTCAGCTAATGAATCTGATGTCAATAGAAAATCAATTGACTTCCTTATTACGCCTAAGTACTCTTGAGTGATCGCTTTAATACTTACATGGCAAGTGTTTGTAAAAATAATGCCTGTATTTCAAGTTTACTAGCAAAATAAAAGGTACAACAATATCTCGACAGTATATGGAATTTAATTGTATGAATGGTAATCCGCAATAGGAAACTGGAAATCATCTTACGCAGCTATTGAAGAACAAGAGTAAATTACTTTTTTATGATGGTTGGTACGTTAGAACTGAAACTATTTAATATCTTCAAATTTTCTACTTCATACTAGTTTTAAGATACAGTCGATTTTACTGTAATGAATTGACATACAAAAGTATTTTATACTCTCAAGAGAAACTCCATTGGATCATAAAACATGTAGCGCTAAGCTCTTCTAAAAATAAACCAACAGGAAGAATCACGATATGCCGTATTTCCAGGACTAGATGTAAAACTTACCCTTACTATATTAGGTAAATAGCAATTTCAAAAAAGAAACTTTCTATCACTGTTATTGTCTATAAAGCAACGTTAAATGTTTTATTATTTTTAAAAGAAATGTCCCTGAAGATGTGTCGTTGTCAAATCCCTAGAAGCACAAGTTTGATTGTGTTATATGTTACTCAAATGGTTTTAACTTGTTTTCAATTAATTGCTGACGTTTAAGTGCGTATTATAATAGCACAAATACTAACTGATTTTTAAAATTTGTTTTATAAAACATGTAATAAGGAAAGAGTAATATGATTAATAATTATTACTTTTCACGAGCTTTCATTTAGTTCTGAAAGTCAAATAAAATTTATGAATATTTGCCAATGAAACGGATACAAGTACCTTTTAATATAACACACTGTTTTAAATTAACACTATCTACGCTGCATTATTTCTTATGATCATTTCTTGTTACAAGCACTTGTTTTACCAGACTGAACACATGACTCTAGAGTTAACAAGTTCACTACACGTGTACTACAACACAGTATTCCCTTTTATCATAGAGAAAACAATAGATATGTTTGCCTAGAATATTTGCTCTCAATAATGTGGGAGGTACTGCGCGTGTGGGTTGAATATGGCATTACACTGTATTGAGATTTCAGTTGGTGCTTAGATTTGTTAAGAATTACGAAATTTATATTACGAGAGAGAAAGAGAGAGAGAGAGAAATGTTGCATTTTTCTTATATTTACTACTTTGTTGTTATATGTTTTGTTTATGGTTCAGGTGGTATATTGAAAAAAGAAAACATTTAAATGATAAATTATCTGTGTTTATGATTATAAAAATAAGGTATGAAATATTTATTGACTAAAGACTGCTGTTAAAAGACAATTAGCATAAAATAAAATTAAAATGGCCAACTGTATTCCCGCACGCGCCGTACGTGGTGCATTGGGAATGATTTATTTAAACTGTGTTCTGTATTGTATTACAATGAATAAAGGATTTTTGAACTTGAACTTGAAAAAAAACTTGAAAAGAGAGAGAGAGAGAGAGAATTAGTTACATGTTGGTTTTAATCATAGTTTTGAAAATAAATCTTATACAAGCATTTTGAGCTCTCTGTAACTTACTTAAAAGAGTATTATTTACATCACAAAAATCAACACTAGCGTAATAAAAAGTGGAAATACTAATGACAAAACTAACATCTGTCTAACTTTCTATGTTGGATTAAAACGTAAACATTTAAACTGATATGAACATTAGATTACTTTTCTATGTATGTCATCTACTTGATCTGACCATGACAAATTTGTACAATGTACAAGTCCCGGTGGAGCAAGTAATTTTTGCGATTTAATGTTTACTGAAATTAAATAAGGCTCTTGCCATTTATACAAATTTAATGTAAATAAAAGTCATTTGACAGGTACTTGGTCTTCCCATCATAGGTTAGTTTAGTAATTTAAACGCATATGTGACAGATACGGCCAAATACGAAATAATTGAATAGTAAAAAGTGAGGGCTCTGTGGTGTAATGTAGCACATTCACCCGGCAAGTGAGAGATCCGGGTTCGAGTCCCGGCGGAGCAAGTACTTTTTGCGATTCAATTTTTATTGAAATTAAATAAGTCTCTTGCCATTTATACAAATTTAATGTAAATAAAAGTCATTTGACAGGTATTTGGTCTTCCGATCATATGTTAGTTTGGTTATTTAAACGCATACGTGACAGATACGGCCAAATACAAAATAGTTGAATCGTAAAAAGTGAGGGCTCTGTGTTTTATATATATATATATATATATATATATATATATATATATATATATATATACATGTTTATCTGTTTTTATTTAAATGCTATCTAACTTGTCATCTACGAGTACCTTCCCTTGCCACTCAACGGGTTTATTGTGTAAACCTGACCTGGTTGTTGCCTAACTAGCTCACTATCTCTTTGTCCGTGTAACGAGACACCCAGGCGTCGTAATTAATTAACTGCAGTGAGAGCGCATTGCTTGTATGATAACGAATGTCATATTCTTAAATTACTAGTTTTTACTATGCATACGGGGAGCGGGAATGCCCTATCCCGACAATGTTAAATTACCAATTTTCAGGTACATTTTTCTCAAGAACTAATTGGACTACGTACATGAAATTTTTACACCGTATTATATACACTATATTGAGTAAACACATGCTGTTTTAACATTTCTTAACAAAGTTTACTATAGTTTTTGAATTTTTGAAAAATATGATTTTAAAAGTTTTAATTTTCACATTACTTAATTTTTTTTATAAAGGGTTAATGTAATTTTAAGACCTTGATTTAGCATGTATTTGTTGAATATAGCCATCTTCAAAAGCACAAAAAAATTCAACTCTCTACCTCCAATAGTTTTTGAGAAAAATGTACCTAAGTATTAAAATATTAAAGTTACGGAGAATGAGCATCAAAGTCAAAAACTCACCTTAAGCTCAAAACATCCCTCCACCATAGGCTGGATCATCTGCTTTCTCTTCTTCCTCTTCCAACTCAATTTTTCTTTTTCTTCTGTTAATTCTAGCTTCCTTTGTCATATTTTCAGCCGCTTTGTCCGCTTTTTTCATATACCATATGAATGTAAGCTTAGTTCATAAGCGCCCGCCCACGCGCAAAGGGTAAAAAATCTGACGTGACATGGCTTACAAAAATATTTATAGTAAGCTAAATAATCATCCCACGACATTGAACCTTATATTTTCTTAAAGAAGACATTCCAAGGAACAATAAAAAAAATTAAAGTGAAATTGTAAAAATAAAAAAAAAATGGCCTTCCCGCTCCCCTTAACAAAAGTATGCGAAGTTTCTCCACTCTTGCGAGTTAACATGGGTTTATTTACTCTTAGATAGAATACATCGTTTATTACTTGAACGTTATTTAAGCAAGGCTATCAAATTTTTAATGATGCTTTATCATTGTTAGTAGCGTTTCTAAATTTTATTCGTGGTCATTCTCAGTTAAGTATCTTTCAATCGTAATGAATTATTTTTCGGTATATGGATGTGATGTTGTTCTGTTTTGAACATTGTTAATTCGATATGCCGTACTAGTGCTGTAAAGAATTACCAATAAACCTTTTACATTGAAATTACTTTATCAAAAATTACTACTACAAAATTAAAAATTTTGCCTAAAATAACATTTTACTCCTTTACTAACATACAAGAAGTTGGATATTGAGAGGGTTGAAATGCTAATATAAAACTGTGCGATCAGTGCAAACAGATGATAAAATATGATGCTAGCAAAACAGCGACTTTTTAAGAATCTAATTTATTAATGGTAAAAATAGAGAGGAAGACAGTCATTGGAATTAAGTTAGAATTAGTTTTAGGTAATGATTTTGGTTAAACGTGTTTAAAGAATTTTGTTTTTTTCCTTAAATAGTATGGAATGGTATAAGGTATTTTGAAAATGTGACATAATCTATTTCATAAAATATTCTCGTTTCTTTCAATATGTTTTTGCATTTTGAAAAATTAGAATCAGGAGGAAACCATCTGGGAGTGAAGGACCAAAAAGTAAAACAGGCAGGAAGGATTGGATAATGCACAAGTAACTTATATATGTAATAAGTCCATATGAAATGTGATTGCAAGTTGACTTTAATAGATTGCAACACCTCAGTTCTCTCTATTGACTGTAATGTTTGTTAAAACTGGAATAAAATATGTCTGTTATTTACAAGATATTTTATACACAATTACAATCTCTTCGTGAGATTTTCATAATTATATTTTAAAAAGGAGATTTAATCGTATGATTATATTGATATAGATTCAAACATTATTAATTCATTCCTTTGATAAAATAAAGCTAATTACGTTTAGCTGTATATTAGATTTTTGTTAAATAACTTGATCAAAACAGTTGTGCTATTCACTGTCCAGTCTGCACTGCTCCACCTCTTGATTCATATTTGATGAAATAATCTAAATTGCGAGAAAATCTAACGAGTTTTTTATTGATTATTAGAACAAAAAAACCACAACACATGTGACAGTTTTAGTGCTTCAGCTATCAACTATTGAAGTAATTAGGCCATTTTTTATTTTTCATTTTTGAAGGAATGCAAACATATTTTATATCTTAAATGTACAAATTTGTACTCTAAAATTTACGTATTATACTATCCTATACAAGGATAGATTAACATTTTAATTTACAAAAAATCAATTTAACTTTTAAAGCTTTTTAGATATATTGTAACAGATATATTGGTGTGCCCTTCAATACTTTATTAATTTGTTTAAATAATATCTTAATATATTACTAACTTATTAGGACACACCATTACAAAACAACACGTTAGTTTGAAATAAAACACAGTGATAACACAATTTCCATCTAATAAGATGACAGATACACACGTTAAACTGTATATAAAATCTTACTTTGGATTAATTTGGAAAGGATGATTTTCACGATAAGACGTTTAAGTTTCACAACCAATACTTTCAGATGTTTAATTTAAGCAAACTACCATGTTAATAATAATTACGATCAAAGTATATACAATTTAAACGCTAATGTGAAAAGACAAAAAACGTACAAATTAAAAACTAAAAATCTAGTATTAAAATCATCACAGCTTTAGTTAATAATGAAAACTGTACTAACTAGTAGGCTATATTTCAATCTAATATACAGTTTTAACTGCATTATTATTCTCCATATTTATCTCCGTAAAATGTCATATGGAAAGTTTGAAACGCCTGTATACCTTAAAACCTTTTAAAACATTGAAAAAGGTTGGTAAGTATCAACTAAGGTAGATATACTGCATAGAGACAGACTCCGCGCACGATTAGCACCATCTCGCTAATGACACATTAGGAAGTTTGGTTTGTTGCAGGAAGTTAGTAAGTTAGGGGATCAAATGGATAAACAGTAATAGTATTCCAATAATTCAATTCCATGTTTCCTTTTTTAAGCAACAACTATATCATTCCCGGTTATCGTTCTTAGTTAAAAAACCGAAGATTATGCGATTCGGTAGCTGTTCTGGTCTGATAATTGTAATATATTGAAATGCCTTTGATTATACAGGACTAAAAGGAATAAAAACCATTTTTATAAAAAGATTTTTAACTATAAAACTATGGAAGTGGAATTTATAAATCAATAAATTAAGTATTGCCTCTAATGCCTTAATCTACAATAGAGGAATTTTGTAAAGAAAACAACAAAACGGTTACGAGATATAGTCCTGAAGGATAGCATCGCAGGCCGTATCTCACTGATAATGTCCTGATCACACAGTATATTGTCTTCGCTAAAACCTGGGATAGCAAGATCACTTCCTAGGGGCGTGACTTACAGCGTTCACTCAAGTTTAATAGACCCAGACTTACAAGTTTGTAGTGTTCACTACTGTTTAGTACAATCCTTTGCTCTATTGTTTAGGATGAAAGAAAGATAGTCAGTTTGATTATTGATTCCTATTACTTCCATTGTTTTAGTCTGCACAAAAATGTGGCTGGTGAGATATGTTTGTAATTTTAAAAGTTGGGATTCGATAAATTTTTGAATAGAGTATACTTAGTTATTTCCACACATCTCTCCATAATAACAAAAGAATACACATATGTCCCTAGTTTATCATGCTACCATTTTTTCATTAATATAGACTTACAATTTCCATAAAAATCAATGATTACAGTACATCAGCTGGTAGAAATTACTAAAGCCTAACATTCAATATGGATGGAAAACGTAAAACATAAAGTATTTTCCCCGGCGTTTTCATTTTAAATACAAAATGTAAGATCAGTTTTCACATCACAATTCCAGTAAACATAATTTTCAATAAATATATCTTGGAAAAGTTGCTATTGAAATTATTCTTGAATCGATTCAAAGATAAAGCCATGATTACAAAACGAATACTGGTATGGTATCAATGGAATGCCGAGGATGTTTAAATTTTATTTCTTATAGTTGTTTACCTTTTTATATATCAATAATGAAATGGGCTATAGACTTGCAATTTTGCATTAAAGCTTTCCTTACTCGACACGTTGTGTGGCCGACTGATATCTTATTGATTACCCAGATTGTGCATTTCTACTCCATAGATTATGACTTCAAACAGGATTGAAGCTGATCACGTTAGTAGTGAAGAGTGGTGGAAAAAGTTCATTACTATGTCTGCCCTCATGAAATATAAAAAAAAAACTAACCTAAGGACACAATTTTTCATTGTAAAATATGGAATAACTATAATATTTGGTAGTACGATAAAGAATTATTATCATGTACCCTATATTTACCTGGCTAAGTTAAGTACCCACTTCTGGTAAAAGTGTGGTAATATACATTAGGCTAATTGGTCTGTCTCAATATCGAAACCAAATTCCTGTGAGTTGTGTCCTTAATCAATAATTATTGCGTATAATAATAGTTACTAAACTGAGAGTGTTATATAAATATTAATGTTACCGAATTAAAAAGTAATTGGTAATACAGTCATTCAGTTCGTACCTTTAATTTTACTTTATTTATTACAGCCAGTATTGTAGGTGGACCTGCTTAAACTATCTGGTAGAGCAGTTTGAATTTTATTAAGTAACAGATTTTAATTTGGATTTTGAGAGGGGTTCGTAATAATATTTCAGGGTCAAAATTTCTTGATAATATTGTAGCATCATCATTCCGTGGCCAAAAAATTACGAGTTTTGCCTGCTTGCATGAAGGAATGCAGAGTTTAGTTAAATAAATGTAATTTATTGTACTTGGAATTCATTTGGGAGTTTGCGTTTGTATAATGGAAGTGTTCATGACTATGCGACTATATTTTGTTTACAAAGGCTGTGTAATGATTACGTCAGTTAGCAATTAGTCCCAGAGAAGTGTTTTAATTTTACACATATCCCTTAATATTCTTAAACCCTAATGTAACATATTTCCTAAAATCCAATTTTTCCGGTGTGAAAAATTTGATTGTTATCAACAAAGGCTGACATTCTACTCTTCCAATCAAAAGTTAATGGGTAATTAATATTTTAAAGTTAGTAATAAATGGAATAAAAATTAAAAACATATTTGCAGAGAGCACCGATCCATGAGGGACACCAGCTTTAACTTCTTTATTCGAACCATAATAGTTGGTGTTTCCTGCAACTTAAAAACTACGGAACCATTCCAATGCCAAGCCCCTTAATCCCATCACTTCAAGATTGAAAATAAGAATAATGATCAGCGAGGTCAAATGTTTTGTAGAATCAAGAGATATATTTATGGTTTTATCATTGGGCTAATATTATTGTAAAGTGTTTTGTAATATTAAACTAAAACATCTCAGACTGATCCACCTATAGTAAAACCAAGTTGTTATTCACAGATACATTGAATCTCTTCAAATTTACAGTTATTTCTCTAATATTACAACAGGGTAATGGGCTTAAGACTAAGGTTTCAGTATGGGATTATTTTTATATCTAGGTACAAGAGTGATGATATGTCCATCAATTATAAAAGTATGATTTCAGTCAAGTTGCGGACATATAGTGTAAATGTAACTTTTTTCCGTCAATATTAAATATTTTCTGTTTTATAATAGCTTTGCTTACAGTAATATAATACAGTATATTTATTGCTACATATTAAATTGGATATAAACATAGTATATTGACTATCAACTGACCAATATTATATGTACACACATCTCTCTCTACACTGTATCTAAGCTAATATTTAGATCCAGCTATTAACTTTGATGTTGCATTATTGACTGATTAGGTGGCATGTTTGGTTACAGATACAAACAAAATTATAAATATTACTTCATCGTATAACATAAATTCAGAGTAATAACATAATGCCACGCAATGTTGATCAAACTTTAGTATTTTCTATATCAATAATATTATTACATCAATAAAATATTATAGTTTACTAAAAACTTTCTACAATGCTATTAATTTATAAATTTTTTGGAGCATAATAGCAGACCTTGCACGTTACTTACTAAGGAATTGTTTTCTTTATCTATTTAAAATTATCTGTTTGTATGGCACTAACATGACATTTATACTTTTAATAACTTAACCTTGTAATATAATGTAGTATTTTAGAAAATTTAGTTTACTAGAGGAAATTTCAGAAAAAAAGTGGATAGAATCCGATGTTTAATAAGGTTTGAACAAAACTATTCATTAGAACACATTAAATCCTTAATAAAATTGCACCGCTATTTGACAAATCCATCGATCTCGCTATAGAAAAATATACTTTTTCCGTTAGCTGCAGATGTTTGAACCTTAGTTTATCAACGTCCGTATGTGTTAAAAAGTGGAATTTTTATTTTATTCTATACTTCAAATCAGTATACTTTGTGTGTCCATAAATACTGTCAAACTAGAAGGATTTACATTTAATATGTGTGCTTTAACCAGTCACCATTGAGTGCTAGAATTCTAAATGTATTCCATCTATTCTTTATTCTTAGGATAATATAATAAGTATACAAGTATTATATATCACTACAAAATTGCGTCTTAATTGCCTTGTCTTATATGTATTATATTAATATACATATTTTAAAATTAATCATGTTTCACTGATTTAATTTTTCTCAGTAATAAGGTATGATTGTAACCAATGTGATGCGTTATCTTTGCAAAATGTAAAAAAATACTATTATTACGACTTTTTAGTGTCATTGAAACTTAAAAACTTCATGACAATCAAAATATTTCATTCTTTTGAGGTAAACCATTTCCAGGCAACTTTAACGAATTACACTTTCATTTCGAACAGCGCAAATCAGTGCAAGTTGGTAGAAAATTCATCTCAAAACAAAATAAAACTAGAATTTTAAAATTAATGGATATTAGATTGGATAGACTTGGATAGACAAAACAACACAGTGGCTGGGCAAAGGTAGTCTGAGACACTAGCCTATGTATGAGGTGAGAAGGGCTCTTGACATTAAATATTCCATTAGAGAGCCCTTCCTTTACACTCAGGTTACGGTAGCTTTTGTGACTTGGTAAATGTTAAACTTGTTAACAAATGAAGTAAGATTTCCGACCTCTAACCTTTTACACTGTAATCTACAGACTAGGTTTTATCTGCCGCCAACTTAATGTAGTTACGTTAAACTCGATAGATCTTGTATTTTGTACATATTAATCTGCTACATCGAAGCTGAAAATGGTTCAAGAGGTTCTAGACAAACTTTCAATTAAATTCTTTTATGTATTTTGTACGTTAGAACTACTAAAGTGAGCTAGGAGTAATGACCAGGGTGACCCCACGCATGAGTATTTTACATGATGTCTCTCTAATATAGCTGAAACTAGTCTTAAACAGTATCATGCTTGAAAAATATATTTACGAATAAGTGTTCAAGCCTATTTTGTGCAAAATTATAGGATTTTAAGAACATTAGTAGTTGTTCAGAATTTGTTGGACTTTTGTTTTCATTGTATATTGGCGGCAGTACGATTTAATTCGTCCTTAGGATTGTAGAAATGTCTATGGGAGATGTGTAATGAAAAAATGTCTTTTAAATTGTGATCCGCTTCAGCCTTGTTACATCAGATCAGTACCCTTCATTAGATTAGAGGTAAAGGCTTAAAAACGAAGAATACGCTCTCTGTGAGGTATGCTGGACACGAACCTGAAAAAGACAGTGAAATCAAACCATCACTAGAAATCAAGCATAATTGCATAACTATAATAAATAATAGATAATGAATTGGAGTCCCTCTGCAGATTTTTTTGTGATAATGAAAACTCAAAGTTACATAAATAACAGCTGCCATCTTGTTTCGAATCACTGAAATAATTTTAAAATAAATTGTAATTAATTTTATTAATTTAGATATTTAAACAGTTCCATATTCCAAAATGCTATTCCAAATGATCTGGCCTTATTTGTGATGTATAAAATATACGAAAGGATTTTGCGTTAAAATTATTAATCATTATTATTATTTACATACAGACGACATTTAACGGTTTATTAACATTTTAATAAAATGCGAGTATATTATGGTAACAAAACGTGTAAATAATTGTAAGTATATTAAACCATTAGCGTAATGGTGGTCACAAATTCTCAGTTTTACTCAATAACTCAATGAGATAAACACTTCTAAGATATTTCAAACGTTTGAAGGATATAAAAAAATGTACGAACAATAATAAAAATATGTAGACTCCTATTTCGCATGCCAGTTATTCAATCAGGATCCCCTTCTAATACAACAGTGAAATCAAGTATGGCGCTAGCCACTATTGTTGCTATCCGCCGTGCGATAGACCAGCCATTGCATAAGTTTTGCAGGGGGTATAAAAGTAAAACCAAGAATGCGTCATCTAGCAAAGGTCGTACGTGTCTCGTAACAAGGCAAGGGTCATGTACAGTCGCCTGTACTGTGGTAAAATAGTCAATCCTGCGCAGGGGATTCCTGGCCGGGCCATATCAGCTACTTCATGTACAATTTCCCGGAATTAATTATACTATATTACTTTGATCTTCCGTGAAGTACTAAATATTGTAAATGTGTATTAAATGAACCATGTTATTTTCGGGCATTAGGGAGTATTAGCATTTTCTTTCATTAGATTTCTTTAACGAAGTCGGGGTTAGACCTGAAATAACAGATTTTTTTCGTATTATCATTATATCCGTAAAATAGAAGATATAATATTACTTAGCACTCATATACTGTATTTATATGTTCATAAAAGCTGACGAAGGAACTCAAACAAAATCCACCTTTTGCGTACAATACCGTTATGAATGAGGTCTAACACGCCTCATGACAGGCAATATCATCTTGTATAAAATAGCAATTTTCACTCTTTCGACTTAGATACCGCTTCACAACTATCTATTGTCGTCAAGAATTTTAATTGAATATCTCAAAACAGGCGGCTGATATAAAACGTCATCCTTCTTTATTCTACGCGCTTAATAAAATTGTCAAAGCTAGACTATGTTTTAACTTATGAACTAAATGTGCATTACAGTATATTTAACTGTAAAAGTGATATTTGGAATTGGAATTAACATAATATTTTCAAATAAATTATTAAGCATTTCGTGTTAGTCACAGAACTCTTCATCCTTGTATAACAAAAAGTTCTTTGATATTTTGATTCTAGTTATTTTAAATGCATAGAGACATTTTTTAAGTCAATAATGTAACGAAACAGTTTTTCTCATGGAAAATTCTGATTCTCTGAACTCTGATAGGTTTTAATTAATGTATGAAAAAAGTTTTAGGACAAAAAAATTCAGAAAGATATAATTCTTTAATATTTGATTGCTTAGAGAAATTAAATTTTAATGAAACGCCTTCCAGTAATTTTTAATATACATACTACAAAAATTTATGTCTTTTCTTCGACCATTTATTTAGGCCAAAGCATGATTGAAATCCCTATCACTTCCTATAAAATATTTTAAACAACTTAACTTCACTTTTCTTCGGATATGGTATATTAAAAGGCTACGAACAAAATGTAAATTAAAAATCAAAAATTGATTTTAACTGATAACCGATTTCATCACCGTAAGTAAAAATATACCGTAAAACTTTGAACACAAATGATAAATGTGTTGTAGATTTTTTTATAATCACTAGGCTAGTTCAATTGGAACTTAAACGATTGACGATAAAGGATCAATAGTTTAGTTCTACCGCTCGCCGGCCCAACGAGTAGGCACTCTGTGTTCTAAATGTTGTGCACAGCAAAGGGATCTTGAAAACTATGAGGGATACAGCTAAAATTTAATGGACAAAGTTGTGCGTAATAACAAGAACTACAAATAAAGGTAGCCAAGTTGATTTCTTGTTTCATTCACTCGCTGAACTCAAAAACTGTTTTAGGTTAAAATGTTCAAACTGTCACAGATCTCTTATAATGTTTTTAAATGAAATATGCATGCAATTATTTGAGGTTTTAAAATATTATACAGCAAACAGAACTTGTAGGGTTCGAGTATTTTTTAACGCAATGATCCAATTTTGAATTAATCAAAAGAAAGGAGGTACTTTACTGATTTCAAAAATACCATTTATGTTAGACTTTTCTCGTGGTTCTTATTAATTAATTCACTAAACCCTTTCTGTATGATTGTATGAAGGGAGTTTTTATGCCACTATTATTAAGGATAGTTGGTAAACCTGACTGATATTTCACTATACAATATTTGACAATATTTTATTGATTAGCGAAATAGCATGTTATTTTAAAATTGCAATGTCATAATTTATAATTATATAAAACATACAAATTGTCATATACGATAATTGAACAACCTAATTAAATTTGAACACAGCTTATTTTACTATAACAAAAAGTCCTCTTGCCTGCATGTTCACAAGCCTTGGACCATTGGACACTTTAAATGTCCATTGGATCCTTTTAAATCCACCATTTTTATTTGTAAATAAAGCAACAACAAAGGTAATATGTGCAGCGTAACACGCAGTGCTGAAACTGTTGTAGCATGTAACTGATGCAGATGCGTCACTGATCTCATTTTGCAAATTAAATGCTACTTCCAAAATTGAATCTTTACATTTATATTTCCATTACATGAATAAATTGAGTTATTTATCATATTATTTTTAGTTGTGTAAAAATGTAACTATGTTGTTTTATTATTACATGTAATGATATTTGGCTTTTATAAAATATGATTAAATTTCGAAATAACAAGCAAAATTGTGTTAATCAGTCACAAGACTTTCAGTAAGTCATTTTTAGACTAACCTTGTCGTATAATTTATGTGTATTACTAAACACCTTATTGGTGCAGTGAAATATCATTCAGGTTCATTAACTATCCGAAGAGTAGAATAACAAATTTCCTCCACACAAACATAAAAGACGGGGTTTTACGACATATTTCATGAATACAATGTAAATGGTATTTATTTAGTGAATAAAGATTCAATTTATTTTGATCAATTGAAAAATGGGCCATTGTATGTAAAACTAGACTCAAACCATACACCTCCTACTTATTTGTTTTGAAATAATTTTAATTATAATATTTCAAAAACTAAAAGGAATTAAATGCAGATTTAATGACAAAATCGATTTTAAATAGGTAATAATAAGAGAATTTTGACGGTTTGAATATTTTGACCAAAACAGTTGTTGGGAACAAGGAGTGAGCGACACCACCAATAATCAACTTGACCACATTAATTTGGGCTTGTTATTTCGCACAAAGTTCTCTATTTCATTTGGGCTTTATTCCATTTGAACTACACTGCATATTTTCGTTTAATATTCAGGAATAGAAAATATGTTGATGCTAAAGATGTGTAATAAAAGATTATGTAAATATGCAAGTATACACATGCAAAAGTTCTAAACAAAAATAGAACCAAACGATATAAGAAATCCTTATCACAAACATATGATGGATATGATAATAAAACCAAAGGGTTGCAAGGTCCACAGCCGGCCATGGGAAGTCACATATAAAACGTAAATACCTTCCACAGTGTGGTAGACCGTGTTTTATTCAGGAATGCCACAGGATCGTTCCGCTGTTTCGGATGAAAATACTCGTCCCAATATACGCATCATAACTGAAAATATTTCCCTTTTAAATTCACTTCTTATAACTATGGCCTACTACAAGTATGATTGAAGTTAATTTAACGTTGATATTAGCTACTTTTTATCGTACTTAGTGGATATATATTTTTATGTATTAATATTAATGTAAACAAAAGTCGTTTGACAGGTATTTGGTCTTCCGATCATCTGTTAGTTTAGTTATTTAAACGCATATGTGACATATACGGCCAAATAAAATATAATTGGATCGTATAAAGTAAGGGCTCTGTGGTGTAATGATAGCACATTCACCCGGCAAGTGAGAGATGCGGGTTCGAGTCCCGGCGGAGCAAGTACAGTACTTTTTGTGATTCAATGTTTATTGAAACATTAAATAAGGCTATTGACATTGATACAAATTTTATTCATGTATATTCATATATATATATATATATATATACGGAGGCTCTGCTGCATACCGTGCCTGGCTACAGACTTCTCTCTTGCTACTCACGCTCAGAACAAAAGGCAGGAGGGACCGCAATACTAGCCAAATTGAGAGAGAGAGAGAGAGAGAGAGAGAGAGAGAGAGAGAGAGAGAGAGAGAGAGAGAGAGAGAGAGAGAGAGAGAGAGAGAGGAGAGAGAGAGAGAGAGAGAGAGAGAGAGAGAGAGAGAGAGAGAGAGAGAGAGAGAGAGAGAGAGAGAGAGAGAGAGAGAGAGAGAAGAGAGAGAGAGAGAGAGAGAGAGAGAGAGAGAGAGAGAGAGAGAGAGAGAGAGAGAGAGAGAGGAGAGAGAGAGAGAGAGAGAGAGAGAGAGAGTTAAGTCACACGCCTTTTAATAGCTAGGCTACATTCAGATTATGTCAGTCTCGGAAAACTAGGGCATGCTTTCCAATTCATGTCTAATCAAGAATCAGGTCTAATTTTGTTGAGTATTAATGTGACCAACATAACAAAACTCAAGATCCCCGAGGTTCCTAAACATTCATTCCAACCATTCATATAATGTACTTTCTCTCCGTATCATTTGTCTCGACGACGAATTATCAAGACAAGTCATTGCTATTACGACTGAAAGTAACTGCCACATGTTAAGTCATTTTTTAATTTTCATGGTTGTGTGTTGTTAAATATTTACAAAATAAATCTAACTTGGATCCATAATAGATAGATTTAACGGCACATTATTAAGTAAATATAGTTTAAATCGGTATTGTCCAACAATCGACGTAATATTGGAAAATATTTACATTATTACATGGGCTACCTCACCAGTTACATAACCGTAGAGATCTACTGTTGTATAATATCATAAGCCTTTGCTACAAAAGTTACTGAAGTAACTGATAATAGCAATTATATACATTAGCGGAAGTATATTTAGGTAGATATAGCAAAGGAGTAAAAAGTTTCTCGTATCCAGTTACAATCTGCAGTGACTTTCGATTGATAAGCTGCAGTTAATTCAATACAACCATCTTCCAGGTAACACCTACATATTACAGAGATCAATATTTCCATCCTCATTGTAATTGTACCATTTTCAAACGAAAATACTAAAATGCTTATTTTTTAGAGTAATATGAATATGCCGTTTATAATAATTGATAGGCAGTTATCTAGTAACAGTCATGACACCGCTAAAATATTTTGGAGATACACAGAATTTAAATGTCAAATTCAGTAATTGTTTGTCTTATAAAATTGTATGCAATACAGAAAATAAATAAAGTTTATAACTCTCTTAACAATAATTTAAACCAATACTTTTAAATTAAATGTGTTAAAATATGCAATATCGGTTCTAAATATGTGATAAATTAAATTTGAATGGATTCCAGTAAAACGAAAGATTAGGAATTACTTCTAGTGTTTTTCTTATACTTAACTGTCATATTTAGGAATCTGTCTCATTTATATTTATAATAATTTACATAATATTAAACATAAATAATTTAATTTATATTTTCATTACAAGATTGATATATACACTTTAAAATCATAACGGGATATTCATTACTAATAAATTACATTAAAATCTTAGGGACGAGAACGAAGTTAAAGTATTATAAGAGTATGCTAAATAGGAAGTACAAAGTTCAAAGACATGTTGTAGATTTTTAAAAGTACTCTCTTCAGAGAATTTGTTTTTTTCTAAAGTATTAAGTTTTGTCAAAGTAGTATTATAATTTTATTTTAATAATTAAATAAATTTTACAGTAATTGACATAAAATTTATTGTTCAAACATTGAAAAACATCACATAAATCTATCGCGATTCACCCTGCAGATACAAGCGCGAGTGATTTACATTTGTGACACCGCTTTTCAACTGACAGAAATTTATTACTGTAATAACATTCTGATGGCTGAACACCATTTCAACATTTATAGCTGTTTGCAGCAGCTATCGGTTGAGGTAACAATCGATTTATTATTTTAGGGTGTGAGGAATAATAGATAGAAATTGAGATATTACTTTTGTATACACTTCTAGAAGATTATAAATATGTTATGTTATTTTAAAGTTACAAGAATATGGTTTTTTGTTTAGTTTAGTAAAATTTTGTGCAATTTTATGAAATTTTGTATTCAAAATCAGCTTATTTGACATGTATTAATGGTAGTACCAAACGAAAATTTAGTGCCTAACTTCACCGAACATGGCCTCCGGAGCACAAAACTACCTCCCGTTCAAAAGTTTATATGCAACTATCCCAAAACCCCCAAATGAGTTGAATCTGAGTAAAAACATTTATGTTATAAATATTTCGGCTAAGTTCTTTGGAAAACGTGGCTACACCATTTCCTACCACTAAGGCGGCCGTTCAAACTTTAAAAATGTGTGTATACAGGTAAGTGTCCCTGTTTTTAGGCAGAAGTTATTGCTGTCAACGAATGTTGTCGTGATACTCTCGAAGTCATTAACATTGGAAAATCAATTTGCTTTTAATGCGCAGTCAATTCTTGATTTGAAGATCTTGAATTCTTATAAGATTCATTAAAGCTGCTTTATTGAGATCTTTGGAATGGAAAGATAGAATATCACCTCACTTTACCGTGCACATAGACATATAGGTATCAACGTTAATGTAGTTAATAAGATCTTCTGTCACTCCACAGGAGATACTTAAAGGCAGGTTACATCACTAGGACAGCCCTTTGAGAATATCCCTAGATAAATAAATTTAAATAAGAACTCATGTACCTTTCGACATATAATATTCATTAGGATTGGATATGGATATTGGATAGTAGAAATTTAAGTGAGAACGTTCAAGTTAATTTAATACTATGTGATAGATATGATGAAAACTGATAGCCATAAACATTATATTTTCCTGTGAAAGTTGCTGTAGAGTATGTACCAGAGTATAACTGATATTGCCTGTAAAAAATGTAAATGCAGTTGAAATACATTCAATTTAAATACAAATTACCAAGCTTCTACTCTACATTATTTTAAATATTTACCTATGGGGAATAACTTGTATTGTTTTCAAATGCCTTGACATTCGTTCACTTCCATGTACCTGAAATTTGTTGCTTCCCTATTAGAAAGCTGCAAGGACACTATGGAAAATCTTCAGTCAGTTATCTATTAAGTCCATCCTCCAACGTATACTCTCCTGTGTTTATGTTAAGAGGCCTTGTACCTTTGTAGTACAGACACCAATGGGCAATCAAGTAACTAATAGTATGGAGGCCTGAACATATATTTATATTAAATCGACTAAATTACAAATATCAATACAAACGAAAAATAACAGAAACACATGAGCAAATTAATACAGTTATAAAGTTTTACAAGATGTAATTTAATTAGTTTACTTACTACTTTGTTTTAGTTTCTACTGCTCTTCACTTCCATGTACCTGAAATTTGTTGCTTCCCTATTAGAAAGCTGCAAGGACACTATGAAAAATCTTAAAAATGTTCAGTCAGTTATCTATATTAAGTCCATCCTCCAACGTATACTCTCCTGTGTTTATGTTAAGAGGCCTTGTACCTCTTTAGTACAGACACCAATGGGCAATCAAGTAACTAATAGTATGGAGGCCTGAACATATATTTATATTAAATCGACTAAATTTCACATATCAATACAAACGAAAAATAACAGAAACACATTAGCAAATTAATACTGTTATGAAGTTTTACAAGATGTAATTTTATTAGTTTACTTACTACTTTGTTTTAGTTTCTACTGCTCTTAGATTCCGTATTATAATTTTTATACTAATTAAATATTTAGTTTGACGATATTGTATATTTTTTATCAAAGTGTGTAACTAGTAATAATTTAAATTTAGCATTTTTAAATAAGCCAGTTAAAATTATGAATAACGTAGACATAATTTATTATGATATTGAAAGCGGTGATGCATATGAAATAATAATAAAATATATTAGTAAAGTATTAAACAGATACAATAAAATTATAATATCCTTCTCCTTTATTAAACTCCCCACTTTACCCATTTTTATAAGCATGTTGCTCTTCTAAATTTGGCTGAGCGTTTGCGTATTTTAACTATGCCTAAGGTACATCTAGAATTATTTCAGTAGTAGATTTTAAATTTTAAATGAAACTTTATTTCTTCATAGACAATCTCGATTTCAATGAAAGGTGATGCATATCCAAGAGGGTTTGGCTAACCATCATTGAAACATATCACTCAATAGAAGGGGAATAATTGTTCTCCTGTCTATTTGGAGGTTTAGACAATTTATTTTGTGCCTTATTTGTTTGCCTGTGCATTCATAAATAACAGAAAATGGACAGAATATTTTTATTCACTGCTTTAAAAAGAAATAATAGCTAGAGTAAGCGTACAAAACCGAGCACGACAACCTTACCTTAACGATCCTTTCGTGTTATTACAAAAATCGTATTCTTTTATGTTTTAATACAAAATTAGAAGATAATATTAAATTAGATTGTTCTAAAAGCTATCATATTATTCTACTTTTTATCAGGAGTTCTTGAAAATACCGTTGAAAATATTCTTTATTAGGGAATACATTGCAACTTCAATGTTATATTATTCATTTTAAAGTATTAGATGTTTCTTTACCCATCTTTTCTTCAAAATCGCATAAGTCTATATGGTAAAAGTAGTTTTGTAAAACATAAAAGTATGTAAAAACATAAATAATTGTTTAGCAACAGTAGTAAGTGATTAGTGAAGCCTAATGTTGTTTAGATAATCTTCTATATCCTGCAATCTGTTTACAAATAAATGAAGAAAATGTCAATACTGACTGAGTAGATTAATGTGTAACTTTTCCAATTTCCACTGAGTAACCAAAGGAGAAGATCTAACTTAGTAGGAACCCCGATGTAAAGGGTATAATTCTAAAAATTTAGTTAATTAACATGCTTTGTACTGTTCAATATTGGGAAATTGATGTAGAGATATCACGATTGGATTTTTCTATAAAAGATTAAACTTAGTCTTCACTATATTACAGATAGGAGAGAATAATTGGCGCGTCACCAACAAAAAAGGTGGCGAAATTGTCTTTACGCAACAATACTGACGGAAGTTTGATCGAAATGTGAAGTAGTTTAAATGGTTTTAAAAATTCTTTTCCTTACAATTTAAAATAATTATTGCTGCCAACATGCGTTGACATCTAATCATCATTGTTTTTATGCAATTGTAGTATATAAACCAATTTTTAAAAAGTTTTCAACGATATTTAGAATTAAACAAGGATCCTAATTTTCTTTGATTCGTTTTTTAAAGTTTTTGCCCTCCGGCATGTTTAAGTAATTCCAACTCACTTTTCATGTCTTTCGAAACAACTTAAAGCAATAACATGCCACTTTGAAAAGCACAACGAGCTATATTAAAAAACAATATTGTAATATATATATATAATATATATATATAAATAAAATTAGTAATAATAATAATTATAAATAATAATAAAATAATAACTATATATCGTTGGTGGGGTGAAGACGAATTCCAGGAACATTATTAAAGGAAAATCAATGTTTTAAAAAACAAGACATGGATTCCTAAAATTCTTCCTGAAAATGAATAATACTCATACATTACCACTGGATAGTTACACTTATTTAAGAATTCACAATACAGCTGAAAAAAATTTTTTTTTAAACAAATTCATGATATGATGATAACACTTCACTGAAGAGTGTTTAATTAATGTATGCGGCATGCAAACCAGCTTTGGTCACATGAAAATCCTAAAGCCCTTGTGGAAAAGTGCTTAAGAGAATATTTATTGAGTTTTAATATATTTCAACATGTCTTATTATAGGTACATATATTATTCATGGAAGTAAATGATTTTATAGTGTCATATAAAAATTTATTGGATTCCAAATTATCAAATGGTTTTACCATTTCTATTGCAGAAATTATATAATTACACGGAAAATATATTTGTCAAACATTTTTTAATACTGATCCCAAGAAAATTAAATTCACTAATTTCTTTAAAAAATAATGTTTATGTACACTTTACACTTATTGAAGTTTTGCTCATAGTTATCCCTTAATCTTAATTAATGCAATGATATTATTATGAGTTTTGTTAAAGTTCTTGAAAGTTCGGTGGAAGTAATTACATAATATTAGAGGGTAAATATTAGAGAAAAGAGATGAAATTTTCAAAGCAAACGTATTAGAAATAATGAGGGTATCTATGAGCCTTAAATAGCTTACAAGCCTTAAATGAGGCCATTTAAGGCCATTTTGGTATTTCCTGTACTTTATAAAATTCCACTTGTCTTATAGTTGAAAAAGTTTATCAACTGCACGTATTTATAATTTATTGTTTCACTACACATTACTTAAAAAATTCTCAAGGCATGACTGAATTTGTAAAGTATAAAATAAACAAAGAAAAAGCCTTTGGAGGCCATTTAGTAATTGTTTGGTTGCTTACTATTTACTTGATATTAAGTTAAAGTAGTTAACAAGGTGTACAAACATAACACATAATTTAGATGCTAACCCAATAAATAGAAGTGACGAATTTTTAAAACTACGTTAATCAGGTAATAAATGGAACCAATTTTTACACGGATTACATGCCTTTAAAATACAAATTTTAGAACTTCATTAATCTTTGCAATGTGTCAGAATGTTATAAAATATTACTGTGATTACAAAAAACCCTCCCTTCCTGTTCTTTCGGTAGAAGGTAGATATCACATGAGGCCACCACCTCGAAATGTCAAACTGAAAATAAATTATTAGTTCATGTCTGATTCACACAACTCTGAGAAAACAATAACCCTCAATGATAATACAAGTTTTCAAATATTTAGAAAGTTTATAATCTTGAAACCTGGACAAATATTGTTACAACCATATACATTTCATTGAAAAAAACGTGAACTTAATTTAGATGTAATTAATCCGAAGATATGCTTATAAACATATTCATTTATAAAGGTTCAATAATTGTAAAGGACCACCCTCTTGAAACCTTAAAAGTTATCGAAAAATAAGTTAGATTAAATTTCACTTGAAATTACCTTTAAATTTTGAATAAATATTGTTTAATGAAACTTTTTTTATTTATCTTATGAAATACTCGAGATAAGAAATTTGCTCAAATCTGGATAATTGCCGCCATGACATGTTAAGGATGTCTTACCTACTAATCCAAACTCAAAATCAAATCGTTAAATTACAATTAACAATATACATAGCATAGTAAACATAAATTTTAAACTTAAAATGTGTTTATTCATGCCAAATCAAGGCTACATTCAAACTTAAAACACTCAAACATTCATATCCCATTCATCGCATGCCAATTACACCCACTTCCAGCGCTGGAGTCAATTTCCTCATCGCGTGGTCTCCCAGTTAAATGCCAGAAACTCATCAACACTGTAAAAAGCGTTTGACATCAGGCATATTTTGATATGTGTTTTTAACCTTTTGGGCGTTGAAGCATTTTTTATTGAGTTTGGAAATCTATTTATAAAATGACAACTGCCAATGAAGGTAAATGTTCATAAATGTTCGTTCTGCGCATTCCCAAGCACTATATATATCTGCCTCTTGTCTTGTATTCATTTATTTATCGTCCTCTGGTTAAGGCACATTTATACACACAACGTAAAGGATTTTCAAGGATGCAGTGACATGGCAAAGGGCAAAACACTGCTCTCACTGCATCACCCCACACGACTCTCTACAGTTACATAGTTTAAACTGCTAGTTTGTAACTTGAAAATTGTTTTTTTCATTTGTTTGCACCTGCAATACGATTCTATACAAAAGTTGGGGATAAATTAAGCCCTAGTACGCTGTAATCAGGACCTGACTTTGGCAATATTTTTCCAAGATCTTAAGACATAAACACCTGAGAATAATTTGGCGTATACATAATGAATGTGATGTTTCCATATCAACCCTCGATCAATGTGTATTCCAAGGAAATTTGAATGACTAACTTCCTTAAAAATGTATCTGCAATCTTAACAGCAGGACCATTTTCAATGTCTATAGAGCACATTAAAAAGTTCAGGTTATTTATGAGTTTATTTGAACATTGAGGCTATTGAAATGTTGGTCAGAGATTTTAAGACCAACAAACGACTCTAATTCCAACTTTTTTGTGCTTCCTCTAAAACAGAGAGAAGTGTCATCTGCTTTCTGAACAAGCTTTCCATGCAAATTAGTAGTCATGACTCCATACCAATAACATAAATCAGGAAAAGAATTGGACTGAATATTTATCCCCAGGGGACTCCATTGCATAGTGCTGTAGGTTTTAAAATTAGTTTTATCGTTTAGAAATGAAGTGATCCATAAGGCGGCATGCCTTAAATGCCGCGGGATTATAATTTTTCAAGCAGTGTTTTGTGGCCAACACAGTTAAATGCTTTAGAAATATCAAGAAACACACTTAATGTGTGGATATGGCTTTCAATTCCCTCTACAACCATATCAGCAAGATTTACTATGGCGTAAATTGTCAATTTTCTCTTTCTGTGACCAATTTTGTTTTCTGAAAGCTAGTTGTGTTGATTTACAAAATGTAGCATTCTTGAAGAAAGGTTTTTTGTACATTTGCTCAGTAAAAAAATAAACAGGAAGTACGATATTAGTTTATTTAATTGGAGTTTTCTTTCTTATAAATTGGATGCACTTTTGTAATTTTAAGGAGAGAGGGGAAGACTCATATTTAGAAAAGATGTATTAACTATGTTAGTCAGTGGCTTCACTATATGCTTTGAGTATTTTTATGAGCCACATTGACAATTAATTAATGTCATTACACTTTTGGTTCGGAAGTTGTTGAATTATTTGATTAACCTCATCCTCAAATACAAGAGCCAGCGCCAATGACGTTGCTGGTATCTGTCTACTAATGGAGTTCCTTGTGGAAGTGATGAACTAGGACCTCGCCCACCAGCACCAGATGCAAAAGATTTATTAACTCACTAGCGATCTCTGATGCATAACTGACAATTACATCCACTAACTGAACTTTTATTTGGTTATTATCGCGGCTTTTGTCGATTGTAATGTCCCAAACAGTTTTAGAAATATTTTTGGGAGAAAGAATTGATTTCGAAACGTCACATGGTTTTGGAGCAATAATAACTTACCTATAACCTTTTTTGTAAACTCGAAGAAAGGGTTTAGACTGTTCATTGGCCGTTTCATTATTTCCAAGATGTTTATTGTAATAAAGTATTTTGTATCTATTTTGCACCAGTTTTAACTATTTTAGTATGACAGCAGGTATTGAAATGAAAATGTAAATAGTCATTAAAAGTTTTAAAATGCTCTTCTTACGGTTTTATGAAATTTAGAAAATTATATTTTTCTTTGGAAAGGTAGGCGTTAAAGAGAGCAATACTTCTTGGCCTCATGTCTCTTACTGATTTTTAAATGTTAGGTCCTTTTTTCATTGGTTTATCTCTGATAATATATTCTTGACCATAGTGATCACAGATTACGGTATTGATTAGTGGTGTTACTAATAATACTGTCAATAGCTGATTATGTTTTAGTAGTTACTTTTGTTGAAAATTTCACATTTCAAGATCAAATGACCTTAGCAAATCATCTAAACGCTCTGTGGATGGGTCATTGTTGTATAGTGCATTAACATTATTAATTCATTATTATTTGTTTAATTTTAATTTGAATACGTAAAAATATGATATTAATTTCACTACATTGTAAAAATGTAATTTATTATTGATTTAATTTTTGTTATTATTTAAGTAGTGAAATTTAAAATTTTACGTTCTCGCAGGTTAATCCCCCATCAGTCTTAGTTATATTCAGTAAATTTTAACCTCTTATCTATAAATTAAATAAAAAGACAGCACTTTCCATTGTACCAGTGTTTACGGGGTATATATATATATACATATATATATATATATATACACCATATATCACCGTATTTATACTACCAAAAACTGTATGTAATAATTTTATACAACATGAATTTATCTGACTAAGCGATAAATCACGATATCCACATATACAACGCATTGCAGATACAACACAAACATAACCATGTTTATAGGGTATAAAGGATGCAATCGATTACTGAGAATGCATAAATATTGCTCGTACATTGTTTAAATACAGGATTTGTTGTCTCTCTTTGTTAATCTGGCATCAAGTTGTAATAACATAACTGGAAGTAATATCAATGGATTACTTTTTTTTACTAAATATCATACTATTTCATTGATATTTTTACAAGATAAAAAGGAAACGGAACATATATTATTATGATTATAAACGATATAAATATCAAAATACCTTACTGATTTAACTTAAAACAACCAGAAACATAATCTGCAAGTGTTGTATTAACTCCAGGCATACTCTATTGATAGAATAGACTAAAAAGTGTACTGAGTGTATTACATCAAAAGAAAAAGAAGTAGAATATTGTTCTCATCTAAAATATAAATATCAAGACATAATTATTATTAGCTATGATTAGAATCTGCTATTATTTATGCTAGTATCTGCTAATATTGTGTTATTTCCGGGAATATTCCATTGATAAGTGCCAAAATTTGCAAAGTGTAATATCTGTTATTTCAGTTTATGGTCTATGGCCTAACGATCGATAATTAAACATAACCATAATCCACTTAGTTCATTTTTCTTTGCAGGGACAAATTTAGCATAGTAGGTGGGTGGGAACTAAGACTATCTATCTTACTGAGTGTTATAGTTTTGCGAGTCATGTCTGCTCAATGAATACTTAAATGTGAATGGTATAAAAAAATGGGTCATCCTACTTTAACTTGATGGTGGCCTAGTTCTTCTCATCTCAATATTTGAGTACATGATAGGATATCTTCTTCCCATCCTGACATATTCTGTTGGTACAATCACATTCAAAACTAAGCTTCCTTAGCTTTTTGAAGTGCTTCAATACGATGTATGGAAGCCTATCAAAAATATTGGCTTGATGCAGTATCTGACAAGCCAATCTACTCTCCTTTGTCGTATATCTCGAGTGGTAGCCTAGAAATCTCAGCTTTAGATATTTGTCCTGCAGTTTTAGTTTGATTTCGGTGCATTTATCCCACATTCTGGTTCAAATCCTAGTAAACATGTGCATGTAAGACCATTCCATATATTTTTCCTAGTTTCCTTTTGCCTTATGAAACTTGTGTATCCTCACAAGCAAGGAAGGGTTTGTGAAGGAATGCCTTTTTTTCTATAGTATTTGAGCAGATTTAATTTTTATATTGAATTAAACCGTTATAACTATTCAAATGATGAGTTGAGAACAAGTGCCTGAATGACACACATGTTTTATACATTGGCTATTATACTGACAAAGTAACGTCATAAGGTTATATTGCAACTTTAGAATAACGTGAAGCAGAGAGCTATAGTCAAAGTATTTAAGATCTACAAAAATAAAATCTACCAGTTTAACCTACATGGATACCATCAAAACATATGTGTCACCTGGGAAATAATATCGATGCCCGGGAGTGGCACATCGGTTTATAACACACTGGGAAAATTTCTTATATTGCGGTAAAAATTGATCAATAGGTCAGTTTGCAGCAGAAGATGACTGTTAGAGTGATGGATCAACCCTGGGGGAACTCTTTTAGTGTTGAAAGCTTAAATATGAGGGCGTACTATCACCTGTCTAATTTGACTGGAAGAGGCTAGAATAGAGCTAGCCCTCCTCTCCTCCTTCTTTCAAGGTGACATAACTGAATTATATCGCTCTCTTTCCCTTCTCATGGGATATCGATAGAAGTGATTCCTACCACCAGACTTATTCATCCTGAATATCCTGTCACTCCCGATGCAAGCACAAAGTTCCTATATGTATAAGTGAAATCTTTTACTGTCCTAAGTGAACAAAAAATTAACTAAGCATAGAAGAATTTAAAGTTCCTGAACTGTATAAGGAAAATAGAACCATTTTTTATTAGGTTAATCAGTTGATATTTAGAGTTTTCTATAATTAACATGGTATTACAATTATGGAACCTCATCTTAAAGACTAAATTAATTTAATTTTAATGACAAAAATGTTGATGATAAAGGATTCACTATACCATATTACTTGTTAACTGTACATAGGCCAAATTATATAGTCATTGAATATTCTACCAATACATCTGTGTTTCCATTCTTATAACTTTATTCAGTAAGATTCGCCGATAAATAATTATGCGTTAAATTACAATTTCATTTAACACCAGCTATAGATTTACCCATACAATACGAAACCACCTATATAAAAACACCTTACAAACCACGCTAGTTGCCATTCAAAATTCAACAGGGTTGACGTTTATGATCGACAATTTTCCAGTGGTGCATGTTAGTCACATTGAAAATGTACCGGATTTCCCTTTTTATCTTTTCCAGATTTATGACTAACCATTCTTAGCCGTTTTTATTGTTTATATGTACCCAGTAATAAGTTTAAGTAATCCTGACAAATAAGAATATAGAGCGTTAAATTTTGTTGTATGTGGTTTTGCATATAATTTATACTTAAAAGCAAAATTCTTGTAAATTTGGTGTATGAAATTGTAAGGCAACTTTAAAACAATATAAATTACAAAGCGATCAAATACTATGGGTATCAAGGGAGGTTCATACTGATTACTCTCTACTTGAGTCGTTATTGCAGGTAATGAAGTTGAAACAAGCAGTAAGATCAAATACGAATGTATAACTCACTTAGATGAGTTCAGTGAACTACAGACTGATTGAAGCATCAAAGCGTTACATTCAAGGTTTGATTAGGTACGCAGCAAATTAGTGTTTGTAGTTTCCATAAGTATCTGGGTCACTATTAAAATATTTAAAAGTACATAAACATTATGTTGAACGTTACAAATATTGGATGTTAGAACGATACGAATGGATAAAATATCCAAAAATAAAATTTAATTAATGTAATTTGCAAATTTTTTATACCGTAGGAATTTAAATAAATAAATAGGTATGCAGTCTCCTTATTGAATTTGATTACAATACAGTTATTTCGGTATAACAAAATGGAAATGCACATTACAAACTTATAAAAACTATGCAAAACTAATGTAATATTTTAGTTTCTTGGTTTTAAAATAACGAGTTTCACGGGGAAATTCTCACAGTAGATTGTGTGAGAGTAGCGCACCCATCCATACACGCATGTACTATCAATATATCATACAATTCTGTTATGTTTTTCATTGTCAGTATTTTTATCTATTTATTATTGTTGTTATTGATTTGGTGTATTTATTGTTTAGGGAATTACATTTTTATTTCAAATTTTGAACTTATGTTCTTTGTCAATGGCGTAGTGTAGTGGGTACAACGCCACGGTTATCGCAAGATAACCGGATCAAGCAACGTCGAGCGTGGCTGTTGCTTGGACGAGTGACTGAGTCATCCTGTCCTTGCAAGCAGTAAGCCTGCCCACCGTTAGTGGTGGTCCGGAAGTCACCTTTAAAACCGTTGGTCCCCATGTTGTGTTAGAGAGGGCTTCTTAGCTCTAACTTCACCTGGTAAAATAAGATATCCTGTTTTACTTTACTGTATATTTTACACAATTATTTGTTATGGTAATTTATTAGTACGTTATTATAATGCTCACATATAATAATATTGTTTTTTATGAATTTGTTACTATATTTATATCTTTCCATTCTTCTTTGTAATTATTAAGTAGTAACAAATTAACTACCTGTTTATGAAGTAATTTGAAGTATAACTGCATTTTTATTGCCATTTCTTCTTTTATATTTGTACATAGCTTTTACCTTTGGCAGTGAAACATATAAATATATTTAAAAGTTATGTACATAGTACTTACATAATACAACTTATTATTTAAAATATAATAACGGAGCTTAATTGTTAAGTTCCCTCTCAATGTATTGCAAAACAGACCCAATAAACGTTCATTGCTGAGAGTTGTATGCTGTACCAGCACGCTTATCACCATGATGTAACATATTATAAATTAAATTTACAAAATAAGCTACTTATTCCAAATAGCAAGATAAACTGGAAATGAAATACATAAACATTACCAACACTCACGGTAAAAATTGTACTAGTTCAAAAATGTACTCTTAAAGTTTAACACGAAATTACTCTGGATAACACTCATTTTTGAATGAGCACTAACCTCACCTCTAGATACCTACTTGTTTACTCGTATATTATAAACATATTAGGTACCCTGAGTCAGACTTCCGCTGCAAAAGGCCAATTGGGGAGATTGGATAACACAATCCTACTTAAGGCGTTAATACATGTAGTGAACATAAAATATGCAGTATGGTCAAATACGAGGATGTAACTGATTGACATGAGTGCAGTGAATGAAGATATTCCAAGGTTAAGATACTGCGTTGGGTCAGAAATGGATGTTTGTAATTTCCATAAGGATCAACGTCATTAAGACCGTTTGTATTGTATTGAAAGGTAAACTCGGTTTTATAAATATAAAAATCTTACATTAAATAACTATAGTTTGCCATTTAGATGCAAGTACAGAGATTTTGGTCATAACATGCGCAGAGATATATATGAAAGGAAAGCTATAGAAACTGTACCCAGGCTCTGGATACAATGCTAAATATTTGTTTTTTTTAGCCTCTTACATTTTGTTGTTTAGAACACAAATAGGCTCTTTAATTTTGTTGTTAGTTTTTAGCTTTCCCCGTTTTCTACTATTTATCTCTGAACCTACATAAAGCAATTAAAACACTACTCTTAAGCTTGTGAATGAACTATATTCCCATACAGATCGGTGTATTTACAATGGTAACGTCAAGAAATGTATGACTCACTGAGTTTTATATATTGTGATCTAGTATGGGTTGATGCATGAGAAAATATAAACACTACTGTTGAAGTCTAAAATTAAGGACTGGTGAATAACCAATTAGGGCCGCTGAGAATAATGTTCTGGTGCCCATCATGATTTGCAACTTACAGCCTTGTTTTGGGTAATATAATTTTCGTCAATTTCTTATCTTAAAATTTATAAGGTACTATTAAAACCATTTGGATTTATTAGTCTGGATTTTTGTGGTCGGATAATGTTACAAAAGTAGAACACTATCTTTCAAGGTTTGGAGTCTATCGTCTTATCAGTTGTCAGAATACCTTAACGTATCTAACTAGATTAAAGATAAAAAATCCATTAAATTAAAAATTTGTAGCAAATATGTGGCGATTTACTTACCTAATTCTTCGATAACAACAACAAAAGTTATACGTCAAAAAACCACTCAGTCATACAACTGAGTTTTCAAGACGAATAGAGCAACCACCAATCACTTCACAGCACAAAACGAGTACACTGATTAACACTTAAGTGACCCACCAGCGACGGTGAAAGACTGACAGGAAAGTCAGTATGAGCACTTCCTGTGGCAGTGCACTTCCTGCCCCCTCTTTTCTTCCTGTTCCCCTTAAACGAAAAGAGGGGACAGGATAGGGATTATTAAGAAAGGAGGTATAAAAGATAGCTGTTTCCCCCCTAAATTTTTATTACTGATCTTGATGTCATATTATGCCATATTTTATTGTTTCTTTTAAAGTTAACAATTTGTCTAGGTTTAATATTTTATTCTGATTTAATATGGTTAGCTAAAGTAGTATAACTTTATCAGTCTCAGCGTTAGATCTGCAACTTTTTGGAACTCAGCATCAGTCAGTTTAGGTTTTCTAAATTATCTTTCTGAGATGAATTTAATAAATACATAATCTTTGTGTATGTTTAACCGTAAGGTTTTAATTAACATTGTACAGTTTTTAAGAAATGATGAATAGTAAATTCTCGAAACTTTATCGATGGAATGTCTCCGGAATTGAGTTGTTCTATCAAATCATCCAGGTTTAATAGGTTTAATAATAGTTTTTTACAAATAAGGCCATATTTATGTAAAATTGAAAATATATTTCCTTCAGTATTAAAGATTTTATTGCACATTTACAGTATTATAATACTAACCATTTCTAGGCAAGTAAAAGATTTGATGTTAATGTATTACGCGTATTTGTCTTGTTTTATAGTCTACTGGTAACAGTGAGAATTTAAAATTTATTATTAATATTTTACAAGATTGAACTATGTCTGAGAAAAGTAACTGGGCTTTGTACTGTCTGGCCAGTTTAGATTACAGAACAGATTTTATATCGGGAGGCAGACCGCGTTGTGCCTATAAATTACATGATACTAGGGGCAGGTCGCATTGCTAACATATACGGCCACGCACATTATATGTATACCGTGTGTTCCAAATTGTATGCGCACTGAAAGGATCTTAGAAATTATAAGAGATACATCAAAGATTGTATGGACAAAGTTGTGTGTAATAACAGTACCAACAAATTATTATGATCAAATTGATTATACCTTGCTCCTTTACTCGCTGTGCTCATAAATCTGTGTTTGGTCAACACTGTCACAGCTCTTTTATTAGTAGCTGTATTGAAACATATTTTACATGACATTTATCTAGAATATTTTGTTCTGAGTAATTAACCTTTTTAAGTCTTGAAAATACCAAAATACTTAAAACTGAATGACATATTTAGTAGGTGATCATTTCTATATTAAACTAATATTTGATGGCGTTTAATTTTTAATTTTAATCTTTATAAAGAAAGCGTTTAATTTCATTAAAATTGAATGTAATTTCTTTCAAATAAGTTTAGTAGGAATATTAAAAAATATTAGTCCTTTACTTAACATTCCATTTCGGAACATTCTATTCTATTCAGTAGTTTATAAATGTTTAGCCACTCTAATCTAATACGGGCTATAGAGCGAACGTAAAATTATGTTACTTCCTCTGATTGCATATGTGTCAATTACCATTGCAGTTACATTAAGCCATTAATTATTGCTGGTCTTCTGATCAATATATACTGTAATTGGTCCAAGCTAACTGGTCAGTTTAACGCATCTCAGCGCCATTCACTTGTTATTAAAATTCTACAATATTTATAACTAGCAATAACTATGTTGGTATCAAGCACTTTAGCTATGCATCTTTTACTTTGTACAATATAACCCTATAAATTGTCGTTTTCTGTAAATCACATTTGTTTTTTGTGAAACTTACAAAATCCTCTGTCCAACTTGATGTAGCGATTCATTGAATTCTAACTATACTGAATTTTATGGAGGCATTTGTCTCCTTTTTTTAAAAGTAGAAGGTCAAGAGGAGGTACTAAAAATAGGTTATATTATTGAAATTATTTCATCTGATTTATGTGAGTTTCACAACAATGGACAGACAGGCCGTAGACTTGACGTGTCACACGGGCCAGAGATCAACAAGAGCTCAGTCGGATGTCTGCATTGTTGAAATACACACCATTAATACTTTCTGCTATAACCGGATCGTGTCATATCCACTACCCTTGCTCTTCCTTAAGTAACTTGCCAATTTTGATTTCAAATTTTTAACACCCTACAAAAAATAGCGTTACATAAACTTTGTGACAAAAAATTTTTATTTTTGATGAAAAACTTTGAAAAGGGAGATTCTTGAATAATATAGAAGAACAAATAAAGAACTTAGAACGAATGAAATGAAATGAGATGAAAAATGACTTTATTAGAGGCGAAGTTAGGACTATAAAGTCCTCTCTACCACTTAACCTCTCAACGAATAATTAATAAGATAGTTTTTCTCAGGAATAGGAAATACACATAACAAATGTTGGTGGAGAAAGGTTTTTTTAGTTCATTAATAAAAAAAACATGAACTCTAAACTCTGCACAACGCTTAACTTATGTAAACGTACGAAATCATCGTGTAAAAAGTAAGCGAAAGCTGAATTAGTACTTTATATATCTGGCTATAATTCCGTAGTAGTGTTTAAAATATTTATGATATTTGTATCGTATTAGTCGTAATAAGAGACACTTATATAAGATATTTTATGTTTTGTACAGCATATCGGGCTTTTAAACATGTTTTCATGCGGCGTATGAAATGGTGACACAGACCAGGTGAAATGAGCGTCTGCCCAACTACTGCTAGTTAATCTACTGGAAAGCTATATATTAACACCCAGCTTCACCCACATCAAAACGGCATTTTTAATCAACGCAGCAGTTTTCAACAAAGGATTTTAATAAATGCACACTGTGTTATGTGAAGTCAAGCTGGATGCAAAAATATACTTTTAGTATTTGTAAATGTTTTTGAAATCTGTATAAATGATATAGATATCCATACTAATTATTAAATGATTAAAAATGTCATTTTGAAACATTGAAACATTTGTCATTATGCAGTTAGTTTCGACTTAACATATGGTTTTTCAATATGGTTCGCAACAGTGTTGCATAAAAATTTTAACATTTATTTGTATAAACAATGGTCTACACTTGGATAGTTACGACACCACCCACATCACGAAAATAAAATAACACAATATATTGAACATTTAACTGTTTCTATCACACATATATCTAAGTCAATAAACTAATGTGTGATTGGAATACCTCGTATTTATAAATCAATGGCTGAGTTTCATTTCAATAATCCAATACAACGGAGTGTTGTAGGAAAAAAGGCAGTGCAAAAAGAAACAGTAAACCTTTTACATTTTTATCTTAAAATAAATGAAGTTCTTCCTTAGATCCACGAGAACCGATGTATCAAGTGTTCAGTCTCATGAACCAATTTATCAAGAGACAAATTGTTCAGATTGTGTTGTTCTGTTAACCTCATCCTAGGGACATATAGATCGACAGTTATACGGGAAAACTTAATTTCGACTGTTTGACCTGGAAGTGTAGAGTTCCTAGGTTGTTCCTTAGAACAATAGGGTCCTATGTACCACGTTTAAATTGTCTATGACCTTTGTATCAGAGGTTATCGCACAAATGAGCAGACATGTGAATAGAAAAACAGACTAACATACTTCTTTGCGTTTTGACCTCAAAATCAATGTTGGACAAAAAGAGCTTCCATACAAGTTTTGAGCCTATTGGACCTTTCTCTCAATATTTATGTCACAGACAGATGGACATACGTTCAATAATACGTTACGATTTCAAGAAAGCTCTGGTGGGTTCTTTGTAAAGATCGATTGACTTAAACATAATTTCGGCAGATTTTCTTACGATCGAGAACTTTTTTTAGTAAATTGCTAACAACCTTTTTACATTGTAAACGGAAAAAAGTACAAAAGGACAAAACTGTGTATGACTAAACATATTGAAACTAATATGTATTATTTATAGCTATAAAAGTTTTTAAAAGCGATTTACTTTTTACTATTTGATTAGTTTTTATTCAGTAGTTATCTTAGTAGTTGCATGCTTTCGAGAGTAATCCGCGTAAAACCATTGTTTTATTAAATTTTATTAAACCAACTAAGCAAAAACAGAAATATTTAATCCAATTAGATCGAAAATATATTGTACAATAGATTTGACCAAGTAGCTCCATGTGTAACTTATCACACAATGGCTCTTAAAATTGATAATTAAAAATTTCCTAAGAAATCTGAAACTACTGAAGATTAACTGGACGAAGGGAATTACTATGATAATAAACAATAATTATGTAATTAATTAATTATGAAGTTAAATAATATAATGATACTATAAAGCGTTAGTAAATCTAATTTTCTTCTAAATGTTATTAGGACTAAATTCCGGGACTAATTTCCTTCTTCTAACGATATGGAACATTTTAGACTCAGTTAATATATTAAAATAAAAACCGTCCCCATTACTACAATCATTATTTCTACTGAGAATAAAATGCTTTCTAACAACTACAAAAGGTCAAAGGTACTCTCGGGAAATAACATCGTTCTTAAGGAAATGAAGTTAATCTGTGATTCGTTCTGGAAAACAGTTGTTTTTATGTATGTATTTCGCTTTTTATTAGATAAGATTTGATTTTACTCGTAAATTCTGAATTACCATGATTTTTAAAATATTTTCTTTTCGGTATTTGATATTCAGTTGTATTTTACTATACGTACATACTCATTATAGTAACCTTTACTTTATAATTATTTTGGAAAATGCTGGATTATAGTAGACCAACTGATCCAATTATTTCGATATCACATTTTTAGAAACGCCTTAGTCAGGGTTCACTATAACTGCTTCGTACCTTCATCCTGACTTATATTGAATGTGCTAAACATTGAATTCATATTACTTGTAATAATCTTGGATAACTTTTACAAAGAGACAATAATAATAAAATAATTAAATATTATTAGTATTCAACGTAAAGATGAAATTTTTAGTTTTTAATAGTTGTAAATAGTTATAGGGATGAAATTCACTTTTTATAAGGTAATATTTGATTTGAATTATTTTGAATACGGTATACATTAACTATATTGCTTTTAATAATCTTGGTTAACTTAAAAAAAAAGGATAATAATAGTCAAATAATTAAATAATATTAGTATTTAACGTATTGTTATAAAGATAAAGAATGAAAACCTTATTATTAAGATAAATATTTTTGCCTCGTAATGAAGTTATTCCAGCTCTTAAGAAACCTTCTTACCAATAATATTACTACATAAGCATTTCAAATATTTTATCAAGGGATTTTTAACGCAATTGATTAAACCTTAAAACACAACGTATTTTTACTTATTGTATACACCATATTTACGTCATACCGTATACGTCATAATTTATAAATAAAAATTAATGCCAAATGGGTTGTTAAGAATAAAAATGAAAAACGGTTAGACTGATTTGGTACTATTACAAATGTACCTTGAATTTCAAGCCAAGTTTTATATATTGAAAACATGAATCAGTTACTGGAATATATTTTAATGTAGCAAATAATAATAAAGAAAAACTATATCATTTAAACTAACACTAAGCAGCCTCTTACAGATTCTTAAACAAGTAGTTTCCATTTATAAACTTTAAAGCTACAACAATTCTTATTTCAAACGTTTCTGCGATCACTATTCTGCACAGAGTTTATCCGTTAAGTTATAGTGCGATGCAGATAGGAAATACAAATTTACTGTTTAACCTATAATAGAGATTGCACCTATGACGTATTCAAACCATTCCATGGATTTAAAATGCTATTGAACAACTTTTATAAAACCCATCCTAAGAACAAAGCTAAGTAGGTTTGCAAAAATGTACTCGAAACTGGTTGGATTCCTTAACATTGTGATATGTATTTTAAAATCAGAGGATTGGACACTAGCATGCCTCATTGAGATATTCCTTTCACACTACATTGGGTCAAAACAAGACTTATGTAATTTAAAACCTACTATAAGCAATTATTTTGAAATTTTGAAACTTAGTTAGGATGTTTTACTGTTCCCTTCATACCAAAAATTAGATCACAGCACCAGAGGTAGAGGCTATTTGACCAAAGTAGGTATCATAAACCTATGCTTGCATATTGTTATAGTCGAGACAACAACAGAACCAGGAATATCTTAGACTGTAAGTAGACGCTTTTTAATACAAGCATGCATCTCTACATTAAGTATCTATTTATTTTCTTGTTCGGGGAAACAAAGCAAAGCAAAATGTGTTTCAATCCGCGACTACAATCCCCATAAACAATGCTCTTTAATATTGAAGTCTAATAATTATCCAATTGATCAGGGGATTGGGATGTCTCCCTGTGACCTTGACTGAACTCAGGAATGTTTGCTTTCCAATTGAAAAGTATATGTATATGTAGGAAAGTTTTGATTTTGGATATTTCTATTGTAAATGAGCCAATATTCTTTAAAACCTTATTCTTCCAGACCTTTTCAACCACTTTTAATTCTAATTATTTAAGGGTATTTGTTGGAATATATTAACTCTAAACTTTAATTAGAGTAGTATTATAAACGTAAGACATCATAGTATGAAAATAAATTCAAAGATGTACTGTACAGCTGACTATACCTACATTGTATGGTTTTGGTGTAATATTGGGTTTTCAACAGGTTTGTTTGGTTTTTTTTTTTAAAAATTTGGCAATCGAAAGAGCTTTTAAAAGGATATTTTTATACTTTTAATCAAGGCCACAGATTCTGGTGAAATGAATATTTTGTCCAGCGGGTCTTAGTAGTTCTACTGGAAAGCTATATATAATAGTCGGTTTCGTTCACATCGAAAAGGCAATTTTAGCAGCTCAGCAGTTTTTATAAATAAATAATTATAAATTCCTAACGGGGTTTGTAAAGCAGAGATCAAGAGCTTGATCAAGATTTATATTTTTTGTAGCGTTCGACAAAATTTATACTGTATGTGTATTTTTATAATTTATATGGGTGTTAACAATTCATTAGAGTCTATTTATTATTAGTCATTAAGCCTGAAACTACGAAACATATAAAAGGTATAAATCGGTTTCAGGAATGTCTGTAATTAATTATAAAACGAAATGGTGTGAAATGTATAAATAATTGTAATATGTGGTGATGCTTGAACACTCTATGAATACGGTGAAGAGAAATAAAATTGTTTTACATTCATACCGAATCAAAATACTGCGGTCAGTTTTGGTTTAGCATCTGGTGACTGAATATGGCTTCCAACAGCGTTGCCGATGTTTTCCAAGATCTTATTTCTATATTGCAATCGTTTGAATACGTATTAATGAAAAAGCAATAATCTACTACTTATACAATGGAATCTTGAGCTGACACACACACACACACACACACACACACACACGCGCGCGCGCGCGCGCGCGCGCGTACACACGAGAGGACAGTTAATTGTTTATATTTTTTGCATATGTTAAATGAAAAATTAAATAAATATTGGTTCAAAAAAAGTACGCTCTCCGTCTAGAATCGATTCGAATATATTAGTTGTCATATTGTTACACTAATGAGTCCAAAATTTTTCGAAATTAGTTTTTTTTGACAATATGTGATTCGAAGACTAAATACCTGTAAAATGGCTATTGATGTTGCTATTGAAGGACGTACGCATAGACGGATAGTAGGATAAACAGCCTTCTAACTCTATCTCCCTAAAGTCAAGAAAGATCTTACTTGGATCAAGAAAAATCTACGTATATTCATAAATATAATTAATATAATTAATTTTGTATAAATGTATTATATTTCCTTTTTAACCCCTTTCATGCCTTTTGTGTACCAAGAGTCATCTCCCAATCTGGTAGGCGATTTTTCCTAAAGAGAGCCTTTAAGATATTTTTAATTCATGGATTGTCCCCTCAAAAAAACCCAATAACATTTTTCCATTGTAGATGCAGATGAAAAGGACCAAAAATTTCATTGCTAAAGATACTGAAATTTGATGTACGCTTTGGACGATTTTATTATTTCTGAGTTAATAGTTCTTGTTACTAGTAAAATAATGAAATGTGATAATATATAATACAGCAGCTTTTTCTAAGTAGGTCATGGTGACATCGCACAATAGCTCTTAGGTGTCATATTTAAAAGATATATTATAAATTTTGAAAGGGCTGTTAATTAAGTGGTTCAATTAAACTGTTCGTACAATAACATACTAGTCAAACCTTATTAAATTCAATGTTTTACGATATTGATGTAAAAAACAACAACACCATGGAGTAATTTTCTTTTTTCAATGAGATGCCTCACTCACTCAAATAAATAAAAATAAAAATCGTTTCGATGAATGAATGAATTCTCAATTGTACTGTCAACAAAATGGCTTCTAATAACTGTGAAAGGTCAAAGGAACTCTTGGGAAATAATATTATTCTTGTGGAAACGATGTCAATCTGTGAGTAATTCTGGCAAACAGTTGTTTTTGGCGGATTTAATACACTTTTTATTCGATTAAAACTTAATCAAATCTGAAGTCAGTGAGTGGTTCTTTTCATATAAAAGGTAAATTATTATTTAATTAGGTCCTTAAAACGCTTTTCTTTTTATAAATTACGTCTTTAGTTGCACTTTAATCTAAATATTCATGGCGCTATAATTTTCTATAACTCTGAATTACATTCAAAATATAATAATTTATGGACTTGTGTAGAGCAAAGTATTGAGATTATGATTCTCAAACTATTTGAAGATTATCCAAATATTCTAGTATTATGTTTAGGATTCATTTAATCTCTTAATCGGAGTTCATCATTAGTTGTAATCAACATTTATTTTAACTGCATTTGGAGACATTTTTATGTGCTGTTCAGTAAATACCATATTTTAATTTACTTTTGAATACATGTGTCTCAACTGTAACGAAAAAATAAATTTTATCAATTTTCTTTTAAGTATACCCTGATTACTATAAATGGAAGAGTTATTGTTCACAGAAATATTTTGTTCGTAACGAAATTATCCCTACTCTTAAAGAAATGTCTTAGGATAATATTCTAAATGTAATTCCATGGGGATTTAAATGATTATATTTCTAAAGTCATTTTTAATACCATTCATCAGATATAACAAAACCAAACAGGTTATTACAATATAGCCTAAAAGACCAAAATTAATCAGTAAATATTTTGCTAAACGAAATACTGTAGAAAAACTGAACTGATTCGGGTATTATTTAAAATATTGCATAAATTCATAGAATGTATGTTATGAATAGGGTAGTTAAAAAATACCAAAAATATATTTAATCCTATGAAATAATAATGATCTTCATTAAATGTTATTTCAAATTAACTGAGACGAAACAGCTATGGAGGCTTTCAACTCTGTTAAAGATAATCTTTTTTACATTTATAGGCTTCAAAGTAAATCCAATTCTAAAAATCTGAGTAGTCAAATCGTTGTATAATGATCTTCTCCCCGCGTTCGCAGTACACTTACGTAACTCTCGTGTTCAATAATCTTACGATTATACTGGCGTGTTCTTGTCTATCGCTTATCCATTTCCCAAATAGGCTATTGTAACGAGGCACCGTGTTGTTTATCACAATTATGTACTTAGATTACATCATGCATTGCCTACCCTTGATGAACTTACCTATACTTAAGCAACATATTCTAACATGCTGATTATAAGTATAATATACTCTTTGTTAATATATATTCTTGTTGGTATCGGTTCACCTCCCGGTTTGATAGTGTGGGGAGTGTTATTGGCCAATTGTTTTCTTCCCATTTCTCTCAATGCTTAACCTCAATAATATTTACTTCGCACCAAACAAAGGCGTATGAAATGAAGGTAAGAGAATCAAAACGTTTATTACATTTAGTTTCTGAATCTCCAGATAGTTTCGACGTGATCTAAATAAACAATGATAACAATAAGCACTATGTTTTACAAGTTATTTTATTTCTTTGGAACTTTACACGCACAAAATTCACAATTTATTTAGCGAACAGATCTCTTAATACCTGATGTCTCCCTCAATCTGTTTATTCTTATATATTGGAAGCACAGTGCAAATTATTTCATATGTCAAGTACTCTTTAATACGAGTATATTTAAGGAAAAGATTTAGTTGTATCTAAAGAAATTTAATATTAGAAAATGTTATATTACGAACAAATTGTTCAAACTATTCTCAATATATGAAACGTAGACTAAATAAAATCAGTTTTAAATCCATGAATACAATTACACAATTATTACTTATTTTATTTACGTACTGTAAATGACAGAATTGCACTGAATATACAGAAAAGCTCCTTGAACGTATAGGTAAGGCTAGTTATACATCTATCTATTTAATATACTTTATGAAATGGAACTGTCGTTAAAGTTTAGATTGATAGACAGTAATAGACTACAAGAAATATAAAATCAGTGCAATAATGTTTTGATTTCTTAACAATAAAACAATTACGTGTGAATCCTTATAAGAGTTTAAATTAACGGTAAATATTTTTAGCCTCTCAAATATTTTAAAGGAATTAACAACTATTTGCAAAAAAACTGTTTTCAATTTTACTACAAAAATTTGAGCAAATTTCGATTGATGATAGTTCTAAATAGTTAAACCTTTTAAGTCTTAAAAACCACAACAATTTTATCATTTTATTTTTTTGTTTGGTGCGTTAAAAATGAGCAACTGATATGCCGGTCGTTACTTACTAATTACTTATGACATTGCTTTAAGGTTAAATTTAAGTGCTATCAATTAAACTTCATTATTTCCTTACCGTCCCGCCTTTCGTGCCCCTTTTGTAATAAATAATACTTTCATGTATAGGTTCGTTACACAATAATAATAACAACCCCATCCAATAAATACCTCGTAATATAATACAATGCCTCTTTTAAATAAGGTGTTTATTATTAAATAACAATTTTAAATAATAGTTTATTATTGATACATTTGGCTGCTTATTGTATTTAATATACCCTCAGAGATTTTAATCCCCACCTTGTTTGAGTCACTTTTAGTAATTATACTCCATTATCTATTGAATATTCTCTTAGAATTTTTTTAACAATTAATACTTAGTCCACACTTTCTTATAATGTGTTACACGTTATTTGAGAAGTAACTCTACTTAAATACAGTTAGCATCCAACACTGTAAAGGAAAACAACAAAGTTGCAGATGAACGAGGAGAAATACGTTCAGGCGAGTAGCCGCAAGCATTAATGCAATTTGTCTTTGTTTACTGTGATTTCCCACTACGTACACTTCCGGGAGAATTTATCTGACTCGGTTTTCGGTTTTTGTGAGAGCTGACATAATTAGGTGGTAATACTGACAAGGAATTCCACAGAGTTTATACACTGACCCCGGCTCGCTGTCGCAATGCTGATGTCTTTACATATTTAAAGACGGGCAGAACAAGTTATTTTAATACAAAAATTTGGAAACAAACGTTTTAAAAAATGCATCATGCAATGAAAACGACTGCCAAGAGATACAGTTTGTCTTGATAGATGTAAAAATAATCAAGCCCAAAAAAGTCAAATACGCAAATGATTTACGAAAATTAGAAAAGATAAAAGAATAAAACTAATAACGATAAAGCATTTTTACTAAATTTCGTTATTTTGAATATTAAGAAAAAGGAAGGAGGCTTGTTATTTTAGGTATGAATAATAATGATTCATTATTCATATCTCTGTAGAAATGTGCTTAAAAGCTTGAAACTTTATACACATTTCCTCAAGGTCGAAAGAAAATATAAGAAAGCTATTGATTTTGGGTCGAAAAGTAACGGAGCAGTCCGTCTGTCTATACTTTCGTTGAGCTGCCTGTGGCTATAAGTTTTGATGAAAAGTCCTAGATGCTTAAAATTTAGTTAAACGTCCTCTTGGTCAAGGGAAGTAATCATATTGTTTTTTTGTCAAAAAGGTCGAAGAGCAGTCCGTCTGTCTATACTTTCGTTGAGCTGACTGTGGCTATAACTTTTGATGGAAAGTCCTAGAAGCTTAAAATTTAGTTAAACGTCCTCTTGGTCAAGGGAAGTAATTATATTGTTTTTTTTGTCAAAAAGGTCAAAGAGCAGTCCGTCTGTTTGTCTATAATGTTGTTGAGTCGACTGTGGCTATAACTCTTGATGAAAAAACCTAGAGGCATAAAATGTCCTCTTGGTCGAAGTAAGTAATCTTATCAATTTTGGAGTCAAAAGGTCAAATAGCAACAAGATAAATTTTTGTTACGTTGTGTCAGGTCCTTCGATATTCCGTTGTTCCGGTATATTTATGTTTAACTCTGTGATTTTATTTCTTATTGGTATGAGTTTCGTACATATATTATTTAATACGTAATTGTAATATATTCCCATGTATGTAATTTGTTTGGATGTTATTGCATCAATCCAGTCAAAACATTCCCACATGAGGGTAGCACTGCGAGAAGCGAGGACGAATTACCTACTTCAATTACTGTGGAGGCGACAGCTGGAAATTGAACGCGTTGGCCGCACCACAGCACCAGAGCACCACAAATAATGAACTCAGCAGTCGGAAAAACTCTAAAACCATTATTTTAACACAATAAGCACAGTGAGAATCACGTATGTTACACAAAACTAACAGATGTTTCCATTTTTGTACAGCTAAAATAATGCTCACATGCAGCAATATCTTTTGAAAAAAAAACCAATTATTTAAATAAAAAAAATGCAATAGTAATAAAATAGGTCGTTTCTATAGTAAGCCGAAATATATTTAATGCACGAAACATAAAAAGTTCCTCTGTGCGGTTTCGAGAGTGATATATATGTGTATATTTATAATAGTATAGTATAAAATAATAGTATAATTATAATGCCACACTAGCTCTGACTTAGAAGTAGGCTACAATATGGGCCCTTCAAAAATGAACTTGTACTTTTATAAATCACAGTTTTGCTCATAATTGGTACACAGTTTTTTTTAACTTATTATATTATTATTATTAAATTTAGAATTCTGTTAAAATATCTCTTCTGGCTAAGTCGTTAGGAAGGTATATTTCACATGTGGCCGTCACCTTTAAACGTCAGTCGGAAAATACATCATTAATTTAGATGTTTAGTTTGCACAACACGTTTTGAGAATAACTGTGAATCTCGGGCGTGTTAATATAATCGTACAAAAATCAAGCATTTACAGACTCCATAATCTTGAAACAATTTTTTTTAAATGTATATGTAAATATGTGGAAATGATTTATGGAAATATATATTTACTTATAATAGTTCAATTGTATACTTCTATAAATTCTATAATTAAACAGCTGCAATCTTGAATTTCTAAAATTTGACTAAAAAAAGTATTGCTTGAAATTTGTTGATAATTTTAAAAGTTTAACATTAATTTCTGTTTTGAAATTCTCTAGATAATAATTGATTGCCAAGGCGAATGATCATCACATTGTAATGTTTTCTTGACTAAGATGATAGTTATCGTGTTCATAGTTATACTTGCAATTTTGTATACTAATTAAAACTTTATGCTCTAGCTATCTTAAAATCTTACGAGATATGTATAAAAAACCTTAAGAACAAACATTGTTGTATACAATTTAAAAAAACTAAAAAAAAATTAATAAATATACATATATTTTTACACGTAGGCTAAATATTTTTACATGTATATATATATATATATATATATATATATGTATATATATATATATATATATATATATGTATGTATATGTGTGTGTGTGTGTGTGTGTGTGTGTGTGTGTGTGTGTGTGTGTGTGTGTACAGGGTGTTCAGTAAAAGTGTTCCGATTTTGTTCTGCACATAAAAATTGAAAAAAATTCATATGGAGGTATGTCCTAAAACCTTTAATATTACGTCTATCTGTCTATATGCGTTTTTTATTAAAAAAATATCATTTTAACCAGTAAAGATAAAGTTATAACAATTGAGATTTGTATTATAACCATATTAAGGATTCAAACAGCGAATTATAAATATAAATTAGCATTAGTGCTGAACAGGAAAGCGAATTTCTTTCGTTGGGATTTTCCTAAATATAGCCTTTAATGGTTTAACTAGATTGGTTATATTTAATTCCTATTTAAATTTGTTTATTACAATGATCGTCTTTAGCCACTTTAAGACTTTGACACGAACAAACTCTTTTTAATGTTGATATACAAACACAGTCATAGCTCTTAACTACTAAAGTTCAATCAGGAGTTTTATAAGAATTATGAAAGTTTATTTTACGGGTTTTTTAGAGTTTATTACTAGTTTCCTATCGTTTGCCCATCTAATATTATATTGTAAAAGAGGAAATAAGGGATTCTGGCAAGTAAAATTCCTTGTAAGTCTCTACGTGTGTTATCCGCGCACATAAACAAATGCCTAAAGAAATTTTGTTTTGAAAGACTGTTAATATAAATACGAAATAGCATCGTGACTAAAACACTAACCTGTGGAAATTCCTTATTTTATAGATTCTGTAGAAACTGTGTTTGTTGGCTATTTTAGAAGAAATTGTATGTTTTCCATAAAAGTCGGAAACTACTTTAAAAGATAGCCTTCAATGCCAATATATTTTTATTCATCTAGCAGTATGTCATAATCAAGAGTTCGAACGCTTTCGACAAAAAAGGAAAATAATTTCGAAAAATTGCCAAAACTTTGCTCGCTGGAGTTTTAATGTTAATTTATTAAATTTTTATATTATAGCAAAGTTTTTCTTCCTTAAATTTTATGGAAACCATGCTGGTACTTCTTTCGTTTTTTGATTTAAATAGTTTAAAACTTATTTCTCGAATATTTCATCCATAACCATTAAATTGCTACCGACTGGTGTTTAACTTTTAGATACAGACTTAAAAATTTGTCTTATAAACAGTTTTAAGATTGTCCGGAAAGATTCAAATTTTTTGCGATAAACTTTTAACGTCGCAAATTACTTAAAAATTCCTTTGCTGAGCAGCTTCAATGTTCTATACTCTTATTCCATCAATTTCAGATTATTGATTTATGTTTTATTTTGATTTATTGTTTAGAGATTGTTTGATTTTATAGATTTTTTAACTTGGCTAAGTTTTTTTTTAAACATTTTGAGTATGTGTAACAGACTTATTTAAATTTGGTAATTTTAGTGTAGAATATGAAACTTTTAAAGTTAATATTGTAATATTCTCCATTGCTACGCAATATACCGCTCTTCATGTCCCACTTATAGAGATTGTACCCTTTTGGAAGGCCAATATAAAACTAGTTTTGAAGAACCTAGACAAGTCAGTATGCTTATATGTGATTGATTCAGTAGCAATTATCCCTCAACACAGTAATCCTTCGAATAAATTCTTTGAATCCCACGGAAAATTGACTCAAAATATCTGTTAATAAGGCGTCATTAAACGCCAAGTGCTATAATCTGAAAATTTACATCTGAATTTAAAATTGAAATACATAATACACAACATAAGCACAAAAGGTTGAAATAAAACAGATTTCAAATAAAAATAAACCTAATTCATTATCCTAGCAAAATATTACTATCAAAAGCCAGTAACTCAAATAAGTTTTGTAGTATGAGATACCGACAGATATTTAAAATCGATATAACATACTCAAAATATTCAAATAGCAGAAATTTTTTCCATGTAAGTTAAACAAAGATATTGATAAAATTTGAAGGTAGATTGATACATTATGTAAATTTAAAATGACATAATTTAATAACAAAAACAAGTATTGATTGAATCATGACGTTTTATTTAATTGACGAGAAAGTCAGGGTAAATATTTATTTTTTATAAAAATTTTATTAAATTTTAAATATTCGTATGTACTTAAAAACATATTTTAATGCTTATAATTATCGGATAATATGTACAATAACTCTGTTTTATACCTAATTGGCCAGACACTACTATAAATATGAATCGATTTATTGCATTCGCTATTTAATGACGAAATGTGTAACTTAGGCGTTCTGTTCCTCATGATACAATTTACATTGCATAATGTTAAGGAAAGTTTTGTACACAGCAAAATAAATAATTCATGGATTTTTATAATGTGTGTTTCTTAAAACCTATTGAAGTCATAGTATGTGGAATTAGGTTTAAATAACAAGTTTCTCCCATTAAAAGTTGTTTTTATATTAATTTAGATTCTTTTTGATAAAATTGTAAGAATCTTTTTAAGTCGTATTATATTTATTTTAACACATCTATTAGTTTATTAGCTATTACGTGAGCATTCAATTATTTCAGTTAAAAATTAATTGTCTAGGAAAAGTGCTAATTATTACCTCTTTCATTAAAAATAATACTATTCTATCATCTTAATGGACGCGAATAATTATTTTTAATGTACGATAAACGGAATAACGTATGTGTAATTGATAGTACCCCTCTGTAAAAACTGTGTCCGTCTGTTCAATGTCGCTATGTAATCTTCAAGTGATGAATGATCGTTTGCGCTTACCCTGTATATGTTACGCTACATCCCATTAGTTATCTATTACAAACTTCATTAATATATAATTTTCATGTATTCATCTATGCTTCAACTTCATTTTTGTATTATAGCACAGGCCCATTAAAAACACTGCCTTTAGAACGGTGCCATTGGTACAGTTTTCGTAATTAATGATAGCCCTTGCTCAAATTAGTCAATTTGAACATATTGGACCATTTATTTAGCTAAATTTGTAGAGAGGCAGGAACATCTGTTTACATTTAAATTGTATAAAATGTTGAATAATAAAATGCAATGCTTGACCAGTAGTGTAATGCAAATTACAAAGACAAATGTATATCTAATTTATACTTTAGATTGGACCCGTAACAAATAAATAAAATAGTGCATTGCAAATATTATTTAAACGCTGTTTTGTAACTAAATAAACTAAACTGTGAATGCTTGCATATAAAGTGATCGAAATTGGTTGTTTTCTCTGCCATTGTGTATGGCATTTTACTTTAGTTAAAGGAAAAGCAAAGACATAGCACACTCTTCTCCCTTTACTAGAAACAGATCACAAGCGACGGAAGTAGGTGCCTTTTAAGTTTACGTATGCACATTTTTTTTGATCGGAATAAATAATCAAAGTCAACTATAGCAACAAAACTATTGTAGACCAAAATAGGCTCTTTTTAATCTAAGGTGATTTCCGAAACCAATATACGTTATATTTTCTTTTTTGAAACAACTTAAACTCTACTTTGAAACCGTGAATAAGTTAGACCAGGAATTAAAATTAAATGGTCGGAATTGACACTTTTTGACTGCAGTAACTTTTAAATCGTAATTAGTTTTATACTGCTTTTAGAAACTCAAATAAACTGGTGAAAACAGATGTGTTATGTATGTAGTGCAAAATATGAAATGAGATTTCATTGCAATTTTTGAACTCTGACCATGCTAACCATTATTTTAAGAAAATGTGTACTTAAATACGTGATATATCCTACTTTTATTCAAAATATTATAGGACACCATTGTATTAAGTGCATAAGTACTTTTGCTAAGAAACTAAGGACTTTTATTTAAGGTTATACTCCATATTGTTCTGAAATAATTCGAGTAGGCGTATTACTGGATCTATTCATTAAAATGCTTAAAAACGTTTAAAATAAATTCTATTTAGTATTTACATGGAATCCATAAAAATGGTTTCATTCTCTGAGTTCAGATCTCCAAAACAAAATTCTCTAAACTTTAAAGTCTAACTAATACGGTATGGATTTAGAGATTAGAATATTTTTCAGTTGCATAGCCTATCTCTGACCAAATTTTCGGAAGGATATAGTTTACAAAGCTTCGGGATTAATGCTAATAACTCATAAAGTTTACTTTTGAGGATTTTTTAGATTTTTGAGGATTTAATGTCATCGAAATATATGGAAGTAATAATCTTTACTTATTGATCAAACAGCAAATGCCCGCTAAAATGCGGTTGTAATTGAACATTTAAGGCAACTTGTTTCTAGATTCTCTACTCGATTTTGCTTCTAAATAAGCTGCGGAAATTATAGTAATCGCCCCAAACAATACAGTTAGGTGCCCCTTAAAATTCCCACTGATATAATTCTCTCCGTCTTCTATGTCTAAACCAGAGTACGACTTAGGGTACTATTTAAAATTTATTTTCGTATATATTTTCCATTTTAATTCAAGGAAATACACGTCAAACTCTGATCAGTAAACATTATGATCAAGTATGTAAGCATTGTAACCCCAGTATAATAGAGTAAGGAATTAATCATGAAACTAGTAAATAAATCGCACAGAAAGAGTTTATTTTGACTTCAAATTATTTTTAATCATTGAAAATAAAAATTATTAGCATCATAAACAAAAGTTAGTTTGTCCTAAATCTGTTATACCTTTATGATGACGTTAGCAACGTGACTCGCCCTTAGCGTCGTGCAATTAACGTGAGTAACGTGACCTGCCTCCTGATGTCTCCCAGTTTCTGTGGCCTAAATTGGAGAGTTATCCAACACCAACAGCATGCAGTAATGCATATTAAATCTGAGGGTTGGCTGAATGTAAGTACCGGATTTCTAGTACAAACTTCTTTTGTGTAATTTTAAACTACCAGTATATGGTGTTTGAAAAGAAAAAATACGAACTTATTTATCCTAAATTTCTCGATAAATGTTAGACACATATTCTACAGGCTTTATAGCAGTTCTGACACTACCAAGACGCGACCTGAGGTGTGTGGAAATTGATTTATTGTAGTTTGTACATGAAAAATGTAGAGTGTCAAACCCTATGTACGTTCAAAAGATATAAACTGATAAACGTATTAAACACAGTTAGTATCTTCCAGTCAGTTGATAAACTTAAATCAAACTGTAACAAAAATAGAACCCATTACTCAAAAAAATAAAGAGTAATGAATTTATTTACTATTGATTTATAACTCTTATTCATCTACAACATATTCCAAAGGAATAATGATAATACTTTTGAAATGAATCCAAATTTCCTCCTAAAACAGCTACAGATAAATAAATATGTAAGCTTATGTAACTTAATTTCTTTGCAATACAGTTTCAAAAAATTACTAAAAACTTTAAAAATTAAATTAGTTTCTCCTAGTTCCTTGGAAACTTTTTATTTTAAGTGGAACATATGTATATTTTTATTTCATGCCATTATTTAAAACCATTTTATAATTTACATAGATTTACTTGCTAATTTTAATGGTTTTAGTAGGGATAAAACATACAAATCCTAAATATCATACAAACATACAAAGTAGCCATTAAGTTTATAGTATATAGTCCAAATAACAAGGTTAAAGAAACCCCATTTAATGCAAATGATTATGTAACAGTATTTGCTTGGTGAGAAACACGACAAATTCACTCAAACGGTACCGGCTCTTGTTACTAGCATGTATCAAAGGTGTCCTGGATAAAGCAGGGTGATTTTCGCGCACATAGAGGAAAGCGTTGGCTGTCAAAGTCAATTCAGCTGTTTGCACAAGTTTATTGGCAAAGCTTTTAAAGCAATAGTTGCCAGTCCGTTGAATGTTCTACGCTAAATCGAAAACAATAGACTTATTTAAAATTCGATTTCACTACAAAATATTACTGCTGTTATTTCTATTTAAACGACAGAAACATAATATGTTAAAGTATTTCATTCATGATAAAACAGAAGATATGCTAAAAATAAGCTAATTTTTTTTATTTAAATGTAGAATATATTTTTTAAATCTAAATATATACATACTGTGCGCAAATTATATTTATAAATAGGAGGACTGTAGATGAGTGATTATCATTCATTGAGTTTGAATAAACTATCCTACAATAGACTAAAACATAGAAAATCCAATTAACATATGCCATTCTCTTTATTCTTCTTTCTTTGTCTCACTTTTATAATATCTTAAATTTTCAGTTATTATAGTAGGCTATAGGTTTTTTTCACAAAACTAGTACAATGACAAATAGTTTTTCCCTTTTACTATAATAGTAAACTATTTGTTGTAAGTTTTATCTGATTATTCATAAAGTAAAAAATACATAAGTATCTTTTTGATAGATTCAACTACGATTTTCTTAAAATATACGTACCCCGGATACCTAAACCCTGATGCTATATTGAATACTACAAATACAAATAATACGGTTAAATAATAGTTTATAATGTTTTTAAACAATTTTTAAAAGAAATAAAATGCACAACTGCTTTCGAACCTTCTTATGAAATAATAAATTTCTTTAGTTACTAATTGTAAAATATGCACTTCTTTAAACACGTTATAGGTACGGTAAGACTATGTGACAAAATCAAGTACAAATTGAGTATAATAATATTATGTACTCATTAAACAAGATAAAATACATTTTATTGGAGGTTGGTAATAATTCCAGATATATAAGGATGTAAACAATTATTATAATTGTTACATCGTTGCTGCAACAAGGCATTTCCGCCAACTTTACATTGGCGTTCAGCCAACGCCGCCAATTATTCTGGCCTATCTCCAGGATCGTGAACGCCAGGTGCATTCTACTATCGCCATTATAATCGAATCGTGGTTGCGCTGTTTTAATTTATAAAAAACAATGTAGGCAAATTCAAAATACTTGTTAAATTGATTAAACATGTGGTTGTGCTGTCATAGTACACTGTTTACACAGGACATTTATTACATTTGACAGCATATTTCAATTAATTATATTTGTTTGTTGCGATGCAACTTTGGAGACCAGGAAGGGATTAAAACCCAAAGGAATTTTCGAAATAAAAAGGTTTGACCATTATTTTATTTCCACAAATGTGGTTGTTTCAAACAATCTACAACATTCTTGGTATCAAAGTGGCAAGTCTTTGGAATATTATGGAATGCCTTAATCTATTAATTAACGAACAAAGACAAAGTGCTAAATATTGTGAAAGTGTTTGGAAATTTTCATATTTTATCCATACTGGAGTTTTTAGTGTAAAACTAAAATATATATATATATATATATATATATATATATTTGGTGATTTTAAATAAAGGATAGATTTTTTGCCAATACGTTTTGAACATTTTGGAAATACTATCGAAGCTTTTGATAGTTTAGTTTACTCAAGATAAAATAGAATAAATGTAATCCTAATATAAAACAAAATAAAACTGTGAAGTCAGTGTAAAGTATCCCAAGGTGTAGCACAATAAACCGCGAGAGTTACTGACGGTAAAGTATCCCAAGGTGTAGAACAATAAACCGCGAGAGGTTCTGACGGTAAAGTATCCCAAGGTGTAGCACAATAAACCGCGAGAGGTTCTGACGGTAAAGTATCCCAAGATGTAGCACAATAAACCGCGAGAGTTACTGACGGTAAAGTATCCCAAGGTGTAGCACAATAAACCGCGAGAGGTTCTGACGGTAAAGTATCCCAAGATGTAGCACAATAAACCGCGAGAGTTACTGACGGTAAAGTATCCCAAGGTGTAGCACAATAAACCGCGAGAGTTACTGACGGTAAAGTATCCCAAGGTGTAGCACAATTAACCGCGAGAGTTACTGACGGTAAAGTATCCCAAGGTGTAGCACAATAAACCGCGAGAGGTTCTGACGGTAAATTATCCCAATATGTAGCACAATAAACCGCGAGAGTTACTGACGGTAAAGTATCCCAAGGTGTAGCACAATAAACCGCGAGAGGTTCTGACGGTAAAGTATCCCAAGGTGTAGCACAATAAACCGCGAGAGGTTCTGACGGTAAAGTATCCCAAGATGTAGCACAATAAACCGCGAGAGTTACTGACGGTAAAGTATCCCAAGGTGTAGCACAATAAACCGCGAGAGTTACTGACGGTAAAGTATCCCAAGGTGTAGCACAATAAACCGCGAGAGTTACTGACGGTAAAGTATCCCAAGGTGTAGCACAATAAACCGCGAGAGTTACTGACGGTAAAGTATCCCAAGGTGTAGCACAATAAACCGCGAGAGTTACTGACGGTAAAGTATCCCAAGGTGTAGCACAATAAACCGCGAGAGTTACTGACGGTAAAGTATCCCAAGGTGTAGCACAATAAACCGCGAGAGGTTCTGACGGTAAAGTATCCCAAGGTGTAGCACAATAAACCGTGAGAGGTTCTGACGGTAAAGTATCCCAAGGTGTAGCACAATAAACCGCGAGAGTTACTGACGGTAAAGTATCCCAAGGTGTAGCACAATAAACCGCGAGAGGTTACTGACGGTAAAGTATCCCAAGGTGTAGCACAATAAACCGCGAGAGGTTCTGACGGTAAAGTATCCCAAGATGTAGCACAATAAACCGCGAGAGTTACTGACGGTAAAGTATCCCAAGATGTAGCACAATAAACCGCGAGAGTTACTGACGGTAAAGTATCCCAAGGTGTAGCACAATAAACCGCGAGAGGTTCTGACGGTAAAGTATCCCAAGATGTAGCACAATAAACCGCGAGAGGTTCTGACGGTAAAGTATCCCAAGGTGTAGCACAATAAACCGCGAGAGTTACTGACGGTAAAGTATCCCAAGGTGTAGCACAATAAACCGCGAGAGGTTCTGACGGTAAAGTATCCCAAGGTGTAGCACAATAAACCGCGAGAGTTACTGACGGTAAAGTATCCCAAGGTGTAGCACAATAAACCGCGAGAGGTTACTGACGGTAAAGTATCCCAAGGTGTAGCACAATAAACCGCGAGAGGTTACTGACGGTAAAGTATCCCAAGTGTAGCACAATAAACCGCGAGAGGTTCTGACGGTAAAGTATCCCAAGATGTATCACAATAAACCGCGAGAGTTACTGACGGTAAAGTATCCCAAGGTGTAGCACAATAAACCGCGAGAGGTTCTGACGGTAAAGTATCCCAAGGTGTAGCACAATAAACCGCGAGAGTTACTGACGGTAAAGTATCCCAAGGTGTAGCACAATAAACCGCGAGAGTTACTGACGGTAAAGTATCCCAAGGTGTAGCACAATAAACCGCGAGAGTTACTGACGGTAAAGTATCCCAAGGTGTAGCACAATAAACCGCGAGAGGTTCTGACGGTAAAGTATCCCAAGATGTAGCACAATAAACCGCGAGAGTTACTGACGGTAAAGTATCCCAAGATGTAGCACAATAAACCGCGAGAGTTACTGACGGTAAAGTATCCCAAGGTGTAGCACAATAAACCGCGAGAGTTACTGACGGTAAAGTATCCCAAGGTGTAGCACAATAAACCGTGAGAGGTTCTGACGGTAAAGCACCCGTCTCTTGTTACCTTTACGCTCTGTGTTGTTTTATATACTCCCAGAGTGTTCGAGATACAACGAGATATTTATTGCCACCTTACACACCACTATTTCAAGGTGAACCTTAAATGATTCATTAATAGATCTTGTTTAATTTCCTACCTTGACATTTTAACTGATAGTCTCAATATTTATTTTTGAACTGAATTGTATTTTATTGATTGGTATAATATATTTTTTAATTCTATATAGTTTGAGGTTTCAAGGTTGTCTATTGTCATAACTTGAAAATTAGATGTAATGTTCATGCCCTATCACTCTCAGATCAACTTTAAATAGCTGACTAGTAATTTAACTGTCTAAGCCGAGCTCTGGAGGCTAGCGAAATATTTACTGTGTGTCAACAGAATGTTTTGAGTATTAACTTATTTGTAGACATAAAATATTTGGCATAAGACTTGATTTATAATTATAAAGTACAATGTTTTTGTTGATGCATATTTCTTAATTGTTGATTCTATTGTTTAATTGTACTCTAATCAAAGTCCGTAACTTGTCAAAATGGTGACTACAACAGACATCTTACGAGGCACTATGTACTAACTGAGTACTATGTTCGATTTCACTATGTATAGTCCAGCAGTTTAGGGTTTAACTATTTTTATTATAGCTTGACGGTAATCCTATAATAGTTTAAGCTAAATGTACTGTATCAAAGTTTATAAAAACAAAATATATTACAAACTGAAATATATTAAGTTTATATGTGATATTAAAACACTATAACTAATTATTATATAATACGCAATTATATAAATTCATTGAAATAATCTATCTCCTGTATAAACCCCAAAGGTACCAATAACCACCACCCCCACACTGTCTTAAAGTAAGTACTTGTACCATCACCCCGAAGCAAGCAGACTAAAAACTTAGAAGGATGAAATAATAAAAGAAAATTGCGAAAAGATTACTTTAAAAAAAGTATGATAATTATATCAATAAATGATAACTATTTAAACAAGAATTAATAATATATTTTGAGTTACATTATCCCAAAAGGAATCAAGTAATGTTCTAAATAGTCGGGTTCAAAAGGATTGTAAATGTGTATACAGTGTATTAACAACAAAACTTTACTCATTAAAAGAACATATATAGAAATATAGCCTTCTTTAGTAGAATATTAAAAATCATTCCAATCACTTTTAGAAAACGTTAGCGTGGTTAGAGCGAGATTAATATCTGTTCTCATTGCATTGAATGTATTCTCCGTAGTATAATATGAAAAGCATAAAGAAACTCTTTGCAATTGCTGTAATTTATATGTTTTGAGATTAGATAAATTGGATCCCTAAAAAAAATCTACAAATGCTTGTGAATTTCCATATTTTAAGTAGCATGAGTAATATTAATGGTAGTAATGTTTCATAGTATTTATACAAGTATATTTCTGTATTTTACCTTTTCAACAATGAGATAGGAAGCTTTTCAATTTTATAAGGTTTTATGCAATTAATAGAATGCCAGTACTCTTTATAACTGTGGCAAAATTTGATGATATTTGTTATTAAATGTAATATGGAATCTAACATGTGTACAAAGAAGTAAGCTACACTACGGCCTATGTTTCTATGTTGAGATTATTTGCGGAGATGTGGATATTCGGGACACAGGAATAGTTGCTGGAAGAAAAATGTTTTGTTCGTGTTAGTAACTCAAATAAAAGAATTACGCCACACCACGAGTTTCTTAACAGATTTTGATGATGTTGCGGGAAAATTTTTATATCTACAGCTCATTTTACTCTCAAGATGTCTTGGATAGATATGCCGAAAGAAAATCATAAGAAAATAAATTTTACATCCCCACAGCAGGCAATATATAAATTTTGTCAGCTTACTCAGTAATAGGCTTTAATAACACTCGGCTAAATCTGATACTTGGGCATGCACAATAACAATAGTTCCCCATTCTTAATTACGCAGAAATTAAGTTCGATGCAAAACGCAAAGCCTTCAGAAGATCGTTCTTATTGGGTTTCTTAGCTTTGTTTAGACAATAAAAGTTCCGCGGAGGTAGGAAGTCTACTACAACGCAAGAGTGCACTGAAATCAAATTTTGTCAACAGGTTAAAATTTTATTTTAATCCACTTTATCTTTGGACTGTATGAATAATGTATATGTAGCACATTAAAACTTTTGTACTCGGTTTGTCTAAAAATTTATTTATTGTACTATTTCCCCGCTGCCATCATAGGTTTCCATAAGTTCAATATAAAAATATTTACTAACGATCAACCGAATTCTATGGAATTACATGCATCAATATCTAACTACTATATGTTGCAAATATGATATATTATAAATGAAAATGCATGTAAAATTACAAGTACATTGTAGGTCAGTTCGTTTTCGAGATATCGGGCAGATAGAGAGACAATGATAGGTTCCCAAACGCTCAGCAAATAATTTTTTTATATATTCTTGTGTACGTGTGTATGTCCTAAAGGGCAACACCGATTTTAATTACATGTTTTGTGTGTTCTCAGGTAGATTCGAGAACGGTTTAGATTAACAACGTTTGATTAGTTAAATTTCGAAGATAAAAAATTCCAAGCACATGCACAATTTAAACAGCAACTGTGATAAATTTACGTATTTTAAGTAGACAAATACTATACGAAGGCGCTGAGTTATGATTCATATTTGTTTTTAAAATAAACTTTTGGTTGAACTTACAGCTTCTGCGTTAGACCACTTTCAAATAAAGTAATTTGCGTGTGTAGTAATTGTATTTTTATAATATTCTTCTGGTTTGCAGTACACCTCAGCCTACAAAAAATTTTAAAATCGTCATTAACACAATTTTTTAGATGAGCAATAATAAACAATCATATAAGTATGTAGAATCTTGGAGCATTGGAATAACTATTTACTGTAGTATCACTAGATAAAGGAATACGACATTTTCCAATATATAATTTTTTATTTTGTGCAAGGCCTTTCTGAATCAAAGATTCCATCATCAGGCACTTCACAATTATCAAATGTTTACATTTTTGTAATAATAATTAATTTTATAATAATATATGGTAAACAATTTGGATGTATGGTTAGCCAGTATCAAATATTTAATCAGAATTTAATTTTAATTTTTTTTATAAATTGAGATGAGAGTAAAACTGAATTTTGAATTGGTCCGTCTTCATTATTGATAATTTTTTCTTGATTTATGGTAATGTAAAATGTTTCCCAAGCATTTAAGTGTGTTTGTGTTTGTAACTTCTTTTAATAATCGTAAATTTGTATTAGAGATTGTGTGTCCAGATTCAATACAGTGATTCGCTACAGCAGATTTTTCATTTCTTCCATATTTTATGTGTGCAAAGTGGTTCTTTGAATCGTGTTTTAATGTTCCTTTTAGTTTGGCCAAAGTACAATTTATCACAGTCGTTGCATTTAATTTCATAAATTCCTGATTTGTTTTCGAATGTGGTTTTGTCCTTGGGATTTCCTAATATTTGTAATAATTTGTTGTTTTTTTTATAAGTGATAGATTTGTTTGTATGTTTTTTAACAATTTTCTGCAATTGATTTGAAATGTTACTGTATGTTGTACAGATGAATTCTTGTTTATTATCTTGAAGTGGTAGTAATGTTGTTCTAGATTTTCTTCTCTTGATTGATTTGTGGAAGTATGTTGTCAATAAGTTGTGTGGTGTAACCGTTAAAAATAGCAATATCTTGATGAAGTTTAACTCTTTGTTGTAGTTATCGATAGATAGTGGAGTATTCAAAAGTCTGTAAATCATTGAGTTGAAACTAGCTCTTTTTTGTTGAGGTGGATGGTTAGATTCGTTGACAATAAATCTATTTATATGCGTCGGTTCCCTGTAAATGTCAAATTCAAATTTTGATTGGTTTTCTAATTACTAACACATCTAAAAATGGTATACTATTGTTTTGCTCAATTTCGTATGTAAATTTAATGGAAGGGTAAACGATTTAGGTAGAGATAAAGTTTTTGTAGGTTTTCATTTTTATTAAATATTGCGAAGATATCATCAAAATATCTTATCCACTTTCTTGCGAAATATTTCATTTTTGTTTTAGCCGTGGTTTCAAAATAACTCATAAATATATTTGCAATGAAGCATGAAAGAGGATTTCCCATTGCTGTACCATCAATTTGAGTGTAGTATGATTCTTTATTTTGTAGAAAGTAACATTCAAAATTTAGATGAGAGTAAGAAAACTGCAATTAGATCTGATATTTATTCTACTGTTTCTAAAAGTATAAATGAAGCAAAATCTTCGTATACAATATTCAATAAACACAGTTACACTGTAAAGAGTTTAAAACAAAAGGATGTATTTTATTTGAAAGCCGACAACAGTAATACTATTGTTATTATGGACAAAGATGGATATTTTTTAAAGAGTAGAAACAATTTTAAATAATGGGCAATACAGCAAATGTTTAAAAAACCCTATACTAAAGTACAATAAATCTGTTTCGGAAACCTTAAAAAACTGCAAAAATTTAATTCGACTACCAATTATACAGAAAACTTACAGTTCCCAATTCCTACAATTCCAAAATTATATTGTCTTCCAAAAATACACAAACCTGGAAATGGAATGCGTCCCATAGTGTCAAACATAAACTCTCCAACCTATTTCTTATCACAATGGTTACTCAAGAACACTTCAAAATTAGAACTCTTCCTTCATTTTCGGTCAAGAATAGATATGATTTTATACAATCAAAATAAAGACACTATTGTAGAAGAAGACGAATAGTCTAATATCCTTTGACGTAGTTTCATTGTATCCTAATGTTCCAATTAGAGATACAATGGAAATAATATTGAATTGGTTGTCTTCCATAAATTTACAAAAAGAAATAGTTGATGAATATTCCATGTTAATAAACCTGTGTATGAATCATAATACTTTTGAATTTAAAGAATCATTTACAGGAAACCGACGCTTTATCTAGTGATACTACAATCATACAGTTAATTTTTTATTTCATTATTTTATTAAACTTTACAAGACTTATTGTGAACTACAAATTAGAACTGTCGCAAAAGATGATTTTGCAGTTACTCAATACTGTATCTAAAAATCCGAATCCTAATAATATTATAAATACAAAAGTACCTTTGTTTGCTTTTTTTACTTTCACGCATTAACTATAACTCCAGGCTACGCCCCACTGGTCTTTAAAGTAGCGATAAAATTCTACATTGGCCTCTAAAGGTGTATGGTATCAATCATTATTAATGTACTATCAGATTTATATTTTTATCAAATATTAAATACTAAATCTAAAAGTCAATATTACTATGTAACAAATTAAATTAAAATGGCCTAAATATACACTTTTGACACATTTTCTTGAGTATGGCAAGACGGCAAACTAAAGATTGTTGAGAGAAATATAATTCACTCCAATCAGAAGTGCTCATAAATGTGCAAAATCTACGAAATTGCCTGCGAAGGAACGGGTAACTGCTAGTATAATAATAAATTAATAATGAGATAAGTTGAATGAGTATGTGTACTTTTAGTGTGCAAACGGACTTGCCAAACGTCTTTAGTATGGAATTATAGTGAACGTTTTAAACCAACAAACATTTATAAAACCTTATATATCAAAATTTTCCATGGAAATATAACAATAAAAATTAAACAATCAAACCAAATCGACTATGCAACAGCAAAACTCATGGTCCACACTAGTTATACTATGATTTCTTTTCTATTTTTTAACTTCACCTTGTGGTTGTTGGATAATTGTGATATGGATAATGCTGTAATATATACATCGCGTTTTCGTGATGACAATGAACAATGCCATCCAAAACAACAGAGACATTGTGTCTATTGTAATCCCACTGTTAAAGTAACCCACGGCTGTGTATTAACAATTAACAGCATACCTCTCCCTCTCTCACAGCACCCCATGTAGCCGGATATAGGAGATTATGTTAATTACAAGCTGTTTGATGTGGTTTCATCACATCACTGGATGTGTATGGGTACGTATTGAATAATCTGAGACCAATAAAATTGTTATTCGATTTCCTACATAACTTTTTATACAACAGTTGTTTTAGTAACAACAAATTTTATTTTAATTAATATATCGAGATAAACTTATACTATATAGTTCAGCTAATACTTTGACTTCTGTTTTGCTGACCCTATTCGCTTACACCGCTAAACGGATGTATTTGTTACAATAGGAAAATTTGTATTTTACTGTTAGTGTTCCGAAGGAGACCCAAACTTACCTAAAAGTTTTGTTATTATTGCCATTATCTGTTCATAAACATTTTGTATATTTTTGTACTTCTATTTACTTAAATTATTTTACAATGCCTGATTTAAAAAAATACTATTACTTCACTTATTTTTCTTGCTGAAAACACGATTTAAAACTATTTATTCATTAGTTTTTTAATTCTTATAAATTATTGTTGTCTTTTTCATATTATACAGAATGTAACATAAAACAACGCGTGCACTGATATATCTATATGTACCGAAATAGCTCGTATTCCTAACACTGGAATCGCTTCCCTTTTCGCGTGATAAACGTTTCCAGAATTTTCAAGACCACATTTGTAGCACTGTGATGTCGAGCCTAATAAACACTTTAATATTACGTTTAGAACTGTTGGCTTTCGAATTACTAGATTCTTACTTGTTTTCTGTTCTGTATTATAGTAAAAAGGAATGATCGATTCTCTTTAAATATAATTTTACTCGTTCACATTTGCCAATGATCAAACAGAAGAAAGACTCGATATGTACAAGGTTAATAGTACTGATAGAAAGTTCGATGGTCAAGGACAGAATTTTAAACTGCGCTATCTCAGATCCCTAACCCAGATCCTAAAAGCAACGTCCTTAGACTACACACCTGCTCAGTTATTGGCTCTCCAACACGAACTAAAGTAAATATTGTTCACTGTAACATGCATTTTAAGTCTAACCTGTAAACATTAAGATATTTTTATTGTGTTCAACAGGAAGGTAGTTAAAATTCATAGTAAATTGTAGACAAATATATAAAATATATTGTTCGCACCTTTTTTTTATTCTTGTACTAAGAAAATAAATTGTTTTCGTTTTAGTTGTTTTTCAGTAGCATCGTATATTAATTGCAGTCCAATGTATTTGTATTTGTGTTCCCAAAATTTAATTTTTATCTAGTTATATTTATTATTTTAATGATATACATATTTATCACATTACAACTAAGTGATTCATGCAGTTAACTATGAACGTTATTGTTTTAATTATATTTCAACACATGAAAAGTTTAATTTATCGGCAATTTGAGAAAGTATTTGCCTCTTATTAATGTTATTCTCTGATTTACTTTGAATTTTGACATAACAAGTGTAATCTACGATTCATCTTCTATAGTTTATATTGCATTTTAGATTATTTATAAACTTTAACAAAAAAAAAAAATACTTGAATTAAAAAGACTTAAAAGTACCCGCTCAATTCTAGTCATATTTGTTCATTTCGGAACAATATTTGAGGTCTTCAATCCTTAAAAATGTATGCCATCTTTCTTTTGTTACAAATTTTACGGTTAGGTAGAAAAGCGGATTTTCGAGTGATACGTGTTTCACCCGTCCTTAAATCCATATATTTACCATTGAGGACGGGTAAGAACAATAACGGCAATACAACAGGTTGCTCAAAACCCTGCAGGAGGGAGTGGGGCGGGAACGTAAAAGGTGACCTTTTGTCTAATATGTTTCCATATGCCCTTGAAAATTGTTGAGTTAAATTGTGCAGGAAGGTGGATCTACTGGAAGGTGAAAAGTGTACAAAAGAGAGCTTGGCCGTTGGCTTACGCTCGTCGGACCGGAAAATGTTGTTTGACTTACTCGATTTGATCATAGACCTTGTATATAAACTCATAGTACGAAAACATAGGAGACAAGAAATTTAATGAAGCATCAATGTTGCCCCACTGAATATAAAATAATTACTGCCGGGATTGTGTTAGTATTTTATAAGCGTTGGAGTGAAGTAGCGATGCCTTCTCAAGCAGTTTACTTTAAGTATGCATTAGCAGAAAACAACGAAGGTGCAAGGACATGAAGTCAGTAAGATCAATAGACAATTTCATTTCCAGTTCTGATAAAAGCAGTACAAAGGGCTCTGGCACTCCCTAAAGGTTTCTTTCTCCTGTCTCTTCTGTATTGGAATTGTTGAGAAAATACATTGCTGTACAATACCTTACCTTGCCAATTGAAACAGAGGTTATTTTGGATTGTCAGTGGGTATATTTCAAATGATGCTTTGTTGTATGGTAAAATGCAACTCTTCAGTTTCTAAATCGTCTCCAAATATTACGTGACTGTGCAAGATAAAATATAGCAATCATTTGATCGTTAAATGTAAATTGTGGTTGTGATTTTCAATGCCCTCAAGTATAAGTTTCAAAGACACGTGTCAAAACAGATCTGAACTTATGCTATAACCTTAAGTCGGGATTATGCTTCAGAAAGAAACTGAATCCACCATTGTTATAAATCAATAATAAAATATGAATTCACACTATATTTTGGCTCCAATATTAATATATGACTGCACTGGAGGCTATTTTATTTTAAAATTCCTCATTTTGTAAAATTCCCCATGCAGTTGTACGGCCTTATTTGTTGCCATATAGTTATTAGAAATAATATAATGCATACGTCTCTGAACGCTTTTCAATGTTTAGAATTTTATATAAAATATTTCATAAAAACAAATAATTATTTTTTGTACTTTACAGCATTATCTGTATGATACAAATCCCATCAAGCTAAGAAAAACTATTAGAATGTAAAAGTGCATGAGGTTTACCATTCTTTTTCTTATGGAAAACCGCTATGTAATTTATTTTTAAAAGTGCATGAAGCATTCTAATTTAAATTTTTCATGAAAATAGAACATTATGATCAATTTTGAATTTATTCTATGTATAACTATTTATCAACCAAAACGTCTAGATGACTGTGATCCGTGGTTCAGAAGTTTTTTTTCAAATGTGGCGTCAACGTCTCTCGGGTCTCCAATGATATTTTGTCGTTTGGAAATAAATGAGACATTTTTCATTTTATTCTATACGTTTGTTTATTATATGCTATATTTCTATACTTTGTTAGCAAAGTCTATTTACAGGTTTAGTTACCAAGATTAGTTTAATATGGTTATTTGATTTTCTACCACTTCAAATGTTTAGGACATTAATTACAAAGTTAAATTTAAATGCCATGACTTTAAATACTTACTTTTATCCATGAAGTGCTAGATATAACTAAACCATTCGAATTATTTTTACATTCATTACGTAACATTAAGTTTCACTAATTCTTTGCTCAAGGATGGATTTTTATTTTTCTTACAATAGGGACGTCCTTTCAAAGCCATCCACGTAATGTAATATTTCCGGGCATTTGTAAGATAACTTGTGGTAAGTTTAACAGAACGGTATCTCTTTAAACTCCATCGTCTGGGATTTATATGTTTTTTATGTATAAAATATCCAAACTGGTTGCCTGATTAGATTATTCTCCAGCCCTAAAACAAAACTAAATAGGGATTAATCAGGTCAATCCTCATTCGGTATCAAAATTGGACTATTGGATTCAGAAAATATCTTTATACATAAAACGTTTACTTAGAAACATGTATAATCTCCTCCTTTTTTGAAGTGGGATAGGAGGGATGAACATTTTATATTTAAAACTATTACGAAAATACCAGACTGAAAATTCAGATTTTATTTTAAAATTATAAATAAATATTATTATACTTTTAAAGGGTTATGTACTTGGAGTATTTGATCTAACGTTAATACTCAGATTTATGCTAAATTTTACGTTAGTGATTCTTCCCTGTATGTACTATAAATAACACATAGGCAACTAATGGTGTCTGTGGCTGGAGTGAGTCATTACTGAGGTTTAAGTTGCTATTTGTCCGTGTAGAGGTGTTCCGCAGTTTACTGCTCAATATTCGGTCTCTTTGCTCAGTTCCATTGTAAAAAGAAAATGTTTTATTCACTCAATATTATTTTTTACATTAGTTTCTATAAAAAGATCGATTACAACAATTTGGACTGTATAATAAATATATATTGTACTAAATAAGTTTAATGATCATTCGGAGGGCTTGCCATATTCCATTGCTTTAAAAATGATACAACCATTGAGATCATTGACGGTGTCAATTAGGGAAATGTAAATTGCAACATCACTGAAGCCACCTAACAGTCTGGAAAATAGTCTATTGTTATTATAAATAATATTCTAGAAATAGTTTATGGCGATGTTTTGCCTGAAACCAACAGCAGAAGACTGTTATTTAAAGTGCTTTTTATCCTAAAAACAAAAACATTTTAATTCAATCTATGCATTATTCTTCAACTATCAATTATGATCAAAGGTTTACTGTAAAACTAACGAATAGTCTTTGTAATCTTCTTTTTACTAGCTCCATGTATTACTCTGTGCTACATTACTGAGGTACAATAACAATGTTTATCTACTTGCTCAATAAATTTCCTTGAATACATTTACACCGCCAAAATCCTACATTAATTACAACAATAGCAACTTAATTATAACACCAGTTCTGACAAGGAGTTCAAAATCAGGCCTCTGTTGGGCTGAATTAACCAAATCCTGAAGATTCTTTAATTGAGCAACTACTGTCTAAAGTTTATGAGAAAAAAGAGGAAATAAAAAGCAGAAAATATCCTGAGTGGATTTCATCTATCTAGACAATGTCACTCATGGAAAAGCGAAAGCTCATAAACAATTTTAGCGGTCTATTTTTACGAACAGTCATGAATAGCCTGAACGTTTTCCGAACTCACTAGTATAGATCGTGGCTTTAAATTCCTGCCCTTTCAACTTGCCGTACTGTGATAGACTCATCAAGTGAGAACGTCTTTACGCTACAGTATTTTCATTTCACAAATAGTTTTCACCTTTGAGTCAACATGTAGATAGAGTGTCAGCAGAGTCAGTAATTTACCTGTTTTTGTATCATTACTTATGTCTTCAATCGAAATCAACGATACTTGGTCTAAGGTTAATAAAACGTCTAGTATTGCATGTAAGGACAGTTTTATTATTTTATACTTCTAATTGAACTCAAGTCTCTCAAAGTCAAGGGCTTTTGTATGATAAGTTTTAGTATAAGAAGGAGAGAGAGCATTGTCAAACACCTATTACATAATGCAACGAACGTATACGAGTAAACGAAGGTTGCTTGAGTCTAATATGATTCCTTATTCTCTTTCATTAGTCGTGTTCATTAACTGTGTTATCGAAGCCTATCAGTCGAGGAGCCGAAAAATTTCCTGTCTATATCTTGTTAGTCCGCACAATATTTTAACTTGAAACTAACCTACAGACTTAAGTTTTGCATGAATTTTCATTCCTACAGAAGACTTCATTGAGTTTAATAATTTTACTTGACACTCCATGGGATTTGGATGATCGTAGGTGAGTATTTTTATGAGTACACTAGTCTTGTAGGTTATCCATATTTTAGACAACCAAAAATAGAACAGTAAATGAATTTATACCAGTCTCAGTACAATAATATGAAATTTAAGCACATAAAATAGTAACTAACACATAGCTTAATGAAACCAATTGAAGGCATTAGTTTTGCATGTAACTCTAGATATGGCTATTTTTTACACAACTCGTAATGTGGGTCTTTTGTGTAGTATTTTTCTAGTTTCTAAGACGAACTAAAAAATTTCGTAGAATAACCACTCATCTGTCCCAAAAATCATTTGGAAACATTTACTAGCAAGATCGCAAATCACCACAAACAATATTAATATAGCCATACAGGTTTATTGACCGTTAACTCGTATTGTACCCCATAACCTAACAGCGGGTCTGAAGACCTGTTTTACTCTTAGGGAACTTTTTTTCTCTACTGATTTTACTACTGAGCTTTGAATTATATTCTCCCCATACCTAAATAATAAGTAAACCTCTTATAATTAAAATATTGTATACATAACTATACATATTGCATCTTGTACTTAGTGCTATTCGACGTGGCAGAGTACGCTATCAATAACTTCATAATTTATGAAATATAGTATAAATTTCTATGTGTGTATACAAACCACTGCACATTTAAGAGATAGTTAAATATTTCGTACCTTTTTTTAGTAACTGTTCATTATATCCTACATCTTCTTTCTCCTATTATAATCCTCTCATTTTGTTATCATATTTCATACATTTCTTTCAAACATGTCTAAGTATATCCATAGGCATACTGTGGTGAAAAAAGATTTTTCTATACCACAGGAGGTATAATATTTCTCCAGAGCACTAATGCAGTATTCATGTAGGGAGTGGTCTGTCGGGCAAGATGTATTGCCGGGTCAATGTGTGCAGATATGTCTGGGTTCGGTGTTGTTTAAGAGACGTGGTTTTTCACTACTGTTGTTTTCACTGCATGGTGGTTTATAAGCGAGGTACAGACTATAGAGCCATTTTCATAATATATTTTCTCGTTGGCCTCATATCAACTCGAACAGTTTCTCACAAGCCATAATTGGCCGACATTTCAAAAAGATGTTTTCGTTTCCATAATTACTATTTTCCAATTGGTTATACGTGTAAACACGATCTTTTCAGTGTGATGTTCTTTAAAAGCTCATAATTATCCCTCTGATACGGTGACGCTGATTAGCTAGTATTTCAGTATCAGCGGACTAAAATTTGGAAAAATGTAAATATAGGCACTTCTTCTATAACTGACTGATTACAGAGTTACTTGGGAGCATTGATTCCGCCATCCAACAGAGACCCAATGGTGTTATATTGAAGGTCTGAGATCCAGAACTTGTGCTTAAAGAAGGAATTGTTTGAGTGGTATATAATTTTCCAAATAGTATTCAATTAATCAATCAACAATACCATTAGGGAATATATTTACTGTTTAGGCTTATCCCCTTCGAAACGCTCCGCACTTTTGATATTAAAAGTATGATCCCATGAAATATTATAATCGGACTCAATGCTTCCTATATAGAGATGAAGAACCGTATCGCACGTCCAGTGTATAAATTAGCTCATTATATAGGTATCGTACGGACAGTAGAAGACACATTAAATTATGCCTACCCTTCCGAGTAAATTGCTCTACTGCTTATCCAATAAAACGTTCACCTACATCAGCCAACGCGAAAATTGTTTTACTAATTTACAATTTATATCATTCATGCATAGAATTGATTACATATAAAATGATACTTTCAAGTTTCCAAGCCATGTAGCTAATCAAAATCTATGTGTTCTCGAATTCAGCCGTTTGAATCTAGAGAAGAAATGTGTGTATTGTTGTTACTCTTCTCTTGATAGAATTGACAAGCGGTTAAGTTATGTTCCTACTTACAATATTATAAATGTCTTACCTATCAATATTAGTATTATTATCACTCATCTAAATATAAAGTTAGTCAATAAAACTGTTTGTGATCAGGATGCTTCTACTTCCAAACAAATACAACCTGCTTTCTGAGACCCAATATGGATACAGAAAGATTAAGTCAACCACAGTAAGATTAGTGGACATGGTTGTAGAGTGCATGGATGGTCTAATTCCCACGATAAGTGTGTTCTAGACTTATCCATAAACTTAAGCATTCGACTGTGTTGACCACGCCAAACTGATTGACAAACTTGAATTTTATGGCATCAGAAGCGTGCTACTGCAGTGGCTTATCTCATTCTTAAGCCATAGAACGTACATTTTCTAGATATAAAATACATTCTCTTAATCGATGCATCTAAGAATTGGAGGCCCTCAGGGATCAATACTCAGTCCTATTCCTTTTATGATCTATGTCGAAGACATAGGGTCATCATTACTGCAGGGAAGACTTGTAAAGTAAACTGATGACACAACTATCTGTTTCAGAAAACAAAAGATCCATTAAACGATCAATGATCCATCAAAATTCTAAAACTAGTTCATTTAATATTACAATTTGGTTTCCAAGATATTGTTTTGAATATTTTAAATCTGTGTCTCATGTAGGTGTAATGAGTGTATGTAAAAGTCGCTCTGGCTCATACATTTTGAGAATGCCTCAGCACAGGACTGCAGTGTTTGATAAGTCTTTCCACGTAATGTAGGTTGTAGAATGTCCTCCCCCAAACAATTGCTTTCATCGATAGCTGTTCCCGGTTTGTGGCGAAACTGAAAGATATCTATCTTAAACGGTTAGCCGAGGCAGGTCCGGTCTGAGATGCTGTGGGCGTGACACTGACAGAGGGGTGAATGTGAGATTGTGTGTGATAAAAGTTAGGACTCATTACCAATAGCTACTTTAGTTTCATGCAATATTAAAAGTATCATTTTATTTTATATGTTTTAAGAATTACAGAAGTAGTTAACTTATTAATTTCTTTAATTTTAAATTTAAAATGTTATATTAATTTCTCCACATTGTTTAAAAGTAATTGTTTCTTTAATTTATTTTATTTTAGTATTTTATTTTAGTGCGGCCCTAACCTTCCCTGTATAAATAAAGAATTTTTCATTTAATTTTAATTTTTTCAGCAACAAATCAAAAACAATCCTGGAACAACAATCTTTTGTGGAATTAACAATTGTGCCCAACATTTTATATCCTCAATCTCACAGTTAAGTCTAAAAAATCAGATTCCTGAATTTCGTATTACGATCAGGACGTTCTAATGATGATCCAACCGTCTTATTGGATGATACCATCGTAAGTAAGGTGGATTGTTCCAAATTTCTTGGAATATTCTCAGATCGGAGATTGACCTAGAATGTTCATATTGACCGTGTTTGCTCCAGACTGTCCTTGAGCATCTATGTCTTGAGCTCATTGGTAAAATATTGCCCTATTGAAGTTATGAGAACGGTATATTACGGTGATTTACCCACAACTTACCTACGGTTTGGTGTTGTGGGGTAGCACAGATTTTCACTTCTAAAGGGTTTTGAAAATGCAAAAGAAAGAAATTTGGATAATAAAAAACTAATGTTCAGAAATCTTGCAAAGAAATCTTCAAAAAGTCACCACTGTTGATTCTGCCTTATTTTCTGTGTCAAAATGTGCCCTGACAAGGGGCGGAGACATACATCGATACAGGACGCCCGAGTTTATCGCATACGACTGGGTGACCGTTCAATCAACAGACTGACAATTAGCGCTGAAAGTGGGAATATTGGCAAGAATGAGTAGAGTATGAGAGCATAATATAATTTATGTTTGAATGGTGCTTCAATGTGGTCCGTTTATTAACACAGTAAACAACTAATTCTGACGATGCAATACATATTGTAGTATCTACGGGAATAAAGAAATTTGATAATTTGTAATATATATGTATACGTATATATATCAAGAAAGTTTTTATCTTATCTAACTGTTTTCTGTATAATAAGAGAATATACAACATAACACACACACACACACACACACACACACACACACACATATATCAATATGTATTCTCTTCATGCAAGAATAAAAAACCAAATATTGGTAAACTCTTAATATAAATTTTCGTATGTCAGCATACTTCTTCAGATAAAAAATAGTGTATAAATGTTTACAATATTAAATAATTAAACTAACTAAATAGAAACAAGAAAAAGAACACAAATAGAATAATAAACAGGGGAAAATACCTCACAGCTGATGTTTCATCATAAATATCAAAGAGTAAAAAAATTTAAAAATTAACGAATTTTCAAACCTAAAGGAAATTTTGACCTTAAAACAAGTTGATGATCAGTTTCGCTCCTTCTCAAATGAAACCTATTTATGTTTTCGTTGGCATGCGATGGAACATTATGTATGTAACAGTTTTCAAATTTGTCCTGATTATGTTCCCTGGAATATACATATTCTATATAGAATATACATATTCTATATATATGTTGTATATTCTTTTATTATAAAGAAAACAGTTAACTAAGATAAAAACTTTCTTGATTAAGTTGAAGAACTTGTTACTTACTAAACTGGAATGATTTTTGGTAGATTACATTACAATAATATTTTAGTTTTGATTTAGAGATAACGTTACACTAGGGAGGAATTTGCCACTCTGGGAATAGGTAATGCAATGCATGTTGTGAGCTATGACGGAACCTCGAGGTCCCACACAAAGGCGAGCCTCTGGGGGTTGCCATGAACTGCAGTTTGTTAACCAACATGTTTATATTTCTGAAATGATACAACACCTATTCCCCGAGTACTTGTAGTAGCACTAACATTTGAAATGCTATTATTTTTTACTAAATAACGTAGGAATGTAACATTGTTTTAATTAAACTATTTCATAAATATTTGTTGCAATTATCATTTGTTGTGCCATCCAATAATGTGATATTTTGTTATTTTAGATTCATAGCTTTATGTGTCATGCATTATTTAACTATCTCAAATTTAGAAAATTTAAGGTATTACTAAAAAAAAATAACAATCATAACAAATATTATTTGAAGAATAGACATATTCTGTTCTATTCTAATTTTATATTAATCGGGAATATAGTAAATTACACAAAATATTTTAAGTTGCTTTAAACTGCATTTTAAAACTGTTCAAGGAAATGATGGTTTTGAGAAAACTAGATGTCTAATTTATATTAATATAATCAATGAGTACTTTCAACTTCAGATTTTCAGACCGCTTTTAGAGGCTAAATGTCTTGGTAGTCGTGAAAACTCAAATTAACGATATGAAAACAAAACATCCGGTACATTGACTCTAAGGAAAGGTGAGAACAGAGAGTAGGCGAGTGTTACATATCGGCTTAAAGAGAGTTGAGATGTAGTAAAAAACGGTGTTTGTTGTGTTGTAAGCATCACAACGGGTGATGTAGCCAATAGGCGGTATACAACCGTTGCTAGGCAACCACGGCTGGTAACGTTACTCGGGGCAAGGACAATGGACGATCATTTACCGACATCAAGCTACACGACTTATTTATCTAATTATACTTTCGTTCGCTGAATAAAAGTAACGTGTGAAGGTAGTAGACTGACTCATGCTTTAGGAAGTGTTGACAGCGATAAAATTTAGACATTTGGAAATATTTAGCTTAAACTATTATTTAACAATTATCTTAAAAATAATGACGATTTATTTGTAATATTGTTATACGATTCAACTACAATCTTATTAAAGAGATGGAATTTTTTTATTGATATAAAAATTAATATTTGTGACAATAAATAATGCATTTAAGACTCAACATGATAATGTTTCAAAATATTTCCATAGTTCAGCCCCAGCTCCTCAGATCTAACGCCTGAAAATGCCTACGAATTGTGTGTTCGATTACTAAAATACGATTCAAGCCACTTGAGTGACCTTCCTCGTATCCCGTAATACTCCAGTTTGTGAGTGAGGATTTGGTGGTCGACACAGTCAAAAGCTTTTGATAAGTCAAGGAATATACTCAAAGTATTCCCTCGACCTTCAATTCCCTCTACCACTGCATCGACTAAACGGGCGACTGCGTCTACTGTCGATTTTACCGCTTCGGAATCCGAATTGGTTTGCAGACAGCAGGTGGTGCTTATCCAGAAAATTTAGGCATCGGGAAAGAAAAAGCTTCTCAAAGATTTTGCTGAAAACCGGCAGCATTGAGATTGGGCGGTAATCTTTGAATAGAGAAAGGGTCGCCCTTCTTGAAAATTGGCCTGACTTTGGCCTTTTTGAGAGAGGAGGGAAAGGTTCCAGCGTGAAAAGAGAGGTTAATGAGATGTTCAAGTGGCCCCAATAAATGCTTAGAACACTGTTGTAGGAGCCACGTTGACACGTGATTCGAGTCATTTGGACCGTTTTGTTGGAAAATCTCTTATCACTCTGGCAATCTCCTCCTCTGATACCGGGACGGTGCCATTGAAGCCACCGGACTCGAGTACTAAGGGGGGAGCAGGCTGACTATGTGGTGGACGAAGTCCTTGGTCAGCTCCAACCGAGGAAAAGAATTTGTTTAAAACTCATCAGCTATCCTTGAAGGGTCGTTGATGAGTTTATTTTTTATGTGCAGTTCAATTGGTTTGTCAGTCAGTGGTTTTTTATTGTTAATGATGGCCCATGCGGTTTTTGAAACGTTTTTTTTTGACGTGAGCAATGCTTTGTTTACATCGTAAGCTTTTGCAGCCTTCATGACTTTTTTATAAATCGTTTGTAATTTTGAAAAAATGTTTTGAATTCCTTCGTTGGTTGTGTGCTTGTTAGTTTCTGAGAAAAGAGGAGTCTTTCTCTAGAAACCAGGATACCTTTGGTAATCCATGTGCACTTCCTTTTTTTGCGTTTTTTGTTGGGTATTCCTTAGGGGAAAGCTCACGTCTAAATTGAAATTGAAGGTGTTTTTCAAATGTTTGGAATTGCAGCTCAAGGGAGTCTTCAAAATTTAGAAAGCTCCAACTACTCTTTTTTCAAAAAGAAAGTTGAGTAATGCTATGTTTGCGGGCCTTATGTCTCTAGTATGTTTTCTTTTCGACTGGACCCCTTGTAGCTTCATGACCATTGACGATGACCTGTTGGCCATAGTGGTCTGAAATGGCTGTGTCAACCACCAATACATTCAATGTCTGTCATGTTTGTGACGACATTGTCGATCGCAGTCGCCGAATCGGCCGTCACTCTTGTTGGAGAGGTGACTGACCACTTTAGGCCAAACGGACCTCAGTATATCGGCGAATCTCCTCGTCATGGGGCTATCAACATCTAAAAACATCAATATTGAAGTCCCCCCCACGACAATGAAGCCGCGATTGTTCTCTGTCAAGTCAGACCTATATATTATTTTTTATTATATGGGAGACCTAATATAAGCCAATCAGATCAAAATTTGAGTTTTTTGTTTGTACTTTCACCCCCGTGAGTTCAAAGTCTTTGTCTGTAGGTTTGGCAAGAGTGAGGGGGGTAAAGGAGATTTCGTTTTTTAGAAAAAACTGCTACACCTCCTCCTTTAAAGGAGTTGCGGCAATAAAAGTTTTGCCAATTTATAATTTTGAATTTTGAAATTTTCAATGTTGCTGTTGTTAAAACCGTGCTCGGTTACAACTAGCAATATCAGGATTGAGCTCCTCACACATAAGGAGGAGCTCATCTCCTTTATTTGTGGCAATTTGTGCGTTTTGGTGAAAAAATTTTGAAATTGTTTGAGATTTGTGTTTTTATTGTTTTTTGCTTGTCAGTCAAATTTGTATGGGTACTTGGAGTGGAGTCCCTACTAATTTAATTTAATTTTGTTCATAATACCGGCTCGATTACTCCACTTTTTATGATTAGTGTTGTGATATAATTGGATGTGATTTCAATAAACTATACATATCAATTATATTCATTTATTTTTTATTTATTTATAATTTATAGCAACGAAGAAGTATCTGTGCAAGTATTTAAAATTAAAATCGACCATAGTAAATAACAATGAGTTAGTGATGTAGTGCACAAAATGTCAAATTGCATTAAATTTTCCATTTAAATAAGCTATTTTGTCCCAAAGCATGCAATATTTTAGTAGTTTTACTCACATTTACCTTCTAAATAACTACGTTACCATGTTCTGTTAAACAATTCTATATGTTTTCTAAAAAGATTTGTAAATTCCTTTTTTTTACAAATGGAAATGCTCAGTAGAATGACTATTGAAGCAATTGTCTAATCTGTCAGTTTTAATCTCATATTATATTTGAGATGCAATACAGCATTGGGGCTTTAATTTCGATAAATTTAATGTCCTTAAGAAAATGAATTGCACATTTATGTTCCTAGAACGATTTCAGTAAAAAGGCTTGTACCAGAAAAGATCCACAGATTTTTTAATGTTGGGTATTTACATGTTTTTGACCTACTTCAAAAGATAATTAAAATACAGGATGTCTTGCAACCATTTGACCAAACTTTACACGTTGTTCAGCAGGTATAAACTAGCAAATAATATATGATAACAGGTGTTCTATCCAGCTTAATTTAGAAGTTGTTTGTCTGTATTTTTGTTGTGGAAAACAATATTATGTTTTCCACAACATATACAGACAGTAATACACGTTATAAGATAAATATATGAAATTCAGTAGAACTCTTTCAATACTAAGTTACACAATCTTTTAAAATATTACAATTGTACAAGTATTTGTTTAAAAATACAGGTTTTTAAAATTTAAAATGTTAAATAAAAAAATCTACAATTATAACAAATAATTAAAAAATTTCATGGACATAGATTTTTACATTTTACACAATCATAGCTTTATATATTATTTTTTCACATTTTACTTCGTGAAGGAGTTGAAAATTCTGCGTTATATCGGATAGGAGGTGGTTGCTATTAAAGTGTTCGTCATATAAATGTAGCAGTAACGAACTCCGTCGTGTTATAACTGTAGTATTGGAACACTCTCCCAATGATGGAGGATCCACTTGGGATTTACCGTTCTCCTCAGATAACACTCTCCCTTCAATTGAATTTCAGCCACGTCATCAAATATCATGTAGCCTACGAGTCGTGATAATATTATAAAAACCTGAAACATCTGTTTATGATTCTGGAGATACAATCGTTGTCAAATTCTGTATGCAGCTTGTGATGGACTTAAGTTAAATTTCACATTCAACAGTAGCAGTAATATTCACTACATGTACTACTAGATAATTGTGGAAAGCCTATATTATAACGGTATAGGTTGATTTGATCTGAATTAAATGTTTACACGAAATCAAATTTTAAACCTAAGTAAGAGTACCTAAGTAACCTAAAACGAATTATTTTGATCTGTAATTGTGAAACAATAAGAAAAATTATCAAAACTAAATAAAGAGCTTGCATAACGTAATATCAGATATGATTTAGCTATCAGTTGAGGTTATTGTACTTTGGATATAATTATTATTTCCATCATTACTCATCTAATCGAGTTTTGTTAGTAAACAATAGTTTCCTATGTTTTTTACGATATAAATGGGAAAAAAATATTTCAGATCACCATATCCTTTCACCGATAACTTCCAAACATCCAATCCCCCACCTTAAATAAGGGTTTAGTTTCATAAGGCCAATTAAAGCCCGTAAATTTAGACAAGAACATAATCGTTATTCACTGTAATGCTACGCAAATAAATTAATACCACAGTAAGGTGTACAATGACAAACCGTATGTCACTATTCAAAAGAGGACATTTGGAGAAAAGGGAATTATTAAGTATTTTTTTCTGAATCACTTGTTGAATACAACAGCTAAGATATTGCAGCAATCTTAAGCATGTGTAAAATGGAAATAATAATATTTTTAAGAATGTATTGTTGAATACAGCAGCTACGATTTTGCAATTATCATAATCATGCGTAAAATGGATAGTGTTAAGTATTCTTTTAAGTGGTAAAAAATGTACGTTCCATTGTAAAAGAATCGGAATGTAGATTTCCTTGCCTACAATATCCATACTTGAACTCCAAACATTATTGTAGGATCCCTGCTACATTTTACACGGTAACTTGCCTAAAAGCAATTGACACTTGAAAGGGGAACAGGCTATTTGACGTTTTCCCTCATTGTTTGAAAAACCGAAACACCAAGTATCGAGTTCTGATAATGCTTTCTTATTCAGGAAAAGTTTAAACACGCAATAACATTAACAAATCCAAAACATGACGACTCTAACACGCAACAACGTAACAACATAAAAATTATACGTAAGAAATAAAATCAAACTTAGCTGAAAAAATTACACCTCAATTAGAAGAAGTATTAAACTAATACAAAATTACAAATAACAGTTCACAAGAGACAGTTCAGGTACAAAAAACAATGATCTAAACAAACTGATCTAAAATTTGATGCATGCATCTAATTTTTTAAGTGGAGGCTGGTAGTTTTAATATGATAAATGGATCACACACAAAAACCAGTGGGCAGGTATTAGCTATTCAAGTATCGTATATAATGGCATATTTACAATATTATATTATTTTCAAATCATCTATCTTTAATAATAGGGCTTAAACTAAGTAAGTACTTATGTAATAAACATAAAATGTTAAAAGGTAACAATTTTTTTATTTCAGAAACACATCACACATAGTATCCATATTCTTCATTAAATATTTACTAAGGTATTTTGCGATTCAGGTTCACTGAAAGTCGAATATTACTATTAAGGGAGCATTTAAAAACATCGTTTTAATGAATCGAATTTAGCTTTAAATTTTGGAAATAATGGATCATATATGGCAAATATTACGAGTATTACTCTAGAGATCCAGTCATGTTGTTCGAACAAAAAGGCAGACCTGTACCACTAATTGTTTTATTAAATTTGATGTCCTGTTGTTTTGAGCCGGTAATTCTATTGGCTCTATCGGAAATTTTACTGTATCGCTTGTTTTATTCCCTTCTATGAAAACTATCGGTGATAACTCTCTAATACCTTTTCAACAAGTCTCTTAAGTTATGTTAAGTTATGTTATAAATACCCAAAACAGCCCGTAAATATGTAAATTTGTATCGTTCTCTGTACTTAAACCTCCATTATTGGCTGAACTTTAGTGAAGCTTATCACTCTAGGGGACCGAAACATTTAATTTCTGTTTTACTGCCTGTAAGCATCTGTAAGCACGGTATATTAAACAGTAACTGACCTGTAAAATTTGGAATGACATTTTATTTTTATAAAGAGAATGATAATGGTACATGTCACTCTTTAGGATTTGTCTGAGCATAATGAAATATTTTGGCATTCATCTTATTAGTAACCGTAATGGGAATGAGAAATGCCAGAATAAATAAATCCAATAACAGAAGGAGTACTATTAGATTTTAACGTATGTCTGAGTAACACATCCAGCCTACCTCCTCAGGTAGCCCATCAGAATTTTTATTATTTAAACAAATCTATGAAACCTAACTTACTAATAATAAATAATGTAAATTTGTTATGTGCCATGATATCTCTAGAAAGATTTCATATGCAGGCTTCTTCATGCAACCACAAAGAATCTTTTTACGCGAGAAAAGTAAAAAATTGCACGCCATTGTTGGTCCGAAGACCATCATATGAATTGGGATGAAGCCAACATAATACATCGGGAACCACATTTCTTCAAAAGGAAATTAATTGAGGCAACATACATTAAATTGGCAGACCAACCAATCAGTCAACCATCAGTCGAGATTAGGCCGCTTTGGTTGCCAATTCTAAAAAATGAACTAAAGAAAAAACCAAAAGTATCAAACGGATCAGATATTTGTAATATACCAATGCGGGGTCACAATATGGTTTTAAGAAGTTCATCTCGCATGAACCAATAATAACGAAAGGGCCCATTCCTGTCCCCCTTCCCTTTTATTTCCGCCATCTTGTTTTAGCCAGCCGTGACGATTACCATTGGCTAGTCCCTCTGGTCAGTCGTAGGTGGTTAGTAGATGAGTGAAGACGTATTGTGACCTGTATTCCGTAGTTAAGTTCATGATTAGTGTTTTGTATAGTTTTTTATTAAGTGCATGTTTATAGAGTTAGTAAAGTTGACAAACAACATGTAGGTTGTGATTCCTGACTTAGGCGTGCCACAACGCTTTGGTAAGATTAGTTTATTTTAACCTAATTTGTAATTATGTATTAGGTTAGTTCTTTACCTGAAGAAGAGATCAGATTGCAGATCTCTAAACGTAGTGTTACTGATTTCTTGTTTCACTGAACGATGGCTAATGTCCGGGAAAATCCTGTTTCCTTCACAATCCTTCCATCGTCAAAAATAACCTTCAAACAAAGTTATTAAATGTGTTATGTTAACTATCAAGAGCCGTAGTCGAATTTATTATATTGGTACTAGTAACACGTCTGTTTAATTATTTTTAAACGGATATTCATTTCGGTCAAAATAAATATAGCTATGACGTTGTTAAAATAAATGAGTAGTGGATGTAGTGTTACAGTTGTAAAGCGTATTGAAAACATTTTGCCAACCCAAAAGTTAAAAAATAAAATGTGGTCGTGAAAACTGTATTATATTAAAATATGACATAATGTCATAATAATTCATTTCCACAACATCTACTGTTCTAAAAGTGTTCCTACTTTCAAAGCATTCTTTATTGAATCTGACTAGCTCCGAAGTTTTAATGATTTTCTAGGAAAGCAGTTATTAAGAGGCCCAGAATGCCTGGTAAGTGAATCTTTCAGTAGATTTTAATCTTTTATTTAAGGCTTAAAATATATTTTTCTCAGGTATCTTTACAATCAGAGAAACTTAATATACAAACTTTATATACAAATATTAAATGGATGACATTTCATTTCGCTCACTACTTTATCCTCTTAACACTATTTTTGTGTAAACCACATTTAAATAAAGATACATAACATCTGAACTGTCCATGATATCATTAGCATGGTTACAGCAGTAAAGTAATTCAGCATGGACTGCGTTAAAGAAATGGTAAACTGTGGTAATATGTATGTTGTCTTACTTATATATCAACATCATGCCACATTTTGGATATACATATCGATTTGTACTTTCACGTTTCCAATATATTAAAACAAAAATATAACATATAGATGGATCTATTCGAATAGGAATTGGAGATTGCGAGCTAAAACTGAGACATAGTTAGGTTTTATAAAGACACTTAGACAATAAAAACAATCCCATTACCCGTAATGCAGACAACCAAGCAGGTGTGCTGCAGTGCATTAATAATTCAACTGTCCACTGTCAGTGGGGCTCTGCGACAAAGATTTTCGTATTTTTACCAAGCAAGTGTCATAACTACGTATTACAGAGATATCGTTTTTCTGTAAGGAAACTTGACAACGAAGGCTTCTTATCGTTTCTAAAAGATTTGTAATCAAATATAAATTTACTGATCAAAACTTCGAAACAATGGAGAACACAGATCAATCCACATATAATTTTAACTTCCTAAATTACTGAATAAAGAAAGGCATAATCTTGCAATAATAACAAAATATGCAAAATATTAAAAAAACACTAATTTAATGAAACTTGAAATTAAAAACAATTAGATATAAAGAATGGAGTAAAGATGAATATTTAAGCATACATTTGCAGTGTTACTTTGGATGTTTTAATGTATAATGCTTTTAATTGTCTTAAAAATAGATTAATTTTGTTATGGGGAATAGTTTAAAATTATTTTAAAAAGTTAAGTACAGTAAAAAGTAAGTAAAAATAATAAAAGTGTAGCCACCATTTGTGGTAAAAATAAAAATCAAATGATTATCATTCAATAATCTGTATTATTTGTAAAAACAAATTAAATTTGAATATCTTAAGAAACTAAATCTTTTACCAAGAACTACAAGAATAAAAGTTTTTAGAAGATTTCATCACAAATCTAATGACACAAAAATTATTATAATCGAATGATGGACAGCTGATTTAGAGCATATTTACTATGACAAGACATGGCTCACGTTGAGAGCTGCTGTTTATTCATTGATTATATTGTTTCAACGACTACCTATTCACTGACAACCTCAATTTTTTTTCGTAGTAATACATTTTATGGTAAGATGTCAGCTTTATAATAATAAGATAAGAAGAGAACCAATAATAATTAATACTTAAAATCATGCTAGAAGAACTGCAAGACGACATAAAGAGACTTGACAAAATAAAAAGATGGGTAATTAATTAGAAGACGAAAATAAAATAGGAATGACAAGAATTTCCCAACATGAAATATCGTTCTTTTAAGATCTTCTTAACTGTGTTATTAGTTTCTTTACGATCGATACGTATATGGGACAATATAATCCGTTATAAATGTGAAACAGATAAGTTCAAATGTATGAAGCAGTAGGATAAAGTTAACCAAAGAACATATAATAAAAAGTAAAAGCATCTAATATGACGTTATTAAATTTAGGATGTCAATACATATGTTCAAAAGTTAAATTAAATGTATTCCTTATTGAAGAGTGTAAAAAAATATTTAGTTTGTAACAAAGACTCACCAGTCGAAAGTCAAAAAACGGTAGTAAGAAGTGAAATACTCACTAGGAGGCCAGTAGCAGCTAGATTAATGACTGGAAGGTCAACTCTCTGTCTTACGGCCAGAGTGTCAATACTGGAGGAAGACTCGTTAATCACTGAGATAAATTTAGTTGTCAATATCACCACGTGACTGAGCCATCTCTATCCATCACTGGCAAGAACATAGATCTGGCATGTGCAGTATTACATGTTAATAATTTTCCTAAAAGTGCAAAATTAATAATACCTCAATTAATTATACTATTAGCCTTAATTATCAGGTATAAGAATATTTAAAAGTTGGTATGTCAGTGTGCTCAAGGTGCCATTTAAGTCCCGTTATGGCTTATACTATTATAAAACATTAATAATAGAGCTACAAAATATTAATGCCATGTACATCAATAACCTTTTTAACACGTATTTAGAGGACTGCTAAACTTTTAGGTGTATGGCTCGCAAGAAGTTAGGTAAAAGGTTTTATCGTGTGCATAGGTCTAGTAGCAAATTAAATATTGTATTTCTTAGTAAAATGCAATTCTATAAACCTCAAAAAGTTAACCCTAGTCAAAATGGTAGCCCGTAAAAAAGTGCAAATAATGGAGTATAGGCATAAAATAAATAATCATAGATGTCTTTAGATACATTGACAAACAAACATCAAAACATTAATATCAGCTTTCGTATTATTTTCATATTTTCTGTAAGGAGCTTAAAGAACGGTGAGAGAACAAAGGTTTTTTATCAGTAAAAGACTATCATAGAAAATTTTTTAATCTGCCTGTACAATGTAAAGCCTCATATTGATTCGTTTATTTATTTACTTCCCAAAATGTGTGGTAAACGAGTATGAATTTATATATAGTCACTGCTTGTCAGTGCATATTTTAATAATAAATATATCGTAAAAACGAGAGATATTCATTTTTGGAAAAGATATGACAGTATATTCCTTTTTAGTACGAAATCTGTATGTACTTCAAAAATAATATTTATGGATGCAATGAAACACAACCGTTGAAATTATGTTCATTGTAGATGTTAATTTAAACAACACGGTAGCAGTGCTCAGCAATGTTTAGAACAGTTGGCCGACAATTTAATGTAAAATTTATTGTTTCCGTCAAACGTTAAAGGCGTTGCGTTCTTTCTTTTTATTGCTGATATCATTGTTACTATATGTAAATAACTCGAGTTAAGGCTAAAATCCATAGTCCATATAGTGCTTTGTATTTTATAAGTAGCTGTTTTATAAAAAATATAAATTACTCTAATGGTTTTGGTAATTGCTTTGGTATTTTTCTTTATTTCTTAGGAAGTATTGTATGTAACTAGAATTGAATTTTTCATTTTATGGCCTGTTACCGTATTATGTAGGCCTAAAGCATTTTATTATTATATGTTGAAAGTAATGAAATATTGTAACTTACGTTTACTAATCATATTATAATGCTCCCTTGCATATTATTCAATTTCTCTTATTCTATTCATATTTAGGGCACTAGTATATATGAAAACATATTTATAGCCTGTAGATATTTGGGTTTGTATTGTTGGTAAGAACATTCATACTATATTTTCCTCTTTTATGAACAGCACATTGCCTATTTGACACTATTTGTTTTGGAAATAAGTTCTGTTACAAACTCCCTAGGTACGTAATATGTAGATGATTTACAAATTTATATACGTACTACAATTATTGATTTTGACAACAGTGTTACTTTGTTGCAATTCTGGTCTAAATTTTATAGAAAACACAGAATGGCCCAATACCTAATGATGGAAATACTAAAACTACGAGAATAATCATCATAAACAGTAGACAAACCAAATGGACTTGAACACAGCCATCTTATTGACCATCAATAGTCAAGATCTTGACTACTGTAATTGGTTGTAAACTCTTGGACTGCTAATGTATAAAACTTTAAATTTGACTGGTCAGGATAATGAAACTTGCAATAGAGCTTTTGCTAAAGTCCATAGCCTGAGACCGTCAGCTTCATCTTGCATTTTTATGTTAATTTAATGCAGTAACTACCAATAACTTTTCTCAAGTTAACTGGTAAAGAGGACTCAATTAGTTCATACATTAGATTCTCTCTTGAAACGGAATTGTTAGACATGTTATGAAAAGTGCAATATGTAATGAAACTTACTTTGGACATGTAGTAAAAAGAGCAGTGTAATAAGGTTCAATCCATACAATATCCCAATACAATACCAGGAACGACCCAATATCCATAAAATATTCTTTCGCGGTAAAATATATTTACAAGCAGATCCGACTGGAGTTTTTGTTTGATTAAGACTATCCTGGCGTGAATAAGAGTATGTATGAGGTTTTCTTTACAATTCTTCAGAAAAGGTTTTAATTTTTGAGAAAGATTTAAACAACAAAATTCAAAGTAAGATATAATATCGGCTCATAACATGATATGAATCGAGCTTTGTGAATTGTACGAAAGAGTATTATGGTGAGATAGAAGTGATCCATGTTATGTTAGACTTGTAGGCCTGAACCGATAATTTGTCAAACGGGATTTTTAATTTGTTATAGTCAGTAATAGCAAATATTTTGCAAAATAATTCTTATTATTATTTTTATTATTACAACGAGGCCATTCAAATCAAAAGGTTCATCACCAATTGACTCCAAAATAAGTGTTTACAGAATTTTATTACAGCCAACATAAAATACTACATAAGGTACAGCATTAAAACAAGTCGGGACAGAAGGTAAGGTTTTTAATAATTATGGAAAAAATTAAAATGGAATTTGCAGGAGGAAATTCTTCGTTACTGATTAGTGTATTAAGTAGTATTTCCATTTCCGAAAAGTAATATCCAAGATTGTAAATGCATTGGTTATGTGAATGATTTGATTACAATTTATTAGATTTTATATGTTCTGATACAATGCTGTTTGTGATTGTACCATGTTCGTTTATTCAATATTTTGTGTGTGCGCGATGTAATCGTTTGTAATTGATATTCATCTGTGTCGAGTGCGAAATGTATTAGAATTATTGTATTTAATTTTATAATTTTCTAATTTTTAACAGATAGATTCATACGAAAAACATAGACTTATTGATGAAATATTTGTATGGATTTCCTTCCTGTAGATATGACATTTAAAGTTTTCATTTGTGGTGCACTCCTACCTTAAATTTTATACGAAGTGGTAAATATAATGTTATACATGGTAACTTTCCTTGGATATATATATAATATATTTTTTTTTTTCTAATTTTGTGACATTTGGACTAAATTTAAAAATAATTGATCTATGTAGAAAAAATTTGCAATGAACTCATATTACAATTTTTAGATTAATAATATAACTAAAATCAAATTGAAATAAAAGTACATGTTTAAGTTGAGTTTATAATATGAATCGTATTACTAAATATGTTTGGTTACAATAATGCTTTTTATTCTATTAAATATAAAAATAAGTAAATTCCAAACATTTCAATATTATTTACCATTTATACATAATGAAAAGTTCGAAGGAATTGCTCATATGTATTGCGAGTGCCTCAACACAGGGTTGGAGGGTATGACAAATCATTTCAAGTAATGGCTTGCCGTTGTGGAACTGCCTTCCCTACGTCATCACTAGCATTGACAGCCATCCCCGGTTTTGACGTCACTGAAGGGCATAATATATTTGGATCGGTTGTCCGCGACCTGCACGTCATGAGATATTGCAATATCTCTCTGTATAGATGTGTGTATATTTTTGTTCTCATTACGTGTATTGTATAGCTGTTACCTAGTACTCAAAGTAACTGAAATTAAATTGACTAAATTAATTATCATGAATCTTTTAAATTATAATTTAACATGCGTTTATCAATACTTGAAAACTAGAACATATATCTGTTACCATGAGAAATAAAATTCATTGGTTTTTATAAAGAAAGCGATAAGAATATAACGCTTAAAGTAGTGCAATGGCTTACTCAAAACCTCTGACCAATCAAAACCAGATAATTCAGTACATTACATTTTGTAGGTGTTTCTTACACAAATGATACGCAATAAGCATCAAATAGAGTAATAATAGTAGAGAGGGCTCCAGGACTAGCTAAGAGCGTAACTTTGTAATACTCGATCACGAACTGGTGATGAGACGCCGTGATCCGATAAAGTAAGCGAACCTTCCCAGACGTTATTTCGATAGCGGTTATAAATTTTTTTAAAGAATACCTTTTTTAAATTAAAGTTCTAATTTAAATCAGATCTTTATTAATCCTAGCACAAGTATCTCTCAAATAACTTCACTTAATTTCTAAAAAAAGAATTTTTCCTTTAGATAAGTTTTTTAGCGTATTGTGCCTTGAAATATTGAGTTTCAACTATTGATTTAATGTTTTTTAAGTTCTTTATTGGCTTGTTCCATCTATGGTTTTTCAATAAATTTGTCAAAATAGTTTACTTTGTAATAATTATTACCCTACGTCCACTTGTGCTATGTACAGTCTGACATAATAACCCTAATAATAGTTTATGGATGAAAGTACATTTATTTGTCCTTAATGCAATATTAATAATATTTCACACTTGTACTACATTTGAAGCTGAGAAGAGCATTTTGATTTTACAGTGCCATGTTTATACAGCCTCTATAACCATTTCAACCCACTATGAAATTGGTAACGACATAAGTGTTAGGTGGTTACATCTGGTACTTGCTTGTCTGCAGATCTTTTATTATCTTTGCTTAGAAACCGAAACAGTTTCCTTCAAAGCTGCGGAGGGCTCTATTTCATTCTTGTTAATAACTGTTTTATTAAAATCATTTTAATTTATGAAAATAATTTTATTCTCAACCTAAATAATTTACGAACCTAAGTTATTTATAAGGTATTATAATTCGAAATGTTGTGATACCAACTTCATGCACCACTGAACAATTACAATACTATAAAATAAAATCAGTTAACTTTACAATAATTTCATCGTCAAAACTGAACTGAACACAAGGAATAATTCTGTTTAATTCATGTGCTCAGTGCCCAAGCGATAAATAAACCAATATTACCAAACTACCTGTACCTATAAGACTGCAATATGTTTCAATTTTAATTGAAAAACTAAAGTTTTTTAAGATGGAGCAATATTACTGATGTAAATTAAAGACTTTAATTCAGTAATGACTATGATTAGAGAACAAATTATTATTGCTTCACTTCTATGATGTGTATGTGTTTTTTTTTTTTATTTAAACTTTCCAGTCTTTAAGACCCATTGTATTAAGACCGTCATATTTGTAAAACAAAAAGTAATAGTTTAAACACCGTGATGCATATTTACAGGAGGTTGATTCATAGAGTTACCTGAGTTCACCAACTTGTGCTATATTTAATCGATCTTAATTTCCAAAATCTAACATATTCATACATTCTTTTTACTACAAGGAAGAAATCCTGGTTGAAATGAACGCATTTAGGTAAGATCATTGGATACTTTTGGACATTTGTTAACGGAAGAGATATTTTGGCTGCTAATATATAAAATAAATGTTTACACCCAAATATAAATGGTATTAGAACAATCCTCTCTTGTGTATATCTAGAGAAACACATTCCGACTAAGCGTGCCAGTCTTCTGTATTTGGCCTCGAAAACTGAAGAATTCCAGGCGTACATAACTGATACACTTCATTGGCTACACAATTTAATATTTTCAGAAACCAAAACAGAATATATGTTTATATAAAATTATGTGAAATATTCAAAAATTACGTAAACTAAGTCCACACGACGTCTTAACGTGGGTATTTAATGATCCCTATTTTCCAGAAAGAAGTGTGTGGTTTCAAGACTAGATACAAAGTCCTGATTGCGTTTTTTTACTAACAAGAGAGTGGTCGTAAAAGAGCATCCTCATGCATATTGAAATATTATTTTAATTCATAAAAGCTCTTTTAAGCTGCTTCTTTAATTCTGACGTTCCTTACTGACGTTGGACTTTAAATCTTTCGTGATTTGTTTGTCTCTCCATATTACTCTTATTTCGTATGATGTTATGTATACGGTAAAAGTCTAGTAACGGAATCCGTAAGTATGTATCATTTTGAAACAACGTCTTGTTGAAAACATTTTCGATCCCTGTACTAATACTTAGTTGAGGACTGCCATAGCCATCAATGTACGTTTTGAAGGGTTATAACTTTGAACATGCATTTGTGTTTTAACTACTTATCATCTTTAGTTTCCTAACTACACTTGAAAAGTATAGTTTATGTGAGTTATAATTAATATTTTCCTTAATATGATTTAACAATGCTTGACAAGCAACACACCTAAATTAACGATATCTTGTTATTGAAAGAAAGTGTAAACACAATGCACATACGTAACAAAACATTTCCAGTGCGCTAATCAATGTTATTGATCATTAGACCTTTATTCTCAACTTGGAGCTGCAATCACATAAATCGATAGTTTTTTTGTCTTGGTATATATGTTTTAAGTTGTCAAGTTATAACTAAGTCCGACATTTCAACGAGCGTAAACAAAAAGATGGAGGCTTTTCCAAACAACCTGAAAGCAGAGGCTTTGTTTATTCCCAGACAAATTTTAAGTATAATTATATTCAGCCAGTGACTTGTTTTTCACTTAGCCCTATTGACATATACTCCGCTTCCGGAGTGACAAGATGTTTAGGATGGCGAAAAGAGTAGGGGGCACCTTCTGTCACGATGCCATGAGGAGTGATAATGGACACGTTTAAGTAATTTCACTTTAGAAAAGGTAGCTCAGTTCCAGCCAAAGCAAGTAAGGGAACCTATTATCCCCAGGTTAAGAGAAACTCACTCTTAATTAGGCATTAAAATACATGATTAAGTAGGTGCCACGCACTGTAACAGTCACCTACATACCAACCCTTTTTAATTTAATATCTCTACATTTACGGTTAGTGATGTGCCGCTCCTTGGACATGCATTGGGTTGCCTAGACACTAATTGAAACATTGGTGTTTTATTTACCTAGTGTAAGTTTCACTGGCAGACATAAACCACCCAGAAGAGCCACCTTTAATCAAGCCAGTAACTTAGGTTGTCAATCAATACTGTAGTTTTATGTTAACCTGAGTCCTATATTCTCACAGACTGTTTTGCTAGTTGAGTACAAGAGCTGACCTTTGATTGGACAACTCAATACGATACTTTAAAATTTGTTTTAAAAATACAATTTTGAATCATAAGTTTGTTACTGTACACCATAAAGAGCATGATACTCAAACAAAAAGTGTTTTAGAGCTATTTATTGTCATACAGAAACAGAGTTTACCTAATAATAATTGTGAAGCAATGTGATATTTTAGAATTATAGCCCTGAATGAGGCATGGTAGTTTATCGTTATTCAAATACTTCATTTTAGTGGTTATATTACATTGTAAGACCAATTGTAACCCTGAACACGAACTTGGGGTTGTACTGCACTAAACTCTAGGGTTGACGTTTATAGCGTAGGTTATTCCCCAGACCACTGCCACCTCTCGTCTCGTTGGTAGTAAACTGGAAACACTTTATAAACTCAACAACACTTTACACTACTATGTAGTAAATTATGTGAATCTCGACACATAATATAAAACTATTAATATTATTTATGGCTGTGGTAAGGACTATTCCAAACATTTAATGGAAGTTGTATGTATAGAGAGACCATAAATTGTGTCAGCAAGTGAATTATGAGCTTTCCTTGGTAAGTCCAACGAGATCTATAGCAGCTGTCAGTACTCGTTGCTCCGATGGAGTAACAATTCTAACTAATGTAAAATTGTTACTAAACCCTATTGTAACGTAACTGAATGTAACCATTTATGATGATTTGTGCAGTTATCAGAACTGTTTTTGTCATCTGCATGGACGAAAATAAAAAGACGCTATATATTAAGGAAGAACAGGAACTATATTATATACATCAGAATTAAAACAGGTTTCATTGATAAAAATTTGTGTACGTCAAAATTTAGGATAGACGAACGGGTTACTTCATCCTGCCCAGCACCTTCAGCTCTGGGTAGATATCATGTAACACATATTGTTGTTCATGTAACTATTCAGAGTTCTTGGTAATACCTAATCTATAATCACTTTGTACGGAGAGATTCAAATCTGCAAACACCCGCGAGAGGAAATACAGTATCGCTATTTAACCTGCAAACGAATCAATACTGGAAACCCATAAACTTTATGAATAACATATTTGTCGTCATCATTGTTATCTTTAAGAGCGTCGAATAAACATTCTGCGTCACAGGTAACCTATGATCAGATAAACCACATTAAGTAAATGTGTGTATGTATGTAAGTGGCATGAAGCATCATAAAGTATGACCGGACGATGGGGAGATTTGTGGTAGCATTGTATCGACTCAGCGACAGACTTCGACAAATCGCATCATACACAGCACTGGGCACCTGATTGTGGCATTACTTTTGTCGTTGATATTCCTTATATTTGTCTTATATTTTTTATACTCCTCTTTTATAAGGCCCAAGCATGCAGTTGTGAAGATGGAGGTAACTATGAAAACCTGTTTTAAGTTATATTTTATTCTGTATTAATAATTACTTTTGATAGTAATTTAAGTACTTATTGTATAAAATAAAATGTTTGTGAAATTCTAACATCATTTTAACATTCAAATAAAAATATCGCTTTCTGAGCAAAACATTTTTTGCAAGTGGTAAAACATGTCTATTTAAAAATGGTTTTAAGAAAGATATTTTGAAACTTTTGGAGCTCCTAGTTATAATATACAGGTATAATGTAATATAATATGATGAAACATTTAAATTAATAATAAATCTTATTTTTAAATCATAATTTTAATAATTAAAATAAAAACAAATTGAATTGAATGCTAATGGCTAAGTTGTCAATATAGACTTAGAATAGCATATTAAATCTAAAATGTCAGGAAAAATAGAAGTTTAATTTGAAGTTCAAATTTGATTGCTATTTTCTATCTTGTACAATAGAGATCGAATTGTGTTTTAACTACGCAATTGAATAAGCGTAAAAACTACGACAAAACTTACAATATAAATTTTGCTGTAAACTAACACTTTCTGGTATTCCCATAGCGGCCACCTTAAAATGGTCACCTGGTATAAAAAACACAGAAAATTGAATCATGACTTAAATCAATAAAACTAAAGCATATACATAAAGATCACACGTCCGTAGTGGTTCAAATAGGGGGAGGGAGGGACCACTGAAACCGTATATTGCTTGGATTGGAAGAATCTTGCAATGGTCAAAGACAGACTCTTTTTAACTGAATAATACTTTCAATACCTATATCATTGTTTGGTTTCATTGACTGGGGCAACAAGTCAAACGCTACTACAGCACCGAAAATATCTTAAACCATAAGTACATTACAATGGCCAGAAGTAGTCACTTTCAGACTTAAGTCCTACTTTAAGCCAACCTATCTACCTATCACTTAGGTATATAGCTATAGACATAGCTATCGTACCGTCCTGCCGTATCAAATTTAAAACAGCTTGTTTGAATTTCCCCTTGTTTGTTTTGAAATTTATGTTAATTTCTAAAACTTTATTCCGGTAATAAAATTTTATATATTACCACTAACAGGTATATTTCTATTAAATAACACGTACGATACATGCATATTTGTTTTAAATGACGTAACTAACGCTCCTAAAATAAGTTGTGGTTACAGAAAAAATATTCCAATCTCCTGATTCATTTAATAATAATGAGACTTTAAGTTTAAAGAGCAATGCTTTGGAGCCCTGAAGTTGGATAGAGAAACTATTTTATTTTTGTATCATGAAACATGCAAATTTATCTACAACAATTCATACTAATTTTTATATTAAGATTAAATTATTAGATAAACAATGCATTGAAAATAATGTACAGAATTTACCACTCATACATGAATGCTGTTTTTGTGAGAGAGTATTCTTCCCAAGTAAATCGATGTTTCTTTCAAATAAACATTATCTTTCTTTATCACCAAAATTTAATACAACTTCTTAAAACAATGTTATCTATAGCCAAATTCATCCATAACTTGGCCACTGTTCTTTCATGCCCAAATAGAGGTTAATTAAATGAAACCACCTCGACCTTCCTTTCTATGGGTTTGCGCATCTGTATACATCAATATCCAAGTTCAAAAAATTATTCTGTTACTAATAATTTAATGTGGTCGGTTGTAACTATTTAGGTTTCTTTTAACATAGCCAAATCATAATTATATCCTGGTAATTGAAACTTAATGCAATATGGATACGTACGATTAAAGAAATTAGTAGAATGTTCATGCATGCATTGATAATTATCAGAAAATTTTATCTGAATAACTAGACGTTGCGTTGCTTGAAGTAACATAGAAAGTTTAAATGCTCAAATTAAGTTTAACTAACAGTTTGAAAATCGCTATTTCAACTCAAGTTATTTAAAACTTGCTGTGTATCAAGTAGAGCTAATTATTATAGTTTCTCTGAATTTCCACAACTTGATATTATATAATTCCTATTTGGAATGAAATGATAAGAGTGACCGATTATATTCCAAATATTATTAAGTCAAATATTAAACATACTCTTTATTTTATACTTTCCAATGAATAAAATTTTACTTTCCCCTTACGTCTATTTTACAGTAATCCTATAATGTTGGCTATCCAAAATGATTCATCAACCATAAAAAAATATAATATGGCTATTTCCTACTTTATATAAAGAATATTTATAGATATCTAGCCTTACAGCTTAAGTAGATAAACACAAATTTGAATACATATAAGAGAAGAGTACATCGCGCTTGTTGGAGACTGGCCTGGACATGGCGCTGACCCCCACTTTGACTTGACCTTACTTTATGACCCTACCTTATAAAAAGCGGCCTCAAAGATTAAACTGGTAGAGGTTAGAGACTTTCCTTCCACAGTGGGATACCGTCAGCTGATAGCGATATAATGGATTGATAAAAGTGTTTGGAATTAGAGACAACATTTTTACAGTCCCTTACGGCTGCATTTTATCAGTCAAATGAGATAAAAATTATAATCAATAATTGCGCGCTAGTACTACTAAAATGGTAACAGCTGTTTAAAAAGGTAATAAACTTTAGAGGCAGATGAATCTAAAAGGGATATTTTTAGGTAAGATCATAAATAGATAGTCATGTTTTTACTAAAACAGTTCCTTCCCGTTTGAACCACTGATGATACATAGTATACTGGATTGCATAAACAACATAAACTGTGGTTACGAACTCTCCGGAGACCTTTAGGGGATTTGTTCTTTGGGGGAAACAAACAGTGTATTATAAAAATGGGCCAGAAATGCCTTTGCCTACCGTCCTTCTGTCTTTATGTGTATTTTAGACTATTTATTTTTTATTCAAAAAACCAGAAATTAAAATCCTTGAATAGTATATTGTTTTTGAACAGTATATTAATGTTTTATGTCATACAGGAAACAGAGCAATGTTTGTGTGATAAAAGTTGTGCAGAACATTCATGTTTTGGAGCAAAGTACTTAGCCAGTTCCCAGCGATACTTCGGTGACGGTATATTGCTCGACATTTATCAATTTAAACGGCGTTTCCGCGTCATTGTACCTTTTACCTCACCATTACAGGAGAAAAACAGGATACAGTTACTCGTAGCACTGTACACTTAATTGTTATAATAAACTAGCAGTTGCCCGCTGCTTTACACGCAATATCCAGGATTTACACCTTCTCGAGCGCTTATCGCTAGAGAGAATTATATTTCAAATCCTAATGATGAGTTTGCCTTCTTCCCACGATTAAGAAGATATGTTAAAAAGTGCATAGTTTTGATCACTGTAATTATTTCAATGTTACTTTTTTGGCCCATTGCTGATTTTGCCTCTTATCTGATCACGAAGATATATGTACAGATCTGAGAACCCGAATTGTGTCAAAAGACAACAATTTAAATTTACTTCCAGTCTTTAAATGTCAAGTTAGTCATTGTCCCTTATATCCGCACTGCTAGCATGTACCCGCTCCCTTGCAAGCAATTTAGTAGGCGTTGCACGAGTTCGCTGCTGGTTCGAGTGAATTATATTTCCGACTCCAAAGTTGAGTGTGCCGTGATGCTACAATAAATTAATACGTCAAAAAGTTTATATTTATGGCCATTGCAACTTACAAGGTTAGATAGTAACATTGTCTTTTAGATCTAATACTTAATATCTTAAAATAATAAACAGATTAAAGTTCATTAACAGTAATATTAAATAAAACAAATGCACTTTCGCATTTATAATATTATTAGGATTAGGATTTGTAGATTGGGTTTTAATTGTAATTATCAAAAAAATCATCTGTTGCGACAATAATATGTAAGGTATGATAGAAAATCGAGTTAATTTTACACACAATGAAACACACATTAATGAAAGTACAGGGTTTAATAAATAATGAAATAACTTCATGTTGGTCCTTACTGCTCATATGTATAAATTGAATCAGAAAATTATCTATTTTTCGATAGACTGAGGTGTCCTGCGAACCACTAAAAATGCATATTAAACATAATATACTTTACTATATAGTGCCCTAACACTCAAGAAGGCAGACATTTATTTAGACAAATATAAAATATATATCTATAAATATACATAAAAACATATTGCCTTCAAATAGGGTTTGTCTATTTAATATACGTAATAGTCTCGTAACTGCAGTTTATAAAGTGAACCGGGGCTCAGTTTGGATATTTTTTGTCTATTATTTTTCCCACCTCGGCCACTTACAGGTATGTCAGTTGGTGGGGAGTGATTCCGTCACCGTATTGATTATTTTCTGCCTGGATGGACTGAATGGTCGAGGTCAGGTGGTTGACCTTGACTGATTACTGACCAGCTGATTACCGGCAGCGGCTACTGATCGGAGCGGTCGGACACGTTCGGCAGAGGCGACGTGAATCTCGTGCTGTCTACTGGTCGTCCTGATGCCCATGACTGGCTAACTCTCCGACTTTCGGCAGGTAATTGTTTTTTCTTTTTCTCTCTCTTAACTTAGTTGGTGGTTTTTCTCTCCCACGCAGACATATATTTTCGTTGATTAGTTAAAAGTAGCTTATTTATTATTTTGTAATTTGTGTTCCTTGTGTACGTTTTCTTGTCGCAAAGAGTTCTATCCTGTCTTTCGTAACGTTCTAAATTTTGTTAATTTATTTTATCTATGCCAGTTAAATTATTATATTTTGCGCTAGTGCTTTCTAATTTATCCGTTCGGCGAACGGTAATTATATATTTAGTAATCATTTTGTCTTCATTTAGTGTAAGCGAGACGGTACAGACTGCAAATTTTGTTACCTCGTGTTTTGTGTTGCGTGCAAAAATTGGGTGGCAACATTCACGATTTCTATTTTATTGTTTAATTAATTATTTGCTTTATAGTAGCGTGAACGGCTTAGTTTTGGATTATAATTTAATTATTGTTATTTAGGAAATAATGTACTGTTATTATTTGTAAATTACATGATTTACAATACAATTAATATTACAGAATGAATATAATACAGTGAATTATTTTTTACAAGTAAATGTTACCAAGCTGAATAATTTAGTATGGCTGTTCTAGCCTATAAGTAAATGTTTAAATATTTGAAAATTTGTTTTGTATGTAATATTTAAAATTGTCACCAAGTAATGTATCTTATAATACTTGGTGTCTTGAGTTATTTTCGGGAGACAGTTTTTCGATACTTAAAAGGTACTGTTAGCTACAGATTGTTATTTTTAATTGTTAAATTTAAATATTTTATAATATGTACTTTGTGCCAAACATAATTTAGTTTTATTATTTCTCGGGTTATAGAGAAACTTTTCTGAATATCCACTAGTTATGTTGGAATTCAATAGGGTCCCCGTGAATGCCGTCAACATGACTAGTGCGGCGAGTATGCCCAATGGAAACAACTGGTAAACCAAAATTGAATGCCCGCGCCACAGAATATACTCTGTGCCCGCGCCCTGCCAGCGCTACTGTACCGTCCTCCAACTGGACTGTCTCTGTGCTTCAATTAATCTTGAACAAGGTTGGAGCTAAAATGTTTTTTTTTTCTTCTTCTTTTACTGGACTTGAGAGGATTGGGTTTTATGGAGCGCTGCCAGATATTATATCCGGATCAGGGCTAGTGTTAAGATTACCTAGTATTTATTTAGTTTAGTGACATGATCTGTAGGGGAGGATTTCATCTTTAATTCGGATTCGTGGAGGCAACTAAGCCCCCGCCTCCTTCGAAAATCGGCTTTAAATATTTTTTTATTTTTTTGCTACAAACTTGAAACAAAATTACTTTTTAAAAAATAGTGGGCCTAGATATTCTACAACCTTTTCCCTCCCCTCAGTTCATAATAATTAACAGTTCAAAATTTATATTTACTACATGCCGTAACTGTATATGTCAAATTTCTATTTATTATGTTATTTATATGTAAAATTTCTATTTATTATGTTTATTATTATTGTCAATATTGGAATTCTATTTATTTTTGTTATTTAGTTTGTAAGGTACTCGGTGCACCGTGGTGCTGCAGTTTAAATATTTAATTTACTTCGTTGGCAATGGGATTTATTTTATTGTATTTTTGTGTAAAATGTTTGCCACGTAATTAATTATATTATGTACTGGAAATTTTTGTCTCTCTTTGTTTCTCTTCCCACTAGTGGCACGTGGTTGTTTTTTTTATGCTTTGCTCCGAGTTTGGGAGGGGCGCGCTTCCGAGACCTCCTGTTGCGGTTGAGGAGACTTCCGGTGAAGTCTAGTTTCGCTAACTCAAGACAAAATGGTATCAGAGCGTGGTTACGCGTTTTTACCCTCTGCGGGCCCGGGTTTTGTTTTGCCACTGGTGGTGAAAGGGATGAGTTGGAGTTGTTAGATTGTTAGACTTCCTGCGCCTGTGCTGTCTCGCTGTGCTATTTATCGCCGATCAACAGGAAGTGTGTGAACTTGTTTATTATTTTCTTATTATTGTTACTTGTGTGTTTTTGTTACATCTTGTCATCGTTGTTTTTTTCCTCGTTTTGTTCTGGTACGGCGTAGTGTTTTTTTGTGGTATTTTTGATTCGCTGACGTGTTTCGTGGACGGCAGGAATTCTGGGGACCCTGCTGAGAGTGTTGTTCACTGCGTTATTCACTTGTCGCCTTAGTTAAATTGCTTTGTTAGTCGTTGACTTCGATTCAGTGTGTTGCTTGTTAGTCTGTGTCTTTCTTTGTTATCATGCTCTGGTGCCTGAGTACTTATTGAAGGAGGATCTCCATTTTGAGTTGTTGGCTCGTGGGCTTACTCCGGGCTCCGACTGCGAGTCCATGCGGAAGCAACTGCGAGATAATATGGACCTGGACACTAACTGGCCTAGAGATTTGACGTTCCAGAAACAGAGGCCTATTTTGGAGGCTAAGTTGGAGACTTTTGAGAATAGTCAGGAGGACTGGTTGGAGTCGCCGCCCACTGGCCGAAAGAGGGCTAGGTATTTGTCCCGGCTTACCCATCTACATATGAGGCTGTCGCTACTTAGAGCCAAGCTTACTAGTTCTGGTGATAAGGAGTGGTTGGAGGAACGCATCACCTTGGTTGACGGCCTGCTGACTGTACTCGAGAGGGACGAGGGGACGAAGGCTCCTGAAAAGACTTTGACTGCGGTTGACTCTGCTGCGGCTGTTAAGGGTGAAGGCCAGATCCCTGGGTCAGTCGTTGCGGACTTTGATGTGGGGGTGGCGTCCAAGGTAGACGGGGCCCGGGGGCCTGTGACCCAAATGCCTGCTGGATCTGGAGGACTGGGGACTGTGGTGACGGGATCCTTTGTTCAGTATCACAAGCTTCCAAACCCACTTACCCCGTTGCTGCAGCGACTACCAACGGTGGATGGTCTAGATACTGAAGCTTTAAAAAGCTTAAAAAATAGTACCTGTGCGAAAAGTTAGATTAATAGTTTGGACACTATGAGCCTAGCAGAAAAGGGAAACCTACGGCTTAGGACAGCATCTTTGGTGTGCCCTTATATCAATATATTAGTGGGAGACTCAGTGCATAAGGCCCTAGTTGATTCCGGGTCAGCCTGTAGCCTCATCTCTTCCCGTCTTTTTGAAGCCATTTCAAGGTTTGGTGAAGCACACCGAGGAGTCTTCTTTAACTTGCTGGACTGCTTCTAATTCCCCTCTTCTAATTTCGAGGAAGGCTTCAATCAAGTTTAAGGTTGTTTTTCATTGATGTGGAGCTTCCTTGTGGCCCAGGACCTGAGCATGGATTGTATTTTGGGGGCGGATTTTATTGTCTAACTTTATGCTTTGTGCTAATTGGATAAGGCTCGTCCATTATAATAATTCCAAGAGAATGCAGATTTAAGATTTAGTAACCTTTTTTTTATTACAGACAATATTATGACTGAATGTGTCGATATCAGTTGCCAACATATATGGGTCGACATCACGTAACTACTGATATGTCTAACACTATTTACGTTGTTTGCAGTAAAATTTACAGATGTATTTAGTAAAATTCATAATTAACAATGTTAGCCCAATGTGAATATGGCGGTACAGAATAATTACACTAGATACAGATTAACATATACTGCTCAGGTTGAAAGTGATAAAAACTAAATCAAACAGAAAGAAGCTACCGAGCCTCAAATGAATGCAAAATCTCTTTTAAAACATCACAAATCATCATGAGAATTAATTTTACCACAGTAAAGAACGCTACGGAATGCACACATAAAACACTGTTGTGTAGATAAACATTCTTAAAAATCGATTTTTCAAACTGTATGATATTACAGCAGTCGATGTGTGATATTTATGTAGCACAAACTCGATAGTATTTCCATGTCCTCTATGGGTATCAACTTATGAGTGAATAGTAGAAAATGTGCGTGTTTTCCCTGCTTGTGAAAAGGCAGTCTAACAGAAGTCTATGGAACAAAATATGCGTCTGGAGTTCTACTTTGAGTGAAGAATCGGAGAAAATATAAACTGAAATTGTATTATATCATCAAACTCATAAACCATATCCGTAGCGTAGGGAAAAGGATGCGGTTATTTGATCGAAATATCACGGATTAGATTCCAGAAGGGGCCGATACAAATTTGTAAATTGATTTTTCTATTACAAATTTATATTATTGAAAATCAAAATTCTACTTTTATAAAAAAGGGCTATCCAGAAAATCTATGTTGCCGTGGCTAAGTACTGCTAATATGCTCTTAAGGTGGAGATGGCTATTTTTATAAGGGTATCAGTTATCACTCTCATACTCCAGAAACTGAGATCCAATTTCCATTGAATAATAGTAGAGGAATCTACCCCAGTAAAAAGAAAATCGTCGGCTGCTCTAGGTTTGATGGATGGAAGTCGAAGTGGGACGGTTTTTAATAGGTTGAAAATTATAAAACGACAATATTTTTCTCGGATAATATTTATATTATATAAATATAAATACTTTGTAACGTATTAAATTTTAAAGATAATTAAAAGTAATTGAAATATTGTAAGAATCAAACAATGTACAAAATAAGAACTATATAGATGCTCAAGTTATAAAATAAGAGATGTAATCCTTAATAAAAAAACATCAACGTCACTTAAGACCGGAACTGATTATTCGTTCTACAGTATGTGCATCTTCTTCAATGTAACCATAAACCAGGGACGGTTTTCCATAGGGAAAAGGGGGAATTCCACAAGTGGCATCCCTCAGCAGCGAAGTCATTATCAATATTTCGTGAAACATACTAAGAACGTATCAAGCAACGCAAGTGTTTTGATGAACTTTCAAGAAATGTATTGTTAAATAGTATCTTATGCATTTCGTTACTCTAAATATTCCAACTTATATTATCTAAAATTTAACAGCAAATTGTATTCTGTAAAATATTTAATGCTTGGAATAATTGTAATGTATTTTTAATACTGAAACAATCTCCGTGTAACTGTCTCCAATATTTCACCTGTAATGGTAAGATAAAAGGTACAATGAGGCGGAAACGCCGTTTAAATTGATAAATGTAGAGCAATCTAGCGTCACCAAAGTATCGCCGGAAACCGGCTAAGTACTTTACTGGAGTAATACATGAGTACCTGCAGTTTTTACCAGCGGTTTGTCTCCAATAATTAATCTCTTTGTATTAAACCTAAATTTGTTCGTTATGTTACGATTTTTTTAAATTTTAATTGAAAATAAAACAGATTGGCCAAGTGAGAGTGGGAGAAAACAACATTCTCGTTACCAATCGGTGACAAAACTTGTTTTTTCTAATGATTTTCATTCAATATTGAGGAATTTTGTACGAAATTTTATATGTATATTAATTTATAAAACACTATATAATATAGGTTCCATAACAAAAACAATATTTTATGTAGGATTTACAAATACATTTGAACTTCTGTGACGTCAAAACTTTAAAAATGAAAAGTGGTAAACATTATACTAAATGATCTTTTATCATGAATCCAAATGTTTTGAACTCGGGGAAAAATGAATATTAATTAAACCTGATAAAATATTAGAAATTATCCTAGAAAATACATAGTAATTGTTAAGGAGCTGTTTACTTGAGTAAAATACATGATCTGCAACAAAAACTTATTCTTCTCTTACACAATCTCTTACCAATGTTTTATGCCTTAATTTGTAATATGTCGTTCATAAATCACAATAGGTTGAATTAAGTTACTATAATTTTAACCTAATGAATATTTAATTAAAAAAAACTTGTTTCTAACAATGCTTCTAAATACGTTTATGTGACGGCACTGTAGTAGTAAGAGGTAGTGTTGAAATTCATTTAAAATATGGAAAAATTTTGTTTAAACCTGATTAATAGAATTTATTACAGTCGTCCACAGCATTCTTACAGTATGTTTCTGAATATTATAAAACATATACACAGAGGTTTGAGGGCTATTAATAAAAATGTAACATTTTCAATGCCAAACTTTTTTATTCTCATCTGAAATTAATATTGATGGAAGTTGTTTATACATATTACGTGAATATCCCTTATTGAAATATAAATTGCACTCTAAAGTCTAAGTTCGATATCAAAAATATGTTTTATGTAAGATTACAAACACAATTGCATTTTTTGGATATAAAAGTTTTAAATAAATTACACGACTCTCATGAATTTATTTAACTATCATAGTCACCGAGAGAGACTCGGAAATATCATGAATCCGTATTTTTTATCCTATGGAAGGAATATATGTTACAATTGATGAAAAATTGGAAATTATATATAAAAAAGTAGGTCGCATTTGTTGCAAAGATATTTACTTGGGCAACATATAATATGTGCTTCAAAAATGTATTATCCCCTTGTACTATCTCTAACCACAGTTTTGGACCCTAACTTGTAAACTATGGTTCACGACTCAGAATAAGTTGGATTACTTTTCATTAATCTTGAACTATATGATTACGTAAATTGCAATAACTTGCTTCAAATAATACTGCAACAATTGTTTTATTTGCCTTTTTTCTTCAACGTCTCACGGTAACAGTTGGTGCATTGGTGGTAATAATTATTTGATATATGACAAAATTTGGATTAAAAATGATGATTCTGTATTTGTTGTTGTCATTTACAGCCCTCTTACGGTTATGAGTAACATGAAATGTACAAAAAACTTAACGAAGATTCGGTGGTTATTTGCCCAAACGTGCTGACATGATGAAAGCCAATTTTCTAAACTAATAATGCTAATAAGACGTAATAGGTTCCATATTTTTCCTAATGTGTACAGCAGTGAACATTTATATAAATATAAATTTAGTTAATTATATTATACAGTTGTAACGGAATTGTAAACTGTTGGTTTTATTTAAAGCTAACAATCTATACAAAGTTACATGATAGCACGGCACTTCATTCCCAGGTCTACTTCACTAATTTATATTTTATTAGGAATATAAATCTGTTTTAGTATTTTTCAGTTAATTAACAATATATTTTTATATTTGAAGGTTATCAAATCCTTTATTGATAAGGTATTAAGCAAAATATAAACTAATCTAGCCTCACATCCCCTTCTCGCTTATCAACATTTGCCTGGTAACGAATTCATCTGATTGGGGTTAGTAACAGTATAAAATGAGATGTACGATGGTCATAAATATCTGTTCCTTAGTTATTTTAAGTAATAAAATCTTCTACAGAAATTGATGACAGTATCCTAACCTGGAGTGTGAATTTATAAAAATGCTTTCCGCTCAGCAGACTGTGAATGGACCACACTTGTCTGGACGTGAGTGTCACACGTGAAGAAACATGTCTGCTATAAAAGTCGACCCAATGTTAAAATATGTTGGTATATAGTGTCCACACTATTCAGGACACACGCTAAGATAAAAGATTGCGTTGAAAACTAAACATGTCACATGGGGTATACTAAACGTGTCCTTTACATTCTAGAGGTTTTCAAGTAACGTATATTACCCGAATGTAAGAGAGGTACCTGGGAATCATGAGATCATTTATAATGAGTAAAATTTGAAAAGGAGATAAAACTTGATATCGCACCCATGTCGTTGTGTGAATAAAAATACGCTACTCGTAGCTGGGCATTTTACTTCGTTTATTCACCTTCAAATAATGTCTATCATTTCCAATAACCGATTTCTGCCTTTTATGAAAATCAAAATAATATAAATTATAGCATTACTTTTATAGGCCTCTTGTAGTGGAATTAATCAAATGATTATTTCATATTGGAGGTATTACAGTTATAGTCTTTCATTAAAGGAGTATTGGATAAGCGTTAAAAATACTTATTCGTCAAGTGGCTAGAATCTTTTTTATATCTGCATGTTTTTCACTAATTTCAAAGGATCTGACTTTTAGGCTTTAAATTTGTCTTGGAGCTTGATTTGTATAAAGGGAAAATCGAGCTTAATTATTGTGTATTTCACTTCATTGAATTAATCGGAGCATATTTACACTGGTCTTATTAGTGAACATAATGGCAGTAAGAAAATTTCAGTAATAATAAATAATGGTATAATCATGTAACATTTTAACTTTTCACGTATTAACACACGTAGCTATAGACTTCAAATTTTGCGTGCAACCTCAACGAAGCTTACATTACATGTAATGTGGCGTATTCCCACTTTAAAATTTTCAAAAATCTTTTGAAAAATAGCTGCAAGTTTTTCTCTGTCACATGCGAAAAATGGAACAGATCCAATTGCATACACTAAAGATTATTCTACCAGAAACATCAAAAGAATTCAATGAAGCCATATATATATATATATATATATATATATATATATATATATATATATTTATTTATTTATTTATTTATTTATTCGTCTTTGAAATTTTTAAGCTTTCCTCCAAAGGCCAAAATAATGTTATTAAACTAGTAGACTGAGCGTTAGCTAAGGAAATGTAAAGACCTATTTTCTGTCTGTCTGTCCACACGATATCTCTAAAACTAAGAAAAATTTAGAATTAATATTTTACATTACTATAAAAGAAAAAATTAGTTCGATGATGGTGTTTTTCACTCTATGGGATTTGGTTGAGCTGTAGAAAACGTTTAAAATTGGTCTTATAGACCAATATGATAACAAGAAAATCACAGATTAAATAAATTTGTAAGCTAACTGAGATCAAATATGTGATGTTTAGATTAGATCATGAAATCAGCGAAGCGTGATACGCTACTAACAAAAGGATTTTGGCCACTTTTGCTTATATTTAATGAGATAATAGGGCTTGTGAAACACAATATTTGTACATCGTACGGCGACAGCTCGAGAGAAAAAGAGGATAAGAAAGGAGACAGAGAGTGACAGATGTTAGCGAAGAGGAAATAAGACTAAGGGGGATTTAGAAATAATTGAGGTTAGGGAATTACATCTATATAAATTTACTTATAATGGCTACCTGAAAAAGTATGGAAAGAATAGATTTAACCTTAGATGTAAGAAGCTAGCCTCTTGCTAACCGTTTGAGATAGATGAATTTAGATTTTAAAATAACCAAAATAAACGAGGGTGATCAGAGAAAAGTAAAATTTGTGAGAAAGAAAGATAGATATGGAAATGTGAGGTTTGAGACAACCGCTAACTCTAATCTAATCCAAACTGTGGCGTTCGTTTGCTAGTTTTAATCTGTAATCCTATAAAAATATTTAGGCATTTTTAATAGTGGGTAGTTTTACTTTAATATGATGATTTCCAATAATTGTTTGTATTGGTTTTGTTTTTTCAGTTGAGTATACAGAATCTCATCCAGTTCATTGTTCTGAGCATTAGTTTGTAAATGTGTTTGTATTTTGAAGCCTAGTTTATACAACTCTTCCACCTTTGTTTCAGATTAAAACATATCTAACATTCCTCGCAGATAGAATTAGTTGCATATCGAACAAGCTTTGCTAAATAGTATAAATGACTATTACAAACAATTTTAATATTTATATTATTACAGTACTATTCAAATAGAATTGAGTAGTGTATACCAACCCTGTAAAACAATTATTTCTCTGAACAAAAAGTTCTTTCATATAGTTTTATAAGTTCAATACACACGTTTTCACACGTTTTTCGAAGGCTGTAGATTATCAGCAAACAACAGACAGGGAAGTAGAACACTTTCTGAAAAACAAACACCGGATATTTTTGTTCTCCTCCATTGAACATTTGTAGACTTGGAAATACCAGCTTTGAGAGTAAAAAACTCTCCCGTTCTCTTGTTTGCCTTCTATTAAATATTTTGTATTCACTTTACTGAATACTTCTGGCCGTATGTATAAACAAGCAATCAGCTTTATTCTTAAATATCTAGTATGATTTTTGAGGTAATCACTAGCATTACAATTAAATATCCTTGTTAACTAACATTTATTGATCTTTATTTTTACACGAACAAATTTCTAACTTGGTTTAAACTTAGATTATAAATTCTTTCGGTATCTTTGCATCTCAACCATAAAGGTTAGAAATAAACTACTAGAAGTAGCATTTCTTAAGGAACACATTTATAAAGACTTAATTTAAAAATTTCTAGTAAACTTTGAGCATGCATTACCATAATGTTGTAGAAAATCACTATTTAACGGTTAAGATATTAGCTCCAAAACACAGACATTATTGTAGAAACAACTTGCAGAAACTACACAATGAACACCATTTAATCTAACTTTACTTAGATGCCTTACGGTGCTCTCTGAGAGATCCCTTAATATTCGACTTCGGAACGCCATTCCAATGTTCCTTTAATAATTTCCTGTTTCAGTCTCAAGTAAAGGATTAATACTATAGTATTGTCACGTGATATCAAGTGCCTACTGCATTAATTACTATATTATAGTAGTTTTAGATGTGTTAAAACAAGAACGAATAACCTACCATTGCCTTAAGAAGCTGGTAAGTCTTTACTCAACACTTAAGGACTAACCTGTTGATAGAGAGGCTAATCAGCTTGTACCTCAGAGACGTGGCTGTACGAATAAGTCACCGCCAAGCCAAAGTGGTAATGAAATATTAAGCTTACGCCATTTCAATTGCTTTACAACTTGAGAAAATATGACAACATGAGATGGACTCGATTTAAACTTTCATTGCAAAGCCAGTTAGTTACAACATGTAAATGTTGACTACTGAAATAAGTTGCATAAACATCTCATTAAGAACGACCTCTGCCTTTCATTTAAGATATCCTATTCTGAGAGCTTTTTTATTAAAACTTAAACCTTAATATGTACTGCAGGTGCTCATATGACTTGTATTCCCTCGCCAGGGATGGATAGACATGGCTCAAATATTTGGTGATATTGACAAATAAATTTATCTTGGATACTAACGAGTCATCTTCCACTATTGACACTCTGGCCGTAAGACCGGTCTAGCTGGCATTGACCTCACAGCAAGTACTTCAATACTCAAAAGACTTTTAGTCTAGTTGGGAAAACATTTGCTTCTGTTGAATGCTTTATGGCCTTCATCGCGCATTTTTACTTCATTTTACTTTAGATGGCTGCTAACGCTCTTTTCATGACGACCTTGCAATTATTTACTCTTTTTCTCCTATTATTCTATTTCTGAAATAAAAAAAATACTATGGTTTTAATAAAAACTATTTTTAGCATTAAAACTTTTGCTCATTGATGGCAAAATTCACTTTTTTCATCATGTTCTAGCGATTTCTTCTGATATCTATACTACTTTTATTACTGTATATTTACAATTTTTCGTATGAAGTAATAATAGTAAATTTGATTGTTCCTTCTCATATTGTGTGATTGTTTTGTCTTCATTCAAATAAGCGTGGACAAAAACCTGATTATAGCTATAGTTAAAAATCAATCAACCCAGAAATCCCACAGCATTAGTGAGAAACCCTTTATCTCATTCATTTGTTTCAAGAAAATTACTAAGTGGCAGTCGTACAAATGTTTCAAAACTTTGAAAACACAATGCGCTAAATACATCCAATAACTACTAGTGACAGTGAACAGTGGAATGCACTGGAAAAACCTGTTGGTTTTATCAGGAATTAATTTTTATTCATAAGGTCCTTACTAAATTGTACTATTCCCACAACTTCTGCAGGAGACTTCTGACTAATACACCAAAATACGACAGAAATATTAATGAGTTCTAAATAGTCCTCTGAGCATACAATCTGATCAAGCTGGATGGACAAATAATAAGTTGTTAGATATGAAACATTAACATAGAAACAACTTACAAAACTACATAAAGAATACTATTTAATCTAACTATAATATTTTTATGGTGTTCCCTGAGACATCCCTTACTCTTAGACTTAGAAAATTCTTTCCAATATTCTTTTAATAATGTCCTGTTTAAGTCTTAAGGGAAGTATTAATACTATAGGGTCGTCATGTGGCATCTAGTTCCAAGGAAGTTTTTGCTGTTGAAATGCTCCTTGTTGGTAACCTCCGGGTCCCGACGTCCAGGAGGAGAGAGAGAGAGAGAGAGAGAGAGAGAGAGAGAGAGAGAGGGGGGGGAGAGAGAGAGAGAGAGAGAGAGAGAGAGAGATTTATCCAAAAGCTTTAGGCTATTATTTTCTAAAACCTTTCGACTTTTTCTATCTATCTGTCGTGTACAAAAGAGGACTGAGAATTTTAACAGGAAAGAGGAAGATGAAATTATTTCACCAACCCGATGCACACTGCAGACACACAACCAATGTGTTTGTGGAACAAACAGTGGCAAGCTGTATTTACTTAGGGCTAGTTACAAAACCTTGCAGTACTTTAAACACCATTTCCCACTCTCCATTTAAATTATTCGTAGGTCCTCTAAGACCTTATTAAAATTACATGCTGGACACACTTCAGAACGAGGCCGTTCTTTATTATCGGGTCTTACAATTTTATTTTGTTATATTTGGATGTATTGCAATCGTATACAAAGGGATTTTATCTACATTTTTGTTATGAGATGTTAATCGAAGAATACTTTCTATTTTTGTATATTAACACAAGTTAAATATTTGTTTGGCGTTAATTAAATATAATACTCAAGGGTGTGGAAAATGTCTGTCTCTTAATTTCCACACAATATAAATGAAATGAAATATAAACTTGAAAATGAAGCATGAAAAGTAATGTACATGAAGCTTTATTTCTGCATGAGGCCCCACATAGATAATAAAGAATGTCACGCCAAGGGATTTACCTGAGAATTAGCGAATACTCTTACATTGGTCTCATGGGGAACCATGATTCCATCAATAATCAGAATAAACAAATAATTATTATGGTGCAAGATATCTAGTAATTGTGCATGTGTTAAAAGAAAGAACGAATTAGCTACCATTGCCCTGAGAAGCTGGTAAGCCATTACTCAACACACTTAGGGACCAACCTGTTGATAGGGAGGCTAATCAGCTTATACCTCAGAGACGTTGGTGTACGCTTAAGTAACCGCCAAGCCAAAGTTGTAATTAAACGTTAAATCGTAAACAGTCCGATATGATCTCCAATCTTACAAAAAAAGTAGAAATTTCACTAAATTATATAAATATTGTTCTTCAAAGACAGTGAATTTCCAATTTTGTTGACTAAGACAGTGTTAAGATTTAAACATATATATGTGACGTTATACTTATCATAAATTAACAATGTAATAAAATAAATAAAAATACAAAAATGGTCATTCCTGATCTTAGAACAGCATTAATATTAATATTTGGTAAGTATTTGACTTAACTAATATTACCTTCAAAAGTTATATATATATATGTTTTTGTTTTTTACATTTCTTCAATGTTGCTGTGAAGTGTCTTTAACATTAGGACCACTTAAATACTGTTTGCATTCTATTCTGTCATATGCCTACATACTGAAATCACTACTTTTTAATCTAATCCCTGATTTAGGTAATTAATTACACCGATTAATAAAATGTATCCAATAAATGACTACTTCTTTGATTCTCGTTGGGACGCTTATTCAATATCATTCTATTTATTAATATATAACAGTTAACTGTTTTCTAAGAGCTATTCATGTTTCGGAAGGTTTTAATTACTCACAGTTATTCCCTTCATTGTATGTTGAGCACTGTTTTGTTTGCAATACTCTTCAATATGATTCATGCTAACGTTTAGGAGACTGGTAGGGATTCATAGTAACTTTCATCTAAACTTTGGTACGTGATAAGTAGTTCCTAGGATTTTTTATTTTAATAAATCAAAATAAGGCTCTTTCAGAAAAAAGTATATGAATGTATGATAAAGCAATTTCCTGATAATTTGACAAGTCATATTCTTTATGCCCAGTGAATAAGTAACCCTTACCCGAGAATAAGTAATTTCAAGATAACAAACTCTATGTCGAGCATGATTGTTTCTCAGCCGAGTCGCCTTTGTTAATCCGCTGCTGCCACAACATAAAACAGCTATGAATGTGGTCTAGAGCGAAACAATCTCTCTTTATTCTTAGTCTGGCTTTACTGAGCAATAAAATATATTTTAAAACTGTTATCACTTCTGCATCATTAAAATATAATTCTACTATTGCCCTTTAAAGTTGTAATTTTACATGTATATATATTGCAAAACAAATAACTTAGTACTTTCATATGTCTGCTCATTTAACAGTACCGGAACACCGTAGCCTAAGAATATAGGTCCTACAAAGGTTGCAGTGAAAAACTAGTCTCTTAATATATTATAATATATGTCTAAACATGAGCTAATATTAATCTTCATACAAATTTTTATGGCATCTTTAAGCATAGAATCTTATGATAGCATGTTGGATGTTAATAACGAGAAGCAATGCAGGCTAAAGCGGAAAACAAAATTTTGTTTTGGCATTATAATTACTAATCCACATCGCTCAATCCTGTTAGTAATTTTTAAAATAATATCATCAAAATCCATGTTAAATGATACGGATTAATTCATTACAATTTCTTTCCTAAACGCATTATCTGAAGTGATTTATAAATTCCAGTGCCTACGATGACAAGGATCATTTTCTACTAAACTAAGCACGGTTAGCAAAAAACGATGGGTACAATTAATCAATTCTACTCAACTTCAAAACCAAATAGTAAGTTATTCAACGATAGGTACCAATTCTTCGTTAAAGCAGTGGGTTGAAGCAGAACAGTAAATATTAATTTATTTATATGAAATCCTGGTTTCGGATGTTGCAAATGGTGGATTTGGAATGTGTGATATTTTTTACTTTGTTGTCAATCTCCTCTTTTTTTTAAATTTTAGGGTTTGCGAGCATCTAGGTGAAAAATAGAAGAATAAAAAACAGTAAGAAATCCTGAATGGACACTTAAAAAGTTTTGTTTATTCCACCCGTTTCTGGGCTATGGGGTTACATCAGAATAAATTACATAGCCACGTTGGGACCGACAAAGATATCAGAAGTCATTTACTTGTATATTTATTGAATATAAAAGATATTTTGAATCTAAAGGGATGTTTGTTGATGAACTTACTTCTTATTTTTAGTATTTATTTCAATTTCGTGCTCTAAACAATTACATTATTATGGGTTTGAAAAGCATTCAACGGGTTCATTTACGTATTCACTGAATTAAGATGAGTTGGTCACTTAATTGCTGGGGATGGTAGGGGACGTGTTTACATTACCTTCCTTTTTTACATTACCATCCGCGAAGGTAGATTAAGCGTATCATCTTTAATTTCGCCATCATTTATGGGGGTTCATCTTCCCCGCTCCCTATTGTAATGTTTTGTTTGAGTAGACAGAAGAGAGTATTACTTGATGTGGAAATGCTCTCATACATAACACATTGAAAGACAGAAAAGGATAAAGTAACTACGGAGGAATGCACTTCGCACTTTGTGGGGACAGGAAGAGTCCATACATCACTACCCCGACTACATAGACTCGGCTTGTCTTGAATTACTCTGAAAGGATTAACTTTAGTCCACTCATGCTATTTCAATTGCCTTAAAACATGAATAAAGATGACAAAATTAGATGGACATTTTTAAAACGTTCAGAGCAAAACCAGTTATCGCATGTAAATTTTAACTACTGAAATAATTTGAATCCACAATAATTCCATACCTTCCGACTGTATTGTAAGAACGCCTTAAATTAAACTATCTACTTTAATTTAAACTATCTATTCTGACAGAGATGTTTTACCTCATGAACTTCTTTTATTAAAACTTAAAATTTAATAGAGTAATTTAGATGCTCAGATATACTCTCTCACCAGGGATGGAGAGAAATGGCTTAGGTACGTGGTGGTACTGACAAATAAGTGTATCTTGGAGACTATCGAGTCTTCTTTCACTATTGGCCGTAAGACCGGTCTAGCTGACCTCACAGCGAATACCGCAATACGTGTTAAGTCTAGCTATCGGAAAAATATTTGCTTGTGTTTTATTCTTGATGGCTTCATGTAGAATAAACTTAAATAGCAAATTAATCACAACTTGCTTAGTTATGTTTGATCATCAACTCACCAATAATACCAGAAAAATACAAATATTCAAATTAATTAAAGTTAAATACCTTTTCCGTTTACTGCAATGTCTGATAGAATTTTTATTTGTGCATTGTTATTAACTACAGTGAACTTATATTATTATAAACACGTATTCTTAGTGGTATACATTTTATGGTTTTCCTTCACCAAATTTAATCATAAATTGTACAAGAATTTTACTATACTGCATTTATGTTATCATAAGTTTAAGGCACATAATAATTAAAGAAATAAGTCATATCCCTGAGAGGTATTTATAGTACAAAGTAATTAAAGAAAACCAGTATTAAGGAGAATTATACAAAAAAAAAGTGGAGAATATTTTCTTTTAAATTGCTGTAAACGTTTCTTTCCTGACGACCTTGAATCATTTACACTCTTTGTCTCCTTTATGTTCTTTATAAAATAAAAAAATATCTCTTAATAAAAACAATTTTTTAGTATTGTAACCTTTGTTTTTTATGGCAAAAATACACTTTTTTCATCGTGGTTAAAGCAACCGCTTCCGATGTCCATACTACTATTATTATTGCAAATATAACATTTTGTTTAGATAATAGTAATAAAGTTATTTTTTTCGTTTTTATGTTTTGTGATTGTTTTGAATATATTCAAATAAGCATGGACAAAAACACGATATTAGTAATAGTTCCTCTATGTTCCCAATCAATATTTTTTTTGTTACGGAAAAGTAATCCCAGAAATCCCACAGTATTTGCGAGAAGCCCTTTATCTCATATTCGTTCAAGAAAATTACCATATCATAGTGGTACTAACGTTTCAACACTTTGAAAACACAATGCGCTAAACATTTTCAATATCACCTACTGCCAGTGAACAGTAGAGTGCACTGCAACAAACCAGTTGGTTTTATCAGGAACTGATTGGCAGTGGAATGGATTTTTTTGGCATAGAGTCCTTACTAAATTTTACCATGCCCAAAACTTACGCAGAAAACCAATGGCTAAGATGTCACAACGCAACAGAAATCTTCAAGAGTTCAAAATTATCTGCTGAACATCCAATCTGATCAAGTTGGCTGGACAAATAATAACTTGTAAGACATGAAAAGGAAGTGTTCTAAAAATACCAATATTAATGTTCGCATATTGTAGGCCACTTGCAGTACAAAATGGTTTATAGGTTGTACATTGCTGCCAGTAACACCAATTTAGGAGTCTTTCTCGGTAATAAACAAAAGAAATTTCAGCGCAGAAAGGAGTCGTTATCCTATGCAGATGCCTATGCAGATAAGAGTCTGAAAGACAATAAATATAAGGAATATTCATTGTGAGCGTTTAAAATACAAGACTAACACCCATTAGTCATTAAAGACATGGTCATGGAATGGAAACTACATAGCAGCTTTGTGAAATCTCATTTATCATTCACATTTTATCATTCATATCCCTTTTAAGCTCTTAGTTATACTGGCATCACAATACTGTACTTGTAATAATAATATGTAATATAAGACATCTGATTTTATTGTCCATTAATATGCTATTTGTTGGTTATTGTGTCAGCGTGAAAACGTTGTTACCAAAGTAGAAATCGGATGACTAAATTTTACACGCAGTTATCCCAATCAACTTTTCTTCGAAAAAGTTACACACAGTTCAGTAATATATTTCGTTATACAAAACAACGCCTATACTATGAAATTTATTTGAAAAGCCTAAGTGGTAAAAAAATATTATTCAAGCATCGATCGATGCAAAACATTGTAATGTTTTGATGCAACATTGTGATGCATTGCAAATAAATTACAACTTCTAAAATACAGGGCAGAATAATTAATAAAACAATTAGTGGAGCAGCTCAGCCGGTTCATTCAGATACAATCACCTGATCACCGAAGCGTTAATTTTGTTATTAATAATTAAGCGATGTTTACAATTTGTTATCACTAATTTACATATATAACGCTTAGATGTAATTAGGTACACTATGTTAAATATTTGCTAGATAACAATAATTCAACATAAATAAAAATGCTGTATGTTGTATGTGGTATTTTTCAGAATAGATATTGTAATACCACACTATGAATAAAGGATATGTGTGAAGCGTGTAACGGTTGAATGGACGTGGTGTACTCGTACTTTTTACAAATATACATGACTTACGTATTTCTTGTAATCTGTCAATAACTCAGTTACAGTTTAATTTTTATATGGCAGATTTTTAATACAATAAACGAAACAAAAACTATTTAAAACATGAACTATCTTTATATGGTAGAACTGAAATGTAACATTTCAAGAAATCTTATCTATACTCTTCTTCTCTTGTCTGTTGTTCATGTAGTATACTGAAACCACAAGTATCCTCTCACCATATGCGTTGTATACATCATGTGTTGTAGCAGTACGAAGTTATTTATGTGAATTTTGTGCTTATTATAAATTTTTATGTTCATATTTAACGTAAATCATATCCTAATACCAGTTTTTTAATTATCGTGTAACATATGAGAGATGAAAATTTTCGAAAGTAGTATTACCCTTTTAAGTATAAACAACTAATTATCTGGTACGTACAAGTCAGAGAAAGGTGGATGCAGTACGTCAGTTGTGAACTATCCTATTTTCAGCCATTGAAAGTTACATTCCAATTCCACTGTTCATCCATAAACCCACCAAAGTTTTATGAAAACAATATTTTATACCATCAACAACAGTTTTTAATACCATCTAAAATTTGATAAAGACATCAAGCAAGACATGTGACCTGATTCTAGTACACAATAACTTTAAACCATTTACAAAATTATGTTAGTGATATAAATTTAACATCACCAATGTGATCACAAATACTGATGATTATTATAACACTGTTGGAAATAGAGCATTGGAATATATTGCTTGTCGAGCGCAATAATAAAATTATAATATTGTTCAAATACAACTCTCAATACTGAAATATTTTGCTAAATATAACAGTATTGAAAAACTGCGGTAGCATTGGTATTATTATCGATGTCAGTTTGTTTGTCACTCTCATTGTTTACCTCAAAGACCACATGTTTCTTTGATCAACAACGTTATTTTGGTGCATGAAAATTACTTCAAATCTGATATCAGAATAGTTTGCTGAAACTTTATTGTTTGAGTGAAACATTAAAGTTTCTTTAGTATCTAACGTTTACTTTTTCCATATTATGGTATAAAGGTTGTTTTAAAAAGAATTGTCCTCATATGTATGGTACATATTTTCGTACAGACTATGAGCGTACTGATATGGACAGTAATAATGATAGTAAAGAGTTACCAATCAATACCACAAAGTTAATATGGTATTGATTGAGCCATGGACGGTCGGGTTAATCGTCCATGGTCAGCACCCTAGACAAACGACAAACAGCGCATGGCAAATTTTTAGGCTCAGACCTCTCCGGTGGACCATGTCAAATGGAAAAAACCCAACCCCACACTCATCACCTCTCCCACACGAGGGACTCGTGACGCCATCTTGAATAGCTCGCGAAGTGGGGGGGGGGGGCTAGCGACACGTACCCGGCGGCAAACCTAAGATATCCCCTATGGAGCACCGATCCCCCCCATTTTGGCTTCGGCGCTCTTACCGTCTGGGCTCCAGTCTGAAAGGGCCATTTTTGACCCCCCCCCCTCCCCCCTCCACACTGCATCGGATCAAACGTCCAAGGGGAGATTGTTCATATTGGCAGTGCCGACTACGACGCCCGTTGGTCAAAACCCGTTATAAAATCGTTTCTAGGGATGCTCATACTTACTGAAAACCACAAGTATCCTCTCACCATATGCGTTGTATACATCATGTGTTGTAGCAGTACGAAGTTATTTATGTGAAATGTTGTGCTTATTATACATTTTTATGTTCATATTTAACGTAAATCATATCCTACTACCAGTTTTTGAATTATCGTGTAACATATGAGAGATGAAAGTTTTCGAAAGTAGTATTACCCTTTTAAGTATAAGTAACTAATTATCTGGTACGTACAAGTCAGAGAAAGGTGGATGCAGTACGTCAGTTGTGAACTGTCCTATTTTCAGCGATTGAAAGTTACATTCCTATTCCACTTTTCATCCATAAACCCACAAAAGTTTTATGAAAACAATATTTTATACCATCAACAACAGTTTTTGAATACCATCTAAAATTTGATAAAGACATCAAGCAAGACATGTGACCTGATTCTAGTACACAACTTTAAACCATTTACAAAATTATGTTAGTGATATAAATTTAACATCACCAATGTGATCACAAATACTGATGATTATTATAACACTGTTGGAAATAGAGCATTGGAATATATTGCTTGTCGAGCGCAATAATAAAATTATAATATTATTCAAATACAACTCTCAATACTGAAAGATTTTGCTAAATATAACAGTATTGAAAAACTGCGGTAGCATTGATATTATTATCGATGTCAGATTGTTTGTCACTCTCATTGTTTACCTCAAAGACCACATGTTTCTTTGATCAACAACGTTATTTTGGTGCATGAAAATTACTTCAAATTTTATATCAGAATAGTTGCTGAAACTTTATTGTTTGAGTGAAACATTAAAGTTTCTTTAGTATCTAACGTTTACTTTTTCCATATTATGATATAAAAGATGTTTTAAAAAGAATTGCCCTCATATGTATGGTACATATTTTCGTACAGACAATGAGCGTACTGATATTGACAATAATAATGATGATAGTAAAGAGTCAATACCACAAAGTTAATATTTGTTCTTTAATGTCAATAATACTGTAGCAATACTACTGACAGTTACATTGTATGTGTAATATAGTTTTATGACTTAGACGATTACCTTTTATCGTTCCAGTTTCAATGATTAAGATTATTTACAACTATTTAATCAACAAGTCACGATTTAAAAAATCACTCAACACTTACTCTAATTAGATTTTAGGAATAAATAGGTATCATAGGTAATGTGTCTCATGTTTGAAATTTAATAGCGGGTAGATCCGAAAAAAACGTGTTAATTACGTAATGTTCTAAACCTTTGTATTTTGACATATAAAATAGCTCAGAGAGAAAACAATTACTAAAAATAATACCCTAAATTGTAAATAGTACATTCTTTACGCGAACTTATACCTTGAGTTTTGCATTTTTGATACATTATGTAGTAATTTATCGATGTTTTAATGTTTTTTAAACATCACATCTTACGTTTATAATTAAAAGACTGTCCACTGTGTAATCATTAAATAAAGGGAACTGAACATAAGCCAAATTTAGATGTGGATTTGTTCATAACACAAGCCGCAGGATACACAATAGATGTAGACGCGTTTGAAACTCAGTGGAAGGGAGGAGTAGTTATCCCAGGAGATCGGTAAATCCCAAGGTGATCCTCCGTCACTGGGAGAGTGTTTCCGATATCACTTTTCTACAACGATAGATCTCGTTTCTACTGAATATAATTCTTGTGGCAAATGATTTAATTAATTGAAAATCTAATTAAAACTTATAACACATCAGTTTTAACACCTTCTTTTGACAACGAACTACAAATAATTTTAAACAAAAATAGGAGGATTGATTGAAAAATAAAATAATTGGTTCGTAAAATTAATGGAACAAAAATAAATAGTTGAGAAAGATAATTTAACGTTGTGCATATTAAAATTATATGATGTAAATTTAAAATGTTTAACTTAACAAAGTGTTTTATTCATTTTTCATGATTCTGTGACTCTTTAACCTCAAATAAAAAAGTAAACTACGATACATGGCACGCATGCAAAATTTCAAGTCCAGAGCATACTTTCATTCCTGCGGACAGACACACAGACAGCCAATTATACAGAAAATATATTTTTATATCCCCCGGCAGACAAATGAGAAATTGACTTAGCCTACTGAGTGAAAAACTTCAATGACACTCGGCCAAACCATATGGCTGGAAATACGCCACTGTAGAATTCATCCTTTGTATGTAGAAAATAAAGTCCTTCTTTATACATCGAATTTTCCCTTCCGCAAGATAAATTCACATATTTGTTCATTATGTTAGATTTCATATTAGTGTTTTACGTAATACACTTTTAAACACAAATTCACCAAGTGATGATGTTTAATATTTAGGTCAATTAAGCTATACGTTTTACTATGACACATGTCCAGATATCAATATTGTATCCAGTTTGTTTGTAAATCTTTTATTTCCGATGTTCTCGTTGCCTGTATTTCCGTATTTGCTTTATGAAAATTGAAACTCTATGCAAAATTTGAAGTCCACTGGCAAGTTCAATATTGACATATATTGAAGACGGGGAGGTAGATAAAATGATATTTTTCTACCCCCTGGAATGAAAAGCTTCATTATCGCTCAGCAAATTAAGCTGTTTTTGCACCATTCTTTTGGAATAACCCTATATATGAACTTGGCCAAATCCAACTGTCCTGGATATTATACTCAACTCTTTCAAGGGGAGACTGTTTCATTTTTATCTTACTGTACCATTATTCCAAATATGAAAATAAGAAAAAGAAATAAACGAATGAGTAGCGTTTGCGCAGTGTTGGTGTCTGTGACCAAAATAATGGAGTGCACGAGGAAATTATTTTTAAGGATGGAAAGAAGAATATCCATTACCATTCAATTGTAGACATTAGTACCTTTGCTTTTCTATAATTTTACAAATATTTAATACAATAAATTATTGGTTTTTGAAAGTTTAAGAAGTAACGCTTTAATTCTTATATCAGCTACAATAAATAAAACAAAACTGTTTTGTAGATAAGCAGTCTGGCTGTATGTACCTCTGTATTCCTTACACCAATTACACATCGTGTAGCAAATGTCAGCGATTGTAAAGTAATACAGTGACAGCAGATGTACAAATGATGAAAATGTATCACCTCGTGAGGGAGGATGAGATAAGAGATAGAATTACCGGAGCGGAAGGCTCAACGTCTTAGCGGCAGAAATAAGATTTTTAGATTGAGATACCGGAAATTCCAAGACCGTTCTTCCAACTGCAGTAGTCTTCTACTCGATTGCAATAAAAATATCGATTCCATCGAGATCGCATATTACATTAATAATAGGCTGAGCATTGGCGAGGGGACTGGAAAATTTCATTTAAATTTGTTTTCCTATATGCCTAACTGTACACACAATATCTCTAAAATGAACCGACCTAAAGATTTTTCATGACTCTTCATTTATATATTAGGAATACCAAATTTTATGTTGGTGCATGTCACTCCATGGCACTTGGTGAAGCGTTAGCAAAAATTTTTTAAATGGTCCGATGTGTAACCATGATGGCAACGATAAATTCTTTAAATAACACATTTTTAAATAGGTTTGATCAAATAACATATAAAAAGTAATATTTGATCGATTGGTTTGCAAGGCTTTCGCTCTATTCTATTAGGTCTTAGATATTCTTCTGTTTTCTCTTATTTTTATATAGCCTAGACAATATAGAGTTTTTCACGATTTTTGCTCTCTTCATAGGATTTGGTTGAGCGTTAGATAAGTTTATAGTTCGAGGTGAAATCTCTAGAATGAATTAACCTGTAAACTTTAAATTTGGTATATTTTTCTTAGAAATTATTAAGGGCAAAACCTCCTGTAAAATTTTGCACGTCACATCATTTTTACTTAGGTACAGTCTTTTTTTGATAATGATCCGTCCATTTGGCATGGGTCTAACTATCCGAAGGAGAAATTGAGAAAAACGTTTTTTTACACCTTAAACTTTTATTAAAATTTCATATTTAGTCCCACCCACAGGATTTGGCCCAGCGTTAATGAAGCTTACTAGTTAGTAGGATTGCAGGTTTGCTATTTTATCTGTCTTGAGAAGTAAATATATCTTTTATGTCCGGTCGTCTGTCTGTTTGCTGAACATCTTGTGATGGAAATGAGCATATGCTTTGAAGGTTTGCATAGAAATTCAACGTGATACGTTTGTGTAAAATATCTACTAAAATATCCAAACTAAATTTTTAGGTAAAAACTCAAAAAATACGTTTTTTAGTTAAAAGGGTAAAAACGTGTTTAAGCGAGAGATAGTTAACCGTTTAATCTGTGTGATATTTTAAATGATTATGTATGTTTAGCGTATAGGCGGCATCTTTACTCCACTCACTCTGCTGTAACTGGTTCTATGATAATAAACTTCTGGAAACTAAACAAATAAAATAAGTAATATGACATTACTATATGGTATCATTATTTATATTTAAAAAATAAATAGTTAATCAGTTAGAATCCATGAATTATAAACTGATTTGGTAATAAGTGAATCGTTATACATGTTGGTCATTATACTAACAATTCCATAATTAAAATACACCTTTACATACTCCTAAATGTATCTAAGCTCTGGTCTTAAACAATTTTTTTACCCCCTTTATCATTACTTGCTTTTAAATAATTTCACATTTCAGATATTCAGATTTTATAATTAATATGAATTTACAATAATGCCTGAGGCTCAACGCATTGTACCAGATTAAAATGTGTTGAGTAGAGAAATAGATCGTATTGCTTGAAGTCGACCAAGAGATTGTCCAATGTTTCGCCGCACTAAAGTTGCCAACCATGGTTGCCCAGCAACGGTTGTATTGGGAGCACTACCCGTTGACTCGCTCGCAACACATTAAATTTTATATCCGAATTAAACATGACAATATTCATTAAGCTTCTTTACTAGTGACAATATACTTTGTTTTAAGGTTCTCCTGCTCATAAGAACTATAGAAAATACCTCGTGTTATAAGGTAGGACTAAGCAACACTGTGTGTCACGTGACATGCTTTACTGATGTTGCGTACAAATACCTTATAGATCATTCTATTCTAATATTTGTGCTACATGTTCTGCCATAGAACATATTAAAATGACATTATGTTTGCAATCAGTTTGTTCACAAATTTATCTACTCTGTATTTGTCTCTCGATTAATGTTCTTTAACGCTCAGAAAAGTTCCATGGAGGAACATGCACCATCATCTAAATCACTTTTCCACATAGAAATTAACCTTCATGCGAAATTTTAACTCTGTAAGTCAGATCGGTTTAAAAAAAATCTAGCGGACAAACAGGCAGACCGAAATACAGACACACAGTCAGAAATGTGGTTATAAAACTTAAGTACTTAAGTTAAAGGCTTCGCTAACGAACAGCTAAGAAATACAAATTTAAACACTTTCTCAATTATCAAGCTAAGTAAGTCTTGAAAAGTGTGTGCTATAAAGTGAATACTACAGTGGTTATTAAACACTTTACAACGAGAGCACAAACATAATTTGATCGTAACCCTAATCATGAATGTTAAATGCAATGAGTTTGCTAAAAATTCCTTTATTTACTTTTGCAAACTCTATGAAAAAACTCATAAAAATCCAAACAGGGAACGTTATACTTATGATAAGACATGTCAGTTATGTAACATAAAGTCAGGTGTTCTGATATATTTATAATGCAGTCTCTAGGGTATTTCTGAGCTATTAAGTTTAGAATTGTAAAGAGAATAAATAAATAGAACGGAGTAGTCATTTCTAATCTTTGAAGAGACTGCCGAAACACAACAAGACTTTAAATTAACTTCCATTGATTAAATGGATTGGAATCAAGAAACATCGTAAATGTAAACAATTTCAGTCATAAAGCAATCATTTGATATATAGGCTAATGCTATTGCTGAAGGTCAAACGTATACCTAGATTGTTGAAAATGTTCATGGAAAACATGTTCAGAAGCCTAGTACCAATGTATTCAATAGTTACTTATAAGTATCGGTACAAATTTTAAATAAACAACAGGCAACTATACAAACCGTCTATTACACTGAAAGTATAAATTTCGGTCTCTTTATACTTTAGTTGCTGACGGTGATATAAATATTATTTATACGTACAGTGTAATGGTTGTTTATATATTGTATATTAAGCTACAAAATTGTAATAAAAACTATTGTTTCTCATTTTTAACACTTTCTATACCTCCTATTTCGATCTTCAGTAAAACATGCGCAGCTGACGTTCCGCTTCTTTCTTAGGAGAAATTCCGCTGTTTAAATTACTAGGTTGTGTGTTTATAAAAGTACATTAGCTCTTGGATCCTAGACTACTTTATTGTCTGATTTCAAGAAATGTTTCCTTTTTACTGTTGCTAACAAAAGAAAATTGACCATAATGCAATAGGATAATTTGTACATGGGTTCGGGGAGTATAAATAAATACCTTTAAATTTTCCTTTAAATAACGTTGATGCGCTTGGTACTATTAGATTTTTTTAATTTAAGAAGCAAATTGGTCAGAACATTTCTTGACGTAAACAGTCTAAAAAATAAAGTGATCAAGTAGTGAAAATATATGATATGATTAGATTTATTCCCTTGATGGTTTTAACAATCCATCTATAGTAAACATTATTTACTATGATGTGTACCGAATGACGATAACACAAAGGGGTGGTGACTTCTGAGGTTGTAGTAATAAATACTAGAATTGCAAAGTTTACTTATAAGTTCAATTTAATTAATGATACTTACAAGCACCACTTTTAGTTTGTAAATTAAATGTATGCCTTGCCACGTTGCTGCCAATTAGAGTACAAGAACTAAAAATGTATATCTGATAGGTGGGCCTAAAATATCCAATGTTCTATGGAATTATGCCTACGATAGTTTACTTTATAACACTTTAAGATTTTACTTCCCTTCGCAATATGTAGACTCACAACCCGGGCGTCGGCGTCTTGGCACGAGACATTGAAGCTGTAATCTAAGAAGGGTTATTTCTAGTCGGTAGTTACTAGAAGAGGAGTAGAAGTTATGAAAGTGGTAGATATCTACTAAAATAATACGTGAGCTCGACTAAAACATATTCGCGACGGTATTAGCCATTTAATGAGTCAAAAAACTTATCACAACTACGTGCTCGTCAGAAGGACGACGCCACAACTTGTATTCATTTCAATCAAGCAAATGAAATATCTTCAAAGGTAAGTTACTATACTATTTACAACTTTACTTTACGTTACGTTCATTTTTGTATGTTTGGCATCAAAGGGCCAATTTAATAGTACGAAAATATAAATTTTACTTACGGACATAGCGCGCGAGGTGAAAATCGGTCTCGTAGTTGGGCTGCTACGAAGGGTTACAATAAAATATTTATACGCGTGCCAATTAGGTAGTTAGTCCGCCGATAGTTTAGTTCCGGAACATTGGATAAAAAATAATATTAAGTTGTACTGGCTAACAAGGTTGTGAAATGTTGCATTATATAAAATGGAACTAACTAACGGTACAGATGAATAACTTGATAGGAAGTATAGTTAATTATGAACTCAAGCTATTAACAATTAGCCTACTCTCTCGTACTGTATGTGGTACCTATCTCAAATTTATGTTTCATTGAACCATTTACATAAATATACTTTATCATGGAAGAATTTTATTATGTTACCATATAAACCCAAAGTGTGTCGAGGAAACAGAACTGAATATTGACAAGATGAGATTAAGCCCGTGGCAACTCGCCTTACACCGGAAATTGTTCTTAAATTCGAGAAACCACTTCCGCCAAAACCACGTATCTCTAATATTTAGACCACTAATTTCAATTAAAAATAGTTTGATTTATTCTTTGTTCGACAATTTCGATATTTCAATGACGATCGAAGTATTATACATTTAAAAATTTAAATGAAATATTTAAAAAAAGTATTCTATTACAGCTTGTATCAGTTTTAAATAAACAAGATTTTAGCTCAATGTGGTATTCACGCTGTAACAAATAATAAATCGTGTTGGATCAACATTTAATATTTAAATTGGATTTAATTCCGGGCTAGAAAATGGTACACATATTTGTTAGCATTCTATGAACAAATCATAACATCCGCAATGGTGTATTATATAACCAGAGAAATTCCTATTAATTCTCGTTTCCCAATTTAAATACGTATTTTATTTTTATTTTTTTATTTTTCATTATATTTATTCGACAGGGCAATTAAATTACTTCAGATTTAGGATGAATTTCCTGACTTGTAATAATAGGCACTTTTAAAAATTAATTGATTTTTAAGCTGCTTACAATAGTTTGTCTAAGTATATTCTTAAGGTTATTACATTTACCTATTAAAATCCATCTATAGCTGCTAATATAAAATACGTCAGCTATTCTTAGATAGTTTTATAACCTTGTTTTAACAGTTAGTATTAAACGATACGTGATTGTTTTAAAGGATTACCTCCAATATTTCGAATAAATGAGTTGGAAATATTATGTGGTGTACCTTACATATCTTAAATGTGTGTACAAAACTTATTTTACTTTATTTTTTTAGAATCAGGTTTTTTCACCTCTAATATCTATATATATATATTAAATCCTCACCTCTCGTATAATGTAGCCTTGTAGAAACATAAACCAGAAATGTTTTAACATAACCGAATACCACATTATGTTTTTAATACAATTTTAAAAACTGGGAGGACCTGTTACCCCAGTGTCTAAAGCTTCGGTATTTGATCTAAATAATACATAGCACAGTTTAAAATCCGCTCTGTAACTGAAATCATTTCTGTCATTATTGAATCTAAAACTTTTACTGCACCAACTTCCAACCTTATTCCTTATTCTGTTTGATTCTGTTCTCTTGCATAGAACAACATCTGACGTGAAAAATATTATAGATATAGCTAAAAATTTTATTCTCTCCATCATAAGAAATACATGAGGAACGAAATAAAAATACGAGTATAGTTAACAAACTATGAAACACGCACCAATATATAATTAGTATGAATTGTCCTCAGTCCATTCTTAGGATGTTTATTCTTACAAAGTCCATTGTACTAATATTACATATCATATTATAACATTGTTTTCTTATCTTAATAAGTATAATATTCTAACCAAATTCCAATCTGTATTCAGATCTGATCACAGTACTGCTACAGCCTTATAGAATATTATTGGTGATATTCCGATTGGCAATTGACAGGATACTAGTGACAGTTTTTGATATTATTTGATTTCTGCAAGACCTTAGACTGCGTATACCAGCATACCTTCTTATCTAATTAAAGACGTATGGGTTTCTTCGATGGTTGTGTAAATTGGGTCAAGTCTTATCTTACTGGACTTCGGTAAATGTGCGAAGTAGGTGAATAAATTGTCTGACTGAAAACCTGTTACACAGGGGTCCCACAAGGCTCTGTAATGGAACCTCTCTTATTCTTACTTTATATAAACAACGTCACTTCAATTATAACACATTCACATTTTAATCTTTACGCCGACGATTTTCAAATGTATGTTCACTGTTTACTTAACGTTTGTTTACCAAACGATCTAGCTACTTTTGTGTCACTGCTCAACTTGGATATTAAAGCCATTACCTTTTGACAATATAACAAGAACTGAAACTAAATGAAAACAAAACGCAAGCAATGATAGTTTGATAACTATAGAATGATAACCCGAATTAATCTTGATACCGAATCAAAACTTAAACTTAACAGTTGGTGAACTAAAATTATCAACAACAAAAAACTGAAAAAATATCGGAATCACTATGAACAAACATTCCAAATGGGCTGACCAAGTTACGATAACGTGCAGAAGAGTCTTTGTTGGGATCCACGGCTTGAGGCGGTTTGCCTTATACCTGCCATTCAATGTTAATTTGACGTTCATTAAGACTTTTATATTACCACACTTTGACTACTGTGATGTCGTGATGAGTGACATGACCGTTGAGCAAACGGACAGACTCCAGCGAGCTTAGAACTGTTATATAAGATTTATTTTTAATCTCAGACGTCATGAACACGTTACGCAATATTTTCAGCAATTGCCACTCATGAAACTGCATCAACTACCTAAATTACACATACTTTCTATCTTACATTTAATCATCAAATTCAAATATCTTGTTTATCTGTCAGATCATTTTTAACTTATCTTTGATATTATTGAACTACCTATAAGAAGGGGAGCCACATTAATATGAATTCCAATTCATCGTTCAACAATGTTTCATATGTTTCTTTACGCTTTCAAGACTTATCGCCTTTGGAACGCTCTCCCCGATGATATCAGATATATTGAGGACCGTGATCGTTTCGTGGAGAGGGTTAGAAGCTTGTTGTTGTGGGGCCTGTGGGGGTGACGTGTGGTGGCGCTTGTTGCTGTTATATGGTCAATTGGTTGTTAAAGTGATTGAGTGTTTTTGCTTCTTGATATTTTTATTTCATTATCTTGTATTTTTCATTAAATGTATACAGTTTTTCTTTTGTATTTTTACGTTTTCATTTAAATATATAGATTCTTACTTTAATGTTATTTAATTTTGTATAGGTTAAGCATTTAGTTTTTTTTTATTTAAAGAATAAGTTAATGATTGACTACAATATTTTAATTGAACTATTGTAAATTTACTGTATACAGTAGGAGGTTGAATGATAGAGCGGGCTTTAATCGCCCTAAAACTCCGCCCTCTTTAATAAAGGTATTTTTCATTCATTCATTTCATTCAATATTTGGATGCAGTAAACGAAATTATCCCGTAAAGGGGTTAGATCATATCGGAAAATCAAAGAAATATTTTGTTTACAAAAAAAGAGATTCACTGCTATGGAAAGCAAAGGAAAAAAAGAACCGTAATTTAAAACGTTTATGTTTTAGTGAATATATATCCTGATACGGTTTGACATGTGGTTTTGCATTGTAATATAATTGTCTTTCTCTTTATTACAAAATTAACATTTAATTATATCGCATAGTTAGTCACACTTTTTCTTAACGTATTCTAAAGAGTTATTCAGAAATCTTACCTCACTAATATATTTCAATACAAGGATTTAAAAGGTTGTTAGGCGATTATGAAGTTATTATTTAATGTTTATAATAAAATACAACTCGCCAGGTGGTAATGTTTTAAAACAATTTATTACGTTGTGAAGAGATTATAGGATTTCCAGTATTTGATATTCTGCCGGTGTAACAGCGTACATCTGGCATTGTTTGAAAGTCTGTCCGGTATTATATCTTAATCGTTCTTTCATCATTGTACATTGTGAACTCGTATATTACAGTTTTTGTTGTGTTAAAAGGGCTGCTGAATATTTTAACAGCCCCAATGTAATATGTTCTCTCATGACGAGAATTGCAAAGATATTCTAGGTATTGAGATTTTGTTAGTAGTTAATATAAAAACTTGATGGTGTTTCTTGTATTGTGGATTTATAAACACATACTGTATTTGTTCCGATATTTAGCTATGTACATATACCTGTACATTTAATTAGGTTATCTTAATCAGAACTATGTTCTCTCTGTTTTATTATTAAGAGTAGCCATGCTAAAAAGCATGATCTCATGAAGTTAATAATTGGAATGATTTAATCTTCGAGAATCGTATACCTAAAATAGAGCATAAATTTCGTCTTTACATTTATTTATGCCTTTATCTATTCAAATGACAATAAGAATAATAACTGAGCTGTAGACGTATTAATATAGAAATCTTTATTGGTAGTTAGGTTAGTATAAAATAGTATGCACACAACACTTGACACAAGAGCTCAGCAATTGCTTGTTTATTTTATTTTTACTTTCCCACACTGAGCAAAAATCTAGATTTTATTTTGACACAAGATTTATTTTGTCATATTATTTGTAGCTTATTATATTTAGTATAATCATTATATTAAAAAGAACGTGTTCCCATTAGAAAGGCATGGTTTTAACTAATAAAAATTTAATACTTTTTAATCTTCAAAAGTAGTGTTGAAAAATAACCTTAAAAGGAGAAATAATAAAATGATTTACTTAAACCAAGCAACCTTAGTAAATTAATATTTATAAATTCTGCTACAGTACTTAAAAATATCGTACTCAAATAAATAAGTAACAATTATAGACCAATTTTGGATTTTTATGAAACAAACGTTATTGGAGAAAAGTAGACAACACCTGCAACTGATCTTATAACAGCACCGTAGTAGTGCGTTATATCACGTAACGCTAACGGTCTTCGATGAGGTTGCATGCAGGATTTGCCTCAGTATTTATATACGGTGTACGTCAATTTGGAATACTGTATCTACTACATCTATGTCTAATCTGAAATCAACAGAGGAAATGAATTGAATTGTGTTTCAAAAAGAGATTACGTTTACAGTTATTTTTACAATGTTCAAAATGATATGATAAAGCAGTGTAACTACATAATTGCTAAGCTTGGAAACGAAAATTATACAAACCTAAATAATAGTATATCTTGGGTGGTGTTGTTTGCTCTTCAAAGCTACCACATATTACGATCTCTGATACACCCACTCATAAGTTTTAAATAAATAGGCCAAGTATGTTCTTAATCTGTGATGCAACCTAATCATTAAGTAATAACTAATTGCTGACAATGGATGAAGTAAGATTAAAGGATATTCAACTAGCCCAGGAAAGTATTAGTAAAAGAATATGTTATATTATAACTTTATCGCTTATTTCAGGAACCTATGTTTAATTCTGGATCCAAGAGTTGGTTGTTAAATAAATAATCCCAGTTAGTTCTTTATCTGTGAAACAATACAGTCTTTTATGCAATAACTAATTGTTGACAATGGATGAAGTAAGATTAAAGGATATTCAACTAGCCCAGGAAAGTATTAGTAAAATAATATGTTATATTATAACTTTATCGCTCATATCAGGAATCTTTGTTTAAGTCTGGATCTAAAAATTGATTGTTAATAAATAACCCAAGTTACTTCTTTATCTGTGAAACAATACAATCATTAAGCAATAACACATTATCCAGAATTAATGATCTCATGGTATTGTTTTGGCCCTAAATATATTTTGACATATGTGTGTTTCATTATTTTACTAGTCATTCTTAAACTAAAGAAGTAAAAAGATTAATTGCAATTTAACTAATATTTAGAAATTTTTACATTCATTCTTAATTTTCTCGCTAAAAAACTTGATGTGATAAATATTTACCATTAAGTACTGTACTTTACTTTCTAGAACATTTACCTTCATGTGATTTCTTTTCTCATGATTTCTTTACTATTATTGGCAAAGCGTGAGCGAAGCCTTTCACTCTTGGGGTTGAAGTTCTTTTATATCTGTCTGTCTATTTGTCTGTCTACATTAAAAGTTATATAAAAAAGGAACTGACCTAATGATTTTAAATTTTGAATGATCCTTTATTTCTTTATAGGCAATATGGAGTTTAACGATGGTGCATGGCATTTCCTGTGAATTTTCTCTTGTATGTGTAAGGGCTTGTAGAAATTTCAACTCTGTATGATTAATTTCTGTGTGAAGGACATCTGTAGATTGGACACAGGAACTTCGATAGGGTAAAAGAGATGAGATAATGTAGTCATGGATGCGGTCATGAGAGGGCGAAAAAAGAGTACGAGATGGTAGATGGTAGGATAAAAGATTTGTGATACAGTCTTGGCCTTTATTTATTAGGTGCCAGAGAAGAACATTAATTTCTCCAAGATCGTATCGCTACCACCTGTAAGACCTGGATGGTAGCTTTGTTGGAAAGCTATTTCTTCTGGTTTTATTGGCTAATAAAAAGATTTATTTATTGATTCATTTTGAAACAATAAAAAGGCTGTAAATTACTAACGTGTGCTTCTTATATCAGACGTTCAAACTGCTGTCCTAGGAGCATGTTGTATGTTGGAGCATATTGAAGCATGTTGTAGAAACTTTAAGACACCCGAGATTATTTGAATTTTCGCTACTATTCTGCCCCTAAGGTCATTCACTTGGGTTTCGTTTTAAAGACTTTTTTTAATGTGACTACACACAAAGTACTCAAATGGAGATATATCTTGCGATCTTAGTGGCCACTCGATAAATCTCTGCTGCCTAAGCAGTGATTAGGAAACATATTATACAAATACTCGCGGAAAAGCAGAGCATAATTTTGGTGGTGCTCCATCCTGCTGGAACGAAACATCATTAAAGTTGTTGGTTGCTACTTGCTACAGACTATGAATTTTTGGTACATGGTCATATATCGTCTATGGCAGAACATCGGATTTTGAGGTCTGAATGTGAAAGGCTTGGGGACCGTCCGTTCGATAACTCTTGTTGAGAGATCCCCAACAACCTCTTGGTGTAAGAAAATCTTATTGATTTTGGGGCCTACAAAGAAAAAAGGGCTGTCCATCGGTTAGTCTGCCTGCCTGTGCTTTACCTCTTTGTATAATTTTTGTTATGTCTTTCAAAACTCCTTTCTATAGATTTATCTGTGTTGCATGTATTGATACTATTCTTTAATGATTTGACTTCCTTATATAGGTATCCCATGGATAATTATTAAATTTACCGTAGCTATATGTGAGTTAAAGCGCTGTTATTGTATGAACCTTGTCGGATTACACCCCCGTGAAGGCAGCACCGCGGAGAAAGAGGACGAACTACCGCTATAATTACTGCAGAATAGACAGCTTAAAATTTAATGTGCTAGCCGACCTGCGAGACCAGAGCTCCACTGCAGTAAATTCAGCAGTTAGTAGGCTAAACACTGACTAAACACAGTTTTCTAAGTTCTCCATATTACAACGCTGTTTTTATAAATTTCTTACACAAAATCAGCGTATTGGAATAGTTATCATCGTATATATATATATATATATATATATATATATATATATATATATATATATATATATATTTAAAAAACTAACGACAAAACGATTTTAATTTACACAAAACATAGCACTCCAACTCTTTCAAATAGAACTTTTCAAATTTCAATTTTGTCGGTCGGGTGGACGTAAAAATGCCATCTGTCCTTTATATGTCTGCAAGACATCTTGAGAATGAAATTGCCTATAAACCTGAAATTTTCCAGTCAACCACAGCGTAACTTTTTATGCGACACATAATGCGGCATCTCCTACCTTAAATACTGTATATTAGAAACCACGTAAAGATTATTTGTTTTTCTTATTTATAGATATTCTAGTAAATTAAATAGAATGATAGTGTAATAACTATGTTTAAAAAACTTTTCCTAATGTCTGTTTTAAGTAAGAAATTAGATTTTTTTTATCCTAAAAGACCACAGCTCAATTTTAAAGTATCACATATATATGGTGTGGAAAGTACAAGGATATATAAAATAGTGATTTAGCGTTCCCAGGTGCACATGTGTGCGGTCGCGGCCATTTTATCCCAATACATCAATCAACGTGAATAGTCCGTCCTCTGTATTTTCATTGTATTATTTCAACCAGTTAGGATATGGCCTTTTCACTGGTTTAAACGGTGTAGTCCTTATTATTTTATCAGTGTTTCTTATAGAAATACTTTAATAACTTTGAAAATACACTTCACATATAACTCTAATACATTATTTTATATATACTGTATATACATTATATATATATATATATATATATATATATATATACATATATATATTTATACACTTAACTATATTGTATATAAAGTTCATAAATAGCAATATATATTCATGACTTTTTAATGTAAATAGTCAATTTGAAATTAGGCATTAACATTTAGAAAATAAATAATTAAAGTTTTGATATACTTTCCATAATGGTTACACTTATAGATATCTAATAAAACCTGAAAATTCTGTATTATTATCGTATTGTTATTATAATTATATTTATTATTATCTTGATCACTTGTTTTAATAATATGGTGTCACATAACACTCACTATCATACAAATTGCTGAAATTCAATTTATTCCTTGAGATACATTTTTTAATTTTTTTACGGATTGTCGTAGCCTAATACGATAAAATTTATATATATATATATATATATATATATATATATATATATATATATATATATATATAGATTTGGGGAGTCAGGTGACCAAAATTGACAAAATTATGGATTTTTAGTTTTATTTTTTTTATAATTATGTGTTTTATTTTGTTTAACATGGTAAAAAAATTATTTCAATCCGAGCAATAGTTTTTGACTTATGAATTTTTGAAATAACCCTTGTACTTGTTATTTTCTCGTGTCGTGGTTGTTGAACGTGCCAGAGTATTTCACTTTTGTTATAGTGCATATTGCACTCCACTTATACCTTGTTTAATCTTTAAATTTAGATTATGACTAAAATTAAGCCTATATTTCAAGATTTGGCCAACCCTGAATTACTTCGGAAATGTTTGCATGGCGGTACCCAAAATGCGAGTGAATCATTGAACAGTGTTATATGGTCTCGTCTGCCTAAGTCAACATTTGCCTTGAGAAATACATTGGAGTTAGGAGTGTTTGATGCTATAGGTACCTATAATGAGGGAAATATTGTTAGATGCCAAGTGCTTGATAGGTTGGGTATTCGTCTGGGGGAAAACTGTGCAAAACGAATGAAACGCATTGATGTGTTACGGGTTCAAAAAGCAGACAAAGCGATTCAAGAAATAGAAAAAAAGTGCCGCCAAAAGAGGTCAATGCTGAAAAAGAGACTAGAAGACCAGTATGAGATGGAAGAAGATCCAGACAACCCCTCATATGGAGCAGGAATGCATTAAAATAAGCATTTTGATTGTATACTTTACGTACCTATTTTCATCTGTCGTTTTCCGAAAGTTGTATTTTTTTAGACAAAAAATACCTTTTCTCGGGATCCGCTTGAAATATCTTAATGATTTCTTTTTTATTTTGTACAGCTTAAACAGCTCTATGATTTAAGCTAAGGAATTTTTAATATCAATTTTAGTTTTTGAGAAAATAAATAAAATATTCAGAAAAAAAACTGAAAAAATATCTATTATTTTTAAAAACTCATTATAAATTTGCTTTTTATGATTTCAAAATTTCCTTAGCTTAAAATATAGCTAAAACCTTCATAAATAAGGCAAAACAAAAATCATTTTGATATCTCTTATAGTTATTTTGAAAAGGTATCTTAAAATTAATAAAATTAACATAGCGGAGATAGGGACACCCGGACCCCCTTACGATCCAGAAACCTAATTACAAACAGTATTTTTATTTATAAATCACCATAGTATAGCTTTTTTTTAATTCCAAAATAACCTATTAATGTTTATGAGTTTTAAAACGAAAACCTTTTGTGTATACCTTAACGGCATATGACAAAATAGTTACAACTATTGAGTTAAATTTTAAAAATTTAATGAGTTTATAAATAAAATAGATTATGCATTTTTAGGTACGTTTTATATACAAAATAATATAACTTCTTACATCAATATAAACTGGATTAAATATTGTACTGGAATTAAGGCACTAAAAATTAAATACTACGAGTACTTTCATTTAATAAAATTAAAGTTATAAAATAGCTAATAACAGACAAATTTTAAGGCAGCAGCAAATTTAAAATATAATAAAATGTAACTATGCGTTATAAATACATACATATGGAACATTCATACGTATATTAATTTATATTAAAGTGACAAAGTTGTAATTGATTTATATTTTATTTATTAATCATTCATACTGTGTTGGTATTGTTTTTATATTTATATTCAGAATATTTTGAGGATCTTTACAGTAATTTAGTACAATATTTAAATATCATATTACAAGGATTAAAAGAAATATCATGTCATGCATTTAATTTAATTCCATTGATTATTTATTAGAAACTGACAAAAATTACGAAAACATTTAAAAGAATCTGGAAACTCTAGATATTGAAAGAAAAGCAGAAAAATGCAGAAATAAGAATAAAATATTTGTCTAAATTTAGTAGAGCTTAGTACGTTATTTCGTTCCAAATTCAAACAAATTAACGATTGTTTAAGAAGCTAGTGGAGAATTAATGTTCTCTGATATGTTTATTACATTTCCTAAACTTTTTCTTATAAAACTTTTTATATTTCTAATAGGTTTCAAGATACTGAGAACATGTTAATCACATGAGAATAAATTCATAATACTTAAGTTATCACAAAATGTGTCTGGTTCAATCCAATAGAGCTACTGTATTTGATATAGTAAACCATTTTCAATTTGTCAATTTTATAACTATATTAATTCTTTACATCAATTGTATAACAGAAAATCTCCCCAACCAGTTCTATAACTTATGTTTTAGGTTAGTTCTAGATGTAGACGTTCAAATGTTTCACTTTTAATAAACCAATGTTTACAACTTATAACTATAACAACCTATACGGTTTATACAATTACTTTAAGCTTTTCTTTTCCTGTTCAGTAGTAAGCTGAGCGTACTTTATTAATCAAACAACTGTCGTTTATTTAATTGAATCTTAACTGAGCAACTTTTATTTTAGTGTTTTAGTTTTGATATAAAACACTGTATGAGAACGTGTTTTTATACACAATGTTGAGCAAGAATTGAAATAAGCAACAATGTATTTTGTATACAATAACTTCAACGGTTCACAGTTTTATTACAAAACTTTTCTCTAATCTGTAATTTTAACACATCTATGTACTAAAGGATAATACCTATAATGCATGTTGCAAACTGTGCATGTAGTTTTGTAAATTGTAGTGCTGTAACCTATTTATATGTAAAATATAGAAATTCACATTTATTTATTTATTATCATTAATATTTATTTAACCCTAACATAATTGTATGCTTATATTAACTAACAGTTGAATCATTGATAAACATCCAGGCCACAACTTCATGTTCAATAAAGCATGACCACTAAGCAACCTTCTGCGTCATTGTGAGATGGAACAGAGGCTGGCGTATTTTTGGGTGCAATGAAAGACAAGAGGAAGGAACTCTAGCTTTCTTCTCTCCTTTCATTCTCATCCTTGTCTTTGTTGTACATAGTTAGCTTCAATACTGTCCTCCCCACACTCTTAACCTCCTAACATTATTGACCAACATCATTAATCCTTGTGTTGTAAAGATTAACATAAGTGTTGGAAATTAAAATAAAAATCAAGTTGAAATATTTAAATTCTAATTGACATTAATTTGTATGGTATTTAATCCATTTTGTTCATCTGTGCAAGTCTGTGCAAGCTTACCATTCCCAATGTAGACGAGATTAAACATAATAATAATAATAATGCTGTCGGTGATCGGGTCCAATTTGAAGATTATCGGACTTGTACGCGGTGTCATACATTAGAAGTGGGCCGACGGACTACGGCAACCCCTTCATTAAACATGAACCTACATTTGAAAAGAAAACATTAGTATAGTTTGCCACAGTCATAATGTAATCGTCCCCATGATATAAAACCTTAAGGAAAAGACTGTATTTGTAATGTGGGTTTAGATACTGCTCCACCACTTATTTCCTCTTTATACTCTTTAAGATTCTATCAATTATACTTGATAAAGTTGTTTGTTAATCAAACCCTAATAAAAATTGCTAAAGATAAAAACATGAACATTTTGAAACAGGTACTTGAGTGATGGCCTTGGGAACTGTTGAGTTTTAATTATGTTATAAATGTATTGTTATGCTAAAATATTAGTCAAGGCAATTATACTTCTTTGATATTTGTTAAAAAAATTCACTCCCTCCAGTCATCTTTCAAATACATACTATAAAACGTTCAGTCTTTTCTTTAACCATTTTTTATTTAGGCTTGATTACAAGATACCTACCACAAATTATGATTCAAATACCTACTACTTCTTGTAAAATTATTTAAACAATTTATACTTTACCTTTCTTTAGATACGATATCTTAAAGGGCTGTGACAAATTGTTAGTGTAATATTCAAAAACAGTTATTTCAACCGAAAACCGATTGCGTTACGGAAAGTAAAAGATATATTGTCAAAATTGAAAAAAATATAAATATGCTGTATTCATTTTTATTATAATCTCCAGTCTGGTTCAACAGTAACTGGAGGGATTCACAATAAAGGTACTAGTTTACTTCTGACACCCACTGGACTAACGATTAGGTACTCTATATATTCTCGTTTAATATTCATAAATAAAACAAATTAAGGTAATGATGCTTAATATAAGATCATATTAATACGCAAGTATACACATTCACACGTTCTAAACTACGATACAACTAAACGATATGACAAATATTATTCACAAAACTTTGATGGATATGATAATAAAGCTAAAGCGTTATATGGTTCAGAACCGAGCACGGTCAGTCACATATGGAACGTAAAGAACTTCCAGTGTGTGGGTGAGCGTGTTTTATTCAGGAATACCACAGAATCGTTCCGCAGTTCAGGATGAACATAAGCGTCGTAATATGCACAACATGACTGAAAATCCATCTTGTTTGGAACTCGCTTCCAATAACTATATTCTATTACAAGTATGAGTTTTTTCTAGTATTACACCTTATTTTTCAATATCCATCATTGGAGGGCTGATTAAACTCATTTAAAGCTAATGCTCGGTAGAAACCTCTTATCCTACATATTCAGAGGGTTTTATATTTGTTTAGAGCAGGTATCCTAGTCTTTTTTTGCTTCAGCTATTTTTAATTCTTCATTATTTAATATATTTTATTCCTTATAAATGATCATTTCCAGAATTTACCAATATGTTCTGTCTCAGAGAGAATGTCATCTGCATGAGAGTTATCCAGAAGGTGTTCCTTGGCTTCCGAGATAAAGATAAGTAAGGCTCAGTCTCATTTTTATCTAGCTCAAGTTTAAGTACTTGTTTTACACTCTAATGTAAGGATTATAAATCTTGTTTTTTGTTGCTTTTAATGTAGTATTTTGTACGTACCAATCGACTTAATCTCAAGCTAATACTCGATTTTTATATTTTTATCTATATATAAAAGCCTTCACTCATTGCAATCCCCAAGAACTGTATTTCGTTTATGTTACAACACATACGGTGCTTTTAAATGTGTTTGTGACTTCTCTTGCTCTTGGTTTGCGCTCGTAACTTGCATCCTGTGCAGTGAAATTTTGATAATTGTTGATGGGATGTAAACGGGATTGAATGTTCACCTACTAGCCTACCTATAACTTCTAATATACTAGAGAAGATTAAAAAACGGCTTCTTAATTTTTTTAAACATATTTATAGTGAAAATCAGTTTGGGTTCACGAATTAAAATCCACGGAAGATTTTCGTAGAATTTTGATATAATAACTTAAATTTAGGCAAAAAGACATATGCAGTATTTATCGATTATAAAAAGGCATCTGACGTGGTGGAATTAAATTTTATAAACTAGAACATGCAGGAATAACAGGAGAGGCTTACGGCTGGTTTAGTACATACTTTTCAAACATAGAACAAATCGTTAAATTTAAAGGCTGTTATAGCAATGCTGAAATAGTTAAGAAAGGTGTGCTGCAGGGCTCTGTGCTCTCAACCACATTGTTCTTAATGTACAATTTTGCTTCGCTAGAAAAACCATTTAAAGGGCAAGTTTACGCTTTTGCCAATGATTTGGTTCATTATATGTTAATGATAGTGAAGAAGAGACATGTCAATGTATAATACAAGACCTAAACAATTTGAAGTTGTGGTGTGTACAAAATAAAATGATTGTACTAGTAAATGTATCCACAATTAAAATAATTAATTTTCATTTAAGAGATTTTAAGTTTAATTATGATATAACTTTTCATGATTTTTATTGAATGAAACAAATATACGTAAATGCAAGAACATTAAGATAGTTATGCATTTTAAATAAATAGGAGAATATTTAGACAGTAAATTGTCGTGGGAAAACATATTAAATACATACTAAATACTTTAAGGCATCAAATTAGGAAGTTTTATTACATGAGGAACGCAGATCCTTTACGGAAATTATATTTTTACAGGTATATAATTTACAGATATGATTAAAATATTTCTGAATGTATATATATATATATATATATATATATATATATATATATATATATATGAGTGCCTAGAAGGTTGTATATAGATTATAGAGAAATTTCATGGGTTACAATAAAATAAATAAAGTACTAAAGTAGCAGTATATGATAAGAAGTGCGTACGGTATAAGTTTTCTAGTAATTATCTTTTGGTTTATTAATGCTTCTAAATAATTATCAATTTTTCTGTGAAAATTGTTGTGTGTAATTTTTAAAACATTTCTTTTCTCTGAAAACATTAAAGATATAAAACATGTCAAACATAAAAAAGTGTATTAAGCAAGCAGCTTAGGTTGATATGTTATATATAGACAGACACTGCACACGATTAGCACCAACTAGCTAGTGTTAAATTAGGAAGTTCGGTTTGTTTCAGGAAGTTAGTAAGTTGGGGAATTATATTTACTACAGCAATTGCATTACAATAATTCTATCTCAGAATAACTTTTTTTAAGCAATAACTATAAAATATCAAATAATCAATCTTAATAAACAAACCGAGAATTGTGAAATTCGGTAACTGTCCAGGCCTGCTCTTTTTAATATATTTAAACGATTTTGGCTATAGAAAAACAAGAATATTAACATTTGTATAATAATTTTGTAAATAAAATAATATAAAAGTAAAATTTACAAATTAAATAGATAATTATTGTTATTTAATATATAAACCGACAATAGGAGATATTTTGCAAAAATAAAATACAACATAGCTAGTTTGTTAAACACAGTCTTGAAGAATAGTAAGGCAGACTGTATTTCACTGATAATAACCTGATTAGACAGTTTATTGTTTTCACTAAAACCCGAGGGAGCAAGATCACTTCCTAAGGGCGTGACTTAGACCATTCCCTCAAGTTTAATAGACCCAGACTTACAGTGTGTAGTGTTCACTACTGTTTTGTACAATCCTTTGTCTCCTTTGCTTTTGAAGTAAGAAAGGTCTGTTTGATATTTGGGCTCCTATTACTTCCATTGATTAATTGTGCAAAAAATTTTGACTGGTGAGATATGTTTTAAATTTTCGTATCGAAAATTTGAATTTTTTTAATTGGGCATATTTAATTATTTATAAACACCAGTCCGAAAAGATAACATATATTACAACTTGGTGCCGATACGCGTAACAAAAAAAGAATAAAAATAAGTTCCTATTTTATTATTCTGCCACATTGTCATCAATGTAGTTTTACCATTTCCATCCAGTAAATTATTACAGCACATTAGCTGGCAGAAAACACCTGCTTGAAAACACTATCTTTGCGGTATTTCTCCCTGTGTTTGAATTTTAAATACAAAATAAGTTAATTTTCCCAAGCTGTAAAACCAAAAGATGGAGAGCCACAGAGTAAACGTAATTTGTAATAAATACTGCCATGGAAAAATTACTATTGAAATTGTTACTAAATTGATTCAAAAGTAAAGCTATGATTAGAAACAAACGTGATCTGAAACTCTTAAAACCAAAGTACAGCAATGAATTGGGCTCTTAGTTTTAAATATAATTGGATTAGCCCTAGTGAAGCCAATCGTCAAGAGAGACAGACCAATCTCATTTCTGTCGGCCTGTTTCCCTCAAGATGACTTCAAATTGTGCATAAAGTTTTATTTATATTTGATGATATAGTATATCACTCTACTCCATTTGGATCAGTGATAGCGAGTCTTTTTACATAGGTCTTCTTGATAATCATGATGGCATCGAGAAAATAGTAAGATAATAATATATTTTGTAAACAAACTCAGTACCTACACTAAACATTTTAACATGTGACATAATAATGCATGTAGTCTAACATGCCAACAAATTCAAAATAGTTTTATGATGCGTAGACTTTTATTAATTTGAAAATTGATACGAAACCCAATTAAAATTAACACAAATTTGTATAAACCATGTGGCAAGATATCTAGAGATAGATTTAAATTTTGCATTGAACTTTATTTCTACATGGACAAGACTGAGTTACATAATGATTCATCTCTAATCATGGAATTTGCTCAAGCATCGTTGAAGCGAATCACTCTGTAGGGTGAAATTTTTTTGCCAGGGAATGTTGGAATTTATTTTCCTCACACTTTTTTGTAGCTTTATATTTTATTTATGAAATAAGGTATAGACTTGAAGTTTTGAGCTGTCCTTACACTTCATTTCAAGTGGTTTTTTATTTGGGTTAATATAATTGATAAGTTATTTTCTAAGAAGAAATAAACCAACCTAGTTTGGTCTACCTTTAGTCTACCTTTGGACTAATATATATATATATATATATATATATATATAATATATATATATATAATTATTGCTTTGCATAGAAATAATTCATCTATTTCAATTAGGCATAATAAAGCTAATATGCGCATTCATTATGTTTGATTTTAGAATTTGTGGATATATAGTATAAACTTAATTTTGTTCGTTAATATTAAATATTACATGTTTTATAACAGCTTCATTTAATACAGTATATTTATTGATACATATTTAAACTGGTATAAACAAATATTGGCTATCACCAGATCAACATTATCAGTGCACAGAGCTCTCTGTACACTATGTCGGTAGGCTAATATTTACGTCCAGCATTTAACTTTGATATTGCATTGTTGACTGATCTGGTGTCATTAATGTTTAGATACAATCACCATCAATTACATTCGTTAGTTTTAGGTAAACTAATAATTTTTTTAAGATTATTTCATTGCATTACAGAAATCTAACAACTTAATGTGACCATTTTCATAGTTTTGATTACAGCCTTTTCTCTATTTTTGTACTCACATGAATTTAAGTCCTTTGTGTACCAATAGAAAAAAGAGTTTGCAGTGCATCCTTTATTTAACTAGGTACACCATATTAAATGTAAAAACGTACTATTTTTTAAAACCGTTATAATGAGGTTCATAATGACTGAAAGAGAGGAAGAGAGAGAGAGATTGGTTGATTGATTAACTAATTTATTAGTAAAAAGGCGAAGTTATGACCTCACTGTCCTTTCTTACACTTAACTTTTACAAAGCGAATTCTTTTCTTACTTTGAAGATATTGCAAAAAAATGTTAAACTATAACCAAAACTACTATAAATCCTATATTTTGGTTATTCACATATTTTATTTGATAAACTAAATTAAATACCATAGAACATTTTCCATTAAGAAAAAAAAACATACTAATTGACATTCACTCCTAACAATTTCCCACAGATACATCATACATGCACCACGAGCGCGCGCGCACAGATAAACGTCAGTTGCTCTCGGGCTCGGCGGCCTCGGACATACACTCCTAGAACTCTCCCCTCACGGCTGACACGAAACCCGCCCGACTTTCCAGTGACTTAACGGTTATTGGTAATGAATTCCACAATCGTCAGGAAGTAAAAATAAATTATGTGTAAAATATAATTAGATATAATTAAAAAAATAATATAATAAATTGTAGTTCTGTAATTCGGAGCTCTTAACATGGACGAGCCAGTGCGAGTGCCTCTAGCGCCTTGGTTACTTGTAATAAATTGAAAATCGTTTCTAAATAGTTCGGCGTGTTAAAATCGTGTTGTCAATTGTCAGTATGTGCGGTAACATATGAAAACATTTTCTAGAGAATACAAATTTGCTACACGGTCCTTTATCGTATATGGCAAAAAACTGGATTATGAGGTCAAAAGTTAAAGGGCAACCGATTCTTACGATAATTCTTATCGAGAGAGAGAGAGAGAGAGAGAGAGAGAGAGGAGAGAGAGAGAGAGAGAGAGAGAGAGAGAGAGAGAGAGAGAGAGAGGGGTTGAGGGAGAGTGACTGAGTGAGTGAGAGAGAGAGAGATTTGTATTTTTGACTAATCATGTTTTAATGTTTTTATTCATTCTCAGTTATAAGGTGTGATGTATTAAATGTAGTGCATTCTCTTTGCAAAATATACAGAACCTACTATAGTATCATGGAAGCTTCAGAACTTTAAGGCAATTTAAATATTTATTATTTTGCGGTAATATGATTGCCGATCATTTCGAACAGCCTAAATGAGTGCAAGTCGATAGAAGCTAGTCAATAGTTATCTTAAAACACAAAAATCAGGACTTAAAATTAATTATCATTAGATGCAAGCCTATATCGACAACACAACACAGCGGCAAGGCAAAGGTGATCTCAGACACTAGCCTATGTATGAGTTGAGAAAGGCTCTTGACATTAAATATTCCATTAGAGAGCCCTTCCTTTACTCTCTAGTTCCGGTAGCTTTTGTGACCTGGTAAATGTTAAACTTGTTAACAAATGAAGTAAGAACTCTGACCTCTAACCTTTGACACTGTAATATACAGTATAGGTTTGTCTGCATCCAACTTAATGTCATTACGTTAATCTCGGTAGTTCCTATATTTTGTACACTTTTGTCTGTTACATCGAAGCTATCAAACTGTCAAAGAAGTTTTGGACGTATTTACCATAGACATTTTTTATATAAGGTGTATGTTAAAGCTACTGTTGGTGAGCTAGGAGCTACGCCAAATCTGACCCCACACTGGAATGTATTATATCTTCAATATATCTATAACTAGTCGCAAACCACTTCATGCTTGTACAATATTTAAATAAAAGGTTTTAAATCCTATTTTTTACTATACTGTTGGCATTTCCTGATCATTAATAGTTGTTCAAAAAATTTTTGCATTATTGTTTTCATCGTCTTTTGGTGGCAGATTCGATTTAGTTCCTCCATAGGGGTCTAGATGGAAACCTATGTTTTAAACTGTTTTCCACTTCAGCTTTGTTACATCAGATGAGTACCCTTCATCAGATCTGATTTATCAGATCAGAGGTAAAGGCTAGAACAGCTAATAATACATTTTGTGTAAGGTATATGGGGCACGGACCTAAAACAAGACAGTGAAGAACACAAGTGCAGTAATTTATAAATTTAACTGCCGTAAGATGGTTTCAATGAAACCATCACTATAGGTGCATAATTATATTAGAACTAGTAGATAATAGATTGGGATCATTCAACACCTCCGCTGCTGATAATGAAAACTGAATATTTGTAGCCTAACAATAAAAGCTGCACATCTTTTTTGATGTACTGAAATAATTTTAACATAAGTCAAAACATAAGTTTAAATGGTTTCAATAAGACACATAAAAACGTTAAAACTGTTGAAAAACTCTACATAATTTTTAATAAAACAATTTTTAATATATAATAATTATTTAATATATAGAATAAATAAATGTATAAATGTTAAATTAGATTTGTTAAACATCATTATAAGTTAAATACACATGACATATAAATATAAGACTTGTATAGTAACAACACATGTAAATAATTTTAAATCTATTTAACTATTACTATGTTTGTGTGGTATAAAGATCCCCAGTTTTCCTTATTGCCTCAGACGAACAGAGGCATAGCACCTGGATAATTAAAACGTTTGAACTATATAAAAAAACAAAATTACAAACAACAATAAAAAGACATAGCTGATTCCTGTTTCACACGGTAATTATTAAATCAGGATATCCATGTATTAAAACGGTAAAATCAACTATGGCGCTAGCCACTATTGCAGGCTTTCCGCGTTCCATAGACCAGTTTAATAGCATTGAGTTTAACTGTAATAGTACTATTCTATGAAATTGAAATATCACATTCTTCGCAATTAATCTGTCAAGCATTTCACAGGACTTTTTATTCTTGAATAACAAACTGTCTCGGACATTTTGTTTGTATTTAAATTAAGGAACTGTAAACGTGTATTGTTTTGAAAAATTATTTTTCTTTTAAATACATAGCCTTTTGCAAAAATATTATTAAAAATAGGTAGGAAATATTTTTATCGTGGGAAATGCATTCAAGATAAGAAATTGCAATGCATTTTGCAATAAAATGGGTAATGATCATAATATGACATTTTTGCAAAACGAACTTGAGTTATAGCTTAAAGGGCTGACAGGGTTTTAATCATTTATAAAATTATGTTTATAATAAAATATAATTTAATAAAAATAACTTCTTTAATATTTTGTATCCTTAGAGAAATTACATTTTGTTGCAAATAAAAAATACCACTCCTTCCAATCGTCTTTAATATTAGTGTTTAAACTCTAGTTCGATGTGCGTAATGCAAATGCATTACTTAACTCATTTTGCCAATTAAATGCTACTTTTAAAACTGAATCTTTACATTTCTAATCATTAAACAATTGAGTTATATATTATATATTTTTTAATCATAACACATCTAATTCCGTTAAAATTTATTTAGTTTGTTAAATTATCTTTATATGGTGATATTTAGTTTTTATAAAATTATAAAACATGATACAATTCGGAACTATGAAAGTTTTGAGGGAATCAGTCACAAACAGTCAGTAAGTCACTAAACAGGTCATTTGTGCATTGAATCAAGTCAATTTTATCAATTACCCGAATAGAAGAATAACACTGTCCTTAACACAATTATACAAAAATGGAGTTTTATGAATTATTTCATGTAAACAACGAGGAAAGTCTAAAATGAATGGTATTTTTGAAACGAATAAAATTCTACTTTGATTTTGATTGAGTATACAATGGGTCGTTGCATTAAAAAATATACTGGAATCTTACACCTGCTGTCTGTAGTTCTATTCTCATTATAATATTTATTTACTAAAAGAAATTTCACGCACATTGTATTTCAAAAAAGTTTAAATATAGGTAATAATAAGAGAGCTATTACATTTTTTTTTTATTTTGAACAAAAACAGTTTTTTTATCGCAGCGAGTGAACGACTCAACCAATAAACGACTTTGGTCTTCTTATGAAGCACCACTTTGTCTATTTATTCTTGGGAGTATCACTTATAGTTTTTATGATCCCTTCAGTGTGCATATAATTATTTTTGGACCACACTGTATATTATTTCGGATTAATATTCGTTAATACAAAAACGATTGAAGTTAAAGATGTCTAATTAATAATATACATACGAAAGTATACACATGCACAAGTTCTAAACTAAATTAGAACCAAACGCTATGAAAATTTTTATCACAAGAAATATTGATGGATATGATATTAAAGCCAAACGGTTGCATGGTCCAGACCCGACTACGCACAGTCACATATGGAACGTAAATAACTTCCACTGTGTGGTTGGCCGTGTTTTATTCAGGAATACCACAGGATCGTTTCGCTGTGTAGGAACAAAATACTCATAAAAATATCCACAACATGACTGAAAGTCTCTCCCTTTTTAAATTCATTTTTAATAACTATGGCCTATTACAAGCATGAATTGCTTTTTAATTAGCGATATCCATCATTGGAGGGCTTATTAAAGCTCATTATCGCTATTTTCGATAAAAACGTTTTATCTTTCATACTAAGTGGGTATTTATAAGAGAACGTTTCCTAGTTTCTAATTGCTTAAACTCTATTTTCTATTTTAAAGTCTTCATTATTTGATATATTCGATTATGGATGGATGATAATTGATGTACAATTATTACCTAAAATTGCTGTCACACATGAAGTCTTATTGAGCCTCCGAGATGAAGATAAGTAGGGATCAGTCTTGTTTATCCTGATCAAGCTTACCTGCTTCAGATCATGTGGTACACTAATTTTTTATGTTAATGTTAGATATTGTATGTACTTAATAAAAGCAAATATTAGACTTTTTATTATATCTGTATATAAGAGACATATGCTTCATACCTTGCAACCCCCAGAGTAACTGTATTTCATTATATTTTACAAAATGTCTAATACTTTAACCTACTGGTTTGACATGTGTTTGAGATCTTGGCTTTCATGCTTTTGACTTGCGGTCGTAACTTGCATCCTATGAAGTGAAAACGCATAGGTCAATCTTCTCCGGTTCGGACTCAAAGGAGTTTTCGGGTATGTTCAATATTTTCTTTCTATTTTCTTCAATTTATTTTGTTTTCCTCGCAACTAACTGATGCACGTTGTAACTATTATGCGCTAATTGTCTCCTCACCTAATGATGAGGATAGATCTTAATCATCGAAATTTTGTTATACATGTTCTAAAATATAATAATGGCTTCCGTCCAATACCCTATTATCCTTTCGATATACAAGGTGTTTGAAAAGTCTGGGTACGGCTTAATATTTTACAAACCATAGCAGGTAACATCTATAAACTTTGCACAGTGTCATATGGCTATGTAAACTATTTTTCCTTGGTATTACCATAACATGCCAACCATGGGGGGACGACCCACAGAGGAAAACATGGAAATCTTAAATTAAAGCATGGGTCGAGTGATACCTTATTTTAAAGAGCTCACTTAGTACAGTTGAATGCCACAAACCGCATCTCAAAAGGTTTATCCAATCAGAAATGGCGGGTTGTTTTAAGTACACATTGTGCAGTACATTATGCGCTGCCATTTCTGACTGGCTTGTCGCATTCTAATGCGGTAGGCGGCGTTTCACTCTATTAACCGATGTTTTTTCACCTAATTTGTTTAATTAGCAAATTATGTCACAATAAATAAAACTAAAATGAATTCGTCTTCTATATGTTTATGAACTAACATAGTTACACACTAGCAAGGCTATTTTATTCACTATGTGAAAATACATTAGAAAGTGACATCATACATGAATGGAAACTTTTACAATAGTAAACATCCAAGTTCCTCCTAAATAAATTAGTTTAAACATTTAAAAATGTTAAAGTGGATAATATCAATACTTAAGTTCTACCATTGTACTTTGTTGGTGAAATAGTTAACTTACCATTTAATTTGAATTAAATTTGTTTGTTATTTTTTATAAATACTAATCAGTGAAACCATTGGTTAGTAGAGTGAAACGCCGCCTACCGCATTAGAATGCGACGATCCAGTCAGAAATGCCAGCGCATAATGTACTTCACAATGTGTACCTAAAACAACCCGCCATTTCTGATTGGATAAACCTTTTGAGATGCGGTTTGTGGCATTCAACTGTACTAAGTGAGCTCTTTAAAATAAGGTATCACTCAACCCATGCTTTAATTTAAGATTTCCATGATTCCCTCTGTGGGCCGTCCCCCCATGGTTGGCATGTCATGATAATAGCAAGGAAAAATAGTTTACATAGCCATATGACACTGTGCAAAGTTTATAGATGTTATCTGCTATGGTTTGTAAAATATTAAGCCGTACCCAGACTTTTCAAATACCTTGTATATTTCATTAATCAGTGCAGCAGTGAAAACCCTACTATGGTACTGAGAGTAGATTCTCATGACTGAAAATCAGGCCACTGAGGTAGGATGTTTTTGTCCGGTGGTATACTATTCATTGTTACTCTGGCTGCCCCTTGGCGTACGAAGCGCTGAGTCTGAAACTTCTGAAATCGTCTTTTGTCGATTACTACATAACATTTCCTGAACAGTTCTTTGTTGGTTGATTTAATTATTTTTTTGTGTATCTTGTTTTAAAGTAAAATTTCTTGAAGCCTAAGATGTTGGCCTTATGCTCATCACTGCCTTTGTTTATCATCACTATTATTAACTTACTCAGACAGACTTCGCTGCAATTTGAAAATTTTAAGTAAGAGAACCTGTTAGTACAAAGGGGAGGCGAGGAGGAGAACACAGTAAGCATAGCACGAGGTCATAAAAGAAGAACTTCAACTTTAGTTCATTTCAGAACGCAATATAAACTGTGAGTACGTTTTAAAAAATAGTAAAGGGTTTTGAATTGTACATGAATGATGAGCCGAGAGCTGGCGTCGCGTTCCACTTTTCTTTCACAGCCGGGTTCATGTGTATTATGAAACTAGAAGTTACCTGCGGCTTTTCATGTGATTTCGTACTGAATAACAGGTACGGCATTGACATGTCCTCTTGAAATGGCCTAATAAACACTATCCAAAAATACTAGTAACATAATAATGATATAATATTAATAATAAATCATTTAAATTCACCAAAATATCAAACTAAATATAACAAACAGAGGTTTGGCGATCTTGAAAAAATTTTTTTACTTGAATGTTGAATAAACTACGTGTATATAAAATTTGTGCATCTTCATAGGCTATAACTGCACAACAAGGTATATCCATCAGATGTCTTTGGTAAAATATTACCTATTTACGAATACGTATAATATAAGGTGTGCAGGTAAAAAGCGGTTAGGATGATAATGGGTGTCGTCACGCAATATACTCTCCACTGCAGCAAGAAAGGACTGGAGGTGAGCGACATGCCCCCTCATGTGTTATTCACAGACAATTAACCACCCCACCGCCATTCCTCCGTGCCTTTCCATCTAACTGGCAAAATATGCGTGCTTTGTACAGATCCCCACAGTTAAACACACAGTATACTGTCGAGTGCAGCAAATACACGATTCACAGACAATTCATTACCCTGCCACGCCATTCCTCCGTGTCTTTACTTCTAACTGGGTAAATATGCGTGCTTTGTACAGGGGTCGACAGTTACCCACAGTATATTCTCGACTGCAGCAAAACAAGGATAAAGGCGAGCTACATGCTCTCTCATGCGGGATCTACAGACAATTCACTATCTCGCCGCACCATTCCTCCGTGCCTTTACATCTAACTGGTTAAATATGCGTGCGTTGAATGGTAAACTACAGACACATACTCTACTGTCGACAGCATTAAAAGAAGTAATGGTAGCAAGTAGCGTCCTTACATGCACTATTCAGTGACAATTGCATCCAACCGGTGACATAAGCTTGCGTTGGATAGAGCCCCACAGTCACACACATTATTAATCTCGACTGCATGAAAGCAAGGACTGGAGGCACGTGAATTGCCCTCTCATACGTTTATAAGACAATTCACCACCACGCCACGCCGTTCCATCCAACTGTCGAGCTATGCTTGCCTTTAAATTGAGAACCACAGTAGTTATACACTGTATACTCTCGACTGCAGCAAACCAAGAACTGATGGCGAACTACATGTCTTCTCGTGTGTTATTCAGAGACATTTCACTAACTCGATGTCTATCCAACTGGTGAATGATGCTTCTGTTATATAGTTGAGTAACACATACACATGTTTTTACTTTGCCATTTAAGTTTCGCCATTGGATATTCCCAAGTAGTAAAGTTTGTAAACATATAAAAATGTTTCAGACAAAATAGAATTAATATCATGAAAATTAAGTGTAAGTGTTGTTAAATATTGAAAAATAAACTAATCTTGGATCCATACTTGATAGATTAAATGGCACGCACTGAAAAAATATATTTTCTAAATAGGTGCTGTCCAAGAATAGATGTAATATCGTAAACAATTCGAGGTCATAAAACGGGCTACAATTTCAGATACATAACCTTAAACATCTACCGTTGTTTAATTTCGTGAACCTTGCTACCAAAGTTACCGAAGTAACTGAGAAAACCAATTATGTAAATGAGCGGAAAGTATGTTTAGGTAGATAGGACAAAATGGTTACAAGTTTCTCGTATCAGGTTATCAAGTTGAAGTGACTTTATACTACGGAGCTGCAGTTAATTAACCTCACTATGTCTCAGGTCAAACTCATATTACAAAGATCAACATCTCCTCTCTCACCTTATTTGCTTACTTTTAAAACATTAAAATGTTTGTTCTTTATAAAATATTTTAAAATCTTGTAAGCAGCTCTAATATTTATGTGTCTATTGGGGCTAAATCGGTTATTTAAAGGTAGCACAAAGTACTAAAATAAAAAAAATGGCATTGAACACGTTCCGGTGCATTAATTTGAATATGCCATTTATAATAATACGCAATTATTCATTACTAATAAAGATAATACTAAACATATTTTGAGATATGAAGAATTCAGATGAGAAATTCAGTACAAAGTTTTCTTACAAAATTAATACGAAGTTAAAAATTAAAATGTTGTAATTCATTATTCCTTTACAAAATAATTTTGAACAAATACTATTCGTTTAAAGGTGATACAATAAGCAGTAAGTAGGTTCTAAATATAAGATGACTTATTAATTTTAATATTAGTTATGAATTGAATTAAAACGAAAGCTTGAAAATTAATCTTAGTCTATTTTCTATATGTAATGTTTTGTTTAGCAATTGGTTTTGTATAATAACTTACATAATATTAAACATCCATATTTTTATTTTTATATTCATTAAAATAATGTTTATTTCATATACACAATCAAAACACAAAACATGACAGTATATTGATTACTAACACTTAAGCGAATATGTAACTATAAATTAGATTAAAATATTAGAGACTGCGATGGAATGAAAGTATTATAAGAGTGTGCTAAAGAGGAAATAAAAATTTCAAGCTGTAGATTTTAAAAGTACTTACTCTCTTCAGGGAATTTGTCTACTTCGGAAGTATTAAGTTTTATCAAAAAAGTAATATGTTTTATTTAATCACATCAATACATTTTTAAATAATTCTCATCGGATTTTGTAATAAAAAACTGAAAAACATGACATAAATCTATCGTGATCCACCCTGCAGATACAAGCGCAGATAGTGATTTACATTTGTAACACCGCTTTTCAACTGACAGCAATTTATTACTGGAATGAAATTCTGATGACTGTAAATCACTTTAACATTTATCATTGTTTGCAGCAGCTATCGGTTGAGATAACAATCAATTTACTATTTTAGGGTATGAGGAATAATTTATAGAAATTGAGATATTAATGGTGTATACACTTGTAGGTGATTCAAAATATGTTTTGTTGTTTATATATAAAATTTTATATATATATAGTAAATTTTAGAAATTTTAGGTAAATTTTGTATACAAAATCAGCCTATTTAATTTGTTTTCGTGGTATAGAAAAAGTTTTCTTGGACGGGTTTCGAGATATAATCCCATGAATACATTAATAATGTTTCAGTCGTCATAAACTCTCCTTATTTTTTTCCGAGCCAGACTATTTATTTTATGCGTGCAAGAGGAATTAAGTAAATTTACTATAATTTAATTACTTGTTATTAATGGCCCAACGGATAGAATATAGGCATAACATCCGTAAACATCGCATAAAATTATGTGGTTAACGCAGTTTTGTAAAAAAATATTATAAGGATGGAAAACCATAAATAATTGATCAGCAACAACAATCAGGGTTTGGTACAGCCTAATGTTCGTTGGATACCTATATATCCAAAATTTATTGAAATGTAATGAAGAACATGTCAATACAGACTGAGTAGATGAATGCGTAACTTTTCCAATTGATAATGGGCAACGTGACTATCTTGGAACCCCGGTGTAAAAGTCTGTAAATGTAACATATCAGTTAGCTAACATGCTTCGTATTGACAAATTGTGGCAGCGGCTATCACGGTTATATTAAATCTGATCGATAATAGAAGACACCTGCTCTTCACTACATATCTAATATTTCAGTCAACTAAAATACTGTGTAATATTCAAATGGTAGTAAATATAGGCAATGTTATTATGATTAGATTAAAATTTATATACAGCACAATAAACCTTGTCTTCCCTACCTTATCTAATATCTCATTTAGCTAAAATGCTGTGTCTTGTCGAATGGTGGAAGCGCTATCTCGATTAGATTAAAAGTTATATATAATAGAATAAACCTGGTCTTCCCTACCTTACCTATTATCTCAATTAACTAACAGCCTGTGTATTGACAAATAGTGATAAATGGAGGGAACGCTATCTCGATTAAATTAAAGTCTATCGATAATAGAATAAACCTAGTCTTCCTTACCTTATCTAACATCTCATTCAGCTGAAATGATGTGTATTGTCAAATAGTGATAAATAGAGGGAGCCCTATCTCGATTAGATTAAAGTTTATCGATAATAGAATGAACCTGGTTGAAAAGAATGAATTTTGGTTATGAGAACCGTGAAATATTATTTTAGAGGCTCGATTAAGAAGGACCACAATTTAGACATGAAGTATTAGAAAAGTAATGAGAAGGATATTAGTTTGATTTGATTGGTTTACTAGTTTTGGTTATAAATTAAGAATTCATTGAAGATTCAAGTTATTTAAAGATAGTTGACGTAATGTTATTTTTGTCTACAGCATACGCGGAATCACCATATAAAATTTTTGCGCAATTGACATCAATGTCGTTCATTTAGTAATTATAATTTAGTACAAAGTTAAATGGGTTAGTGCTATTTTATTATCTATACCATAACACTATTTTACTTCAAACCAATATCATCTCAACTGTATTTAAAGTCACTTAAGTCAACATAGTCAGAATATGACTAATAAAAATTATTTTAATATATTTTCATTTCACAAAGAGCTAAACAATAGCATACTCTATTTTTGACGTGACAACGTCTTAAATTAGGATGCGGCTCGGAGTCACTCATGAAAAAGTGTAACGCCCGGTAACGTTACGATGCCCGTCCAGTGGGTCCGCCGCACGGGATCCGCACGGGATAAAGCAGATAACTGTGGGTCCGCCTGCACGGGATAAAGCAGATAACTATGTTTATTCGTGAAAATGTGGAGTGCTTAGATTCGTCATTTACAACAACTACAACAATAAAGGTAAATAATTGTACACTGATATTTCATTATCGTAAACTATGATTGATTGATTAATTGTTAGATTGACACAAAAGTTGAGAAACTGAGTTTATAGGTTATGTCATACTATTGACAAATGTTGATAGTGTTAAGTAAATTATTAGTTTAAATCACTCTGCAATCAATCGTAATTCAGTCGATTGAGAAGAAACAGCGCGTATTGCTAGTCAAACATTTAAAATAACAAATTATAACCTCTAACCTGTCATAACAGTGCGACCAAACAAACGAACTAAACCGACCAATCACCACGCGCGGAGTTAGAATTTAACTGTGTTTAGCAAGAATTTCAAATTCCAATTTTAGTAAATGTTTTATTCAACTTTACCATTTACAATAACAAAATTTAATTAATTTCAAATTATGTACAATGTTTTAGTAAACAAAGTATATTACTATAGTTAAAATTTGTGCAATTCTTATTTTCATTCAATTCCTTGTTCCTATTGTGCAATTTAATAATATTCATATCAATAAATATTCGACCGAGGAAAAGACGTTGTCGCGTAAAATATTCGCCCGTAAAACCGACTTTACAGGCAACCATAATTTTTATGGTATAAAGTAGAGTTCCCAATATGTATTACTAGAGCTGTTATTAGAATTCCATCTCTGAGTAATAAGTCTCTAAGCGTTACGTTGCGTGATTCCTGGAAATCGTTATTGCGGGTGAAATACATTTTTTTACTGTATATCTTACTGTATATATCCCATTTAAAATATCTTTTTATTTTTCAACTTGTTTTCAAAGAACAATACTTATTACAAAATAGAATTAACTTTATAAGAATGAAAAACTGGGTGGCAAGCACCGACCATTGAATAGCTACGATCAGTAGTAGTGTTGTATTAAAACTCTTTAGTTTGCAATGTAAAACCTGTATTAATACTTCTTCATTTCTGGCTACAAGCTTCAATTCTGTAAATTATTAATAAAAAGTTGGTTTATTTTCTTTAAAGTCTATACATTTAATGTTAAAAACATAATCGACTTACTTATACTTCATTGCACTTTGCCATCACGAATTTCTTTTGTTCATATTGCATTTCCAAAACTCGTCTAGACATCCTTTAAAACTACGAGTCATTTTACACTTTACTCTGTTAGTTGAAGTTATAACTGTCTACATCATACTAGGTATTCACACGAATGTACAAAATGTGCCAAAGGCTCATCTAATACGGACGTTAATTAAGGGTACATTTAAAGTAAATAATTGAAAAATTATTTTCTACATATAAACAGTAAGTTCTTCGTCTTAAGGAAATATTCAGATAATCTGTTGTGTAATAACAAATTGAATCCAAGAGGTATTTTTGTTTGTCCTCCCCCCCCCAATAATCTCTGAACGAGTTTATAATGGTTTTTACAAAGTTTTATCCATACCGCCACTATCTTTTTACCGATTTTACCGCCACATAGCAAAACTTAATCAGGGACTGCGCCAAAAAGAAAATAACTCTTGGAGGCAAGGCCTATGGCAGTTTGAAAGATTTAACGATTGACAAACTTACATAGTACTAAAGGAATGCTGTTACAAACAATCTGTCAGACCCCAAAGCGATGAAAGAAGCTATTTTTTCTACTTTGGACCATTGTCGCTTCACCGATGTCACTCCTTTTCACGACAAGTGTCCTACAGGCGAAAATAGTTGGTTTTTCTTTCAAAGAGACATTGCAAAAGGCGCATCAGTAAGAAAACACAAGGACTGTATAAAAACACCACTAAATGAAACTGTGTACAAACATATTTTGCCTTTGTATAACCGTTTGTCTACAGATGATCTTCTTAAAAGATGCTCCTCAGGAAAACACTCAAAACGCAAACGAGTCCCTAGATAGAGTTATATGGAGTAAATGTCCAAAAACAATTTGTATTGCCAAAAGGAAGCTTGATGCCTTGATGGCAGAGGGCATTTGCTTGTACAATGAGGGACATGCCATGATAATGACCAAGCTCTTTTCTAAGGCTGGTATTTCACCGGGGAGTAATACAGTGCGACTTGCCCAAAAGATGGACTCTCATCGTCTTCGCTTTCGGAGAGAAAGAGACACAGAAAATATACAAGAAGTACAGGAAACTAGTGAAAAGTGACAAGCTGAGAGAGAAAGAAAATTTAAAAAAGTGGAGGGTGTTACATATGGTGCAGGAGAGTTTTAAAGTCACTAAAAACATATGTTAACTTTTACGGCCGTTTTCTCAAAACTTAGATTTAGAGGACCTTGCTTCACGTAAGTTTGAATAACTTTGTTACTATGATAGATATAGCTGTCAAATTTATACCATAGTACCTTGACATTATGAAGAAGGTTTGTGTGTATAGGCAATGTAATACAAGCATTGATTCTGTAAAAGTAGGAGAACAAAAAATAAAATTAGAAAAACTGAGGGAGTTTTTAAATAATTTTGTAAAATATTTCATAAGCAAGTTATTTTTTAAGTTACCAAGTTGGACTGTTTTTAATAAAGGAAAAAAAAATGAAAAATTTTGTCTGTCTTTTGTATGTATGTCGAAATACTGAAGTTTTGAATTTTGTATATATTTGAAGTGTTATAATTCATGTAGATGTAAAATGTATATGATATTGTATGTAAATATATTAAGAGTAATGTAATATTAATAAGAAATGTGAGACTTAGCTTTTCGTGAGATGACGTTTCATTCCATCCGTATTCGATCAATATTGGTAACTTGTCCGCAAGTCTCAGGGTATTTAACGACAAAACACTATACACAAAACACTGCTATGAATGCAAAAAAAACGAATGAATGCGGCGCCTATCTAACAAAACACTACACTACACTTATTCACTATTTAATCGCCTTAAATGCCCTTATTCTCGCAACAACTCGCAAATTCTAAAACGCTGCAACGTGCACGGCAAGGAAATAGTTTGCCTAACGCAACTATCTATTTTTGGTCCCAAAGCGATCAGATAAAGAAATAAGATGCCGGTAGAACTGCATTGGTATGCGATCTAGCGGATTTCATAGGAAAATCTTGAAACCCCGCGCTATCGTATTTTTATGGTAGAAAATTTGAATTTGTGTAATAAATCAAAGATTGATTTAAGTTTGTTATTTAGAATATGTTTAAAGTAAGGAAACTAGGTTGTGAAATCAAAGCAGGAGGATATCTGTACCGTTAGTTAGTTAGATTTTATATAATGTAACATTTCACAACCTAGTTAGCCAGTACAAATTAATATTATTTTTTATCCAATGTTCCGGAACTAAATTATCGGCGGACTAACTACCTAATTGGCACGCGTATGAATATTTTATTCCAACCCTTTGTAGCAGCCCAACTACGAGACCAATTTCACCTCGCGCGCTATGTCCGTAAGTAAAATTTATATTTTCGTATTATTAAATTATCCCTTTGATGCCAAACATATAAAAATGAATGTAACGTAATGTAAAGTTGTAAATAGTAAAGTAACTTAACCTTGAAGATCTTTTATTTGCTTGATTGAAATGGATACAAGTTGTGGCGTCGTCCTTCTGACGAACACGTTTCATGATAAGTTTTTTGACTCATTAAATGGCTAATACCGTCGCGAATATGTTTTAGGCGAGCTCACTTATTATTTGAGTAGATGGCTACCACTTTCATAACTTTTACTCCTCTTCTAATAATTACCGACTAGAAATAACCCTTCTTAGACTACAGCTTCAATGTCTCGTGTCAAGACGCCGACGCCCGGGTTGTGAGTCTACATATTGCGAAGGGAAGTAAAATCTTAAAGTGTTATAAAGTAAAATATCGTAGGCATAATTCCTTAGAACATTGGATATTTTAGGCCCACCTATCAGATATACATTTTTAGTTCTTGTACTCTAATTGGCAGCAACGTGGCAAGGCATACATTTAATTTACCAACTAAAAGTGGTGCTTGTAAGTTTCATTAATAAAATTGAACTTATAAGTAAACTTTGCAATTATAGTATTTATTACTACGACCTCAGAAGTCACCACCCCCATGTGTTATCTATCGTCATTCGGTACAACTATACACAGGAATATCCTTGGTAGTGTTAGAAATAAACTAATATCCAACTTTTTAATAAAGGTTTGTAAATAAAAAATGTATTTAGAATTTTAAAAACACTAAAAACTTTGTAAAAAGTTTTGAAAAGCTTTACAAAAACAAAATTAATTGTTGAGTTATTGGTTTAAATGCATAACTTCTCTAATTAAGTCCTATTAAATAATAAAAAAAGTTTATAAACACCTAAAAAAGTCAAAATTAAAAAAGTCTGAGATAGTGACGTATCCCCTTAATGTAAGAGATTTACACATTTTTAATTATACTATTAAGTATGACAAGGCAGCACCAAAAACTTTTGTTATCATATTTCCAACAATTTATCCGAAACCTACGAAATGTGTAAAAAAGCATTATAAAATACAAACAATTAGATCACATAAAACACAAATAAATAACTAAAAAAATACAAACAACTTTATATATAACATTTAATGTGATGGCCAACAAGAAATGTAAACAAACTAGAAGGAAATGCATGGAAATTCAAACAAATTTTCTCTCACAAAGAACTTTACAGATGAATCTACAGTTTATAACGATCGCATGAATATTAATCACACCATATTGAAAGAAAACTTAAAATTATTCCTATATAGTTAATGCACTAATACGTGTAGTAAGGTATTAGAATCATATTATATAAATGATGAAAACACTGAAAATTTTTAAAATCTAATAACCATCACAAAGATTTAACAATAATAATAATAACTTTCATGTGAAGAGTTACATCGCGCGCGCGCGCGCGCACACACACACACACACACACACACACACACACACACACACACACACACACACACACACACACACACACACACACACACACACACACACACACACACACACACACACACACACACACACACACACACACACACACATATATATACAATGATTTATACATATTATATATATTTATATATATAAATACAATGTATATATCAATTACTTTAATTATAGCACTCTATAACACAAGTTATATCTATATTGAATTATTATATGCCTGCCTTTTACTAAAAATATTTAAAATATAATTTTAGTATTTAACTTTGTGAAGTGTGAAGAGGACAGCCTAGCTGATAAAGGGCTCATAAAATAAAAAGTATTGGTTTGTTGTGATTATTACATTAATTGATTAAATATACAAATATAAAAAGATTATCACGCCACTAATTAAATAATGACAAAATTCTTAGTTGTATTCAGCTGTTGATCTCATTAATGTATACCATAATATGTACTTTATAAATTAAATAATAAAAACACTACTTTCTATTGCACCAGTGTACATTGTAAACACTCGTTGGTATTTTAATTTAATTACATTTAAAACCAATATTTAAAAACTTTTTTTATGCCTTTCGTTAGCAAGGCAATCTTCGCCACACACATCACAAAAGTAAAAGGCCACACAAAAATAAAAGTTTAAAGTAGTTTTTGGTTTTGTGTGTTTTAAATGTAAGTTAATAGTAGCCAAAACAAGCTCCTTCTTATACCTTCTTGAGCTCCTTCCTACCACTAAAAACTGTATATAATAATTCTATAAACCAAGAGTTTCCATGTACTAACTGATACATCACGATATCCACACGCGCAAAACATTGCAAACACAACACAAAAGTGTCCATGTTTATAGGTTATAAAGAGTACAATCAATTACTGGGAATTCATAACTGTTGCGCACGTATTATTTCAACAGATGATTTTGTCCTCCCTCTTTGTTAATCTGGCATCACATTGTGATAAAATAACTAAGCATAATGTGAATGGATTGCTTTTTTTTATACATTGGTTGATTTACTAAAAAATAACGTCATAAAGTTAATATTGCAAACTTTAGAATAATGTGAAGCAGAGATCTATAATCGAAGTATTTAAAACCAAAAAAGTCAAATATAGTGTTCGAGCTATTACGAGCTTTCGATTAAAACCAACTTCGTACATAAAATCATAGTTTCAATAGCTAAAACTATCGTACAAAGTCAAGAAGTCCTTTTTATTATATAAATATGCTTTCCAAAAAGTAATTGTTCCCTATATTGTAGTTTAATAACTTTAGAAAGATTTACTTCTAGATGGTAACTATCCACTAGTTGAACCTCCATGGGTACCTGAGAACAACCAAACCGATGTGTCACTTACATCTGGACACCCTGTGGATATCCAGAAGTGGCACTTCGGTTTATGTGGCAAATGTAGAAATATTGGGGTTGGAGTTGATCGATAGGTCAGATTACTATGGAAGATGACTGTTGGAGTGGGTGGAGCACCCTGAAGGAGTTCTTTTACTGATGAAAGCTGTTGTTAGCATGAATATGAGGGAGTACTCTACCGTATTCAATTTGACTGGAAGAGGCTGGAACACAGCTGCCCCCCTTTCCCCCCATTCATTCATGGTGACGTGACTGAGATATATTGGCCACTTTCCCTTCTCATGGATATCGATAGGAGGTGGTTCCTATCCCCAACCTCACCCATCCTGAATATCCTGTCATTCCGGAAGCAAGCGCCACGTTCCTTTATGGCTAAGTGTAATAATAGCTTTATCTGTCCTAAGTGAACAAAAAATGCCTATGCGTACAAGAATGAAAAATTCATAGATTTTTGAAGAACAAAAAAGATTTTATTGGGATTTATTTTTTAGTATTTTACAGTTTTCGGTTTTCAATAGGGTATTAAAATTTTTTGAACCATTCCTTAACACGGAGATAGGCTTAATTCTATATGTTTCATAATAATAAGGAATTTTTCAATGTACCGTATTACTTATTAACTATAGTCAGCAAAATTGATCACTAAAAACTTTAAAAATACATCAGTATTTCCATTCCTATGATTCTATTATTTATTTTCAATAATAAATTTTTTCACATTCACTAAGATTCGCCATTAGATCATTTTGGCACAATTCACATATCATTGAACACCTGCTATAGATTTAAGGATATAGATTTAGATACAATAAGGAACTAAAAATATTAAATTTATTAAATAGTCAGTAGTTAGCCGTAAAACCAACCATAAATAAAAAACACTAAAAAACCACGCTTGTTGCTGTAAACAATCAATTAAGTTGAATTTTGTGATTGAAATTTCTCAGTAGTGCGTGACAGTCTCATTGGAAATGGATATGCTTTTTTAGCTTATCCAGTTCGATAACCAATGATCCTTAGTCATTTTTACTGTTTATTTGTACAATAAAAAGTTTTAGGAATCCTCGCAAATACGAATGAAGAGTGTAAAATTTGATTCTAGATAGTTTTGCATACAATTTATGTTTAAAAACAAAATGCTTGTAAATTTGATGTATGAGTTGTAAGGTTATATTGAAACAATATAGTTATAAGCGATAAAATACAATGGAAATCAATGGAGGGTGATATTTATTACTTCCTACGTGAGGCGTTAATACAAGTAATGAAGTTAAAACAAGCAGTAAGATCAAATACGAGTGTGTAACTCACTTAGATGAGTTCAGTGAACTACAGACTGATTGAAGCATCAAAGCGTTATGTTCATTAGGTACGCAACAAATTAGTGTTCGTAGTTTGTAGGTCACTATTAAAAAATTTTTAAAGTACATAACAATTACGGTCAACAATAAAGAAGGGCAAATGTGATAAAAAAACTAATCAATAGATAGGTAGACTAGTTACTACAATATTTTTAAATTAATTTAACATCTACATTACTTGATAAATTTATAAAAAATGTACAAAAATAATTCACCTTTTTTAGGTACTTGGGAACATTGCGTTTTGTTTACCGACAAGGTTTTTTGGACTATGGACTTCTGACTCAGGGTGGTTAATATGTGTCCCAGAAGCGATTAATTAAAAGCTTAAAAGTTTATGCAGTATTCTTAGTTAATTGAGTTGCACAGTGTTTTAATTGAATTAAATTCTAATTTCCAAGATGAAAATTAATTTAAAATAAAAGTCATATGAAATCAATTGATTTCATTCATATCAAGACTTTTTATCAAGCTAAAGAACTTGCTATTTTAAAATTCCTTCTTTTATCGAAACCGCTGAAAAATTTTCTTAATCTTTTTTATAATTCTAGATAAAATAGTGTAGTAAATATTTAAATTTAATTTTAAAATCATGAATATTAAAAATAAAATGGATTGAAAATTAATAATAAATACTTTCAAACGTCTTCAAAATATATTAAAAGAAATCAAATTAAGAAGATTTCTCCGAAAGTCTTCTAAAACCAAACAATTACGTTATATATTGTTCAAAATTAAACAGGAAACGTTTTACATTAATATCTAAAACATTTCAGTCTTAAAAAACTTTACAGGGAAATATAATGTTACCTTAACATTTCAAATACTGAAATTAAATAATTTAATAGAATTAGACGATGACAATTGTAGCGGCTGAAGGAGCAGCTCTTTTTTTAAATATTTGCTGATATCTTACTGCTCTAGCGTACACTGAGGCAGTTTATCGGTCTGGGCCAGTAGCGAGGAGTGCGGTGACAGCGGTAGGCAGGGTAGGTGAGATGGTTGGGCAGTACAGATGAACACTATTCAACTAAAGACACATGCGAGATTCGGCGACCATGGTGACAATCCAGCAAAACCCAAAATCGTTGCCTGATTATAACGAAGGGGACTAGTCATTGGCCAATATGCTGTGGTAAAACATTTTACCCTACGATACAAGTTAATTGGTTATAGATATAACTCCTAACATGGTGTTATTGGGTACATTTATATTATCACAATAACAATGCTATTAGAATATACCAAAGAATCATAAAAAGATAAGTAGAAATACCTAATTCTAATTTTTGAGAGATGACTGTTAGCAATAAGAAAGTTTTGGTGTTATACATCAAAATGATAAACTTCAACCTTGACGTTAAAGTTACTGATGGGTGAATAAGGAATAGTCCATTGAACTTTTTGTACTGGCTACTATCTCGTTTCTAGCCCAATAGGAGTAGTATTGACGTTTACGCATTTTTAAAACCTTGCTTTGAGTAATATAATTTTGGTAAATATCCTGTCTTGACTTTTATAAGATATATTTAAAACAAATTTGATTGGATCTGGATCGTTGAGATCGGATAAATTTACAAAGCTAAAACTTTACGTTGCATGGTTTGGAGTCTATACTCATTACTAGTTCTCAAAATACCTTAAGGTATTATCCTCGGTATGCACAATGATCAAAATGTAGCAAGCATGTGGCGATTAACTTATCAAAGTCATCGGTACAACTAAAAAGGTTGGATGTTGAAATCACGTTATACACTTGAGAGTCCAAGGTAATTGTTGGAGCAAGCATGAATTACTTCACTGAACACAACGAGCTCACTCATAACACTTAAGTGACCCACCAGAGACTGAAAGATTGACAGGAAAATTGTGGCAAATAAAACAAAAAGATGGCCCAGGATAGAAATGGTTAAGTAAGGAAGTATAAAAGATGCCTACCTTCAACCTACGCGTTTGTTCCTGATCTCAGTGTAATTTATATCGAATTATCTTGGTTGGGTTTCTTTGAAAGTTATAATTTATCTAGATTTACCAGTTAATTCTAATTTAATATGGTTCACAAACGTCCTCTAACCTTATCACCAGTTTGACTTAACGGTGGATATGGTAGTTTCTGGGATAAAGCACCAATTAGTATACATTTTCCAAAATTACATTTTTTTAAAGAAAAATTTTAATATTTGTTGTATGTTTAACCCTTATAGTTTCATTGAACATTGTAGGCCTACAGTCTTTTGCAGCTGATGAAACTTCTAACTCTTTGTGTTGTATTTTTAAAACATTATCGATGGAAATTTTTAGAAATCCAATTATATTATTATTCAATGTTTAAAAACTCTTAATGAATAAGTCTGTATTGATATTTAAATGAAAATCTATTATCTTCCATTATAAATATGGCATTTTAAATTTACAATATGAAAAACACTATTAAAATTTCTGGTCAAGTAAAATTGTTAATATTAAACGTATTACGCGTATTATATGTATCTTATTAGGTAACTGTGAGAGTTTAAATTGTGAGCCTTAAACTGTCTGGCCAGTTCAGATTACAGTACAGAATTGTTATCAGGAGGCAGCCCACGTTATTTCTATACTTTTGTATGATACTAAGCCGAGTCGTATTGCTGCTCATTATAACTGATCATTGTCATGTTAAAGGTTTAGTATTTTAACTTTCTTATAAAGATTGTTTCTGATTTCCTATCCGTCTTGCGTTTTTATAATGCAAGGTTTAGTTCTAAAGTGAGACAGCTGTAAATATTGGAGACCAACTGAAATTTTTGTGTGGTTTTGTCCTTTTTTGCTATGTAAACCACAAAATTTCTAAGCATAAGTATTAAATTTCGAATGCAGACATTCCCATAACTTTCTTTGTGTATATTATACTACTTTTCCGTTAGATAATATCTTTCATTATAAGCTATTTTTTCATCAGAGCTTGTTTGCAAAAAAAACTAATAATGAAATCCAATAGCAAGTTTCTTAGTGCTGTAGTAATTACCTGTTTTAATAAAACAATACCAATCCATCTTTGGTAATTTTTTATAAATTGTTTTTCTATTAGTAATTATTATTTTGTTTTAAGTTACTAAATTACGAATGACCGAATGAAATATTTAGTAACAGTTTCTATATCCAATTATTATGTTTATTGCAATGTTAAACCTTTTTATACATCTCCAGATTTTCATGGATTTTAATACGTATGAGGATGCCGTTTAGGTTCGGAAAAATTGAGTAAATTTCCTTTAAAGCAAGGTTAGTTTAAACATAAAATCGATCCGTTAATAAGCATCCCATTTTGATACATGCTATTCTATTCAGTAGTTTATAAATATTCAGCCACTTTAATCTAACACGGGCTTTAGAGCCAAAGTGAAATTATGTAAAATCTGATATTGAATTCCTTCCACACAAGTTGACTCACAGTTGTGATTTAGATTTTGAAGTGGATGGAAAAAAAATCGGCCTGAATTCTGATGATAAAATTACAATTATTGGTTTATATCGTTCTCCAAAACGGATGCAGCAATATTTTTTTTTGAAAATTTTGAAAATCTTCTAAATTCTATCTGTTTGAAGTCGTCCAAGTTTATCATAACTGGCGACTTTAACATTGATGTTTTAGACCACACCAATCCCCTGACCCAGCGGCTACGCGACATCCTAAATTCTTTCGGATTGATCTGGTTCAGTAAACACGCCAACACGAGTGACCGCCACATCGAGTAAAGCCATCGACAACGTCATCACAAACATTCCAAACGCCTCAGTCCACTGTTTTTCAATGCGGCCATCTCTGACCACTTCGCTCAGGAGACCACTATCAGTAACTTTCAGCCAGAAATTGAACACCCGTCATCCAAAATCAAAAGAGACACTAGCTCGGAAAAACATTGCCCTTTTGAATACGTTTTTAAAAAATGAGAGTCCTGGTCGTTTTTTAGACAATCTTGAAAAGCGTAGATGAAGCTTACACCGCGTTTCATAATATTTTTGTTTATCACCTTAATGTAACTTGTCCTTTCAAAAATTTTAAAGAGCGCAAACAAGCAAAACAAAATTCTTGGGTTGACGAAGGAAATTTTAGAATTACGTGAACGGCTCAAATTTTATCATTCGATTTACATTAGCACCGAAAATGAACAATTTAAAACTTTTTTTAGAAATTTCAAGAGCAAATATCGGAAAACAATAAAATCTGCAAAAGCACGTGAAATTGAAACAAAATTGAAAAATTGCGAAAACTTTTCCAAAACTGCTTGGGGCATTATTAAAAATGTAACTACACAGCCAAATTGCCCAAAAAACTTCCAAATTCCAAAGCTCAAAATCCAGGACGAAATTATTTCAGATCCCTCTAAAGTGGCAAGTGAATTCAACTCATTTTTTTTTCATCTGTTGCATCACTTGACCCATCATTCAAAGGCCTCAATTGCAGCGAAGTGTCATCGATGGGACCGGTCTCATCCATGGGGCACTGTCTCCAGTGAGTGAGGAAGAGGTGGCCCGCGTGATACAGGGATTGAAACCAAAAAAAAAATCATGTGACATCAACGGCATGTCTGTGTGGCTGCTCAAACGTTGCTCTAAGCATATTTTTGGCTCCACTCACAAATTTGATCAACTTGTCTTTCGCCCAAGGCATTTTCCCCTCCCTTTTGAAATCTGCGAAAGTCACACTCATTTTCAAAAAAGACGATCCTTGCCTTGCAAGCAACTATCGTCCAATTTCAATCCTCCCAGTTATGAGCAAAGTTTTTGAAAAGATTTTTCTTGTCAGATTTGAAAATTTTCTTGATCGTTTTGAAATCCTCTGTTCCGAACCAATTTGGTTTCAGAAAAAACAAATCAACAATCGATGCGGTCACAGACCTAATCGATACAGTTGTCGATGGCCTGGAGAGAAGAAGGAGAACATGTGTTAAGCATATTTCTAGACCTCTCTAAAGCATTCGACTGTGTACATCACGAAACACTGTTGTACCAGTTGACGACATGTGGTGTTCGAGGTCTGGCGCACAAATGGATCTCGTCTTACCTCAGGGATAGAAGCCAGTGTGTGCAGATTGCGAATACCCTGTCAGGAAAGGTTAAAATGACTTATGGTGTCCCACAGGGATCTATCCTTGGACCTGTCCTTTTCCTTGTGTACGTCAACAGATTGAACTCATCGATCCTTACGGGGAGGATGGTTCAGTATGCTGACGATACAACTCTCTGCATCAGAGCAAAAACAAAAGATGAATTAGAAATCAACTCATTTTTAGGAACTGAATTCATGTATTCAGTATTTTTTCAACACTAAATCTGAGGGCCAACAGTTCCAAATCAAGCGTCGTCAATTTTTTTCTCCGGCAGCAAGAACCTGACAACTTCGCTGCCGTGATGGGCGGATGATGTTCTAATAGAAGAAACTGATTCCACCAAGTTCCTCGGAATGCACCTAGATCGAGGGGCTGACTTGGGACGATCACATTGACGGCATTTGTTCAAAGGTTTCCTCAGGCATTTATGCCTTACGGAACCTTGCAAAATTCTGCTCTTTGGATATACTAAGAACGGCCTACTTTGGCTTGGTATATCCACATCTGACATACGGTTTGAGACTGTGGGGCAGCTGTTCTAAATACAAATTCGAACGTGTATTTAGAAGTCAAAAGAAAGCTGTCCGAATCATTTCAAAATTGAACTTCAGAGATTCATGCAAAAAACACCTTCAGGGAGCTTGGATTGCTGACTTTGCCCTGTCTCTATATCCTGGAGGTTGTCCTGTACTGCCGTTCTAAGTGTAACTTGGTTCAAGGCAGGGACGTTCACCAGTACGGGACTAGAGGCAGGGACAACTTCCGCGTTCAACAACACAGAACTGCAGCATTCGAAACGTTTGCCGTCTGAGGTTGGTGTCAAGCTAATCAATAAGCTCCCTGAAGAGATCAAACAATTGAATGACCAAAAAAAAAATTTTAAAACTCGACTAAGACATCTTTTGCTGTCGGGGGTGTTTTACTCGGTTGACGAGTTTATGGAGAGCCGCTGGGACGAAATTCAAAACTAACACGATCAATCCTCTGGTTCTGGTGTGGCAGTGGCAGGATTGTCTGGTGAGAATGAAGATGAGAGTGAATGAGAGAACCATGTGACTGTGTGCGTGAGTGAATGAAGTTTTGGCCTACCTTTTTACTATTTAAATATTTATTTATGACGTTTGTATGCAATTTTATAATTGTTACCGCAATAAAAATATTATTATTATTATTATGTTACTTCTTCTGATTCCATGTATGTAAATTACCATTGTAGTTACATTAAGCCATTAATTATTGCTGATATTCTTATCAATCAGGAAATTGGATAAGCTAACTGCTCAGTTTAATTCATGTCAGTGACATTCATTTGTAATTATAATTTCATAATAGTTGCAAGTTGTATTAGGCTAGCAATAACTATGTTACTAGCGAGAAATTTAGTACATACATCTTTTACATTGTGTTGTGGCCTTTAAAGTGTAATTGTCTGTAAACTACTGTTGCTAGTGAACCTACCTCTCCAACTTGGTGTACCGGTTTTGTTAAATCGTGACCATACTGAATTTTAAGAAGGCATTTGTCTCATTAAAACAATTTCAGCTCAAAGTAGAAAGAGGACATGTCGTAAATATGTTCTGTTATTGTAATTAACTGAACAGATCAAGTGAGTCTAGTGCAGGAGACGGTCAGAAGGGCCGGGGACTTGATGTGTCACACAGGTCCGAAATACATCAAGGACAGATGATTCGGAAGACTGCATTATTGAAACACACGTCATATGTACCGTTATTCTATTCCCGGATTGTCCTATCCACCGCTCTTCCTCACCATCAAATAACCTGTTAATTTTATACTGGGGTTTTGAGTACACACAAAAATAGCATTACATAGTCCGCAACTCTGTGGTAGACATTTATTTTCCACATGAATCTTCGACAAGATAAATTCTTGAACTCCCTCTTAAAAAAGTTAAGAAGGATACTCAATAAAAAGAATTAATACCAGTGTAGGAAATACACAGGTCCATAAAAAAATCAACTCTTCGTATGTTGTATCTTCTAGTTGTAAGTACATACTTTATTTAACAGTTTACTGTGGTACGTGCCCCCAGTCGTACGCACTTATCCTCTTCCGGACGGGCTATTCCAACTCCATACAAAGTAGATTTTTACAGTGCTGTACTTCAGATTGTATCACAACTGTCACTAGTCTATTTTTAATGAACCAGAGCACTAAATCATGCCAATTTATAATTGTAACACTCCCCGTGAATAAAATATTCTTGGTGTTATTTGTTTGCTTGCCGGCTTGGTATTGTGTGTACTATGGCCAATGCTAGTACTAGTGGATAAATGCTAGTTTCTTATATTTCACAGTTCTCGCAATACTCTAATCTCAATAATGTTTACTTTACTTGACTTTTAACATAAAATGACGTGTAAGAAAATCGACAGGTTTGTCATATTTAAGTATTAGTGACTCTACATGTCGTTTGAATATGTGACACATAACAAATTATTGGACAGCCATTTCAGCAAGCAGCCAATACAATAATAATAGTGAAAAGAATCGCTTTTATTTAAAATTACTCCACTTCTTTCCGAATTACAATATTGCAACATCCAAACAGAACTCTTAATACACTATTCCCCCCCCCACACTTCGTCTGTTCATATTCATTCAGAGCCCGATTTCTCTCTTATGTCAAGTACTCTTGTCCACTCCCGTATTGTGTATTAGAGTATGATTATTGTATGGCAAAAATTTTGTTTTATCCACAAAAACGTAGGATTTAAAATTATTACTACTAAAAACTATAACATAAATGTTGAGTTCAGTTTCAATTATATCAAATTATTCAATTATATTATCCTCAATACACAAAATACATAAATCAAATCCTAGTTTTAAATATATTTTGGATTACATATATTAGTTTATATTTATGAAACTATTACATACTTCTACTAAAGTACAGTAAGACTGTAAGCACAGTTTTGTGCCATATAATAAAAATTTCCTCTTGAGTGTGTACGTAAGGCTGACTTTAAATATATTTAATATACTTACTGAAATAAAACATTTTACAAGTTTAGATTGATAGCAATAAACTAGAAGAAATATGAAATCATCTGAGAAGAATATTTGTAACTGTGTGTGTGTTGCTTAATAAGAATTAAAGAATGACCTCCAAACGAATTTTTCCGTTATAATATTCTCGTTAATAGTTAATTTATTTATAAATATTAAATGGAATTTCATGTCATATTTATTAAAATGCGTATATACTTCCTTCTGATGGCAAGCTATTAATTTTTTAGATCACTGCTACATTAGGTTCTGTCGTTCACATCAGAGATATCCGGATGACGGATCTTAATTTTTCAGGATCACATTCGGCCACAAGTTTAGAGATAGATGTTACAAAGTATTTTCCTGAGAGGTATGACAGAGGGTTGCAGGACTAAATATCAAAGGAAAATACCTAGTGGAAACTAGAATATTTAGATCCAGTTCTCTAAGTTTTCCAATCTATATAAATACAAATCGGAACTTACAGACTATAAATAAAGATTATAACATAAAATAATCCAAATTTCATGAATGGAAAACACATGTTTATTTATAAAAATTGAATAACAGTAGATTATTAGTATCATTTGGGCTGCTACGTAATAAAAAGTAAAACGCCTTACAATAGTCGACCTCTATTCTCAGTCGAAATAGATATCCTATAGACATGTTTAACTACCAACTAAAACATTTCCGAATATAGCACACAATCTTACTGTAAACCAATATCATTTAAGATAAAGGGTTTATTATATCAAACCTACTCAATTTTGATACCGAGTACATGAGAAATATACAGAGAACTGTATATTATCCTTCATAAAATCTTTTATTTTGTACTTCTTTTTGAGAATTTATTTATTTGTGACAGAATGAATGAACAATAAGAGTTAAAAATATTTACTTTAGATCTAAATTTATATCAATGAAGCAAAATTATTTGTATACCTATATTAATTGAAATTATCTAAAAAAACTACTGAAATGATACTTAAGTTCAACAATTAACAGAAAACTACTACAAACTGAATATCTGAAGACCTGGAGTTCCTAGAAGTTCTAAGAGCTCCCAGACTAGGGGTCCCAAAAGTTTCTGCTAGCTCCTGTGACTCTAAAATGATGACATGACCTCTGTAGAAAGAGGTTTCAGTGAAATTCAGTAGAATTAGAACGTAAAATTTAGTACACATTCTATATTTCATTTGGTCATTTGTAATTTGGTGTGTTAAATAAAAAATAATAATAGTGTATATTTTTAAGTTATTTATGTGTTATTGCATCGATAAAGGTGAGCAGTTTCTACATGAGGTCAGCACTGCAGAAGTAAGGGCAAATTATCACTACAATTACTGAGCAAGCGGCAGGTGGAAATTAACTGAGTTGGCCGACCCCCGGGGACAGAGCTCCACTGCAGTGAACTTAGTAGTTGGTAAATACCGGACAGAAACACTGCTAGTAGTTAGTTATTATCCATCATGTCAGTAACGCAGTAACTTTACTTACTCGTCATGAATTGAAATTGAATTATAAAGCCATGTTTTCTGTATTAATCTTACAGGAAGAAAAAATCTACTTTCAAAGATGTGTTAAAAGTTAATAACATATTTGATATTAATAGTGTGTCTTGTAAGTTTAGGATGATAATAATATCAATAATTGACTATTATAAATAACTACATCAGATATTTTAGTTTAGACATATAATAAACCACTGCTCCAATACCCGGAATTCTGAAACTGGTTTTCACATTTTATAATGTTAGTGTCTACTTACAGGACGGTCTTAATTTTTATACAAATTTAAAATAAAAAAGATTGAGAATTAAAATTTTCTATGTAATATAAAAATAATGTGTTGTGCAAAAGTAAATGACCACATTATAAGTTGGGTATATCTAACCACATCCTAAAGCTCCAGTATTGTTTCACTTCTGGCTGGTTCATACCTTCCAGTTGAACCTACAGTGAGTACAGCAAAGCTACAGGAAACCTATAGGTATCCAGGGACGGTACATTATTAACTGCAAACATCAATATATTGAGCTGCAAGGGTGGTCGAAAAGGTCTTGCCAATTGCGGAAAAAGACCGCTGAATTTGGTGGGGCTAATTGTTAAAGTTTGTTTTTAGCCCAGACGCAATGGCGTGCCACTTCTGTTGCCTTAGCTTTGTATAGAGTTGGCCTCTCTTCTTCCCAGGTGACAACTTATATATATTACCGACAATTCTTCGGAATTGGATGTCTACAGGAGGCAGCCCCTACAATAAAACTTTACCTATCCTGAATATCCTGTAACTCCGACAGCTGTGCAATACTTTTTTTGTAACTAAGTGCAATACGGTTGCGTTGAGAGAACACAAAAATCCACACCCTTAATAGTTTTGGTTTCAACTATTACCAAAGATTGTTAGATCTTTTTATTATGCAAACTAATATTATTTGACCCAGATTTGAAATTTAGTGTTATGTTGTTACACCTCTACTCTTATTTTGTGATCTTTTTGAATGAATACAAATTTCTTATTTCAAATATATATATATATATATATATATATATATATATATATATATATATATAAAACTTTTAATTGTTATGGAAACATATCACAGGAATGAGACATTAATAATATTTTACTTGCTGAAATGGACTATTACTAGAGGACTTAATGTTAAATAAAGGTAGAATCAGTATTCGTGTAAAAAGCTTATGGACAAATCTTTTGTGGAAAACTGTGACTACATAGTACGGTCAGTGAGATTTATGATGCGTTCATAACGTGGTCGTTGTTTTGACTTGGAAATGTGATGCACATCGCTTATTGTCTTCTTATGGTAAATATTTGCATGGCTCTTAATTCAAGCTACATTAATTTAGTTACGTGATTTATTTCAATAAAACATACGTACAAAGTAAAGTTATTAACTAAATAAAATTTACTTTCTGGTTTCCTCAGACACCGTATTTCAAAGATTTGTAATCTTAAATTATGTCTTAGAGACTATATTTTTGGACGGCAACATCTCAATACATTTAAATATATGACATGTTGTAAACGATAAGTTCGGAATTTAAGACTAGTTTTCAAGCAAAACCTGACAATTACTTAGATACCTAAGGATAATTATTAACTCTGCAGCCACTGGAGGCTGTGTATTGGAGTACCTTATACGTATTATACATTTAGAGCCTACAAACGTCAGAATACCTCTTACACGACATGAGGGAAAAACCTATTAAACATAGGACTTATGGATACGTTTTATAACAGTTTGATAGATATTCTAAGATTTGCAAGTGTCATAATAACTCTGTAACCTGTAACTTTGTCAAAAAAATTTTATTGTATATGATTTCTATAATATATAATAATTTATAATCATTGTAGTCACTAGTAAATTAAAATATTTTTCTGTATTTTAAAATGTGGATTCTAAAACTAAAATATGTACTCTAAAGTACGATTTAATAAATGACTTTCAATTGCCGTTTAATACTTTGACTGTGGGAGACGCAGACTGAAGGTGTATTTTGCCTCACCCTGTACATAGAGATTCTAAACTAGAGTGTGACTTGAACATTGTTTGCTTTACCTACAAGACATTTATTTTCAGTTTTGTACTGACATAGTGGCATAACGCTACACTTTTAATATGTGTATTAATTTATTAATATTCAACATAAACTTTTGTGATTTTTGTATAATATTTAAGTGAACAATATTTGCACTTGACCTTTCATTTGTAAACGGTCTAGGCACTAGTAACCAGTTTTTGTTGGAAACCAAATGTTCAGTATTGGTCAAGCTGTAACAACCGTATGCTGTATTCTACAGTGGAACAGAGGCTGGTGTATTTTTGGCACAATGAAAGACAAGAGGAAGGAACTCCGGTTTTCTTCTTTCCTTTCATTCTTATCCTTGTCTTTGTTGCACATTATTAGTTTCCACATCCTTACCACCTCCTTATGGATTAGCATTACTGTTTCAGTCTGTTTCACAGTAAATAAGCTTGTTTGTGTTTAAATTGACTTAACTCGTTTTTATTTCAAACCTGCCTCGCATATCTGTAATAATTTGTTATAAACTTTTAATTGCTTCCGGAGTTGGGAAAGATTAAATTCTTTGTGGTTTTTGTTGCATAGGAGCAATTATTGTACTACATTATATAGTTGTAATTTGTTTTAGTGGCGCAATTTGTGTAAATAAGTAAACACAAAACACATACATGTCTCCTCATAATCATATATTTGCTTTTTATAATACTTATGTTTGACTGTTCAACAATAAGTTCACTGTAAATATTCCATCAATGTTATGAAGCCAAGGAAGTATTATCTGTAATAGAATAATAATCTAGTCTTTGAAATTGTTTCGCACAGACACACTTAGAATCACATATGTACAGCAATCATCTGAAATCCTCCATTAAAATTAAGAAAAAAATAGTACCCTTCATAAAATATCAAACCGTTATTTTTAAAGGTAACTACTGCATAGGTTCACACATTAGTATTGTAATTGTCATTTCCTACGTCACTAAGCTCATCTTTATGTCATTGACAATCAATACAGTTTGTATAAATATAGATATCCTACATTAATTGACTTCATTGACTATGTTGCACTAATCAACACAGGTGCAAGTACAACGTGCGCAATGATATATGCATGGAATGCTAACTCCTATGAAAATCCACCCACACTCAAGATACAATGAGAAAGATTTGTATGGTTATTCTGACACTTACATTTTGTGTGTTCAGGGCACCATTATCTAACAGATTAAACATTTAGCATCTATTTTTTTCTAGTTTCTCCTATTTGTACTTCACATCAATGAACATACACAGAGGAATAAAAACACTACTAAAGTTTACTCGTAAGCTTATGTATTCAGGTCGGTATACTTATAAAAGGCAACTTCAAGGATTGAATGACACACTTTATTTGAGATATTCTGGTCTAAAGTGGGTTGAGTTATGAATTGTAGATATAAGTAGGTTTTGGTTTATATAAGAAATTGAAAATATTGTTATGAAGTTCAACGTAAGTGATGGTTGAATAATTCATTGGCTCGCTGAGCTTTAAAAAATTTAATTCATGTGTATTAAATTTTTTTAGTTTTTCCAATATTTACTATAAAAATAGCTAACTGTATTTATCGTTTTAATATCTTTCAGAACACATTTTCAAATGAAACATAAAAGCCGTTAGAAATGTTTTTATACGCCTAATAAATGAGATATCTGCCAAAGATCTATTACTAAAAGTTAGTAGTTACCGGAAATTGGTATATTCCGATATAATCCACTTATAGACTATTACCGAATATATAAACTACAATAGAAGGCAACCTTAATTAATTAACGATGAACCTCCACTCACTTTTGTCAAAGAATGATCAAGAGACATGACAATTTTAACCGTCAGAATCTGTGTTTTTGAATCCACAGGTAGTTACGTCATCGTGGTATATACACAGTTGATTTGAGCAGTAGAGTGCAATGCCAAAGACACGATAATTTCAAGCGTCAGAATTTATATTCCTGACTCCAGACTAATCGTTTTTATCTTCGAATATACACAGCCGAATTGAGCAGTACAATGTAACGCCAATGGCACGATAACCTCAGGTCTCAGAATCAGTTTTCCTGAATCCTGAATGTTTGTCTTATCGTATTATATAAACATTCGAATCGATAAATAGAGTGGAACGCTGGAGAGGGGATAATTTTAAGTGTCAAAATTAGTTTTCCTCAATCAAGAATAGTTGTTACAACGTAATATATACACAGTTGATTTTGGCAGTAGAATGCAATGCCAGAGACACAATTCAGAGTGGTTGTGTCAACGCCGCGTATGTACAAAGTTGATCGGAGTGGAGTATTAGAGTCATATTGCTATAGACGATTCTCTGCCTGCCAATAACAATTGATAGGATATAATGTTTTGCGTACATTTACCATTGTTAATTTTAAAAAAGTAGAACACTACCTTTCGAGGATTGGAGTCTATCTTCTTTACGTGTTGTAAAAATAGCATAAGGTATGGAGTCTGGTCATGCACCAATATTAAAAATAGCAAATATGTGGCGATAACCTAGGTAAAGCGTCAATACAAATGATATAACTGTACATGAATATTGCTCAGTCATACACATGAGAGTCAAAAGCAATGAGAACAAGCTTTGATTTTATGCCTTGTTTAACTTTGTACATGTTTTTTTGGACAGCTGATTGAAAGGTCTAATCTTTGGAACTTACTTTTCCATTCCGGAAGATTACGGTAGACAGTCCCTGAAAACCAGTAAATCTATTTACCTATATATTTTCAATAATAAACCCTAATAAAGAATATAATTTGATATTTAGATGAAAGTTTATAATTTTTTATAACAAAAATGGTTTTGTCAATTTAGAATATTAAAAACAATTTTTAAATTTGAGGGTATAAAACATATTAACTTGTCAATGTAGTACGCTTATTATACCAATATTATAGTCCGCAGTTAACTGCAATAATTAAGTTAAAGTTAATTACTACAGTTTTAGAAGCCCGAATTATGCCTGAGAGAAGTAAGTGAGCCAGATTACAGAACAGAATTTATATCAGGAGGCAGACCACGTTGTTCCTATAAATTATGTGATACTAAGGGTGAGACACACACACACACACACACTGACACACACACACACACACACACACACACACACACACACACACACACACACTGCATAATTGTGCACAGTAACACTATTAGTTCAGATTTTGTTTCAATTACGAAACAATTTTGGAGAACAACTGCAAATTTAGTTATATTTTGTTCTTTTATAGATATTTTAACAAAAAAAATTCTCAGCATAGTATTACACTGGTAATCACAAGTGATACACTTCCTATGCAGATATACACATAACGTTTGACATATATTTCATTCTAGTTATAACAATTCTTTTTTTCTATTTTTTAGTCATAGGAACGTTCGTGCAAAATCTGATATCTTCAAAATCTAAATGCAATTTTCTTAGTGCTAAAACAATTTACCCATTATAACAGATTGTAACTAAATTAGTGTCAATCTATTTGGTAAATTGTTTTTCATTTAGTAATACATATTTGTTTTATAATTTAAAATTATTAAAATACAAACGACTTGCTCGCATATTTAGATAGTAATTTTAAATCATTACTATATTCAATTAATATGTTTATTCATACCATACTAGCATATAAATATGTCATTTAATTTCGTGGACATTTAATATATTTCCTTTTTAAAACGATTATTTGTACCTACAATTATGTTGTTTATAAATATTTTGAAGGGGAAAGGATTTAGTGTTTAGATATTTAAGTAATTTTATTTGCCTTATTTTAATCTTTGTTATTTTGTTTAAATCATTCACTCAGCCATTTCATCCGTATTCGTGTCTTCATGAAGAAATCACAGCTAACCTTCAATTTGTTCGGTGGTCATAGCCATTGTAAAAAAAGCAATTTAAATAAAAACAATAAAAAACTCTAGGCAAGTGACATACAACACCACAACGTGGTAACTTTCTGAAATATGCGACTACAGCGAACTCACCAAGCTGCAAAAATTCATGACAGAGGTCCTAAGAAGTAATAACATCTAACAGAACTACTTGCGGGGCGCGGGGTCGACATATAAATTCTTACTGCATAATTTGACGGCATGCCACAGAATAGACAAGAACAATATAACGATGCATGTTATTATATAAGTAGCACACTTTTAAGCAATCTCTATGAAGGTAAAATTAAATCAAAAACGTGAAAGGGTTGGAATGGTTATTTCAATATTAAATAAATGTTGTCAGTTTTTTTAATATCCCCTTTTGGTACGTGTTGTTCTGGCCAGTAGTTTATAGCCTATTTGTTATTTGCCATTTTAATGTAACATAGGCTTTAAAGCCACGTTATATTGTAATGCTTCCTTTGATTGAGTTTGTGTCTTTTAGCATTGTATTTACATTAAGCCAATAATTATTGCTGTATTCTGATTAATACAAAGTGTAAACGGTCAAGATAACAAGATAAAGAAGAAAGATTGGAAAATATACTCAATAAGATAGTTAACTCGCCAACTATGGAAGTTTCCAGGTCCATATCAAGTAGTTTGTTCCTTTCTTCACAAAAAGGTATTTGGAGAAAGGTTTTGTCTTTAAATAATAGAAACAAATGCTTACTACTTGTATTATGCTAACAATTTACCTTTTAATTCAAAATCACTTACGTTTCATTGTTGGAATGCATTAACTCTAACTCTAATCAACTCCTTTGTATTCAATGACTTGATCGCATATTTAGTTAGTAATTTTAAACCATTACTATATTCAATTATTATGTTTAATACATCCCATACCAGCATATAAATATGTCAATTAATTTCGTGTAAATTTAATGTATTTTCTTTTTAAAGATTATTTGTACCTACAATTATGTTGTTTATAAATATATTGAGGGAAAATGTTTTAGTGTTTAGTTATTTAAATACTTTTATTTGCCTTATTTTAATTTTTGTTATTTTTTTATATCATTCACTCAGTCATGTCATCCGTGTCCGTGTCTTCATGAAGAATTCAAAGCTAACCGTCTATTTTTGCGGTGGTCGTATCCCTTGTAAAATAAGTAATTGATATATAAACAATAACAAAATCCAGACAAGTGACAACTCCAAACAACGCCGTGCAAAATTTAAATAAAAGCTGAATTGATGTACCTACTGTACAGCTGACTATGACTCCTTATAATTGTTTTGGTAAACAAATAATATTATAAATGTAAAATAGCCTCTGTTTGTTTGTTTTGGTTTTATTTATTACACTGAACCTTTACATGGACTTTCTTAAGGTCCCTGATATTAATATAGACCTATTCCTATATGGAAAATTACACCGAATTACTCCCCACTGGTCTTTAAAGTAGCAAAAACACCCATCTTGGTCTTAAAAGTGACGAAATATAAGTTGAAAGAGTCTATTACATGTAATCAAGTGTTCTGTGTACACATTATATGACACCAAGACATATGTTTAATAATTTAACCACTATTTTGAAACTTGTTAAAGTTTTTAGCCTTGAAAGCTTAGAGTAAACTTCATAGTGTTAAACAAGGAAAAATAAACTATGGAATAAAATATCTTGCTTATATAAATAAAATGTCTTAAATACTTAAATAAATGGTCATATCCAGAAAATATATTGCTGACATATTTTCTTGATTGCAAGGTACAAATTACATTGACGTCAGAAATATTTCATTCAGAGTAGACGTGCAAAGCCTAAGACATTGCGTGTGATGCCGCAAGTAACTGCTGTGTGTATATAAAATATATGCTTTTATCGGTGGAAAAAGGAAAAATAAAGTAAGGCACAAAATATTAAGGCCGGAATAAATTGCGTAAATATAAACTTGTTAGTATAATTTCTTAATTGCGGCAACAAGGAAATTGAACATTTGTGATAGAAATATAAATCAATGGAATCAGAAATACCCATATACGTGAAAAAGTATAAAATTGCTTACGAACCCTTGGGTAACTATTAATATTGTAATATTTTTATTTTATAAGTCTTATAAATTGTCTATTCAGCAAGTTTTACTAGGTAAAGGTTTTGATTCATTAATTTTGTGCAACCAAACGTGGTTTTAACATTATGGTTCCATGCGTTTTATAAATTGTCCTAGTAATTGTATTCGAAAGATTAGTATTAATATAGCTTCGTCCACACCAAGTCACTGCCCCGTCGAATTTCGATTCGGATTTCTTACTTGCCGGGTGACTATGTTACTACTTACGTCACAGAGCCATACATTTTTGGAAACATTGTTTTTGGCTGTTTTCTTCACACATTTATCCAAGTAACTAAATCAATAAGTGATTCGAATACTACACACCGGTCAAATGACTATTAATTTCTATAAATAACTACAGCCTGGTTTGATTTCAACAAACAGATGGGACAGAATATTGACTGACGTAACGCATCAGCGGATAGAAGGACGAACAGCCTTCTAATTCTATTACTTTCTTTAAAACCAATGAATCTGTTCCTTGGGTCAAGATATATACCTACAGATACGACGTTTAATTTCGTAGAAATTTATTATATTTCCTTTTTAATCCCTTTCATGCGTCTGGGGTACCAAGAGCCATCTCTCAATATGCTATAGGAATGTTTATTCAGGGAACCTTTTACATATTCTTTTTATTTGTGGATGGCCTGAAGGAAAATTATCAATAACATTTTACACTTTACATCAGTTCAAAAGGACCACATTGTGAATGGCTTAGCATACTGACATTTTATGTATTACTATTTAAAACAGTTTTCGGTAAACTGTAATTTGCTTTTTACCATTTCATTTTTCTTAATCCACGGTTTTATTAGTAGTAATATATTGCAGAAAATAGTTCAAATAAACCAATTATTTTTTCTTTACATTACCAACTAAAAGGCTGTAGAACTAATAATTAATTGAATATGATAGTATATAATAAATCAGGTTTCTCCAATCAGGTTAATGTAACGCACGATGGCTCTTAAGGGTCATATTTAACAGAAAACTTTTGATCTCTGGAAATGCTGTTGGGTAAGTGGATGACGTGAGTTTTTAGTAAAATAACACAATAATGTTATTATAGTATAAATTTTATTAAGAACCCTTATTAAACACAAATTCGTACGAGTTTTGTGTGGAAACAATTAAACCCTAGAGTAATTTCCTTTTTTCAATGAGATGTTTCATCTCAGTCAAAACAAAATTATAGAATTAATAAAAAAAGTTTCAAAGTTAATTGAATTTTTTATTATATTGACAATAAAACGTCTTTTAACAACTGTTAAAGGTTAAAGAAACTCTCGGGAAATAACGTTATTCTTGCGGAAATGAAGTCAACCGTTGGTTCATTCTGAAATCGGTTATTTTAGGCCGATCTAATAGACTTTTTATTCGATAATACTTCATCTGGATGGTAAATCCTCAATTAGTTATGCCCTAAATATATTTTTATTTTTATAAATTAAGTCATTAGTTGCACTTTACTGTAAATATTCAAAGTGCTATAGCTTTCCATACTTCTGATTGTATTCCAAATATAATACGTTATGGACTCGAGGAGACCAAAGTATTGCAAGATTATAGTGTTAACTTTAGGATTCAGTTAATATCTTAATCAGAGATCATATTTAATTGTAATCACCATTTATTTATAACTGTATTTTGAGTAATTTTTATGCGCTATTCAGTAAATACAAGACTTTCAAGTACTTTTGAATAAACTTTTAGCAACTACAAAGATACATTTAATATGCTTATATTCCAGTTTTATCAGTATATTTAAAGTATTCATTGATTGCTATTGATGGTTATTGTTCTCAGAAATATTTTGTGACAACTCTTAAACATGACATGACTTAAGATAATATTCTAAGTATAACTCCATTGGGCTTTAAATTATTACATTATATTTTCATACTTAATATTGTTCATCAGACTTAAAAAATAAAACAAGGTATTACAGAAAATATGTAGTAAATAAAAATAAACCACTAAATACGTTGCTAAACGAAATACTGTATAACAGCTGCACTAATTCGGATAGTATTTCAAATATTCTTTAAATTCAGATAATGGATGTTATGAATAGAATTATTGAAAAATACTCAGAATATTTTCAATGTAATAAAATAATAATCTTCATGAATCATTATTAAACTGAGACGAAACAGCTGTGGATACTTCCAACTCTGGTAAAGAGAACTTAATATTTATTTACATTTATAGTCTTCTAAGTAACAATACATGTTTTACAACCTTTTCTTAAATATATGTTGAGTAAAGATATGAATGTTTTAATTATTAAAAAAAAATATGCTTTTAACTGTTAATATTAGAAAATATTAAATGTACAGTGCTGCACAGATAAGTAGTTTAATGTAGATAGCGAGGGCACTGTTACTAAATTTTGATATAGTTACGGTGATTGATTGATTGATTATGGTGATAATAGGTTGCACCAGTTACGCATTTAAAAACCATTCAAAAGCTCATCTTAGTACACAAAGCTGTGTATGTTTACTCATAAGGTATTCAAAACAGTTTGGCTTTATTGAGACTGTATTATGTATTATTACAGAAACGTGAGGGAATTCAGAGGAATGGACACGAACGTAGCTTAACAAGACTATACAGACGAGACTTCTACAGTACAATAATCTACTATTAACAACTATTTAGACAAAATACACTAACTAAGTAAGGACGTTCCACTCTTTTCTTTATACTAGAATTAGATAGAAGCACCTGCAGAATATACCTCGCCATATCTTATAATACATTTTCTGTTCAAAAGCTGATTATAATTTTGAAGAAAGTAAAAGGTAAAAGCCTTATGATGGCTGTTTCGTTCAAAAGAGATGTTAATAGGAACTTCTCAACCGCAGCACATAACGATTGATGATTGAAGTTTCTTGCAGTATGTTGATCGATCGCACTCGTGAAGCCTTGCTAATAATAGCAAACATTCTTATAAAGAAAAATGCACATTATCTATTCAAATATCTTCAGTACAAGGAATTTAATAAATATTTGTATTGTACAAATCCACATTCTCAAAATCTAAGTTGTCAAAACTTAGTAAAATGATCTTCTCACAGTTCACTTACGTAACCTCTCGTGTTCAATAACCTTACAATGATACAGTTGTGTTCTTATCAAACACTTATCCATTTCCTGATACTACTACTAGGCTACTCCAACACGGCACCGTGTTGTTTATCACAATTATGTACTTAGATTGTATCATGCCTTGCCTACCCGTGATGAACTTACCATAATCAACATACTCTAACATGGTGATTGTAAGTATTAAACACCCTCCGTTAATAAATATTTATGGTGGTATCTTGTTTATCTCCCGGATTAGTAGTTTCTGGTGTTCCATTTTCCATTTTTCGTTCTTCCCATTTCACTCAAAGCTTTAAACTAAATAATATTAATGCCCACCAAATACGGGGGTATGAAATAAAGGCAAAATAAACACAATGTTTATTATATGTAATTACTGAATCTACAGATTGTTTAGATGTGGTCTACATAAACAATGGATTTATTGCTCAGCAATTTAAATAAGCACATTTAAATAATAGGCACTTTATTATACTAATGATTCTATTTCTTAGGTATGTTACACGCACAAAATCTACAATTTATTCAGCGACCAGAACTCTTTATACCGGATTTCTCCCTCAATCTGTCTGTTCCTATCTATTGGAAGCACAGCGCAATCTATTTTCTATTTCAAGTACTCTAGCGCTCTCACCTATAGGTTGGTAATATACGAGTATATTAAAAAAATATATAGTTCTATCTATAAAAATGTTATGTTCAAAAATGTTATATTACGAACGAATTCTTCAAATTACTTCCAATATATGAAATACGTAGAAAAAATTTAATCGTAATATTTTAATCCAAGACTAAAATACGAAAATAGTTCTTATTATTTTATATTACTGAAAACTAAACCTATTTCGCGCATTGTAACTAACAGTCAATCACTGAATGCAGAGAAAAGCTTTTTGAGGGTATAGGTAAGGTTGAGTATAGATCTATCTATTTAATATATTTTATAATATGGATCTGGTGAAGGAATGAATTAGATTGATAAGTAATGAACTGTAAGAAATATACAATCAGCTTAACAACTATTAGCAATTAATTACCTAAGTGCTGTTTTGATTCTTTAACAATAAAACAATTACCTGTACATAAATATATCCATTAAAAAGTACAGAACACTTTAAGCCTATCAAATGTTATAAAGGAATAAAAGTTTATTTTAAAAGCTAATAAGGGTTTCAACTTTTCAACGAAAAACTTCTTAATGGAAGATAGTGCTGAATACTTAATCATTTTACGTCTTAAAAAATAAACATTACAGTAATTTAATCATTTTACCGTACTTTTGGAGAGTTAAAAATAAAAATATATTAATATCCCTGTTGGGTACTAATCACTTATGTCATTGCTTTAAGATTTAATTTAAGTGATATAAATCAATCTTCATTATCTCGTTACCGTCACACCTTGCTTGCTTCCTCTATAATAAATCATACTTTCATGACCAGGTTCGTTACGAAATTAATAATAACGAGTTCATGCGATAAATGCCTCTTCTATTGCAAATTTTAAATAAATGGTAATCTGTAATAGTATTATATCGTAGTTTATTATAATTAAATACGTCTGCTGATTTATTTCATATCACATCGACGTTCCTTATCTATATTGCTTAAGTTACTTTTAGTAATTATACGCCGTTATCTATTTAATATTCTGTTAGAATATTTTAACAAAACTTACTTGATCATGTGAGCAAATTATTTTAATGTGTTCATGTTATCTGAAAGGTAATCTATATTCAGTGTATAATTTAGAATTTAAATATTAGTTTTAAAAGTATAAAGTAAAGCCTTGTAGAGGTTTTATTTAAACAGTACATTGTTTAACTGTACTGGAAACAGAAAGATAACTAGATTAATTCATGTTTTCTGCGTTATTACTGTTCTCAGTTTGTTTAGTATACTCTTTCTTGAATATTAATAAAAAATTTACGATATGGATCTCACCTTCATTTTATTAATAACAGGCTTATGTTTGTGTATTAGAATAATGCACAGTCTACTGTAATTACATTATAAAAATTCCTAAATCATCGATGTGATCAAAAGAGTTCCCAACGTTTTTCTTGCCTTGGTAAATAATTGCTACGCCAAATTTCTCAGACTTTTTTCTAGCCATACATAATATTTAGTAATATAAAAATTATGAACTGTATTCAGCTTTATATTAATGTTCTAAATTTAATTTTACATTAAATGTATAACACCCTTTAACTTAAATCTTTAAACATAACAAGAGTAAACATATTTTGTACATTTTTAAATAGTGGGTTAATCTTTAAATAATTTCCTCAGTTAAGTTTCTTATAAACAGATTGATTTTGAAAGTCGGGTTTAAACATTAAGTACAGGTTTTTGTGTCTAACTATTTACTTCTGATGGTCAGTCATTGGTGTTTCGGCTACTAACACATTAATTTTTATCATTGGCATCAGAGATATCCGTAAAACGACGTTAATAATTCATGATCACTTTCGGCCAAAGGTTCAGAGATAGATGTCACAGGGTATTTTCGTAAGAGATTTGACAGAGCTTTGAATGTTTTGAAATATGAGGGAAATATCTCAGTGGAAACTAGGTGTTCAAACTCTAATGCTTTTGTATTTCTCATTTCTATAAATTAAAATAGGGATATTAACAAAATAATATATAAAATAATGGTTACAAAAAAATTAATGGTAGCATTTTATTTAGAAAAAATTTCATATACGTAAATCATGAAATTCACGTTAACCTTTAAAGTTTTAGAAAGATTAAATTCAAGTAATTTTTGTTATATTGAACTACAAAAAAAATTTAAAAAAAATTCTTATTAATTATAATGTATTCATATCCTTTACGCTCTTCTTGGTAACTGTTGTCCAACAGTTACCAAGAAGTAAAATATATTCTTATTTGCAGTATACTTCCAATTTTACATTTGTATTTAATAACCAAAAGGTACCAAAATACATCCACACAAATTAAATTAAGCATAAATTGTTCAAGATATATAGTAAGGTATATGAAAAATACTCGTCTTAGAGGATTAGTACTTCTTTATATTCCTTTTAAAGTTGTCTTTATCCATGACAATAGTCATGGACATTAATAGTTTTCAATTCATAGTTGCTAAATGAATGTGTAGGCTATGTAGCAGATATATTATTCTTATAACTCTGATAATTGAATATGTTTTGTAAACTATAGTAAAATACAGATAGAATCCAACACTGTAAAGGAAAACAACGAAGTTGCAGATGAACGAGGAGAAATACGTTAAGGCGAGTAGCCGCAAGCATTAATGCAATTTGTCTTTGTTTGCTGTGATTTCCCACTACGTACACTTCTGGGAGAATTTATCTGACTCGGTTTCTGTGAGAGCTGACATAATTAGGTAGTAATACTGACAAGGAATTTCACATCGTTCTTCCACAGTTTAGTCACTGGCCCCGACTCGCTGTAGCATTGCGGACTATTTACATCTTTAAAGACGGGCAGAAGAGTTTATTTTAATGTAAACATTTGGAATGTTGAAATGCATCATGCATTGAAAATGATTGTTACTAGATTACATTTTTTCCTATTTGATGTAAAAATAACTTGACCCAAAAATAACAGTAGGCTAAAAATACCAACGATAAATCAATGTCATTGTAATGGACAGGCAGTAAAATGAAGGAAGATTGGTAGGTACGGAATATACTACAGAATTCAATGCCAATAATATGAAGCTGAAGTTTCGAGAGACGTTTTGGAGCAACTAGAGAATTTAGAAGGTGCCAGTTAACTGGTATTAAAACACTGATAGCTCCTACGGCACAGAAGATTAGGGTCAGAGGTTTAGAACATAACAACTAATATATAACAAGGAAACAACTTATTGGACTAAGAAATGCACAGAGACTCACAACTTGTAGAATTAGAGCTTTATAAATTCCTAAATGATTTTAAAACGTATTAGAATACAAATTAAAACACAATTTTAGCTCAAACCTTTCCATCTAATCGTGAAAATATCGATTTAGAAAGAATAAATTCAATAATTTTTTTATATTGAACTAAAAAAAAAATTATAAAAATTCTTATTAATAATAAGGTATTCATATCATTTACAGAGAAAGTTGTACTATTGATATGATAGCAGTAAAAAGCAAATGTGCGTGCTGAGTTTTATATAAAAAGGTATTAGGGTGTATATTATGTCTGGAAACACCCAAATATATCCTTTAATAATTTAAATATAAATTTGAAACCTCTTACAATCGTGATAGAGATTGGGCATCTACTTTTTGGAATAATGTTTTGTTATGTCACACCAACGGGGGACGTCCTGCCGAGGGTATCGTGAATATTCTTAATGGAAGCCTATACATTGTGATACATAATTTTAAAGGTAATAGCTTACTGAATTGAATGCCACAAACCGCATCTCAAGGGAATTATTCTATCAGAAAATAGAGCATTTTTAGTATTGAAAATTTACTGATGTTCAACAGTGTAATTTTAACATGGTTCTTGCCACAAAATGTTTTACACTAATTTTTTTAGCATTTTTTTTAAATGTTCAATTAAATAAAACAAAAATTTCATTTTAAGCTGGTTCTATTAGCACAAATTTGCCAGTTTTTATTACAGTACAATTATGGAAATACTTATGTTATTGATTTCTTATTACAAATAAAAAATAATGTATGCTGTTAGAAAAGTCTTACAACAAACGTTTTACCTGCATTTGGTGTCAAAGCAATTGTTCGAACTGTGTTCCTTCTACGGTTTGACAATGAGCCAATCTTGTGTAAAATGATTCGACAGAGTTGCCTAACATTTCTTCAGTTATCAAAGCAATCTCCTCTATAATCCTGTTTCTTAGGTCTTCCAAATTATGAGGCTTTCTTCTATAAACATTGGATTTTAAATGACCCCATAGGAAATAATCGATTGGTGACAAATCCGGAGATCTTGGAGGCCATTCGATTTCTCCTCTTCGGCCAATCCATTTATGAGGACACCTTAAATCCAAATACTCTCTTACCTGTCTCCCATAATGGGGTGGAGCACCATCCTGCTGAAACCATACATTATCAAAGTATTCTCCTGATGCAATTTGAATAGCTGGGATTTATTTCATTTTGGAGCATATTGTAGCAAAGTTCGGCATTTAAATTTCCATTGATGAAAAAGGGTCCAACAATTTTGTTACCTAAAATTCCACACCATACGTTCAGTTTTTGTGATTGCTGTGAATGGGACTCAGTAATCCAATGTGGGTTTTCACTAGCCCAGTAACGGCAATTGTGCCTGTTAACATTGCCATTTAGGAAAAAAGTTGCCTCATCAGAAAATAGTATGTTGGTCAGAAAATCTCATATTGTCATCACATTTGCGCATCACAAGTTCACAAAACTCAACTCTTCTGTCGTAATCATCCTCACTTAACTGTTGGATTAAATGAACTTTAAATGGTTTGTATTTATTAATTTTCAAAATCTTACTCACAGACATAGGGTGCATATCATGTTGCTGTGCAGCTTTTCTGAGCGATGTATGTGGGTCTTCAATAAATGTTTGCAAAACATCTAGTGCATGTTCTTCATCTGTTGCAGATTGTATCCTACCTGACTTTGGCCGATTACGTACACTCCCTGTCATTTCAAAACGCTCAATAGTTTTTGATATTGTTGAAACACTTATGGGATTCCTTTCTGGGAAAGTGTCATTAAACAAATTACAAACTTCCCGATAAGATCTTTGACGATCGCCATATCCTCGCATCATCAACAGAGTAATTCGTTCTCTTTCAGACAATTCCATTAAAATGCCAAATAAAAACTTAACTACTGTAATTAGATAACTTGTTGACAGCAATGCTTCAGAGACACTGATTAACTCGACAGGAATGATATGACCTTTGTCCATTTGTAATTCCCAAGCTTAGACCTGTCTAGTGAAAGCTCCATGCTCAACAAACTGAAACCTGTAGACCAGATGATTAATAACACAATAATGTTTCTCATAGGCTAGTGAACTTTGTCTCTTTAAACCTTCCTGCTGACTGGAAAACACCAAGTACAGATTCATAAGTAATCAGGGAAAGTGACTCATAAGTTTTATTCATTGTAATAAAAACTGGTAAATTTGTACTAATGAAACCAGCTTAAAAATAAATTGTTTATTTTATTTTAATTGAACATTTAAAAAATGCTAAAAAATTATTGTGTAACACATTTTGTGGCAAGAACCATGTTAAAATTACATTGTTGAACATCAGTAAATTTTCAATACTAAAAATGCTCTATTTTCTGATAGAATAATTCCTTTGAGATGCGGTTTGTGGCATTCAATTCAGTAAGCTATTACCTTTAAAATTATGTATCACAAGGTATAGGCTTCCATTAAGAATATTCACGATACCCTCGGCAGGACGTCCCCCGTTGGTGTGACATAACAAAACATTGTTCCAAAAAGTAGATGCCCAATCTCTATCACGATTGTAAGAGGTTTCAAATTTATATTTAAATTATTAAAGGATATATTTGGGTGTTTCCAGACATAATATACACCCTGTATATATTTAGATATAATATCTGCATGTCTCATAGTAACGTCATAGCTATATAAAAATGTTGCATACAGTTTTACATTTTCAGTAAAGCCTAGTATGCGACACGGTGTTGCGTACTTCTATCCTATAAATAGTCAAATACCGTAACTAGTAAATGGTCTTTGTACGAGGAATATCTCGTATATCAAGGAAAGCAATAATTTCACTGTTCAAGCGACTACAAATGCTAAAATCAAACAGGACTGCGGGACATTAATAATTCAAAGGATGGCCTGTAGACTGAGCCACTGCGTTCTCCATTCACGTTACTCTTAGCACCATTCTAAGTTTTAGCACTTTCATGCCCTGGTAGAAGCTACAGTATGAGTGATTACAGTGACGGGTCGTAGACGAACATCCTACCAGGTCTGGTGCACTAACTTCAGAGACAGTTCCTTCAACTGCAGGCAACACTGCATTCACACTGTCCAACTCCCCTACACAGATGTCACTGTTCACTCGTTTAACCAAACACTCTGTGTACTGAAAATGATTCAAATAATCACACGTAAGATTGTAGTACGTCGCACCAAAAGACACGAATGATGGTAACAAAACAATTGCAATCAATACTTGAACTGGCTCTTTAAATCGTATTTTCCCCAAGAACTGCATAGATAAGTCAATCTCAACACAAACATCTATCCCCATGCAGACGATTGTAACAACAATCAGCAACAGCGCTCCAAGCGTCTTAGCACAAATTTGATTATTTCTTTGAAAACAACTGATATCGTTGTCAATGTTTTCTGACATTCGAATGTTTTCTTTAAGGGTCAATCGCCTTGCGCGCATTATCAAAATCGATAAAATATCACTCATACAAAAAAATACATTTGGAATCCCAAAGTAAGCGTCTAATGAATCACTATCATTAACGCTAATTACTGACATTAATTTTCGCACAAAATCAACAGTGCGGCTTACATAAACCCAAGTAGAAAACAAAATCTCTGTTTTTGTGATGGAGCAATTATTCTCATCTGAAACAGAAATACCGAACACTTGGTAGAAACATAATCTAGTTTTCTTAAGATTATAATTAGCATGAACAACCATTTCATACTAATGTTTCGGTACGTATTCAACTCCAGGACTAAGCTTGCTGGTTATGTTACCATGGATAAAACTAATCTAAATTATGGAGTGTTGGTGAAGTGTACTATCGGTTTAGAGACTAAGTGTATTAGTGTGTTTATGTCAGTTGTCACTTCATATCATTGATCATCATATAACTATCGTAAAATAGTCTATTATGACGCTATAAATAGTAAAATATTAAAAGTAGTGTAATCAACTTCTATGCTTATGGGTCATTTCATTTTTTCCGACTGAATGTATCATTCCATTTTCCATTTAAATCTTTAACTAAAGCAATAATATTTAGGATCGACTTAATGTTTTGCGAAGTAAACATTTTAATGACATACAGGATCTTAACCTGTGGTATTTGTAAGTCAACCCTAAATCCGAAGCTTTGGATATGTGTGTATATGTATATATATATATATATATATATATATATATGAAGAAGTAAAGGATTTGATATTTAAGGATGTTAGTGGTAACAAACCTGTTATTAATAATAAACTAAGGTAGTATCAACTGTTAAAATGATATTATGTAACTATCTAAGAACAGCGGACGTATTCTCTATTAACAAGTTCAAAAGTAAATCTAGTATCTAGTATACTGTAAGGAGATAATAATTTCAGAAATATTGCAATAAATATTTACACTGGGAAACGAGAGATAAAAGTTGAGTTAGTTATATAATAACTTATAGCGAAGGCTGAGCTGTTATAACTCAGCTCGCTAGCAAATATGTGTATATTCATCAATCCCGGAATTTCATCCAATTTAACCATACAATTTTCTCTTTTTTTTTTTTTTTTTTTTTTTTTTTTTTTTTATTTTGTAACACATAATTTTACATAATCATGGCCCCACCAAGTCAACATGACTTATCGGTGAGGTCCATAATGAAACCTAAAAAAAGCAAGATACAAAATTACAGTTTCATTAATTATTTGTTTTGATCAGCTTATAGTTCATGCTTTTTCAAGAAAATGTTATATTGCTCTTTGTGTGGCTGTGGTGCTTCTATAACTTCAGATTTTTAAATATTGGCATTTTATATAGCATTAAGGGGATAATACATACATTATTCAGAGTATAAATAGATAATAAATTATATAACTGGATATATAAACAAAATATATAAAATATTGCCCATCAACAAATAACATTCTATAAATAGTTAAATATAAGCAACAAATCTCTAAACATTCAACAACAATAACAAAAATATCAATAAATAACATGAACCATCAAACAAAAACAATAACAATAAATATTTAACATTATACACATCCTAGTTTTTAACAAAATCTGGTTGATCACAGAAGTAACGAAAATTTACCCACTCATTCACTTCATTTGTCTGTTCATGTGTGTGTGTTTTAGATGTTAGTGTAGCTAGATGTAGTTTAGATGTAGTTCATGCTAAGTAGTCAGCTCAATGTGTGTCGTAGCAATCCATCTCTGCACTGCCTCTCTAAAAACCCAGAAGTTTCTCAAGCTTTCAATTTCATCTGGAAGTAAGTTAAAATAATATGGAATATAAAACTCGGGTAACCTCTCACCAAACTTTGTGGCCATTCTCGGTATAGAATAATTTTTGTGGAGAGTCGTGTGTTTTGAAAAAATCCTTGTTCTTTTTATTTTGTGTTCATTTTTTATTAAAATTATCCATAATATTTCTGTATATATATAACTGTTTGGGATTCATTAAAGTTTTAACCATTTCATTGTTTCCAAATAGTCTTATCAAACACCTATTTTGCAAATTCTTTTATAATGTTTAAATGGGATGTAGCAGCTGCACCCCAAATACCAATACCATATCTAAATGTTGGATTTCACCAGCGATTGATATGCAACCATCTTTACCTTATTATTGGTAACTTTATCACTCAACGTACATATAGCAGCAACACAAGGATTCAACCTTTTATGAAGACCATAAATGTGTTCATTAAATATCATTTTCCTGTCTAGAGTCAGTCCAAGTATTTGAATTTATCCACTAGCCTTATATTATCACAGTCACAAATTAATGTTAATATTAGATTTATGTAGACAGTCACAACCATGTAACTTAAACAATAATTTCTTCATTGCCTGACATGTTCTGGGGGCAAAAATGCATCATGGCTGTCTTCTGTCCGTTTATAATAAGTTTTTTTATCATGTGCCCATTTAGTTAAAATTTTAAAATCTCTATTTAGTTTCTCAGTTGCACTGCCTAATTGTCTATGTCCACTTATAATTACTATATCATCACAGCATAGGCTAAAATTGTGCAATCTGTTATCAGCTCAAATAAACCATTTAAATAAATCAAAAACATTATTGGTCCAAGTAAACTACCTTGAGGCACTCCTAATGTTATGGTTTTTAAATCACTATATTCATTTTCAACTTTCACAGTAAATTTTCTGTTTCTTAAATATGATTCAAACCAACTTAAAAAATATTCCTCTTATACCTATTCCTTCAAGTGATTTTAACAGTTCTTTTGTGTTCAATTGTATCAAATGCCTTACTTAAATCGATGAATAAGGCGAGTGCATGGCTTCTACTATTCATAAAACCATTTACTTTGTTTGCAAATGATTTTAAAGCGTGTTCAGTTGATTTATTTTTTTTGGAACCCATACTGGTTGGGGTTCAATATGTTGTTTTCTTTCAAATATTTATTCAGATAATTCGAGACATACCTTTCAAATATTTTTTCGATGGTTGGCAATATAGCTATAGGTCTATAATTACTAAATTGTTTCTTATCTTTACTCTTATATACTGGCCTTATTACAGAAATTTTTTAGGCTATCAGGAATACTCCATTTTGTAATGAGGTGTTTATCATTCTAGCTATCACATGTGCAATTTTTCCAGAAACATATACAACATCTTTAGCTCTAATTTTGTCACTACCTGGGGACTTGTCGATTTTTATAGTATCTATTATATCCCTTATGGTTCTATAACTGGCAACGGGTATATAAAGATATCCATTTACATCATGATCTCTATGGCTTATCTCGCTATTTGGCCTATAGGGGCATGTATGTGTTTAGGTTTACAACTCCATTTAAAAAGTAGTCAGCAAAACCATTCACTATATCATATTTGTTCCTTGTCTTGCTCATAGCATCCATTATGACTTCATCTACATTTTTCTTTTTTTTCCTTCCAAGCAGTTCATTCACATTGGACCATAATTTAACATGGTATCCCATTTAACATTTTCAAATTGTCGGTTATAGTAACGATTTTTTTGATTTTTAATAGCATTATTAACTTTATTTCTAAAATATCTATATATATTCCTATTTCTCAGATTAGTCGGGTCACCTTTCCACAACTTAAATAGCCTATCTCTCTCTTGTGTCATTTTAATTAAATGATTATTCATCCAGGTTTTCATTCTTTTAGGTCTAGTGATTTTTAGGTTGACCTCCTTCTTAATTAAACAATCATTATAAACAGAATTAAATTTGTTTGTCAATACTTCAAAGCTATGATTTATGTTCACAATTGTATCTGCTCTGATCAGCTCATTCCAATTAATTTTGTTTAATTTAGATTTAACTAGGGCTTCATTGTACTTGTAAATATGCTTTTCAACTCTTTCTTCACATCTTTCCCATTCTAATTTCAATGTGATTGGATAATGGTCTGACATTTTTGACAAGATGATTCCAGTTTGAATTAGGTTTGCGTTGCTTCTCATATATATATGATCCAGACATGTTGCTGTTAAATTACCCGCTCTCACTTCTTCTCGAGTGTTACATAATATGCCTCTCTGTAGTCCCAAGGTCGACAAAACAGTCTCATACTGCAGTGTGCCATACATATTATCATTTATGTCTATGTTGGTATCACCTATAAATATTAAATTGCTATATGATTTTAATCTAGTTAATACTGTTTCAAGTTCATTCAGTGTTGTATTGATGGGTATACCTGTACTGGAAGTTGGTGGTCTGTAAATAGTGTGGATGCAACATTTATCTGCGGATTGTGTACTTATAAATTCTAATTCCAGTGTTAAGGATTCATAAGAGTTTGTGTGAATATTTATTGGTGTGTATTGTAATTTTTTTGAATTGTAAAAAACCATCAACCCTCCACCCACTTTATTATGTCTTAATTTGTAAATCAATTTATAATCCAGGTAATCTAAACTGAACAAATTTATTTCTGATTCATTACAAAAAATTTCAGATAATATTAAAAGAATATCGAATACATGAAATATCGAATAAATATACAATGAAACTATTAATAATTGAATCAGAACGCTACGTAGAGAAACGCGGAAGTGGTTTCTGTAATTTAATAATGGTTTCCGGTGTAAGGCGAATTGCTATAGGCTGAACCTCACCTTGTCAATATTGAGTCCTGTTTCCTGAACAAACTTTGGCTTTGTTTTATAAAGTAACATAATTTAATTCTTCTTTGATACGATCTGTTTTATTTGGCAAGCAGCCTTAAAACGGATAATTAATAATTATTTTCATTGCTTACAAGGCAGCTGCAGTTCGTAATTAACTTTATAAAATCAATTTATTTACGTATCGTGATAATTAGTGTGTTTAAAGGATTAAAAAAATCACCAAGAGAAAGAGGTTTTCCCACGTATAACAAAACATTTTTATTTCATTATTAGATCACTTTATTCTTTTAGTCTTCTAGAGTCAACACATTTTTTATTAAGGTTCTTCTTAAAGGAAATACTCTAAAGATCCTAAGATAATCGACGGAAGTTTCAAGGTATTTGAATCTACTCCGTGAACCAGCTCAGGCCTATGTTCCACACCATCAATGTAATTAGTATTACTACGGACACATTACGATTGGTGATACTTAATTTTGAAATGACTAACGAGTGTTAATGGGGGTTGTATGACGGTCTATAATCCATCTTTAGAGGAAATCTTTATATAAATAAGGAAACTCAGCATAATAAACCCACGTGAAATAATGTTTTGACCTACATGCACAGCTGCAACTGTGGACATGATGAAATTGAATGATACAACGTTGTGTAAATCCACAGGGTCATAAGGCAACATCATATTATTTAATACAAATGTCCTTTGGATAAATTAATCCAATTGCCTTAAGTTCAATTTTATGTTGTCTCCAAAAATAAAAGAAAATTTCTATTGAGCAATATTGTAGTCTAGAAGCCGAGAACCAATTTCATTGTAGAAGTACAAGATCTATTATTACAAATAGATAGAGAAATTTCACCAAATAAAACAAACACAAACAAACAAACACACACACACACACACACACACACAAACGTCAGCCACGCATGATTTGGTGAAGATCGAAATGGAAGAGATTTGAAAGGGTAAAAAATTAGAAACAATATTTTTTTCTTAAAATTTTTTAGTTTTCCACACTTATAACCGACCATATATACACAATAGTAATAGTATACATCAATAATAACAATAATTTAACTTATATAACTATAAAAGTGATATAATCTTCATAAAATAAAACAGAAAGAGAATGTAATCGCTATTTTCAACCAAATATGCTGTTGCTGATATAAATGTTGTACCGATACTTATTAATGACTATTGAATGTATTGGTACTAAGTTTCTAAATTGTTATTTAACATGCACTTGTTCAACAATCCAAATATACGTTTGACCTTGGGCAACTGCATTAGCTCATTTATCAAACACTTGCTTTATGACTGAAATTGTTTACATTTGCGACGGAACTTTTATGTTTCCAATCCATTTAACAAATGGGAGCTCTATGTTTGATCAACTTACATACTAGTTTGAGTATTGAAGATAAAGTTAAATTTATGACTTGTTATGACGGGGCATCTTCACTTAAACAGGTTATAGATCAAAACCTACTAAATATCCATTATAATCATAAACTTAATTATTTTGATATGCACTGGAGACTGTATTAGATATAATTTAGAAAACATGTGCATGCAAACAATGGAGGAAATCATACGCAAACCAATTACATATATTTGATAGCTTATAATATATAAGGTGGATTTCGATGAAAACGATTTTTGTCCCTACATTCGAAAACCACCTCGAGATTTTATCAAAATGTATACCATGGTATTGAATTTTAATAAGGTCTTTATAAAACGTATAATGTTCACTGTTTAGTTTTTTTGGTAGCAAAAATCATTAACGATTAATTGAATGTTGACTGTAGGGATTGTTTTATGTTTTCAAAAATCTCAGTTTATAAGGGCTGTCGTTGGGCTTTTGCTTTTACTCATGGAAGGAACGTGGCGCCATTGCGATGACATAGCGTTCGTGGTGTCATTAAAGTGGTATTAATAAGAACTGTAAAATTCACGGATTAATTTTTTTATCATACAAGGCTTTATGATTGAGAAAGTATCAAATATACATGCTGAGCGTTAGAGAATCCATTTAACTTATAGGGACTTGAAATTTTAAATTCTGTCTCTCTGTCTATATTGCCGTTTACCTGTTTGTCTATCTGACTGTTGGCACAATATGTTTAGAACAAACTAAATTAAAGGACTGAAATCTTTGATGAATCTTGATTTTAATGTGAAGAACAACGACTTTGATGCTAATGTATGTTCCATGGGATTTTTCAAAGCGCTGGAATACATTACGCAGAGCAAATAGTTTAGTAAATATATTTGTTAAAAAAGAAATTACAATCATTTTCACTATTATACATGGTAAGATACGTAGCCTAACTATCAGAATGAAACAAGCTATTATCTTGAAATTTTGTAGGCAACCTCAGTAAAGTCTGTTACGCGACACATGTGGGGAGTACTCCTACTGTATAAAAGTAAGTTATATATGCTAATTCTAATCAGCAGGGTCCTGTAAAACAAAGTAGATCAACCCACAAATGAATCAAAATCTACGTAATCCTGTTGGCCTTCGGGGAATATTTCTTTTAATAACCTAAAAACTAAAGGTTGGTAAAAACTCAAACATAAAAACATATCGAGTTTGGTTTCTACACAAAGTTACAACTCTTTTTTACTATTTATTTGTACAATTAATAATATTACTACACATCTTTTTCCACTCTTTTAGTCTTATATTAATTGTTGTGGAACAGTCAGTATTCTAAGCAATACACAACTTTGAAATTGATAAGATCGCAGTAATAAAATTATTTTATTAAATTCGTACATGAGATACAGGTACGTAGTGGAAAACAGATAGACAGTCAGATAGATACAGAGAAACAGGTTTTTTCCCTTAGTAAAGGTTTAGCAAAATATAAAAACTTCAAGTTTACAGGTTAAATTCATTCTAGAAGCACACAGGAGTTCTGACTTTAGTAATTGCTAAGCAAAATATACAGATAACAGGTTAATTCATTCTCGAGATATAAGCATATCTAACACTCAGTAAAATTGTACTTTGCACAATGTTATTTAGTTTACAAATTGGTTTATTTACAGATTTTCTCGTTGCCATTATAGAAAACATAAGATCAATGTAAAAAATTTTTGTAACACTCAGCCAAGTCCCATGGAGTGACATACACCGCTATCAAACTCGATGTTCCTGATGTAAAATAAAGCTCCATGCAAGATCTTCAGGTTATATACGTTTTATATGTATCGAAACAGACAGAAAGACAAATAGATAGATATACCCGAAACGAAAGTTTATCTGAACACTGTGTGATAGGCTTCATAATAACCAATTTTCGATAGTATCGTTATTTTTGTTCCATGCATACAAACTGATTGATCGCTACAGCCATTGTAGGAACAGTCTTTAATGTATCTCAGTATAAAAATGATATTTTCTACCCGGTAAGGTTTTGTGCTTTCCGTCCCTGTAATTATATCTCTTTATCTCACTTTCCCTCACAAGTTGATACATTTTCTGTCACTATCTTATTTACAATCGCTAAAATATACTGCGCACTGTATGATTGGTGTAGAGAATACAGATACAGTGTTTTTCCAATTACTCTTAGTCTATGTTTAATATGGTTTAATAAAAAATACAATATTATTACTGCAGGACACCCTTTTGCTGACAAGGATGCCATATAAGTTTGTTATGGGTTTTATATCGTTATTGAAAACTTAGCGCTCGGACATAATACACAATTATATCAATATTTAACGTATCATAATTTTGTATTCTAGAAAGCTGGCAGCTAAGAGAAGTCAATATACTACAAGATGATAATATGTGTATAATAAAATATGTTTTAAATAAATTCAGAGAATAAATAAATGTAGAAATGTAGTTTTCATATTCTTTCCTCCTTGGGAAAAAGAGGTTAAGTCAAATTTTTCACATACACAAAAAACATGTTTTGATTGTTTCTGGATGGAAAAAATCCACTCTTTCTAATGGTACAAACGGTTTAAGTAAGAAAAGTCTTGTTTTAATTATTATTTTCAGTAGATATAAAGGGTCAATGTTTAGTTTTTTGGTCGACATGGTATAAGTCGTCATATGCCTTTTATACCATATTGATCAAAAAAGGTATATGTTGACTTAATATTTTTTTTAAATTACATATTAAGGTACATAAGGCTTACGTCAGACTTATTCCATTACGATCAATTGTTTGTTAAGTACAATAGGGTTAAGTCTGACTTAAACTTAAAGTATATTGGAATAGGTAAGGTCTTAAGGAGGTATGTCTGACTTAACTCTTTTTATATCAGGCAACTATAAACATTTAGATAATTGTTTTAAGGTATTTTATAACTGAATTAAGTCATTTTTACCATGAAAAACGGCAGGTTTGTGAAAGTAATGGTAAAGGAAAAAATAGCCTACAGCTTTAGCAAGTGATCAGCTGTTTATTGAAATCTTAATCTCAAACTTAGAGATGTTGGTTGGTATTGGTAGGCCTATTTGAAGGTTTGTTCCCCAAATTAATAACTAATAGTTGAACTAATAACATTGCTGCTTCCATTTTTACAATGAAAAGCAGAGGATTCTAAATACTCAAGCTTGCTTTTGAAATGTCAGGAAGTGCAGGTAAGATCAATACAAATTCTTATTCAGCAAATTGTTCTATTGCCAACTTAGTTAATTGATAACCTAATTTAAAATTTATAAAACTATACTATATTACCAATCAAATCCAGTTAAAACCTAACATGATCTATTTATGGGGTCTATTTACATTTTTTTTTTTTTTGGTTCTAGACAATTCAATAGAAATGAAGAGAAAACATAGTTTAGAAGAAAAGGGAGAAAGCCTTTACAATGGTGACAAAAAGAGGACTTCCGTTTCCACTTATTTCACATAAAAGTCAGCTTTGTATTTAAATAGTACATTGTTTAAATGTACTGGAAACAGAAATATAACTTGATTAATTCCAGTTTTCTGCGTTATTACTGCTCTTAGTTTGTTAGTATACTCTTTCTTGAATATTAATAAAACAATTTACGATATGGATCTCACCTTCATTTTATTAATAACAGGCTTATGTTTGTGTATTAGAATAATGCACAGTCTACTGTAATTACATTATAAAAAGTCCTAAATCATCGATGTGATCAAAAGAGTTCCCAACGTTTTTCTTGCCTTGGTAAATAATTGCTACGCCAAATTTCTCAGACTTTTTTCTAGCCATACATAATATTTAGTAATATAAAAATTATGAACTGTATTCGGCTTTATATTAATGTTCTAAATTTAATTTTACATTAAATGTAATACCCTTTAACTTAAATCTTTAAACATAACAAGAGTAAACATATTTTGTACATTTTTAAATAGTGGGTTATTTAATCTTTAAATAATTTCCTCAGTTAAGTTTCTTATAGACACATTGATTTTGAAAGTCGGGTTTAAACATTAAATACAGGTTTTTGTGTCTAACTATTTACTTCTGATGGTCAGTCATTGGTGTTTCGGCTACTAACACATTAATTTTTATCATTGGCATCAGAGATATCCGTAAAACGACGTTAATAATTCATGATCACTTTCGGCCAAAGGTTCAGAGATAGATGTCACAGGGTATTTTCGTAAGAGATTTGACAGAGCTTTGAATGTTTTGAAATATGAGGGAAATATCTCAGTGGAAACTAGGTGTTCAAACTCTAATGAATTGTATTTCTCATTTCTATAAATTAAAATAGGGATATTAACAAAATAATATATAAAATAATGGTTACAAAAAAATTAATGGTAGCATTTTATTTCGAAAAAATTTCATATACGTAAATCATGAAATTCACGTTAACCTTTAAAGTTTTAGAAAGATATCAATTTAGAAAGATTAAATTCAAGTAATTTTTGTTATATTGAACTACAAAAATAAATTAAAAAAAAAATTGTTATTAATTATAATGTATTCATATCCTTTACGCTCTTCTTGGTAACTGTTGGACAACAGTTACCAAGAAGTAAAATATATTCTTATTTGCAGTATACTTCCAATTTCACATTTGTATTTAATAACCAAAAGGTACCAAAATACATCCACACAAATTAAATTAAGCTTAAATTGGTCAAGATATATAGTAAGGTATATGAAAAATACCCGTCTTAGAGGATTAGTACTTCTTTATATTCCTTTTAAAGTTGCCTTTATCCATGACAATAGTCATGGACATTAATAGTTTTCAATTCATAGTTGCTAAATGAATGTGTAGGCTATGTAGCAGATATATTATTCTTATAACTCTGATAATTGAATATGTTTTGTAAACTATAGTAAAATACAGATAGAATCCAACACTGTAAAGGAAAACAACAAAGTTGCAGATGAACGAGGAGAAATACGTTCAGGCGAGTAGCCGCAAGCAATAATGCAATTTGTCTTTGTTTGCTGTGATTTCCCACTACGTACACTTCTGGGAGAATTTATCTGACTCGGTTTCTGTGAGAGCTGACATAATTAGGTAGTAATACTGACAAGGAATTTCACATCGCTCTTCCACAGTTTAGTCACTGGCCCCGACTCGCTGTAGCATTGCGGGCTATTTACATCTTTAAAGACGGGCAGAAGAGTTTATTTTATTGTAAACATTTGGAATGTTGAAATGCATCATGCATTGAAAATGATTGTTACTAGATTAATTTTTTTTCCTATTTGATGTAAAAATAACTTGACCCAAAAATAACAGTAGGCTACAAATAACAACGATAAATCAATGTCATTGTAATGGACAGGCAGTAAAATGAAGGAAGATTGGTAGGTACGAAATATACTACAGAATTCAATGCCAATAATAAGAAGCTGAAGTTTCGAGAGACGTTTTGGAGCCTCTAGAGAATTTAGAAGGTGCCAGTTACCTGGTACTAAAACACTGATAGCTCCTACGGCACAGAAGATTAGAGTCAGAGGTTTAGAACATAACAACTAATATATAACAAGGAAACAAATTATTGGACTTAGAAATGCACAGAGACTCACAACTTGTAGAATTAGAGCTTTATAAATTCCTAAATGATTTTAAAACGTATTAGAATACAAATTAAAACACAATTTTAGCTCAAACCTTTCCATCTAATCGTGAAAATATCGATTTAGAAAGATTAAATTCAAGTAATTTTTTTATATTGAACTACAAAAAAAAATTCTTATTAATTATAAGGTATTCATATCCTTTACAGAGAAAGTTGTACTATTAATATGATAGCAGTAAAAAGCAAATGTGCGTGCTGAGTTTTATATAAAAAAGTAGTATATATACATATATATATATATATATATATATATATATATATATATATATATATATATATATATATTAGATATAATATCTGCATGTCTCATAGTAACGTCATAGCTATATAAAAATGTTGCATACACTTTTACACTTTCAGTAAAGTCTAGTATGTGACACGGGGTTGCGTACTTCTATCCTATAAATAGTCAAATACCGTAACTATTAAATGGTCTTTATCTATCTAGGAAAGCAATAATTTCACTGTGCAAGCGACTACAAATGCTAAAATCAAACAGGACTGCGGGACATTAATAATTCAAAGGATGGCCTGTAGACTGAGCCACTGCGGTCTCCATTCAGGTTACTCTTTGCACTTTAAGTTTTAATGGCAAGTCATTTCAGTTGAAAAATCTGGAAAAGACTTCAGAATTTTAAAGATATCAATAAGACCAATAATGATCTGTGGTCTGAGGCGCTAAGAGGTCTCTATTGAACTATGTTTATATATATAAATATGTGTGTAGTTAAACATTTTGTGGAGATCAATTTCAATTCAGGTTTCTCTTTTAATGTTTCAAAGCAAAGCACATACGTATACATCTTTACTTGCTGAAATACCTTTGGATCATCATCTGACTTATGTTATTTTTCATTTAGATCTTATCAAGTCATGTTAGAAGTGTAGTTTATCAATTTTGAAACAACAGAAAGTTTCATGCAGGTGCCAGTAGAACATCCAGCTTATTTGCTGTGGAACTACAAACGTCGTGCACAGTAGCATTGTGAGATCTAACACAGATAACGAGTAGGAGTAGTCCAAACTGAATATTGTCCAGACGCTGTCCGGAAATGGATCACCAATGCTGAGACTGAGCCTTGATAGTGTTTTTGTTATCCGGAGATCAGACTTAACGAATAGCTTTCTGTTTGACTTAGTTGCCAAGAATCCACGTCTGTAGTTGTTCCATTCGTTTATTAGAATTGGCAAAAACGATAATAATATCCAGAAGTTGTAAAATATTGACACTCCATAGAAGGAGGTTGTTTGGCTTGCTTCGCTCAAGTAGTAAATAGAAACAAATGCAACTGGAATGCTAAATACGTTGGTAGGAGTGTAGAGGACTACAAAGGGAAAGTACCAGTAGTTGGTTTTCAGGTGGAGATGCTTCATCTTAGAGTGGAGTTTTAGCATTTTCATACCCTGGTAGAACCTGCAGTATGAGTGATTACAGTAACGGGTCGTAGACGAACATCCTACCAGGTCTGGCCCACTAACTTCAGAGACAATTCCTTCAACTGTAGGCAACACTGCATTCACACTGTCCAATTCTCCCACACAGGTGTCACTGTTCACTTGTTTAACCAAACATTCCGTGTACTCCAACTGATTCAAATAACCACACGTAAGATTGTAGTACATCGCACCAAAAGACACGAATGATGGTAACATAACAATTGCAATCAATACTTGAACTGGCTCTTTAAATCGTATTTTCCCCAAGAACTGCATAGTTAAGTCAGTCTCAACGCATACATCTATCCACATGCAGGCGATTGTAACAGTCAGCAAGAGCGCTCCAAGGGTCTTAGTACAAATATTATTATTTCTTTGAAAAGAACTGATTTCCTTGTCAATGTTTTCTGACATTCGAATGTGTTCTCTAAGGGTCAATCGCCTCGCGCGCATTATCAGAATCGATAAAATATCACTCATACAAAAAAATACATTTGCAATCCCAAAGTAAGCGTCTAATGAACCACTATCATTAACGCTAATCACTGCAATTAATTTTCGGACAAACTCAACAGTGCGGCTTACATAAACCCAACTAGAAAACAAAATCTCTGTTTTTGTAATGGAGCAGTCATTTTCATCTGAAACAGAAATACCGAACAATTGGTAGAAACATAATCCAATTTTCTTAAGATAATAATTAGCATGAAAAACCATTTCATATTAATGTTTCTGTACCTATTAAACTCCAGGACTAAGCTTGCTGGTTATGTTACCATGGATGAAACTAATCTAAATTATGGAGGGTGAAGTGCACTATCAGTTTAGAGACTGAGTGTATTAGTGTGGTTATGTCAGTTGTCACTTCTTATTATTGATATATTAGCCTGTTATGAGGCTATAAATAGTAAAATACTAAAAGTAGTTTGATGAGCTACTATGTTTTATTGGTCATTTGAAATGTTGTAACTGAACGTATGATTCCATTTTCCAATGAAATTATTAGTTAAATCAATAATATTAACGATCGATATTAACAACTATTTTGTGAGGTAAAAATTAGAATTACATACAGGATTTTCACCTGTGCTATTTGTAACTCAGATGTAAATCGCAAGCATTAGATAGTGAGGTAACCAGCTCTCTCAGTTGAAAATATTATATTTTATAACGAAATATAGAACAAGTAATAAATTCATTTTGACAACAATTTTCTGGTTTATTTTTTTGAGGGTTTTTTTTCTTTTTAACTGGGTTACATATATGAAGAGGTAAAGGATTTAATATATAGGGATGATATTTTCAACAAACCTGGCATTAACCAACAGGAGATTAAAATTGTATATTAAATTTAAGAATAAACTACAGAATCTTATTTATGACGTCCAACTCACTTATTATAAATATTCAAAGTTAATTTCTGAACAGAATTACTTACTGTATAGTAATAACTGTTAAAATGAGATTATGTAAATATCTAAGAACAACTGACGTATTATCTATTAGCAAGTTCAACAGTAAATCTAGTATACTGTAAAGAGAAAATAATTTCAGAAATATTGCAATAAATAAGTTCACTGGGAAACGAGAGTTAAAAGTTCAGTTAGTTATATAATAACTTATAGCGAAGGCTGAGCTGTTATATCAGCTCGCTAGCAAATATGTGTATAATCATTAGTCCCGGCATTTCATCCAATTTAACCTTACAATTTTGTCTTTTAGACGAAATATCCAATAAATATAAAATCAAACTATTGATAATTGAATCAGAGAGCTACGTATAGAAACGCGGAAGTGGTTTCTGTAATTTAATAATGGTTTCCGGTGTAAGGCGAGTTGCTATAGGCTGAACCTCATCTCCTCATCTTGTCAATATTGAGTCCTGTTTCCTCAACAAACTTTGGCTTTCTTTTATAAAGTAACATAATTTAATTTTTCCTTGATACGGTCTGTTTTATTTGGCAAGCAGCCTTAAAACCGATAATTAATAATAATTTTCATTGCTTACAAGACAGCTGCAGTTCATAACTAACGTTATGCTCTTTTTATTTGAGTATCTTAATAATTAGTGTGACTAAAGGATCAGACAAATCACCAAGAGAAGGAGGCTTTCCCACGTATAACAAAACATTTCTATTTCATTATTTGATGACCTTATTTTTTTAGTCTTCTAGAGTCAACACATTTTTTTATCAAGGTTCTTCTTAAAGGAAATACTCTAAAGATCCTAAGATAATCGACGGAAGTTTCAAAGTATTTGAATCTACTCCGCGAACCAGCAGGTCTTCGTTTCACACCATCAATGCAATTAGTATTAGTACGAACACATTACGATTGGTCATTTTAAATGTGTAACGAGTGTTAATGGAGGTTGCATGACGGTCTATAATCCATCTTTTAAGGAAATCATTATATAAATAAGGAAACTCAGCATAAGAAACCCACGTGAAATAATGTTTTGGCCTACGTGAACAGCTAAGGACATACAGAGAATTATGAAATTGAATGATACAACGTTGAGTAAATCCACAGGATCATAAAGCAACATACCATTGTGTAATAAAAGTGACCTGGAGCCAAACAATTCCAATTGAATTAAACTGAATTATATTTTGTCACCAGTAATAAAAAGAAAGAAAATTTAAATCAAACAATATTATAGTCTAGGAGCCAAAAACCAATTTCACTGTGTAAGCCCTTAGTCTATTGCTGTAAATAGATAGAGGAATTTTTAGGCAAAAAAAAACAAGTCAGCCACTCAAGACTTGATGGAGATTGAAATGGGAGAAATTTGAAAGAGTACAAAATGGGAAACGAAATTTTTTTTTAATGTTTTAGCAAGTTTAACATTCTTTAGAGCGACTATAGATATATACTAGTAATACAATACATAAATAGTCATATCAATTTAAAATAATAAAAATATAAAGAGAATGATATTGCTACCCTCAGCTAAATGTACGCTCTGTGTGGTTGCTGTTGCTACCATACATGTTGTACCGATACTCATTAATGACTATTAAATGTATTACTACTAGTTTCTAAATTTTTATTTTAACATTAACATGTTAAACAATCCAAATATACTTTTGACCTTGGGCAACTGCATTAGCTCCTTTATCAATCACATGCTTTATGACTAAAATTGTTTAATTTTTAATGTATTGTTTAATGAATGAAATTGTTTAATGTTTAATGTATTGTTTAATGAATGAAATTGTTTAATCCACATATATAAGGTGGATTTCGAAGAAAACTATTTGTATCCCTACATTTGAAAACCACCTCCAGTTTTAATAAAAATGTATACCACTGTATGGAATTTTACTAAGGTCTTTATAAAAAGTATAATATTCACTGTTTAGTGTTTTGGAAGCAAAAATCATTAACGATTAATTAAAAGTTGGGATTGTTTTTTTGTTTAAAAAAAATCTCAGTTTATAAGAGCTGTCGTTGGGCTTTTGCTTTTACTCATGGAAGGAACGTGGCGCCTTTGCGTCACGCAATGACATAGCGTTCGTGGTGTCATTAATGTGGTATTATTAAGGACTGTAATATTCACGGATTAATTTTTTATATCATACAAGGCTTTAAGATAGAGAAAGTAGGTATCAAATGTATATGCTGAGCGTTAGAGAATCCATTTAACTTATAGAGACTTGAAATTTTAAATTCTGTCTCTCTGTCTATATTGCCGTCTACCTGTTTGTCTATCTGACTGTTGGCACGAGATGTTTAGAACAATCTAAATTAAAGGACTGAAATTTTTCATGAACCTTGATTTATATGTGAAGAACAACGACTTTGATGCTAATTTATGTTCCATGGGATTTTTCAGAGCGCTAGGAATACATTACGTAGAGAAAATTGTTGAGTAAATTGTTGTTGTATAATTGTTAAAAAAGTAATTACAATAATTATAGCCATTTCAATATTATACAAGGTAAGATACGTAGCCTAACTATCAGAACGAAATAAACTATAATCATGAAATTTTGTAGACAACCTCATTAAAGTCTGTTACGCGCCTCGTGATGGGGCGTAATCCTACCGTCTAACACAATGTTTAAATGCTAATTATAATGAGCAGGGTCCTGTAAGTAGATCAACCCCCTAATGAATCAAAATCTACGTAATCTAGCTGGCCTTGCGGGGATGATTCTTTAAATAACCTAAATACTAAAGGTTAGTAAAAAAAACTAATATAAAAACATACCGAGTTTGTTTTCTACGCAAAGTTAAAACTCTTTTGTACTATTTATTCGTACAATTAATAATATTACTACACATATTTTCCGCTCTTTTAGTCTTATGTTAATTATTGTGGAAACAGTCAGTATTCTAAGCAATACACAACTTAGAAATTGATAAGATTGTAGTAATAAAATTAGTTTTTAATTATACGTCCCATGACATGTAAGTGCAATTACGTATGTAACCAATGACATCACGACTATAGTTAATTTTACTCAAGTAGTTAATTGTAAAAGTTGGTATTAACGTTTACCTTCGTTTTAAACCCCGTTTCAAAAAAAAAGTATAGTCAACCTATAATTACTATAAAGTATTTTCATATCAACTTTATCAAAGATGAAAAGAACTAGTTTAACTATGTTATTTAATCACTTTCACAGTATTATTTCAACTGTAGCTGTTTAGGAAAGAAATATTTCATCAATTAAGAAACAAAATGCAAGCAGTATACACACAGCGAGGCAAGACAGATGTACGAGTAAGTGTAAAAAGTTGACAGAGCAGCTTAAAGAGAATTTAATTGTGATGTTTAATTGGGATGTAGTGTTTGTTGTGTTGCGAGCGAGACAGCGGGTAATGTTGCTAATAAGCGGAATACAACAGTTGCTAGGCAACCACGGCTGGTAACTTTAGTAAGGCAAGAATAGTGAAAAGTCTCTTTGCCGAATTCATACTATACTATGTACTATTCTACTCAACACTTGCGAAAGAGATTGGCCGTCACTTACTGTGAATTAAAAAATGTAATGAGATCTAAAAGTTAAATAGTTTACAAGCAAGTAATGGTAAAGGAATGTTATAAGAGCTGAGATACATTTAGCAATAGGTAAAGTAGTATTTTGTAACTTGGAATTTTCAGTTTATTGAGCAAACTGAATACTAATTTAATTACTACAACATGAGTTTGTAATTGCTAGATATCCAACTAACTGACTAGATAATTTTGAAATGATCCATACATGATGTTGTACTATAATGCAGTTATTGTTTCTGCTCTTAAACATTGCTTATTTTAGAACTAACTGCTGCAGATTGCGTCCAACTGGCTTTGATTCACCAGATATGCTAAAGTTAATTTAACAAAAATTTATAAGGCTTTCTCACAGAGAGAATCGATTAAATATTTATCAACAAAAATTTATTAGGCTTTCTCAACAGAGAGAATCAATTAAAAATTTATGAATCGCTAAAAAAACGTCTCTTCAATTCAATCTAAGTATTTCTCATATGGGAATGTTTTACTAAAAAAAGTATGTTTAGAATCCTTGGTTATAACAGTTTATTTTTATACCGAATCTGTAGTTATAAGTTTACTTTTAAACGGTAAAGTAGTCCATATGTGAATTTTGAATATACAGTGATACAAAGTAGGAATATGTCAAAACACGTATTGTGTAACATAGCTATAGTTTGAAGGGTTGATGCAATGCAGATGTTGGGTTATCTACATTCGACTTCTTCCTCTTATCGCAGCGTCTGGAGTACGATTTCTGATAGGCTTCGCAAAGTCTCACGCTATATTGGAAATGCCCATCATAAAACACTACATTGCCTAATTAGAAATGACGTTACATTATAAATTTTAATACCATAGTTAAATTCGTACATGAGATACATAGTGGAAAATAGATACACAGTCAGATAGATACAGAGACACAGGTTTTTCCCTTAATAAAGGTTAAAAAAAATAAACAAAACTTTAAGTTTATAGGTTAATAAATTTTGAATTCTGGCTTTAGTAATTGCTAAGCAAAATAAACGTATTACAGGTTATTTCATTATCGAGGTGTAATCATATCTAATAATCAGTAAGATTTTACTTTGCATAGAGTTATTTAGTTTACAAATTGGTTTATTTACAGTTTTACTCGTTGCCATTATAGAAAACATAATATCAATGTAAACATTTTTGTAACACTCAGCCAAGTCCCATGGAGTGACATACACCGCCATCAAACTCGATGTTCCTGATGTAAAAATAAAGCTCCATGAAAGATCTGCAGGTTATATACGTTCTATATGTATCGAAACCGACAGAAAGACAAATAGATAGACATACCGAAACGAAGGTTTCCAGAAAATTGTCTGATAGGCTTCATAATAACCAATTTCGATAGTATCGTTATTTTTGTTCCATGCATACATACTGATTGATCGCTACAGCCATTGTAGGAACAGTCTTTAATGTACCTCAGTATAAAAATGATATTTCTACCGGTAAGGTGTTGTGCTTTCCGCCCCTGTAATTCTATGTCTTATCTCACTTTCCCTCACAAGGTGATACATTTTCTGTCACTGTCTTATTTACAATTACTAATATTTACTGCACAATGTATAATTATTGGTGTAGAGAATATAGATGTACAGTGCTTTTCCAATTGCTCTTAGTCCATGTTTATGGTTTAATAAAAAAATACAATATCACTGCAGGACACCCATTTGCTGACAAGGATGCCATATAAGTTATTATGGGTTTTATATCGTTATTGAAAACTTAGCGCTCAGACATAATACTCAATTATATCAATATTTAATGTATCATTATTTTGTATTCTAGAAAGCTGGCAGCTAAGAGAAGTCAATATACTACAAGATGATAATATATGTGTATAATAAAATATGTTTTAAATAAAAATCAGAGAATAAATAAATGTAGAAACAGAGTTTCATATTCTTTCCTCCTTGGGAAAAAGAGGTTAAGTAAAATTTTTCACATATGCATGTTTTGATTGTTTCTGGATGGAAAAAATCCACTCTTTCTAATGGTACAAACGGTTTAAGTCAGAAAAGTCTTGTTGAATTATTATGTCAGTAGATATAAAGGGTTTATGTTTAGTTTTTTGGTCGACATGGTATAAGTCGTCATATGCCTTTTATACCATATTGATCAAAAAGGTATATGTTGACTTAATATTTTGTAAAATTACATATTAAGGTACATAAGGCTTACGTCAGACTTATTCCATTACGATCAAATGTTTGTTAAGTACAATAGGGTTAAGTCTGACTTAAACTTAAAGTATATTGGAATAGGTAAGGTCTTAAGGAGTTATGTCTGACTTAACTCTTTTATATCAGGCAACTTAAACATTTAGAATAATTGTTTTAAGGTATTTTATAACTGACTTAAGTCATTTTGACCATGAAAAACGGCAGGTTTGTGAAAGTAATGGTAAAGGAAAAAATAGCCTACAGCTTTCGCAAGTGATCAGCTGTTTATTGAAATCTCAATCTCAAACTTAGAGATGTTGGTTGGTATTGGTAGGCCTATTTGAAGGTTTGTTCACCAAATTAATAACTAATAGTTGAACTATCAATAACATTGCTGCTTCCATTTTACAATGAAAAGCAGAGGATCCTAAATACTCAAGCTTGCTTTTGAAATGCCCAAGTCAGAAAGTGCAGGTAAGATCAATACAAATTCTTATTCAGCAAATTGTTCTATTTGCCAACTTAATTAATTGATAACCTAATTTAAAATTTATAAAACTATACTATATTACCAATCAAACCCAGTTAAACCTTACATGATCTATTTATGGGGTCTATTTACAGTTTTTTTTTGTTCTAGACAATTCAATAGAAATGAAGAGAAAACATAGTTTGGAAGAAAAGGGAGAAAGCCTTTACAATGACAAAAAGAGGACTTCCGTTCCACTTATTTCACATAAAAGTCAGCTTAGTATGAGTAATCAAGGTAAGAATGTCACTGATCTTAAAAACGACTACTGGTATATCTTTTTAGTATTTAAGACACTTAGACCAATTTTCAATAGAATAATAACTGTGGGCTTTCATGAAATTACTGTAGCAATAAATTTAACAAAGTAATAAGGTAGCTTCTCAAAAATGTTGAACTATGTAGCTTACCTATAATGGGAATTTATTAATAGCCTAGTAATAATTTAACTTGTTAACTTAAAGTAAATATTCATTATTAAGATTCATATATCATTTTTAGATGTCAAAACGACAGGAGAAAAAAAGAAGATAGTAACATGAAAGTACATGAGGATAATGACAATATAATTCACGGTATTAATGAAAATACTCTGAATGTTGAGACAAACACAAGGATTGTTAATTTCTCTTTAAGGTATGTTAAACTATTATAACTATATAAATAATTATCTTCTTAAAATATACTATGAAACTGGCTAAATCAGAGGGAAGTGGGTGATTTGACATCCCTGGACAGTCCGTGTTACAAATAATATTATTAATTTTTAACTCATATTGTTTTGATAGCCTATATAAGTACATAGCCTATTTGGCTCGCACAAATAGTGATATACGAGTATATTCTTATTCATTATGTACAAATGAAGATTACTAGGATACAACATGAGTTTAAAAGAGACAATTTCAGTAAATACCCCCGTCCTGGTCTGGTCTGTTTCAAGGTGTATGTACACATAAGTCTAAACCTAAAACGAAAGGCTAGACATTGTGTACTCAGTTACGTCTACAATTATAGACTGTATATCCCAATGTCTAGAATTTGTAAATTGAAGAATTTATTTATACAATTATTATTGTTCTAGATGGAATACGCTCACAAGAAGAGAGCGCTCCTTTGGGAAATGGTTCGAGTAAAGCAGAAATATCCGGTTGTCCAATTATTCTTTATGCTGAACAGGATAGTCTGATAGATGTTCAAAATCTTTCGTTCATAATTGAGGTATATGATTTGAATAATGTTATGTTGTCTGAAGTTGTACTAGAAGAAGTCGAAGAGGACTTAAAGGGAAATGAATTCACAGGAGTTGTAGAGAATGAAGGTCCTGATTTCTTGAAAAACATGGATATGGTTAAATCTGAAACAGTAAAAGAAGTTTTCAAAGTGAAATTGAAGTTAGGGTCGGTTATACAGATGCTATTGAAGGTACAGTTGAAAGTTGTACAGTTGATGTAGAACATAATCCAAATAATTCTGATACAGTTTCGAAGAAACGAAAAAAAGGAGAGGGTCCATGGGTGCGATCAAAACGACAAGAAAAAATTACCAAAAAAAATATGGACAAAGTTATATTATAGCTAAGGGAAAGGAAGTTAAAGAGAGACAAATGAAAGAATTGAAAGATTGTAGAATGAAGTGTAAGCAACATTTGAGTTATGAGATTTGAAGAAATATATTCAAAGAATATTGGAGCCTTGGTTCTCGGGATTCAAATGTTCAATTTGTAAGTAGTTTAGTTAAAGTTGAGCAAACACAATGTTCAAGAAAGAGAAAACATGATTCTAATACAACAAGAGAGCAAACCTTTTGGTACCATTTTGAAGTTAATGGTAAACGCCACAGAGTGTGTAAGAGCTGTTTCTTGAACACATTAGGTGAGACAAATAAGTTTTGATCACTTGATATAAACAATAAAATGCAGTATACGTCAGGAACAACCAACCCATACATGACCCTGACTTAGTAGATATTGATCCAGACAGTTAAAACGTTATGATAAAAATAATTCATTCAATTTATGTGTGTTTAGTTGTGCCAAACTATTAATATTCTATGTTAAATAAGTGGACTTAAATCCACATGATCTAAGACGTAATTCCTTTTTACCTTAATAAAACTACTTTTGATTTTAAGTTATGATCAAAAGGGGTTAAAGTTAAGGTAAAAATGTTTTAAGTCTTAGATCTCAAGGAGTTAAGTACACTTATTTTCTTTAAAAACCAATATTTATTCATAATATATTTTTAATACGACAGATATCAACCTTTTAAACTATAAGACACAACTTCTACAGAGTTATAGTGTTTGAGAAATTAACACCATTTATACAAATATGTGTGTTTTCTTCATCCTTCTCCCCTGTAAAGGTAGAGTTAACAGACTTAACACCTTTTGCCCAAACAGCAAAGCATTATAATCGAACATGATTAATATCATATGTACTGTATATGGATGATTAGAACGTGTATACAAACTCACCTGAAGAGTGAAATTTGCATGAAACATAATTTCTACATAGAAAGGATGAGTTTCATAGTGACACCTGATCAACTTTGAGATTTGTCTGAGTGACATTGAAGCTTACCACTCAGTAAGCTAATACAATGTCTCGTTTGTATGCCGTGGATGTGGAAACATATTTTTACGTATTGGCTATCTCTGTATCTGTCCGCAAGATATATCGAGGATGAAATATGTTTTAGTATTGAAGTTTTGTATGAACCCCCAGTGGAGCCTGTTCCGCGCCACATTATACTGTACTTGTACGCCACGTAGTGTAGTGTACTTTGTTGTTTACGGAAAAAGAAAATCAGAATCATAAATACTGCATAAGACACTTCGTGTATAAATTTTTGCATTTAAATTAAAACATTTGAATATGAATAATTACATTTACTTATTCATCACATATTTTTATACCGCAACCATTATGTTTTATTAACTTATTATTTGCACTTTATCAATCAATCCATCTATATTTTAACATTTCAATAGTTGAAAAAGTAAGATTTTAACAAGGATGCGTTGTATATTATAATTAGTTAATTGATTGTCAATTAATGAAACCGTTCGCAATACGTATTCTACTCAGATAAAACGAATTCTATCGTTGTAGAAGAGTGATATCGGAAACACTCTCCCAGTGATGGAGGATCACCTTGGGATTTACCGATCTCCTGGGATAACTACTCCTCCCTTCCGCTGAGTTTCAAACGCGTCTACATCTATTGTGTATCCTGCGGCTTGTGTTATGAATATACCCACATCTAAGCTTGGATTATATTAATTATTTTTCAGGCTTATAAAGTGTACAGTGGTTTAAAATCCAACAGTTCATGTGGTGGTGAATAAAATTTAAAACAGTTGTAAATTAATTAATAAACTTCAAATAAGGCAGAAAACTCTTCGCATATAATATATTCTATTTCCAGCTTATGAGGGTACTGATTAACGACTGTTTAATGTCTCTGTGGGCTATTTATATCATTATATATTCTTAAATATTATATTATTTTATATTCAACATCAAATACGTAGAACATTATTTCGTTTGTAGGGTATATTAACAATTTAAGTTACAAAAAGAAACACTTAACATTCTTCAAAGTAAATATTCAGAAACTAATGAAAGTAAGTTTTGAAATGACGTTTTAAATCTTAACTTACAGAAAAAGGTACTAAATAATCATAATAATTTCTACTCCAAATATAACAAATAACTAACTGAGTCATACCTTTATATTACACAGACAATGTAGCTGTCAGTAGTATAGCTGCAATATTATTGACAATAAATAAGTATTATTAACTTTACTAACTAGCATTAACCCTTTACATTCAATATAATTATCAGTATTCTAATCTTACTATGTATATGCCTAATGATCTATACGAAAATATATTTAGAACAAACTACTTAAATACGTGATACTTTTAAAAACACCCTTTTTCGCTACAAGCCGTAAAAACGCTTTAAGATTTCATGGTGTTGACACTATGGAGGATAACTCAAACAATGACATGTAAATTTAGTTACATGGAAAGAAGCCTAAATGGGTGTTACTAGCAGTGATAAAAAACCTTGAAACCATTTTGTTACGACAAGTAGCCTTGCAATAATGTGAGCGATGAAACTGATGTCTTTCCTTATCATGTCTTACAATTCATTAGTTGTCTAACTAACTAAATCAGATTGTATGTTAAGCAGATAATTTTGATCTCTTAAAGTTCTGTCGCTTATTAGCATCTTAGTATATATTTTCCTGCAGGATTCGTATGCATAATAAAATTGTAAGGACTCCTCTGTCAAAAATTCAATTCCATTGCCATCAAAACTGATTCAACCAAGGATGTTTGTTGTAGTGCAGTAGGTTTCAGTGGAAATAATTTGCCCTTTGTCTTTCCAAATGATGAAAACTATGCAGGACTACCATGTTTCTAGGGTGTGAGTTTTGGTTTTACTGTTCCTGAACACAGATTTACCAATAACAATAATTAATTGGGAACAAAGATTTACCTTGAAAAGCTTACACTCTTTCTTCCATTATTGTTTTTCTGTACATGTTTTAGTACATAAAAAATCAATAAGAACGTAAAAGAAGTAAAAATTAACTAAATAAATGTTAGTGTGTGATATTATGGCTTAATTGAAGATAATTATAGATCCAACATAACTATCCAAGCTATAATCTATTCTCTATGTACTCTTATAATTTTATTAAGAGCCCATTTACGAGATATTAAATAGCCAACAAGCATACAACCTAAAACACGTTTTCCCAACTGTAACACGCTAGTAAGGATTGAGATACTCGCTGTGAGCACAATGACGCCTATATTAATGACTGGAAGGTCAGCTCTCAGTCTTACGGCCAGAGTGTCAATAGTGGAGCACGGCTCGTTAAGCACTGAGATAGATTTTGTTGTCAATACCACCACGTGACTGAGCCATCTCTATCAATCACTGGCAAGAACATGGATCTGAGCACCTGCAGTACTGTAATAAAGTTTACTTGTTTAAAAGAAGCTCGTGGTGTAAAGCATCCATTTCAGAATACGTATATTAAAGAAATTATCCCTGTTGGGTTGTAACAGTACATTCATTAGCTATTAAATTTGTTGCATTCAACACACTTGTTACATTCAGTTGTTACACTTACATGTGATAACTGGCTTGAACTCCTCTTGTTATTCTTACACATATTTTAAGACAATTAAAATGAGAGAGTGGACTGAAAGGAATCTATATTAGGTAGTATAAGAGAATGCGTTACAGAACTGTAGTGATGTACTAACTCTCTCTGAACGAAACTATGCCATTTAAACTGTGTATTGCTTTCACCAGAACTTATTTGTCCTTGTCTGACTTTAAATTTCATATAAGGAAGTTTCAAACTCTAGCAGTTCTCTCCTCTGTCCATCCAAAACTAAACATCACACAAGCTACAGGGATGATGCAAAGTACAAGCATTGAGATGGTGAAATAGTGCAGTCATTGAAGCGAAAAATACGGTCTTACCTCCGAATTTTTTTACTGTGAAACCGATTTGCATGAAATGTTGGAATTAGGCTCATCTTACCCTTAACTTCAAAAGTAAAAATGATCTGAACTCCGCCTATTATTTTTTAAGGGGTGTAAACAACCCCTTAATGAAAAAAATCGACATTGAGCCATTTTATCGCTAGAAAAACATGTTTAATAGTAAGTGGTGAAATTTTAAAGTGTTGTATTAACACATTTACCTCATATTATTAAAATCATTTTAAACCCCTTGAACATCTTACAACCCTTGCAAACAACCCCTAAATTGAAAAAAAATCACAAAAAAATACTTTGGTATGATATAAAAGATGTAAGTATAGAGTTAGTAATATTTTATATTTTCTATAATAATTATTCAAATTTTAACCCCAATTTCAACCCTTGAAAACTACCCCTTGATAAAAAAAATTGTTAAAAATTGTTTTTGATAAAATGAAAAAGGATTTAAATATTATTCCACACTCTCGAAAATGATTATCATATTCTTAAGCTTTTCTACCTTTAAAACTACTCCTAAAATTAAAAAACAGGTAAATATATATGATTACATATTATTTAAAAATAATTTAATTTAGAGTAAAAAATTGCCATTTATTGGATAATATTTACAAATTATACAAAATTTACTCAAATGTGTTATATATACATATAAGAAAGTTGGTATGTATTCATGCCTACGTTTCCAAAATATATGAGCCATATTATGTATATTATATACACATTAAAATTAGTTTTTGGGTCTCTATTATACTGAGTACTTTCACATTGACTCCAAAATATTCACAGTCCGAAATTTTCAGTTACTAAGTAGCAAAAAATATGATAAGTTTTTGACCATAACTCCTTCAATTTTTATGCTATCACAATTTATAAAAAAACCATTGTTAAAGTTAATTAAGAGAGCTACAACATCCTTCATTGCAATATATAGTTAAAAAAAACCTTTTTCTCAACGGTTGAAGGGTTAGTGGGCTTAAGAGCGGCTGTGATTGCGCTACCACGCGCTCTTTAAACAATCATATTTCCGTCAATTTTTGTTTTACAGAAAAATTAAAAAAATCCAAATTGTTTTTCAGATTAAACATACCTACATTTTTCATACCTACACTTTTATTCGTATGTGTCGTCATTTTTGAGATATTATGAAAAAAGGTGGTTTTTTTAAAAAAATTTGAAATTTTTTTAATCGTGACTTTTTTGAAAAATATGTGTCCTGAAGCAGCCAAAACTGATACAATCTATTAAACTCTTCATAATAAAGTTGATTCTAGGTGGAATACGATTAATTTTAATTTTGGTGAAATGGCACTTATGAAAACCATTGATTTAAAAGAAAAAACATTAGATGCTCCTCTTATTTGCAATACAGCTCACTTATTTTACGTGCAAAAGACTTTTAATAGTGCTCAATTTTAAAGGCTTATTTAAAAGCACTATAAAAACTCTTTTTTATTAGAATGCCTAAAATGCATCTGCTCGCCGCTAGATGGCATTGACCACATCGATTAAATTTCAGACAAAATAAAAAAACGGCTTTGATTTTTTAATATCTAGCTTAATATTGCACTTAGAATACTTTATAAAAAACATAATTGTTCTTTGTTTTACCTGCTACAATTGTGTTCCTTATACAATTTTCGATAAAAAGTATATTTTTTGGAGATATTTGCATAAAAAAACCGATGAAAAAACGTGTAAAAATTGCGAATTTTCAATTGCCAATAACTTGAAAAGTATTGGATTTTTCGAAAAAAACGTTATAGATGATTTTTTTGCTTAAAATTAGGCTTTCTATCGATACCCGAGGTTATTTTGAAGAAAACATAAAATTCACTCCCGAGAAGGGGTGGCAACCACCCCCAGGGTGGTTGCGGAGTTCAAATCATTTTCAATTTTGAAGTTTAAGGGTAAGATGAACCTAATTCCAAAATTTTATGCAATTTCGGTTCACAGTAAAAAAAATTTCGGACCAACAATGCTTCAATGACTGCACTAAAGGAAAGTCTATACGCCTAAGTCATCTTCGCGGATGGCAATATAAAAAAGTTTAAACATATTACTTACAATCTGACAGAGCCACGTTAGTGCAGAGAATGCGTGAATGAATCCAATGAATGATTTTAATATTTATACTAAAGTAACTTTTTTTAGAAAAATTTAATGTATAAAATAAAACAATTAGGTTTATTATGAAGCATATCAGAGGATTTGGAACTCTTTTATTATTCTATAAAGATACAAGTAATTTTTTTCGGGTGCCTTCTTCAATCCAAAATTGACTATTAAATATATTCTGATGCAATCCCAAATTACCTAAGGAGCTCATGGAATAAGCATAATTTCTTCAGTGTCAAACAATTCGGACTTTTCATGTTCTCCTCCGAATTTCTGGAAAACAGTAAATGAATTCAAAAAACGAGATAATTGACAACAAAATCCAAACTAGCACACCTTTCCAAATATGTTTTGAAATTTAGTAAACTGGACATATACCTTAAATTAGTTTACTTTCCTTCGTTAGATATCCGGGCCAAGTTTTGTATGAAATGTTTTTCTTACTGTAGACACTCAAATTTATAAAAGACTTTAAATGCCATCTTTATGGAATACATTATAATTGAGTGATCTAAATCGCCTAATAAGAATTGTATTGTTTTTTATTCAACCCATCACTGACAGAACTGACTGACGTGGATTAGGGTTTGAGATGACGTTAAGAACTACATGGCAGTCCAGACCTTGCAGTGTAGCTTTCTAGCTTAACCTGAATTGCTTCCCATCATTCATCTAAAACATGATATGTTCAAGTTTAATGAAGCTCCTAAATATTCATAGAGAAATTTAGATTAGGTCATGTTTAAAAATACAAACTATCGTGATATCTTAAAGGACAAGTTTTGTGCAGAGTCCTCCTTACAACTTACTCCTCGGTATTTCGATACAGTTGAAATGATGAGATATAGATAACAAATTATTGACTTATTTGTGTTTTACTATATATACTTGTATTAATGACATCAAACAGCTTTGAAGGTTCTAAATTATACAGGAATGGTTACAAATTTAAAGTGTAGTTTATTTTTTAGTAAAACCAAACCTAGAGACTGTCTCGCTCCAGCCCTCATTCAGAGCTGTTGTATGTTATAGCAGCAGCAGATTACCAGAGGTCAATAACCAAGAAACAAGCATACTCAGCATTGCTGGATTCAGTTATATCTTGAAAATGCTTATTCTTAGATAAAGGAAACCACAGTGCACAAAGAAGACGACTTACCAATTGAACAGGACATTTGCTTTAAGTATATTATGTAGATTTCTATAGTAATCTTTCTATAGAGATTTCGAAAGATCATTAATTGGATTTCTTAAAATCGCAAATATTTATTATGAATTAGCAAGTACCAGAATTAAAATTAAAATTATTATGACTGTCTACCGGTAGTGATATATGAATGAGCCAACATTCATAAGAAACGTCAACTTTATAACGTTTAAAAAGAAGCATAGATCATATTGTAAAATATGAAAGCAAGATATTTTTCATAAATTAAATCCATTAGTTGTGTGCAATTAAAACCATCAGAATCATAAATGGTCTTATTTTGCTAAATTTGTAAATCGTGAGAAGTATAAAATCATATTCCGGTTCATAAAATTTTAATAAAGTCTTGGATAAAGAAATTAATAATACATTGTGTATTCTGAAGTACTTTATTGAGTAAGATTATTTTTGTAAATTGAGAGACTATATCGGATGACTGTTATAGGATTTAACGTTTCATAGCCATTTTGTCTGGGCGGTGATTTGTGCGTATAGCTACGTCTCTGAGGTGTAAGCTGATTAGCCTGTTATCACTAGATTGATCCCTAAGTGTTGCGTAATGGCTTTACAGCCGTAAGGCAACTGTAGCTAATTGGTTTTTTCTTTTGGCGTAATTAAAATTACTAATTAGATTAAAACATAATACTTATATATTGTGTTATAATTTTAGATTTTTTGAATAATACTTCAGTACCTCGAAATGATTTTTTCAAATATTTTAAATTAATTACATCTTACATTATACTTAGCTGTATGTTATGTTTTCCTGACATATATTTGCACTTTGGTTTATTTAACTATTATTAAAAAAAAAAAGTAAAGAATGTCTTATTTTACCAGGCAAAGTTAGGGCTAAGAAGCCCTCTCTAACACTTAACCTTCACCTTTCTTATTGTAAGAAATAAGTGAAATGAGTACTACTAATCGTACTTTTGAAGAGTTTGATTAGTATTTTCTGTTTTCGACTGAGTGTTAGAAAAGTCTATCACTTGAAAGTTTGGAAAAACTCTATATGGACAATCTCTACTGTTGTGGATAAAATATGGTTAGAAATTATGGACTTGCCAACCTTTTATAAAAAAAAAACTCTTATACATTTTTTTTTTATAATAAATATATTTTTAAAGTGTTATAGGCAACATGTTTAATTTCAATACAAAACCGTTTATGTATTTTCACTTTTTAACGAGACTTTATATTAGCACCCATTTTATATTATTGTCAAAAACATAAGGTAGTAGTACATCATACCATGTATATCGCGTAACAGGCTAAACTGAAATTGATATAGTCTCTAAGCCTACGGTTCTTTTAATTACAGACAGATTTTAAAACAGATAATAACACAGAAATGCATGTTTAAATCCCCCGGCAACAAAATTGTGTCAGCCTACTGGATGATAAGTTTCAACGATACTCATCCAAATACCATAATGGAATGTGAGTCATCATAGAACTCATGCTTTTCTTTGTATAAATGTAATTTTGCACAAATTTTCTAATCCACAGATGAAATATTAGTTGAAATATTTTTTCTCATTACACATTTATAGTTTTCTCTATTAAAGTAATAAGTATTTTTTATTACTATAGTAGTTTTTTACATTAAGTCACCATAAAATGATGTTCTTTGTATTGAAATAGTTAGGCTAAAGGCGTTATGTTTCATTTTCAAATCGCTTACGAGTGTACTGAGTTTATACTTAGAGGTTTATCTATTATACTATTTTCTTGTTGGTATCTTTTTTTCCCAATGTCAAAATATTCGCTCACCTTCAGGGAAATCCCATTGCGTGCAGAGCACCCTTATCAAACTTAGTATCACTCGTACAGAAATTTCAAGTTGAGGTGTATGTCAATTTTCGAGACATACTGTAGGCCGGTAGACAGTTTAAAAGTCAGCCACTTGAGTGGTAGACTTCACTAATGCTAAGCCATTAAATATTTAACCTTGTATTGCAAAGTATTATAAAAGGAATGGTTTAGCTGTAATTATACCTAATTAATTCGAATTGTAGAACCAGATAATAAAAAAGTCCTTTTTGTAAGGTATCTGGCACATTATTGTAATAATGTCTTAGAGGTTTAGTTGTAATTATACCTAATTAATTCGAATTGTAGGACCAGATAATAAAAAAGTCCTTTTTGTAAGGTATCTGGCACATTATTGTAATAATGTCTTAGATTACATACCAATAATCTAGATAGACGGAGGAAAATTGTGTTAGAACTACTGCAAGGTTTTGTAACAGCCCTAAGTAAATACAGCTTGCCACTGTTTGTTCCACAAACACATTTGCTCTGTGTCTGCAGTGTGCATCGGTTTAGTGGAAAACTATTTCTTTCCTCAGTCCTTTTTTTATGCATAGAAGACTGATTTATCCATCCACAAGTATAAAAGTTGTTTTAGCATTGATTACGAAACGTTCTTTATACTGTTGATGATTTTTAAGTGATATATTAATTGTGGCCAAAATTGTAGTACTCTTTTCATACATGCACGGGACCCGGAAGTGTTCTTTCCAAACTTTCAAACAAGGCCGAAAATGTTAGCACTCGCTCGTACACGATTAGAAATAACAGATTATAGAATAAGAAGGCTATGATACGAAGAACTTTGATGCCACGTTACTAGACTATAGTATATATTCTGCTTAAAGATGTCTGGTGATGGAGAGTAGATCGATTTCTTTAAAAGAGAGCATCTTGAAAGGAACATTAAATGGTATAGTACTAATTTTTTTGTTTATGGAAGTATTAGCTTCTATGTTAATATCACTTTTTTGTAGCCAATATCTTAATCGTTAGGTCTACTTAATGATTGTCTCACATATACTAGGTAAATACATGGTGAAAGTTTAATAGACTTTAGTAGTTTTACACTTGTGTATTTAATTTGTTACTTAAGAAATGTCAGTCCACACAAGTTCTGCACGTTATTTGAAAAATATTACGCTTTAGATACTAAGTTGTACAAAGAATTTATCATCCAAAATTAATCCAAGTTAAAAGAATATTTAGGCCCTAACACAGATCAATATTTTTTAATAACAAGGAATGTTCATTTGTATGCACATTTTAATGCTAGAGACTACTACAAAAATATTAATTATTTACCAACAAGGCTGTTTTGTTTGTGTAAAGTGCATAGGGCCAGAAGCAATCAGGGAAGTGAATACTAAATATTTAATAGAAGGCAAACAACAGCCCGGGACAGCTTCGACTCTGGAAGCTGGTCTTTCTAATAGTACATAAAATGTTCAATGGGGTAGAACAAAAGTATCGGCTGTTTGTTTTGCAGATATTGATACACTTTTATTTTATTTCTTTTTCCTCAATAATCTAGATTTTTAAAAATGGGTATATTGAACTTTCTAACACTATCTGAAAGAAAGTTATGTTTCAAAAAATTACTTTTTTACAGTGTCCGTATGTAGTATTCAATTAAATCTGAATATAGCTCTAATAAAAATATAAGAATGTTTGTAATTGTAAATTGTTAGTATTTATCAAATCATGCAACATCAAAATTTCGTTATTATATGAAAAATAATAACTTAATCTAAAAATGGAAACTAAAGTAGAATAATATGGAATTTTATAAAATTTTTAGGATTGAAACCCTATGAAAAATGTTAGCTCAGTACTAAGAACTTGGGCAGATTCTGTATATTGAACTGAGGAATTAACACAAATAAAACTATGCACTGGAAATCAGCATGTAAAAGTAAACTTTCCCATCATTGACACTGCAAAAATATAGTTAAGACTGTAATGTTTTAAAAGTTTAACATCTCATACCCGACATAGAACTAGTTAAGAGCCGATAAGGACCACTCTAACAAATCTTCCTCTCTCACAGCTTTGTCTCTCTTTCATCTTGATTAGTAGTTTTTATAGTGAAAGAGGTTAGATCACACACACACACACACACACACACTTTATTTTAGTGCCTTTTCTGTACCTTGCTATATATTATAGTTCAAATAAATTACAGTAACAAACCAATTCTCTTGTTAAAAAAATCACAATTATCAAACACTCTTGATTTTGAATCTACTATTTCCAGTAAGAAAGAGTTGATGCTCCTTACAGATACAAATATCAACTCAAGTCCTTTTCCAACTCCTAATTTAAAATGTATACTAGATTCTTAAAGTATTAAAATATCGATATGGTTTCAATTTGTGCTAGTAAAATAGTAACATTATCTTTACAGGTTATAATCAGTATTCTGTAAACATGCAAGGAATGGTACGGAGAGGATATTACCCCGTCACACCTGTCATTAATATGTCGGGATTATGGGTAGCAGACAGAAACAGTTGGAATTTGGAAGTTTTCCAATTCCAAGTTGGAGGAAATCTGGCCGACTCTATAAAGACGGTAATTTTAGTTAACATTTCTCATATTACTAATCTATTGCCATTATTTTCACTATATTCTAAAAAAAAAAAAAAAGTTTTGTGTAAAGTAGACATATTGCTGAATATCTTTCGTATAATAAAAAAAGTAAAATTGAATACAAAATCATACCACTTTAATGGTTCGGATTGAACTTGTTTTATAAACTCCCTAGTCTTGAACCTAATTTATAATAATCATAAAATATTTTATATTCAAATCAATTTAAAATCAAATTATTGAATAATAAATATTATCAATAATAATTAAATACTTTCATTATTTTTAAAGTGGTATTTAGTACAACCCATTTTTTGGAACCTACTAATTGAAAGACAACTACAAAATATAACGTCGCAGCGTGCGAGTTCTCAGATGAGAAAATACGGGGATACGAATCTGTTTAAACCTACTGGAACAGCAAAGAACCCTGATGGAACATGGTGAACTTGACGACATGAAGGTTATTAGTGAGAAGGTTTCGCATGTCACCAATATAATTCTATGTATTGAACTATTTACGACTAATTTATTTATGAGTTAATCGAGTTTTGACGCTTTTTTTGGTAGAATAATAGGGCGATAGTATCTTAATATCAGAAGGAGATCCAGACTTTAAAATAGGTGTTATATATCCAATCTTTAATTTAGTAGGAAAGATGCCAGCAGCCATAAGAGCGTTGAAATAAACTGTGATATGAGGCGATATTACACCGCAGCAATGCCTCAGGATCATAGGAGAGATATCATCGGGGCCAGCACCCTTGTTTGTGTCGAGCGACATCAACTCAGCCTCCACTTCTTCACAGGTGAATTGACATGAAAATATAGAAGTTGTTGCTTCAAGGTTGTACACTGGTGGATTTTGTGACGAGGACCTGTAGACCGAGGAAAAGAACTTGGCGAACAAATCACAGATACCCTGCGGGTTGTCCGCAAATTCAACATAAAGCTGCATTTTAGAGGGAAGAGACGGTACCCTCGTAGAAGATTTTATATGATTCCAGAAGGCACGTATGTTTCCCTGAATAGACGAGTCAACAGTGCGGATGTATGTCGAGTAGCATTCTCTCGCCAGTCTTTTGCAGGTAGCACGAGCACCACAGAACTGAAGATAAGTCCGATCATCAAGACTCTGTTTGAAGCGCCTATGTAAAGTCTTCTTTTTGATTATCATCTGTTTGAGATCGGGAGAAAACCAAACAGGAATGCGCTTGATTCCCATATATTTGGGTGGGCTTGCTTTTCTAATAGTGCAACTTAACTGTGAGCAAAATTCAAAAAAACCTATGGTCAACAGAGTCTGTAACATCAAGTAGAGGGTAATTTAGGCGTTGCACCCATTCAAACACGAAGTTAAGGTCACATTTTCTTATATTGGGAGTAAAGACACCATAGTTCAGTTCTTCTTTGGGGCGCACGAAGATTTCCATTTCCAAAGCAGGATGATGGCATTCGGCTGCAAGGAGCGGGTCAGAGGCATTTAGGACGCGTAAGGCTTCAGAAGAGAAGACCAATGCATGTTATATGCAATTTAAATATATGCATGTTATGGCATATATAAAAATGCTGTATGTAGTGGTTAAATCCCTTTGTCAGACCGATTGTAACACCAAGCACGAACTCGGGCTGCACTTCACTAACATGTAGGGTTGACGTTTATAGCCTACGTTCTGCTACACACCACCCGACATGCAACAACTTTTTTAACAATCTGGAAATCCTTTATAAACCTCGTAAACTCCTGTGGAATTTTGTCTAATTTTATAGACAAGTATATAAGTCTTGATTCATAATAAAAACTCTTAATTATAAAATGCCAAAACATTTATCCAATCAACATTTAATAAATATTTATATATGTAGATGAACTATAAATTGGTTTCATGTTTGCTGATATGTATTATGATCCATCAGAGATTAAATATAATTAAAAATTTAGAGACTTGAATAGTCGTTGCTTACGTTTATTATAAATTTTATCTTCAATAATTTGTCACCTATAATCTTTTTAATTTTTACACATTTCATTAAGAAAAGGATTTCTAGCGTAGTAATAATATTAATTACACTGGCATACTGCAATTCCCACATGTTGATAGCTGAACAAATTGATCAGTTCTATGAAGCTTTGCAAGATCTGTTGATGAGCCTATTACACCTATTGAAGATCAAATAAGTCCCTGAGAGACCTTTAGTAGTGATTACTCTAAGTAGGGATTTTAGGCACATACTGAACATGGATCAGGATTCTGGGTCCTATCATGCACGGCCAGAGGATGATGATATCGACCTCAAAGATAGTGCTACTTTACGTGCACACGAACCAGTCAACACAGGAGGTTTCCTGTGTGAGGTTTCACGTCCTACACCCGTGACCTAGGCGAACCAGTACAACAGCATCTTGACGTCTGATATATCCATTACTAGCCATTTGGCAACATATTTACGTTTTACAAGGCCTCCACTGTCCATAGTAACTGCATCATGACGTTTAATACGATCATCATTAGCAGTATCACAGGTAACAGTGAAGTGGCTTTGGTGTTATTATTATTAGATTGATGGTATCTTTGCATCAAGTCATTCAGCTGTAGCTCCTGACAAATGGCAACTACTAGCTCTGTACGGCAACTGCCTCCAAATATCGTTATCCCCTTTTGAATTGTGTGTTTTTAAAGTTGATTTACAAGGAATGCGATTCAATCTTGGACTTCAAGAGAATCAAGATTCACCTTTTGCAGTATGCAGATTTATGAAATTCAGTAATACGTGAACTCTCCTGTTGTTAAAAACCATCGTTAACCTGTGAATGTATTTTGCTGTTTTCCATTAACTATTTACTTATATTTTCATGAAAAAAACGGAAGCTGGTGGAGAAGAATTTCAGAGGTAGAATTAACCACAACGTTCAAAAAGATTAATCTGCTGTAGTATTATGCATATACCTGTAATAATAGAAGAAAAACATTAGTTGTATATTTCTTCTCTGTGTGATTTCAACTCCAAGTGGGATTTAGTACTATAGACAATTTTAATAATTCCACAATATAAATTTAATATCAAAAGCGTTTTCGCTGATTAGGGTATCATCGATCGAGGGATGATGAGATGATATCCTAACCAGAAAAAGTGATTTTGATATTAAATTTTCATTTTTTAAATAATAAAAATGTATTTTGTATCAAAAACCAAAAAATATTACTTCATACAAGATAAAACTCAGAAAATGAAAAAGGAGGATGGTTTTAAACAAAATTTTCAAATAAAATCTATTTAATAATATACTGTAATCTGGAGTGTTTGTGAGCTTTATAGCAAACCATATTACAAATAGCCTACATACATGAATGGATTTAGTTTATTTATGATTACGATGTAAGTGATCTTTGCTTAACGTTGAATTTAAATGAAATTAAAATATATGATTATTTATACGTACTTTACAATCCGATTATGACTTACATGGAAAGGGTAATGTACATTTCATTCATAAAAATTACTGTGTAACTTTCGCCTAAACCAAGTAAAAGGGTATAAATATTTGCTGATTACTTAAAATCATATAGCGGAAATACTTGGAAACATTTTTAATTAGTTGTGCTGTGCACACAGCAAGTTATAAACTTCTTGAGGTAAGGTTCCTCTAATAATAAGGTAACGTTGTTTTGAACTTTTGTTTAACTTTCCTTAAGTACACTCACCTTCCTATTTACATTAATGTCAAGCTTGTCACATAAAATGTTATGATAAACTTTACCTATAAAGGCATTTAGGTAAATGCCAATCTCTGTTCGCCCGTAGCGTATTCGGAAATTCTGAGAAAGTGAGTTTGTGTAAGTTACATTATTGTATTTATCACTAATTTTAGTATTATGTTAATTATCGTAACCCATCTGATAAGCACTCAGGTTAAACAAAGGTGTCTCGTTGAAACTATACTCTCGCATTTAAAATGTAAAATTTTGACTAATATCTCCAAAACAGTGTAATTATGTGTTTTAGACTTTAAATCCCAAAGCGTGAAGAAGTTAACTTATTTTGAAGATAAGGTTTGTATGTAAAATACCAAATATTTTGGTATTTCGATATAAATTTATACTTTTAAGTTATTTGGAACTTGTTTATTACAAATACATGCTGATGTTATTATTGCTATTACAAAAAATATAGTAATTAGAAAGGTTATAGCTTAATTTTCTACTAGTTTACAATTTTAAACTAAATACAGCTCTAAAATTTCATGTAAATGTTTCTTAGAATACAAGTTTGAGTATTTAAAAAAGGAGACTATACAATTTTAAAGTATGGAACTTATTTATTACACGCAGTGCAAAGGTTACTATTTATTTATTTATTTACATACGGTATACACCATTTCACATTTGTTATAGGTATTGAGAAAATACAAGAGGCTTGATATAAACAACTTACATAAATAGTTTACATGCATACATGCTAAAGCAAACAGAAGCAAAAAAATAAGCAAAACAAGTGCCAAATAACATCAACATCGTGAATAAAAAGAAAAATTACAACAGCAATATAGTTCATAAACAAGTGCAACATGAAGGTGGAACCGTAAAAAAGACTTAATTAAAGTACCGGTAGCGTATAAAATATAGAGTTACTTATATACTACTGAGACATACATATGCATATGAACAAATACAATACGAAAGAAAAAAATAAAGATTAGCGTAGCCTATGTTCATTGATATATATAAAAAAAAAAATCACAAGAAACCATTTCCATTTAGCAAAATATAAAACATGCTACAATACATGCAAATTTTGATGCTATTATAATAATATATGAACAAAAGTGTTAAGAAAATAGCAAGCAATATATAACATTCACAAGAAACCATCTCTATTCAGTGAAATATACAATATGCGACAATACATGCAGGGTTTGATGCCATTAAATATAAACAAAAGTGTTAACAAAAAAAACAAAAACAAAAAAACAGCAAGCAAAATATAAACGTTCAGTGTCAGAGTTTCACGTGTGGCCAGAGAGATATTTAGTGACCTCCCTCTTGAATGATGTGTCGGACATGCTGAACAAATCAATATGCGCAGGAAGACCATTTCCCAACCTGTGAATTCTCGGTATTGTACTGTTGTACGCATAGTTCGTAGCGAGGAATTCCCTCTCGAAAAGCTGCACAGATCTTGAAGATGGTCGGGGACAACGAAGATTGATCCTCTCTAAAAGTCTCGGGGAATCACAAGACGACGACAAAATCTTCTTCAAGAACATCAGGTCAGCAATTTGGCGTCTGGTGCTCAAGGGTAGGAGCCCAAAGTGGCGTTGCAGATCTTCAACAGGAACCCCGTCGTAGGCAAATCCAAGTCTCAACCCAATCAGCCTGATGAATCTTATCTGAATTCTTTCAACGAGTTCAACCTGACCCAACAGGTAGGGAGACCATACAGGCGAACAGTATTCCAATATTGGTCGAACCAACTGGACGTACAGGGCCCGAAGTGTCCATGGTGAAAACCCATCTCGAGAAGTCCTAAATATAAGACCGAGGGCAATAGTGGCTTTCCTAGTAATTGCAGACAGATGCTGTTCAGGGCTCAGTGACGAGGACAAGATAACTCCCAAATCCTTAACTGTACTTGAGCGATTCAGTATGGTTCCCTCCATCTCGTAGTTGAAGACTATGACCCCAGCTGAGCGATGGAATGAGACCACAGAGCACTTTGCGAAATTTATATCCATGCCATCCCGCACACACCAGGAGACGACACTTTCCAAGTCAGATTGCAGAGAGGCGCAGTCTTGAAGTGTGGATATCTCCCTATATACCTTGGCGTCATCCGCGAACATTAACAGGCTAGACGATGTGACGACATTCTGAAGGTCATTAATGAAGATAGAAAAAAGGGCAGGTCCCAGCAGAGAACCCTGAGGCACCCCAGACACCGCCTCAAATGCAAAAGATGTCTCACCGGCATGACGCACGACGAGGAGACGATTCGCCAGGTAACTCTCGAACCACATCAAGAGAGATCCAGTCACTCCCCAAGTCCTAAGTTTTGCTAGGAGATGAATGTGGCTTATCCTGTCGAAAGCCTTTGACAAATCAAGATAAACGCAATCGACCTGGTGGCCCAGTCTGAAGGAGGATGTAATGTCATTCTGCAAAGTCACGAGATTGGTTGTTGCCGACCTTCCCTTCATAAAACCGTGTTGACTATTACTATTACTAAAAATGTTACAGTTAGAAAGGTTATAGCTCAAAATGTATAAGTGGTGTATCTCCTTCACCTTAGAGTTCAGTTTTTACACAACCAACTATAGATCGAAATCATGGAGGAGTTAAGAAATGTATACCTGTTGTGCAAAATAACCATGATGTATATTGTAGAGACATTGTCATCCTGATTAGCATAAATCACTCAGGATTACATGGTGACATAGGACTACAGCATGTTGACAATGATATATCACTATAGCCTTTACCTTACGTGTTTAAAATTTACTTTTACTTTTTATAATAACATACTAATTTATTGATAAAATAGCGCTACAATATTTCATATAAAAAGAGGCAAAATGTTAATAGAATCAAACTTATGTAATAATACAGTTTAGATTAATACCCATATGGCATTATATTTTCCTTTCTTAACCATATATTTTCACCTAACAAAAAATAAGATTATATTATATTTGAATGGTTCTTAATAACTATTTTTAGAGGACTATTATTCATAGTTAGCCTGATGTCATGCGTAGTATGTGTCGTAATGTTCTGAGCATAGTTGGGAAACATGCAAATAATTAAAACAATTTGTGAGGAAAAATATTTTACGAATAAAACCAAAACACAAGATGTTTTATATTGTTAAATAAAATATTTCTTTTCGTTATCTTTATGCCTAAAGCGATTGTTTTACCTTAGATTAGTAACAAATAAAACACGAAAACATATAACACAGAAATCTTATGAGAGCTATCCAATAGCTAGACCTAGGATCTACCACAGCACTAGCGCAAACTCCTTTGACTTGTCCTCGTTACTAACCTCAGTGGCACGTCTTCGTTTGGATTATTTTGCAATAAAGAAATGATTATGTACAAATTTACTATTATTAAATTAAAATACTATTGATATATTGTTTAAATTACTAGATATGACTTAATTTATAATGTAGTCTCATAACTACATGTACATCAATTTAAATAAAATTCAAAAAAATTTCCTGTAAACCCCCTCTATTTCAAAACGAATAAATCAATGTAGTCTACTTGATGTTCTCATACTGGTGCCGAAAAACTCACATACATACAAATAAATAAATAGAGAACCTAAAAAACAAAGGGTCTTTTTAATTGGTAGTTAAATGAAATATTTGTTAATAAAGACTAGAAAGAGCTTTGTTAAAATCGTGTTGTCAATTGTCGTGTATGTGCGGTAACTTATGAAAACATTTTCTAGAGAATACAAATTTGCTACACGGTCCTTTATCGTATATGGCAAAAAACTGGATTATGAGGTCAAAAGTTAAAGGGCAACCGATTCTTACGATAATTCTTATCGAGAGAAAGGGAGAGAGAGAGAGTGTGAGAGAGAGAGATTAAGAGAGAGAGAGTGAGAGAGAGAGAGAGAGAGAGAGAGAGAGAGAGAGAGAGAGAGAGAGAGAGAGAGTGAGAGAGAGAGAGAGAGAGAGAGAAATCTCAACGTTATCTTGGACTAAGAAAAATATTTATTTTAGGGCCATAAAGAAAAAAAAGGCAGTGCATTCATTGGTCTGACTGTCTATCTGAACGCTACCTCTTTCTTTTTTTCTGTACAGTTCTTCGAAATTCCGTTGGATTTATATATCTATGTTCCAATTATTGCCATCACTACTTATTGGTTTGACCTTTTTACGTACATATCCGATGGATAGCAATTAGAAATTCCATAACCTGATTGGATTTTCAACATTGTTAATGCAACAACCTCGTCTGACTACACCCTCGTGAGATCAGCCCCGCGGGGTTAGAGGTCGAATTACCGCTGCAATTACTGTGGAAGCGACAGCCCCACGGGAACAGAGCGTCACTGCAGTAAACTCAGTTGTTAGTTAAACACAAACTAAACACCACCACCTGTATGTTTTCTATGTTCACCAAACAACAACACTATTTTTTTATCGATTTCGTATACAAAATGAGCCTATTCGAGTTATCCTCATCGTAAAACTTACCAAATAAATCTGCATAACTTCACCGAACATAAGCCCCAGACGCTAAAACCACATTCCGTTCCAAAGTTTTCATACATTTTTTTACACTTGTCGTTATAAAAATTTATTTATCTGGGAACGTTTCCAGATAAGTAGATGTAAATCCCACAGGACATAACATTTTTATATTTTGATTGTAACAAAATCTATCTTCTCATTCCGACTGAGTAAATACGTTATCTGTTTTTCATTATGAATTGAAATAAATAAGACACGATAGTCAAAATCTCTTCTAGTAAAATAAGATTTATTAACCAACCTACCCAAAGCTTATTAATATATTAAATTTATACAGGTGTTATTGTAAAGTCAACAATTGTATTAAAATGGTGACTGTTTATCTAAAGTACAATAAAAGCAAGATAATGTGCTGTTTAAAATTCTAATTTTTCATTACGCGCTGTTTGTGACATATGAATCATTTCTGCACCCGTTGATATGTAAGTTTAAAGCCAAGTGTATTACAAACACTACCTAGAATACAATGGGCACTCGTTGTATTTGGTTAGTGTCTCTTATGGACTTACTGACACAACAGACAATAACTTTTTGACACATTTGACAATAATCTTTGTTTTAGTCTTTTGTACCATAAATGTATCAAAATTAATGAGAAACCTATAATAAGTGGTATAAACCTATAAAACTTTAACACCTAATAACTGCTTCAAATTAAAACTAGAATATCACACTAATATATTAAAACAAAACTAATAATGGATTAAACCAAATAAAAAATTATATTGGTTATGTGAGTTATATTGTGAATGAAGAGGATATGGCGAATAAATATCATTAGATATTAAATAAAAGTATATCATATGTTTCCCTTTTCATAACCAGTCGAAATTTGAAGCTATCAATATTACACTTCATAATTAGAGATGCAGTTAGCTACAGAAATATGTGTATGACATAGTACAATTGATGTTATTATGGATTGGTCCAAAAGACTGTAATGCTAGTGCTTCGCGTATAAATTATTGTAGTGAATTGTTGAATTGTAGTTATAAAACTTCAACGTATTTTGTAATTTGTACTTGAACTTAATGTAGTTTTCTACCTTCTGATAAATAATAACAGAATAAGAGGTTTACGGTTGCAAGCACATCTAAAATTTGAATGCTCGATGTTAAGTGGTCTATAATATATTATGAAAATATATTTAATATTCTAGGCCATACACAGTTTCCTTGTACATAGTATTGTGTTATGTAACAGGATACAGACTAAAACAACGTAATATTAGTAAAAATAATGTAGTATTAAATTAATTACTGACTTGAAAATACTATACATTTTTCAAACCATTTTACTTTACAGGAAACGCGAGATATTTTAAAATTTCTTATTCATGATTGGCTCCAATGACAAACATAGATCCGATCACCCACTTCAACTTAATCGGCTACAGTTTGGTAGCTGCTAATACTCTAACTTCCACTTAGAAGGAACTGTTAGTCACTCTAACTTGATATTTATCTTTGCAGACCATTTACCTGTACATTGCTAATTTGGATTAGAGCATCATACATGATGATTTTATTTTCAAGAGTTTTATGTTGTGTTAATTAAATAGCCTACACATTATAAAAATCAGATTAAGAAGTTGAATATAAAACCACTGGTAAAATATACGCAACTCATTCAGGGTCTACGATCCTGTAGATTTGTTAGTATTCTTTAACTATTTCACAGTTTTTACCAAGACTTAAGTTTATTTCATCTAAAGGGTTTTCTCTCACAAATGCCTAACGTCAGGTAAAGTGCTTAAAAAGAAAAAAAAAACATAGTCTTTAAGAAGGCAATAAAAGTATAATAAGAAAAATTAGTCAATAGAAGTAAATAAGGATATTATAGATTACAAATACTTCTCGACCTACCTATTATTTTTTTCATTCATGAAGATTAGCCCTGAGAAATCTATAGTGATTTTCATAGGTTTACTAAACAATCAATTCTGGACTTATACACTGTAATACACTGTAGTACATAACTAGAATATGTTTTTCAATTGATTTTTCCACGTCTTTTATACTATTCCTGTTTTAGAAGAAGTTAATGTATATATATTATCGAGGATTAAGTGATATCATTGTAATAGAAGGAGTTTACGTGTAATTTTGGACTCTACGAGGTTTCTAAAAATCTCCCAATATATAAATACCTCAGATTTACGTTTAAACTGTTGTGATCATAGCGCACAAAAACTACTCAATCTTAAATTTATAAATGTCTATGCAAGGATATCATATTGTGCTGTGGAGGAAGAGTTGTAAAATATTGTTTTAGCTTTAATTCCACCTCTGGCATTGTGAGGTGGAGCCGAGGTTGGCGTATTTTTGGGTACAATGAAAGGCAAGAGGAAGGAACTCCGGCTTCCTTCTCTCCCTTTACTCTCAGCCTTGTGTCTGTTGCATATAGGTAGCCTCCAGATTCCTTCCCATTTCCATAAGAATTGTAATCTGTGAACCATCCAAAACCTTGTAATTGAAACAGTCCTAACGGTATGTTGTAAATATATTTTATCTGAAATTGTGAATGTTTTAACTTGTACTATATACCATGTAATTTTTTTTCCAAATTCAATTCAACATTAAAATTAAATCAACCCTTTCCACTATTTCTACGTTATATTTAGAGGATGTTCTTTTTGACTGCACGTTTACATTAAAAGTATGTAAGCAATATTTTATACTTAAGAAATGAGGTGAAAATTAAATTAAGACGTATATAGGTCGAACGTCCTTATGAACAGCGTCAATTTACTGAAGGTTTGATGGAATACACGTCTATAATTTATCAATTGTTATCTTTTTGCCGATGAGTGGAGGAGCTCTTTTCTTTAGTCTCCGCACTTATCTAACTACGTACCATACGTTTTTCAGTGAAATATAGATATATTTTGCCTTTGAATGTTTTGTTACATTTCATTTTTTAATGTTAAACAGAATTTCATGGTATGTTGTTATCTTATATCTCGCTTTGCATGTTTTAACTGTAAATAATAAATGATGAACCCATAACAATGAGGATTGTTTAAAGGTTTTCTTTCATTTTCTGATGATAAATAATGTTAGGGATACATTTTAATTTTTTCAAACTCTTTATATTTAAAAAAAATTGTCAACTTAGTAGGTTGGATGAAGAGTTTCTTTATTTTGCTCATAGAATGTACATTGATATATGTAGAAAACCTTTAAGATAAACTACATTATAGTTCTGAACGCATCCAGTTTTTTTAAATATTAACTGCCATAAACATATATGTATATAACGAGTAGACTGGACATAATATTACATCATTCAATTAATTCTTTCAACCACTAAATGTAGCATCCAGATTTTAGATATTTTAGATTCATAAATAGAAAACTCACTGTATTTTATTCAATGAAATAACATTAAATTTTTACATTTAATATGAATTCATAGTAGTAATGAGAAAAAGTATTAAACACTGCCATAAGATATTCAGGTAATGTGAATTTTACACACTCAGTTCGAAGGTACCGAGGAAAGAATGATCAGATCTGAGAAACAGTTTATATATGGTGTGACGATAGATACAGAAACATCTCCTCTAAGTATTGGAGTTGTGGTTTTGATTGTATGATGTGTACACACTTTGAATGTGTAATAAATAACACGAAGAAGATTGTACTTCAATCTGTGAACTAAAATGAGTAAAGCAGTAATAGAAAATCTATCCTTAAACATGTCAATATAGTGATATAATATATTTTACTACTAATTAGTATAGTTGTAATAAATAGGAGTGAGAACGGAGATACTACGTTTAAGTGTAAGCTGAAGTAGTTTCGTTCATCTACAACTCCAGATAACGGGTTATAAAGGGCCCAAACTGCCCGGCAAGTCACAACTGTGCCAAGTTGGTTTACCTCTGAAAACGGATGAGTTAGTTCTAACTGTAAAGGTTAGTTAATTTACATTTAGTTTTTTACATTGTTTTCTCTTACGTAAATAATACTTAAAGTTTTTTTTTTTATTTTAGAAGAATTAAATATGTACTTATATACGTAAACAAATTCCTTTTAAATCGCCGAAAGTTTGCTAAACGTGTTTTTATTAAATTTAGAATGATTATAAAAACTCAACATATATGATTTAGAAACAAAAAACTGTTAATCAAAATGGTAAAGGGACATTACAAATGTATTCCTATTTTACGTGGTGTAAATGGGTATTTTACTTAAATCCTTTTGACATAATCTCCATTTTAACCTTCCTCTTAATATTCTCATTCCTTTGGAACTTTACGAGATTGTCTCATAAACGAACGTAATTAGTTATGATTGTTGAATATTACAACTCTAGTCGTTGTCCGCCCGCCTAGATAGAAGGGTGCCTGAGTCTTGAACCTTGGTACACAGTTTCCCCTTGTTTTAAGTAAGAACTATGTTTATTTTAGAAATGAAAGCAGTCAGGCTGCTCGTCTATGCTATAGCTTTTTAATTAAGTTACTTTTAATCAATACTTAATTTTATTGGTTTATTAGAAGCTAACATCCAATAGATAAACAGCAGAAATTAAGTTAAAGAATTAGTATGACTATAAAAAAAAACTTTGTACAGAGAAAAAACATTGTATTTCTTAACATTGTTTAAAGGGAAAACACAAAACCTTGTAAGCACTGAATAAATTATCCAGTCAGGGCGAGCTGTTACTTTTGGAATATCATGAGTTTTATTTAAAATTCAGACTAAATTATAATTTTAGAGCTGAAATAATTGCAGTAAAATAGGAAAGAGAAGTAAGAAATTAAATATGAATAATATTTTTCAAACCAAAAATTGACTGCACCATCGTAACTTAATTCACTCTTTGTAACTAGTGTATATTATTAAATTAAACAGTATTTAAAGTTTCACTTTGTATTAACCTATAAAACAACAAGAAGTTTATTTCCTTTAATAAGTCTAAGTTTTACAGGTGGTAGCGTTACGATCTTGGAGTAAGTAAATCATCTTCTCTGACACCTAATAAATAAAGGCTAAGATTCCATCACACATCCTTTATCCTTTCACAGTCTACTATGTTGTACTCTTTTTTCCCCGCTCACGACCGCATCTATGGCTACATTTAATCTTATCTCCTACCTTGTCGCAGTTACTGTCCATTTTATTTTGATTGGTTTGATGAATATTGTTATGTAAAATAACAAACACGCCACACCACGTGTCGCTTCCTAGTATTCACTTTAGTTGCATAAAAAACATTCATTTCTGTTGATCTTTTCAATCTAATGTCCTTTTTACAACCCCTGACACATACAAAAGAAACTATGTTAGCATGCTGAGTGAGAAGCTTCAATGACGCACAGCCAAATCAAATTAAGTGACATGCACCATCATCGAACTCGATATTGCCCTTATATAAATGAATATTTAATAATTTAGTTAATGAAATAAACTAATATAATTATCTAACTATGAATTTTAAATGCCATAAATGTCATTATGAGGAAATCAATTTAAATAAAGGGTTTTCTTTTAATATATTTAAAAAATAAAGCAATTGCTTGTAGGTATTCACTTGTTGAGATGCCTTTGGATCATCATCTGATTTTTGTTGTTCATTTAGATATTACTGAGTCATGTTAGAAGTGCAGTACATCCTGTGAAGCAACAGAATAGTTAATGCAGGTGCCAGTCAAATATGTAGCTTATCTAGGCTATGTGGCACTACAACGTCGAGCACAGTAACATTGTGAGATCTAACATAACTAACAAATAGAAGTAGGCCAAACTGAAAACTGTCCAGATGTTGTCTGGATATGGGTCTTTGATACTGAGATTGAGTCTGGATAGTGTTTTGCTATCCGGAGATCAGGCTCTCAATGAACAGCTTTCTGCTTACCTTAGTTACCAAATATCCACGTCTGCTGTTATTCCATTCGCTGAATTGAAATGGCTGAAACAATAATAATATCCAGAAGTTGTAAAATGTTGAGACTCCATAGAAGGAAGTTGTTTGGCTTGCTTAGCTCAAGAAGTAAATATAAACAAATGTTACTAGTATCAGAGATACTTTGAAAAGAGTGTAGAAGACAACAGACGAAAAGTACCAGTAGTTGGTTTTTAGTTGGAGATGATTCATCTTTCAATAAATTTTTAGCATTTTAATTCCCTGATAGAACATACAGAAAGAATGAGTACAGTGGTGGACTGTAGATGGACATCCTACCAGGTCAGAAACACAAACTTCAGAAACAATTTCCTTCAACTGTAGGCAACAATACACTCACACTGTTTAACTCTTCTACACAGATTTCACTGTACACTTGTTTAACCAAACATTCCGTGTACTCCAACTGATTCCAGTAATTACACATAAGATTGTAGTATAGCGCATCAAAATACATGAGTAATGGTAACATAACAATTGCAATTAATATTTCAACTGATTCCTCAAAACGTATTTTTTCTCATAGTACTGCATAGTTAAGTCATTGCAGATCATTGTAACATACAGCACCAGCACTTCAAGCGTCTTACCACAGATTTTATTCACTCTGTCCAAACCCATGATATATTTTCCCAAAGTTAAGGATGCATTGTATTGCACGCAACTTTTCGGAAGTGAATTCATCTTGAATGACTAAGCTATGCTGGTTTAAGTTACCATGGATAAAACAAACAAGTTATTAAGAGACTAAATGTATTAGTGTTTTTATGTCAGTTGTAACTTTCCATTATTCCAAAATGCAAGAAGCATTTTTTTGTATTGGTTATTTGAAGTTGTTTGATTCCATATTCCTCATTAAATTATTACGTCAAAATAATAATATTATAGGTTTTACATTTCACGTTTCACCCAAAGTCTCACTATCTCACCGTACTGCATATACAGAAATTGACACATTTATTAAACGGTTGTAAATTTAGCATGAACAAGGGCAAAACGCGTTGCGTTAGTTGTACATTTATATCTGAACTTGCTTTGTCACTACTCTCTTTGAAGTTTTTGCAATGTGACGGATGGTAAGAAAAAAGGTTACCTAATCGTATTGATCGTCCAGTTAAGCGTATTCTTTTTGACAAATATATTTATTTGAATAGAGGATCAAGGTTATCGAGGTTTATTTTTAAGAAACCATATACGATATAATAGGTGTATTAAAATTAATTTTTACATTTCATCATTCTAATGCATTGTCTGAACGATAATCGAGTGGATAGACAGTGGTCCGCAAAGATAACTCAGAAACGAGTTTACAAAAAAGACGTTATTATATACACGTTAGAAAAAAATTATATAACAATAAGATTTTAGTGTGAAAACTCACTAAGTCCACAAAAAGTAAATTTGTGAAATAAACTGAGTTACATTCATATACATTTTATAATGTAACATAATAGTCACAAGTAGCCTAACAAAATGAACTATATAATTGAATTTTTGCATGCAACCTCATCATAGCTTGTTACGCGACATGTGGTGTGGCGTTCTCCTTCCTTGATTTTATAAGAACTGTTATATGAGTTATTTACTTGTCTTTAATAAGGAATATTTCATTTAAAAAAAATGATTCGTACCAGTTAATTTTTTAATTGTGTAATAGTAGAATGTTTTTAGTAATTTTACTTTAGTGGACTATAATAAATATTCATTTAATAATGCTGTGCTGTAAGTAAGCTATTTTATTATATTGTTGCAGGCATGAATGGAAATTTGAGATGCTCACCCATTTAAGATGATTTTTCAACGTCAATCAGGTCTTTAAACACAGTTTTTGATAGTTACAAATATAAAATTTAGATTTATATTAGGAAGCCTTTATATTTTGAATATTTTATTGCTGTTTGGTGAGGTTATCATACCTAAGGAAATTCGATCTAATTAAAACAAGGAGACCACTTTTCCTGTCATAACTAAAACTAAATTTTTAACTCTGAGTTGTACAATAAAAAACATTGACATGCAATTCTTGAGTTCCAGTATTAAGTGATGTATAGAGAGTTATTTTTAATTAAACTAACTCTCAGTACATATTTTTAAGATTAAAAACGTCTACAGCTTAGTTTTTATGTATATATCCAGTTAAATAGGTTACAGGTATAAATTAACATAAAAACGAAATTCATACTATTATAAAATTTTCAAATTTAATATAATATCTCTAGTATAGTTATGTTATAATACATGTAACATTTTACGTTTCCAATACATAAAACTCCAGTCGTATTAACTTTATGAGGTCATTCTTTTGTACATTAATATCCTGCAAAATAAAATAAATAGGTTCTGATAAAGGTAATGAAATAGTATTTACACTTTTATCTCTTGTAAAACCACAATACATGAAAGTAATGTCAAGAATTTATGTAAAACTCATGAATGACTACGGTTTACTAGAACAATCTCAATACCTATTTAGAAGATCGTTATTGAGATTGTATTGAGAACGTATTGCATTGAACCTTTTGAAATTATTTAGCAGCCCTTTTAAAACAACAAAAACGGCAATATACGAGTTCACAATGTGAAATGGGTTAAAGAACGATTACAGTATAATAGCGGACAGACTTGGAAACAATACCAGGTGTAAGCTGTTTACACCGGCAGAATTTCAAATGCTCGAAATCCTCTAATCTCTTCACAACGCAACTAAAGTGTTTTTAAAACAGTGCCACCTCCCCTTCGAGTTATATTTTATTATAAACATTATATAGAAATTCAGAAAACGCTACCACCTTTCAACCATTGTATGATCAGATATAGTGAGGCAAAATATCTTTAATAACTCTTTAGAATAAGTTAAGGAAATGTGTAACTAACTAGTAGTATAGCTAAATGTATAAAAAAAACTGAAGTTGCGGTAATGCCAGAAAATTTTACATGGTAATTTTTACTAAAACACGAAGAACATTGTATAACAAAGCAACACAGCGTGTCACACCACATAAAACACTGTTCCAAGATAAATATTCAGCAAAAAATGATCTTTTCATCCCTGTGTTCTGTTATTTTGCAGTGAACCTTTTATCTTTTTTTTTAAACTAAACAACGTTTTTATTATTTCCCGATATGGTCACACCCTTTTTATTGTAGGTTGAATTCCGGTACTGCATTCAAATATTAGTACATTGGCATTTGTAAGAATAAACTCCCTGAGAACCGATTGAGGACAGTTCATAAAAATAATATATTCAATTTGGTTATTGGTGTATGTTTCGTAGTTTGTTATTTTTTGCTCCTTTCTTATGTAGTTTTTTAGGGTACGAGAATCCTGTTTTTAGCCTTATCTACTACATTTTTCATACTAGTCTATGTGAAAGAACACAATTAAACAGAAAAAGGAATACAGAGGGAATTTAGTAAAAGTTTTACATTAATTAATTACAGAATGAATTATAGTTAGAGATTAGAACTGTGCTACAAATCATTCACCTTCAAATCCGAAGCCTTAGACCGTTGAATAACAGGCTCTCTCAGTTGAAAATATTGTATTTATCAACGAAATATAGAATTCCTTTCTGATTAATGTTTCCTACACAGCTACATATAGAATATGGTAAAGGGTTTAATACAAACGTAAAATTGACATTTTCATCCGCACATTAAGATAGGCTCGGCTAAACCACATATTATTTCAAAATTCACTTATTAAAAAGATTGAAGTTTATCCCGTAATACAATTACTTCCTTTTTAGTATGCACTTAATGTATACTATCAGTAGTAAGCTCAGCACTTACTGTTCAAATGTGGTTACGTAAGCACTAAGAACAGCTGACGTATTTTCTATTAGCAGCTACAAGCGGATTTTAATAGGCAAATATAATAAAGTTAAGAATATACTTAAACAAATTATTGTAGGGAACGTATAAATCAATTAAGTAACAGAAGTGCCTATTATTACAAGTTAGTAAATACATCCCAGAATACAAATCTGAAAAAAATCTAATTTATTTATTGATTAAACAAAATATCAGACTTATTGCAATACATATTTATACTGGGAAGCGAGAATTAAAAGGAGGTTCACTTGGTTATATAATAACTTATTGCGGAAATTAAGCTTTGTTATAACTTATAATACTAACAAATATATGTATAATCATCTTGCCCGAATTAAGGCCAATATAAATAAAAAGTGTCGGCGCAACACGGTATACATTATTTGTTACAGCGTATTAGCTTTTTATTATAATTGAGTTTAGAAGCGGTACTACAATTAATTTTAGACATGTTTAATTAGCAATCATAAATATACACACTTTGATCGTCTTTAGGAGAAATTATAAAATACAGAATAAATACAATATTTTATAATGAATGCAGCGGTCTAAAGTAGAGATACGCAGTGGTTGGCGGAAGTTGTTTCTCTAATTTAATATTTATTTCTGCGGTAAGAAGTTGCCGCAGGCTTGAAGCTTATCTTGTTAAATAATTTGGTCTTTTTCCTCAACACACGTTTTATTTTTATATAGGAGCATATTTTAAGAATCCCTTGATAAAATCTGTTTATGGGAGGAGGTAAATGGAAGCATTCCGTTTGAGATAGCGATGTGAGAGAGAAGATTTTATAACTGTTCATAAGGGTAAATTGTTAATAGCTGTTGATTATAATTAAGTATACACCCTATCATATTATGTATAATAGTAAATAATGTCCACAAAAGATAGCTAAATATCATCAAGAGAATAAATCTAATTATATTACAATAATTCTTATTTTATTAATTGTCCCCCTAACTTTTAAATTACTAAAGTCAAGTAATACCTTGACCGGGATGCCTTTCAAAACAAACAAACTAAGAGTCCTAAGAGAATAAACGAGATTTTATAGGTATTTATAATCTACTCGCGAACCATATGTACAAATTAACCCATTCACCAACAATAAAAATTAAACATTCCTTCAAAGCAGATAATATAATATGGGAGCCAAGAGCCAATATAATTTATAAGCACACAAACTATTCCACTAAAGAGATAGAGATATTTGTCCTGAGAAGGAAACGGAATCGTCTGCTGTGAATGATTTGGTAGAGAACGAAATTGGAGGTTATCGAATAAGTTAAATCTGAGAAACAACATACTTTTTATTCGACAAGTTTTGACTTAACACACTTTTAACGGGCTATACGATGTATAAATATCAGTTATAAAAACTTCAGTAACTAAAATATAAAGAGACTGAAATTGCTACTTTCAGCCAAATAAACGACTTAGTTGCTGGCTTTGGACTTCGTCCATCTCACGACCTACATTCTAAGACTACTGTGTTCCGATACTGTTTTAAATGAGGAGATATTGAAAAGTAATCACTTATACTACACATACATGTATTATTACAATTAAATAAATTTAAAGATCCAAATAATAATTAAATTTTTAACATACAGCAATGATAACAAGTTTAAAATATTGTTGAGAAAAGTCACAACAAGAATAAATATGGACTACACGCAAGAATCCACGCTCCAGACCCAGTCATATATGTTTTATTTTCTAGCGGGAGTGGATTAACACAGGCGACTCGGCAGAGAATCTTCACTCTCTTCTTTGCTAGATTCGGTTACCTTGAAATTCCTTATTCTCAGATTAGGAAACCATTGGGCATAAAGAAGAATGACTTATGAAATTATCAGGAATCTGCTTTAAGTATTTCCGGGAGCATACATTCCTACACTTTTTCCGAAAGAGCCTTGTTTGGATTTCTTATACTCGTAGATCTTGAGTATGACTTGGCACTTACCAGCGTTCAGATGAAACTTATTATGAATCCCTACCGGTAACAGTATATCAATGAGGCAACATTTATAAGAAACGTCAAATAGTGGCCCTTACATCCTGTAACTCTGGATGTAGCACAAAGGTCCTTATAGAACTATGTGGAATTAAATAGTTTCTTGTTCTAAGAAAACTCTGTACATTTCTCTGTTTTCTAGACATCGTTTGGACAGACGTATAAATAAACTCGGTAGTTATTTAGCAGCGATATTTTTTTTCATTTCTTTACTTAACAACCAGGCAAGTATATTCAAATTATTTAGGCTTTTATGGAACCAGGTGTTTTAGTGAGTAAATTTTAATATGCAGGTTTGTTAAATATATCAGAAATCTACCTAAATCTTGTGGCAACGTGAGCAAAAAAATCAGGCTGTAATATTTAGCTAAAAAAAAATTATATGCTTATTTGTTGAACAGCCATTTTAATGGTAATTTTATTAATTTAAGTAGTCTTTTGCATAGAATAGTTATGTGTTGTCGTAATAAACGATGCTAACAAACTAATTTGATCTATTTTGGTTGTATATTTAAATCGTATTGATATCTGAAATAAACCTATTGAAAATATATAGGTAAATACTCGCCTTGACCTCATTATGGGCAATTCTAGTATACAATTTTTCAGAATTTGTTTGGATCTTGCAAACATCAAAACAAAGAAATCTAAAGTTAATTATAGACTGAAATATAGTGCTAAAAGACTAAATTCAAACTTTTAAAGATTTAAAATTTGTGTTTCTAAAATCTTGAGTTCAAACAAAACAAGTTAAAGATTAAACATAGTACACAAGGCATGGTCCCGACTAGGACCAGTAAAATATACTCTTATTGGGTCATCGATCGATTACTTTTAAATTTATCGTATACTCTTCCATTTAGGTTGCTTTTTCTGTACCATCATAAATATTTATGTTAATTTTTTTCCTAAAAAATAAATTATCTCTTTTAGTTTTTGTGGAAGTATCAAAACCAATTCTGGCATTTCACTCAACAAATTTCACTGCCAGATCCTAATTAACTTTATTTAGAATTTTGCCGTAGTTTAACTAGACAATTCTTATCCACATCTAATTACCGAAAGTTTATATTAGTTTTTATTATACTATTTACAGTAAGGAATAGGGTTTAATGCGCCTTTCAAACTTACATTTTTAAATTAAACCCTTCCACAGATTTTCCACATATTATAGCATGATTTTTCTCCATTTACGTCCTGTGACCTAAGGAAAACTACTTTTTGAGATTTTAATTCTGATATGTTGCTCAGGTGGATAACTAACTTAACACAACTTAAACGGATGGTTTGTTGATTGCATGGGAACTCAAAACGTTTATCCCGTTATCTGTGCCGTAGTAAAGCCGGGTCCTGCCCACATTCTACTCAGGATTTTACTCTGGTTAGTTATATTTAATCACCCAACTGCTCACCAAAATGTAGAATAAACTTCTGAAGTTCTTAGATTATCGATATAATTGTAATTTGTGCTAATAAATAATGAATAGAGCACTTATTTATCCATGTCCTGTAAGGATACAAGGAATGATATGTAGCGATTGCAATACCGTTACACGTGTCTGTAATATGTTTAGGAGATGGTTAGCTGGTAGGAACAATTAGAATTTGTCACATCTCCAAAATAGAGTTGGAGTAAATCTGCGCAAACCTATAAACACAGTAATTTCAGTAAATATCTCCTATAATTACTAATCTATCGCCGTTGTTGTCACCGAAAGTTATATATTATATAATTATTTTTTTATTAATTTTTAACATTTAGAAAGTGATAAAAATATTCTACCTGGATTATCCAGTGTCGTACATCAAATTAATCAAAGAAATGTGTGTATGTGTCAAGTTAAATACAGTCGCATCCCTCCTCAAACTATCTGTAGTTGATATCATTCATAAAATATATAATAGTTAAATTCATTATAAAATAAAAACAATAGCGGATTTATTATGTATTTTTAAATGTAGTATACCATGAATTTTGAGAGTAAAACCTACAGTATTGACCTACCCAAACCAACCTACCCTTGAAAAAACTACAAAACATAACGTCGTGTCGTGCGTGTGATTTACTCAAAGTTAGATGATACGTATCTACTTAACCGTTATAAAAAAAGTTATTGAAGTTTCTATTTCACATTACTGAAGTTACATGAGTTACTGAGAGAAAAAGCAGAAAACATTTTGAAAACAAATATAATATATTATGTATTGGCCTGTTTTACGGTTTTATAAAGTTATATTTAGTATATGCAGTTGGATATGTTTAAAGTTAAGAATATCACAGGAAAAACCTTGAGGCAAATGTTCCAATACATTTCAATAGGCTTTTGACGTTCATACTCCCAATTAGTACATTATTAAAATTCTCATACAATTCAGGAATCGGCAGTCGGAAATTATAGATCCATTTAAAAGTCAAAAGACAGCAGTAAATTCACACCAACAAATTGCGTCTTTTTATTCACACAAACAAATGGGTGCAGATTCCATTTGTATCTTATTTTAAACTTTCATTCGTTATAAACGATCTCACCGATTCCAAGTAACTCTCTTACATTACGGTAAATACCATGCTTGCAATAAAACCTCTGGAAATGTACAGGACCATTTTCGTGTGTACCAGGTGACTTGTATAGTTTTCATCGCAATATTTTATCTTAACGCGTGACCTGAATAGTGTGTACTCCTACCTACCTACATCTTAACGTTGGGTCGACTTTTATAGCAGACATTTCTTCGCGTGTGACACTCACGTCCTGACAATTAGTGTGGTCCCATTCACAGTCTGCTGAGCGGAAAACACTTTCTATAAATCCACACTTTAGTGTAGGATACTTTTCACAAAGATCTTTTTATACAAACTGCCCTTCGTTAGAAGACTGTCTCAATGAAAATAATAAAATATCGCGTTCTTAGGTTCATCCTTCATCTAAAGAGTTATTTTATCCTTTTAATAGACCTAACCATATATATTTGTCGCTAGACAAAAGTGGATTAATGGGATGTAGATGTGGCGGAGTGATTTGTTTTGAGTTTTTTGTTAATACATTTAGAAAAAAGAATTTGATAAACTTTAAAAATAAAAAAAATACTAATTCTCAAATACCAAAAACGTCAAAAAGTCAAGAGCATTTAAGTGTGATACTTAGTTATATATAAGACGTTTTAGTCATTAGGGTTTTTTGTTTTTATAATTTACTATAACTACTTAGTACCATGCAGGCGAAGAATGTTTAAATTTTTATTTATAGGACCGTAAAATATGATTATTGATACGTGCTTTACAACCCGATTATGATCCACGTAAAACAATTAATGCAGAGTAGCACATTTTATTGAAAAAAAAACGCTGTGCAACAGTCACCTTAACCAAATGAAAAGGTTTAACTACACGCTAATTACCTAAAATCACAAAGCGGAAATACCAAGAAACATGTTTAATTAGTTATGCTCTGTACACCGTAAGTTATAAACTTCATGGGGTAAAGTTCCTTTAATAATGAAGTAACGTTGTTTGAACTTTTTGTTTAGCTTTACAAAAGTAAACTTAACATTCTACAAAGTTTAACACCAAGCCGATCACCTATACTGTTCTGATCAACTTTAATGATTCAGGCATTTAAATAATTTTTCCATTACCTATTCATCCGTATGATATTCGGAGATACTATCTTCTGAGATATTAAAAATGTGCAATTGAATTATATTTTGTAATTGTGTGCTTAAAAGGCTGAGTGACAAAAGACTTAATAAGTGTCGCATTATTAACATATTGCTATTTTCCTTCTGAATGAAAGAAATAAAAGAGTTAAAGGTGTGCAAATGACATCACACACATATATATATATATATATATATATATATATATATATATATAGAAAATAAAAAAATGGAACTACATTTCTCACGTCTAGTAATATTACTGTTTTACGGCTGTTACGAAATCTTTGTACGACCGTGAGTCAACCTCATATTGATTGTTCCTGAGGTCATCAGTTATGCCATCTGTGAATACGTAAACTAGAAATAATGCTGAAAACACGGGAATTTTATCCAAATAAAAGTATTTTTTTATGTATAGTTTAAAAAGATTAAAAGTTCACGTCAGCCTGACACAAGTGCCTCCGGCCATACGTAAAAACATCCCTCAAGGCAATATCTATCAATATATAAGATCAAATTATAGACAGTCTGATAACGAATGCCTCCAGTCATTACTGATAGGTAGGAAACGCATGTTGAGAAAAAAATATTTTAAATTCGACTAACCATAACTTCCTACTATCTTGCAATAGATTCCTTTAGTTGCAATAGATTAATAAAGCGAATCAGGTCACCAATGTGCATAAAACATATTGTGAGGTATGAACCATAAATTATAAATTAAGGCCTAAAACTTTGGTTAGAGATGGTGTACGGGGTTGGAGATACGTTTGTGTAGCAGATATTATATTTTGCCCAAGTAAATAGGTCATAAACAATTTCAAACTATTTTATAATACAATTTCCAATCTTTTAACAGGTTTAACTAATATTCCTTTTCCACGAGTTCATGGAAATTATTTTCAAATATTTGGGTTCACGATGAGAGATCATCTAGTTTATTTTTGACCACTGTTCATTTGTAAAGCTTTGATATCACAGAAGTTCAAGTATTTTTTTAATACTACCTTATATATTTTTTTGTTATTGGACCTAGTTTACACAGCGTAATTTAGTTTAAAAACGTGATATACACATACAATTTTGTAAAACAGTCCTCAATATTAAATTCAAATTATTATGAAAAATTCTAACTGGTAAATGGAAAATACTATTTCCTTCCACTTTCTCTTGGCCCATATGTTTTATTTTTTATAAAAAATTGTAAATTAACAATAAAGTGTAGTTTAATTAACAGGGAATTAATTTTTGGAGACAAACCACGGGTAAAAACTGCAGGTACTCATGTATTACTCCAGTAAAGTACTTAGCCGCTTTCCAGCGATACTTTGGTGACGCTAGATTGCTCGACATTTATCAATTTAAGCGGCGTTTCCACCTCAATGTACCTTTTATCTTACCATTACAGGTGAAATATTGGAGACAGTTGCACGGAGATTGTTTCAGAATTAAAAATACGTTAAAATATTCCAAACAGTAAATAACATTTCAATGAATAACATTTTCTGTTAAATGTTAGATAGTATAAGTTTTATTTAGAATATCAAAAGGCTTAAGAAACTATTTAAACTGTCCATTTCTTGAAATTTCATACAAACACTCACGTTGCTTGATACGTTCTTCGTATGCTTCACGAAATATTGACAATTACTACACAGCTGCGAGATGCCATTTGTGGAATTTCCTTCTCACTATGGAAAGCCGTCTCTGGATTATGGTTCATCTGAAGAAGACGCTCACACTGTAGAGCGGACATCAGTTCCGGTCGGCATTATGTGACGTGGCTTGTGGTGAACAAATATGTACGTTACGGTGTAAAACTTTGAGCCTTTTTCTTCTCTAAGATCTCTACAAGACCTTTAAATTTATAAATTTTACAAACATTGCATAGATATATAGTTCCCATTTTCTACATTGTTTAGTCCTTAAAAATATTTAAATTAATTTTAATTGACTTTAGAATTAAATACGTTATAAAGTAATTATATGTGGGTAATATAAATATTACCCAAGAAATATATTATTGTTTGATATTTTTACCCCATTTAAAGCCATCCCTCTCTGACTTCCATCAAAGCTAGAGTAGTTGACGATTCTTTTTTAGATTCCTCTACCGATAATACAATGCAAAATGGATCTCGGCTCCAGGACTATGAGAGTGATAAGTCATACCCTTATAATAATAGCCACCTCCCCCTTAAATTCATATTTGCAGTAGTTCAACAGAAATTATTAAGGGAGCCCTTTCTAAAACGATAGAATTATTGGCAATAATAAATATTTTTAGAAGGGACCCAATTGATCATATATTGAACTGCAATAAAAATAATGATCCAAGATTTGAATTTTCTTCAGTACTGCTTTTTGCAATATAACTATAAACAGTCTGAATTACACATACCGACAGAAGGATGGTAAACTAAGCGTTTGTGGCCCACATTTATTTATAGTTCATTGTTTTTTCGCCTTGACCCGAAGAACAAATCTGTAAAAATCTCCGGTTCGTAAACACAATGTAAGCTGTTTATGCAAGCCAGTATATTATGTTTCTCCAGAGCTGCAAACTGGAATGAACTATTTTAGTGAAAACACAACTCTATATTTATGGTATTACCTACAAATGATACCTTTTAGATTGATGTGCCTCCAAATTTAGTGTTTGTCTAAACAACTTTTAGATTTTAGAACAATGGCGCCTAAATACGGATTATAAATATAGATAGTCTAATTGGAACTGACAAAATGCATAAGTACAGGACTGTAGTATTCCAAACAGTTTGTTTTGCAGTAAATTAATCCATTATATCTCTATCAGTTGAAAGTAGGTTTTAACAGACAGACTTAGGGACGTTTGAAAGAAGGTATTCTGAGTATAAACGATTGATAGGAACAGAATTTTTAAAAACTGCATACATAAATATTGCAAAAATGTATTTACTTATGAACTACGATCATACCATACGCTACAGAGTCTAAGTTTCATATATGTCTACTTCGGTGTATATCAATACCAAGAGATTACTAAATTACAAAATTAATTATCAAAAATCCGGGAATGCATTTTTATACTAGGACTATATTTTTAAATTAAGAAATCATTGAGACTAATGTAGAGTATTTAATACTTGAAATATAGTACAATAATATTATATTTTATTAGGGATTGTTTTCCCCAAAGAGATCTAGGTTTTATTTAACAAAACTCTTATACTGTATTTTTAATTAGCACAGCAACAAACTAAACATTCTTATAACAATGTTATCTACGGTCAAAATCAACCATAACTTGGCTCGTGTTATGCCCCAAATAGATTTTAATGAAACTAAACCACGTCGACCATCCTTTTTAAAACTTGTTGTATCCTTATACCTGGATATCCAAATTTATAAATCATTCTGTTACTAATAATTTAATTTGGTTGGTTGTATCTATTAAGGTGCTTTAAGCATAATTAAATTAAAATGCTTAACTAGTGATTTTAATTTATTGTAATATATTACATATATTATATATTTATTGGTACATACGATTAAACAAATTAGTATAATTTTCATGCATGCATTGATAATTGTTATCAGAACAGTTTATGAGAAACTTGACGTCGAGGTACATAGAAAGTTCAGAGTACTCAAGTAAAGTTTATATCAACTAAAAGTTTGAAAAACCATACTTCAACTCAAGTGGTTTATAACTTACTGTGTACCAAGTAAAGCTAATTAAAATTGTTTCTTAGTATTCCACAACTTGATATCACCTAATGAACATGAATTTCCTATTTCCAATTTTAAAAAGTTAATAACAGTATCTCATTACACATTTTACACTAAAAAACTATGTATTTTAAACATAATAGAGGTAAGCATTAAAAATATTCTTTATTTCATATTTCACCACAGGGATCTGGCCCTTACGTCTATTTTACAGTAATATTGGCTGTCTAAGATGGTTCATAAATCACAAAAAAAGTTATAATATAGCTAGTTCTTACTTTCTAGAAAAGAATAATTTTAGTAATTTAGTTGACAGCTCTATCAGTAAAACACTAATTTAATTACATATAAGAGAGGAGTACACCGCATTTGTTAGAGACTGGCCCGGAGATGGTGCTGACTGACACCAGCTTTGACATGACCTTACTTTGTGACACTACTTTATGAATAGCGGCCGCTAAGATTAAACTGGCAGCGGTTGGAGACTGCATTACACATTGGTAAAGCTGTCGTAACGTCTTGCGGCTGTCGTATCAACTTCACAGCTGGTTGTCGTAATTTCTCCTTATGATTTTGTAATTTTATCTTCATTATAAAAACTTTATTCTTACTAAATAATGTTATATATTACCACTAGCAGTTAACTGCGGCTTCGCACGGAGATTTATATTAAATAAAATGTACACCAAATGTGTACATTCTCCTGATTCATTTAAGAATGATTGGTTTTTAAGTTTAATGGAGCCTTAAAGCTGTAGAGTGTAACAACTTTTATGAAATACACTAATTCCTCTGCAACGTCCCACAACAATAGCTCTAACAGTTTCCATAGTACTTGAATAGTTTTAGCCCATATTAGAGAAATACTAAGCTCGTAGTAATCTCATATTATTGTATGAAGGATAACTAGTGTATATTTGTATCGGAAATGCGTTTTTATGTTTAAGGTACATATTATATCAGTGTTAATATTTAAGAGGTTCAAAAGTTAAACAATAATGCCGCTTGCTATTATTCAGGTTCGGTGCTTAGTATTTCTCGTCCAAATAACTCGTATTTTACATGCCATAGTAAAGTCTGCCTTTGTGCTGCTATAAAAAAAATCTAAATTTAGACTCTGTTTAAGCAGCCTGATATAATTTATTTGCTTTTAATCTTCTTCTGGTATAAGTTATTCCCGTTGGCCTAGAATCGTTTACACCGTTAAGAAAGTAATGAATGATTAAAGTATAATCCAGCAGTTATACAAACATATACACAATTATTCTTAGAAAAATAGCTGTTATTAATTATACACCAGCTTATATATATATATAGAAGAAAATGTAAGAGGCATGTAACGATTTGCACAATAAAATATAACAATACTGGAGAGCCAATATGGGCAATCTGCCTGTGCGTAAGCCTAGTTGCATCCTACAAAATTTCAATTATACGCTGGATATGTTAGATATACAGTAAGAATAATTTAAAGAAGATAAATGGATATAGTCTAAAGCTTCTTGAATTCCACTGTCAAAAGATATTTTCGGTGCAGCACTTGCGTTTGTCTTATTGCCCCAGTCAAATAAAAAACCAGTTAAATAGGTCTGGAAAGTCTTCTTTAGTGAAAAAGAGTCTATCTTCGGCTATTGCAATCTTCTTCCGATTGAAGCGATTTCCGGTTCCAATAGTCCCTCCCTATGTAAAACCCCAATGGATTGTGTGACTTTTATGTATATGCTTTCGATTTATTTATTTAAGTATTGATTGAACTTTCTGATATCGGAAAGTTGTAGAATTAGTGCTGTGTGAATGGGTTTTATGTTTTATACACAGGGTGATCAACTCAAGGTGGCTGTCGTTGGGATATCAGAAAGTGTTAGTTTTACAGGAAACTTTATATCGTGACCTTTGCCTTAGTTTTTACGCGTATAAAATGACGCAGTTAAAACTAATAAATTCGATCCCTATTATATAAGATATTAAATAGTGATCAACTCTGAATTTCTAATGAAACTTCTATTTTTTCTGACATTTAGATTTCATTCAAGACTATATTGACAACTTACCCATTACGATTCAATATAGTTTGTTTTTAATTCAGAAATATATCTATTTCCAAATAAATAAATTACAATGTCACGATACTTTAATTTATAACCTACATAATATTTAAAAACTATGACTTTAAAATAAGCTTTATTATTAAATTTATTTTAGTTTTTTCGTTAAACATGATATTACACTACATTACACATATACATTTATACTATAACTAGGTGCTCCGATAGTTTCAGAACAGCTTTCTTAAAGAGTTTTTAAATAGACATGTTTTACCATTTGTAAAAATAAATGTTCAGTTCAGAAAGCAATATTTTTAGTGGAATTTTGACCTGTTATTATAATTTAACATAAACCATATTTTATACAGAAAACTACTTAAATTACTGTTAAAAGTAATCATTAATGTAGAGTTAAATATCGCTTAAAATAGGTTTTCAAAGTGAACTCCTTCTTCACAACAACACGCTTGTGCCCTATGAAAGATAAGTGTTAAAATATAAGATATAAGACAAATACAAAGAATATCCACGACAAAAGTAATGCCACAATCAGGTGCCCAGTGCTGTGTATGATGCGATTTGTCGAAGTCTGTCGCTGAGTCGATACAACCGACCATAATTCTCTCTATTATCGGGTCGTTCTTATGATGCTTTGTGTTACTTAAATATATGCACACATTTACTTACTGTGGTTTTATCAGATTATTGGTTATCTATGGCACAACATGTTTGTAAGATACTCTTAAATTAAATAACAACGATGAGGACAAATGTGCTATTTATAAAGTTTATGGGCATTGACTCGTTTGTTTTTAGGTTAAATAGCAATCCCTCCAGTCGTGCGAATATGCAGTCTGGAATCTGCTCGTCCCAAAGGGATTTTAGTTTAGGTACCATCAAAATGTCCAGTCTTTAGGGAAATTACCAGTAAAGTTATTTAAGAAAGTTATATGAACTGCAATAAGTATTGTATGATATCTACCCAGGAGCTAAAAGGGGTGTTCAGAACGAAGTAACCCGTTCATTTATCCTAAATATTGACACACACAAATGTTTATCAATAGAACTGTTTTTAATATTCTGATTAACAACATTTGATTCCTGTTCTGCCGTATTTATTTCCAAATTCTTTTTCAATACTCTCCGTGGATAACAATGAAAGCAAATCTGAGAACTTCACGAACCATCAAAATTACATTCAGTTACATTAAACTTTGGTTTAGTAACAATTATCATATTGTTACTAAACCGTAACAAGCAACGAAGCAACGAGTACTGACAGCTGCTGTAGATCTCGTTGGGCTTACTAAGGAAAGCTCATAATCCACTTGCTGTAAAACGTTACACACAATTTATGGTTTCTCTCTATACATAAAAGTTCCATTAAATGTTTGGAATAGTGCTTACCACAGCTATATACAATATCGATAGTATAACATTATGTGTCGAGATTCACATACTTTACTACGTAATAGTGTAAAGTGTTGCTGAGTCCATGTAGTTTATAAAGTGTTTCCAGTTTACTACCGACTATATGAGAGGTGACAGTGGTCTGGGGAATAACCTACGCTATAAAAGTCAACCCTAGAGTTTAGTGCGTTACAACCTCAAGTTCGTGCTCAGGGTTACAATTGGTCTAACAAAATGATTTAACCACCAAAATATAACATCATCGTTATTATAAACTCTCATACTTCATTCAATTATCACTCATCATGGCATTGTGACAGAAGGCGCCCCCTACTCCCTTGTCCATCCTAAATATTCTGTCACTCCGGAAGCAGAGTATAATTCAATTTAGGGCTAATAGACAAGTCTAGTCACTGGCTAAATACAACTGTACTAAAAACTTGCCAAAGAATAAACCAAGTCTCTACTCTCAGGTTGTTTGAATATTGTGATTGTGGCTCCAAAATGAAAATAAAGTTCTAATAATTAATAACACAGATTAGCACGCTGGGAAATGATCTGTTATGTATGTACATTGTGTTTAAACCTTCTTTAAATAACAAGATATAATTAATTTAGTTGGGTCGCTTGTCAAACATTGTTAAGTTATATCAAGTAAAATGTTAATAATCGTAAATTAAAACTATACTTGCCAAACGTAGTTATTAATTAAGGATGATAAATAGTTTAAAACAAAATTGTATGTTCTAAGTTTTAAATCGATAAAATGTACATTGATGGCTATACTGCCAACTAATCAACGGCAAGGCTTAGAGATATTACGATTTTAACTGCGCTAATAACTATTTTACTTATGTGCAAGGTGGTAGCAAATTGAAAATAAAATTTGCACGTTTATGTATAATCTCTTTAAGTGCAATAATTTATTATTTAGGTATAACGGTCCTTTGTATAATACTCGTACTATGGTTATTAAGGAAGTACTTTAGTTTTGTCCAACTCTACTGTGTGTTGCATTTTGTCTTGTCCTTCCGTATCCTGTTGTTTTATATACTTAAGGTATTCACGACGTAATACTTATATTACAAGGTTTTTTTAATGTAGACTTAGCCCCAATTGCATGAAAATTTGGACATTCTGGACGTTATGTGAGGAATAATCAGCTTCTTTTATTCAGCTGGAATGCAGTTTAATAATATATCCCGTCAATATACTCCCGATTTTATTAGTATAACTTTAAATGAAGGCACAAAAGGATAATTATGAACATCCTTCACCTTGTTTTGGATCTAAATAAGACACGAGACATTCTGATACTTACCTTTCGTATTTTAATTTTCAAAGTCTTTATAATCTGTTTAATATCTGTTAAAGTATTCTCCTGCAGTATTTTTAATAACATTTTCTCTTTATATTTCACCTTACCTGATGTACATATTTATATGTAATTTTAGTTTAAATATTAAATATCCCCATACCGTGTATAGAATGACGATGTATTTGGGTGTTCTGATATCTATTGGTGTGTATTGGTTTCTTATATACTGAATATCTTATAATCCCAGTAATGTTCTCGTTGTTATTACTTACCAAATTATAGACGTCTGTCATTTGATATTCACTGTCATATAATATTAAGCATATATTGTATGATGTGGTAAATAATATACGCAGTCTTTATCGTACGGCGAAACTGCCATACATTTTCTACGTGGCAAACCCTCAACTTCGGACACCGTTAAGCTTTTTCTAGCGGGATTTTACCGCTACACGTGACAATAATGAATCTGTTGTCACCACAAATGTGTTCTAAGAAGCTTTTATACAAAATAAAATTTGTTGGTTGAGAGATATTTGAAAAACTTCTGCTACTTCAAGAGATTTCATTCCTACCTGGTCGGTGATTGGAAATGTTTCAGCTAATCAGGTATAAGTCCCTTCCCCCTGACTCACATGCAGAAGTGATTTGCTGGTCGTCCTAATTTTGATTTCATAATTATTTAATGAGGATTATTTTAGTTGCTCTACGCAGTGCAGTTACAATATTTAAAAACTTTAATGAAGTTAACGATATTTTGACACAGTGTGAACGGAAAAACATAAATGATGGTTTGTTAAAACTATAAGACGTGCAATACTCCGATAATTAATTTGCCAAATGATATCCCATTTTTCCGACACACAGAAAAATATAGAGTGTTCACATATCTTTTTATTTTTCTGATGTTTTTATTAAGTGAATAAAATAAATAATGGTTAGAAACCAATGTGACGACTTGCTTCGGTTATTACATAAATTATTGTATTGCTGTATTATTTTTATTTTAACGTACTAAAATTGCGTTTTGTTTTTAAACTTACACTCACCTAGTGATGAACTATAAAAATTTAAAATATTTTGCAAAAACCTATTTAAATTCTTTTTATTTAATTTATTTACAATACAATTATTTCTAAATTTTTATTTTTATTATGTTTTGACATTAAGCAGTGTAAATTAAAAGTAGAATAGCTAATTTAAAATGCACGTTCTTAATCGGTCTTGCAAAACCGCTCCCTCTTAGAGCGGTATATTATACCTTTAATTTTGTATTAAAACTGAAAAATATTGCAGTCATAGATACATGTAGTTGGATAGTATTGGTTTATTTATCGCTTTGGTACTAAGCACATGAATGTAGCAGTATTATTCCTTGTGTACAGTTTAGTTTTTGCAATGAAATAATTGCAAAGTTAACTATTTTTATTTTAAAATTACTCATACATACCTAAGATGGATAAGTTTTGAAATTTATGCTTTTCATGAATTGAAATGGTGTTATTTAAACAGTAGCTAACAAAAGAGAAATGGTTCTCTCCGCAGCTTTGAAGGAAAATATTTCGGTTTTTGAACAAAGGTGGTAAAAGATCTGCAAACCAATGAGTACCAGAAGTAACCACCTAACTCTTCTGTCGCTACTAAGGCCAGAGTTGGGTTGAAGTGGTTATAGCGGCTGTATAAACATGCTATTGTAAAATCAACTCCCTCTTTCAGCTTTGAGTGTAGTACAAATGTGAATCTATTATTATTATTACATTAATGACAAATAAATGTAGGTAAAGTTTTATACAAAATTTATGAAAAAATTCATAGGTCGAAACATGGGAATAAATATAATGAAAGAAAACATTAAATCAATAACTCAAACTGTATCTTTTAAGGAACAATACCCTAGTAGAACTTTTGTAAATAACATAAATATTAAAATAAAAATAGCCCAAAGTTACGCACTTGGCTAGTCATGGAGCTCTCTCTACTATTATTACTCTAATTGATGCTTATTACTCAGTTCGTATCAGTTGTGTAATAAATACCTTCAAAAGGTAATGTACTGAGTTAAATGGTTTGGATTGTTCAGCGGTTTTGACTAGGCCATTGTATTACTTTAAGCGTTATCTTCTTGCAGCTTCCTTTACGAAAACTAATGAGTTTTATTTTTCATGGAAACTATTGATAAACAAATTTTAAATATAACTGAAAATATTTATGATAGTTAATTGAGTTATTTTATTTTAAGTTTCTTTGAGTACTAGAAACAGCTCTACAATATATGTCATGGTAATAAAAACGTACACACATTCATATAGAGAGATATTGCAATATCTCGTGACCTAAAGGTCGCGGATAACCGATCCAAATATATTATGCCCTTTAGTGACGTCACAAACCCCGGTCGGGGATGGCTGTCAATGCTAGTGATGACGTAGGGAAGGGAGTTTCACAACGACAAGCCATTACTTGAAATGATTCATCAAACCCTCCAACCTTGTGTTGAAGCACTCGCAATACATATTAGCGATTGCTTCTTAATTTTCATGAGTTTGAAAATGGCAAATAATATTTAAATATTTGGAATTTACTTACAGTAATATTTAATATAATATAAAACAATCTTAAATGATAGTTAAAATAATAAAACCGCGTATAACCAATAAATGAGAGATTGTTATAGCTATTGTACGTAATAACAGTTGCAGTAACAACTGTTAGCACAATATACAGTTATATATATTAGTAAATAACCCCAATAACGCAATGAATTTGCATTTTGGGGGAAACAATAAATACCTGTACATGTAATTTGCTCCTAGACCTGTGCACCCATTAAAACCTCAACTCTAACTCCTTTCGGGCTGTCCAACTGGAAGTGCAGCGGTCCTCTGAATACGTTTTAAAATAGGTTATTAATGTACATTGTACAGGCCATTAATTTTGGAAGCGCCATTATGAATGGGTTATACTAGTACTAAGCCATAACGGAACATAATTGACACCTTCAACATACATACAAACTTGTAAATATTATTACCCCTGATGATTCAAGCTAATAGTTAAATTGAATTATTAATAATTTTGCACATTTAGAAAACATGTTAACTTTTAATATTGGAACTGCACACACACACACACACACACACACACACACACACACACACACACACACACACACACACACACACACACACACACACACACACACACACACACACACACACACACACACACACACACACACACACACACACACACACACACACACACACACACACACACACACACACACACACACACACACACACACACACACACACACACACACACACACACACACACATATATATATATATATATATGTATATATGTTCTCGCCACTGATGGATAGAGATGGCTCAGTCACGTGATGCTATTGACAATTAAATTTATCTCAGTGGTTAACGAGCCGTCCTCCACTATTGACACTCTGGCCGTAAGATTGAGAGTTGACCTTCTGAGAATCTCACTTCTGACTACCGTTTTGTGACTTTTAACGTATACATTTAACTTTTGAATATTTATATATGTGTATATATGCATATATAGACGTTTTAGTGTTTAATTCTTTTGATGACATTTTTTAACGTAATATTAAAAGTTTTAAGTTTACGAGAAATGTTGGCTAATATATTTATTATTTTCCGTATGTATTGTCGCTAAAATTTTATCATAAATATTAACTTTCACCATGGCAGTCATTATCTGTTGACCTTCAAACAGTTGCATGTATAACATTTAACAGCGAAGGTAACACTGCTGGTATATACTAAATTTCTCACCTTTACTTCCATCTGTAAAGTGTACTGTTGGAGTTAATTTGATGTTTAAATCTATAATGGTTTTTTATATTGCAGATTGTATTATAATTTTAAATTGATGCCTTACTTTTCTCAGTAGTTAGAACTACTACCCGAAAAATATGCTATGGCATTGAAATTTACTGTAGATTCATCTGTGTTCTCGATCATTTTTGAGGTTTTTGAAAGTTACATTGTTTACATTTGATAACTAAAACGTATAGAATTATAAGAAGCCTTCTCTCTTAAGTTCTCGCAATAAGAACATTGTACCTGTAATACTTTGTTTCTAACACTTGCTGGGTAAAATACGAAGCTGAAAGCTTTGTCGCAGAGCCCCACTGACAGTGGACAGTTGAATTATTAATGCACTGCAGCACACCTGCTTGGTTGTCTGCATTACGGGTAATGTGATTGTTTTATTGTCTAAGAGTCTTGAATTATAAAACTAGTTTCTAGGTTTTACTTCATAATCTCCAATTACTACTCGAACACATCGATTAAGATGTTATATATTTGTTTTAGTGTATTGGAAACGTAAAATTAAAAACCATTATTCCCATTCTATATCATAAATTAAACTTTCTAACCGAATGGTGTAATCTTTAACTACAATTCAACAATGGGATAATCTTCCACTAGCCTACTAACATTTTAACGCAATTCTTAGAGTTCTATGACTACATTTACCAATCATAAAATCCAAGGTTATTTCTTTTGATCGTCCTAGGGAACAACATAAAAAAGCAATGTTTTAGATTTCTGACAGTTGTTTTGGATTTGGAGGGGTAAAATATTACCTTGCATCACATGACGTCACAGAATCATTAGGAATTGTGTACTTGTGTGAACATTAATTACTCATTTCCACCCATTATTACAAATTGACTGAATTAGATTTCATGGGATTAGTAACCCATTAGTAAATGCCGTTATCTATTATCTACACATCACAAAATGTATTTTATGTATGTATGTATGCTTTCATATTTTTATAAGATTTCCTTATCTGTCTTAGCAATTGTTTTGTCTCTTCCATGGTTTTTTTAATATTGCGTTAAATTTTAATGCGATGTGAAAGTATTAATGGTAAAATATTATTTGAACATAAAGTAACATCTTAATAAGACATACAAGCATGCCAAATTTCTGCGCAAAATCTTAAACTGTTTACGATTATGACTATTCAAAAATAAAAGCACAGATTATATTCAGATGCCAAACGAAGCGAAGTAATGTATAGAGTTAGAGTACCATTGTTGTGTACATGGAGAAGTCTGCATAAGAAATCTTTCTCTAGATACCTCGCCACATGTTATATACACATTTTATTATCAATTAAGATTTCTTAGCAGTGTTTAAATAATAATTCCGATGAACTAGCGAGCAAGAGTGTGCTGAGATCAAATCTTGTTACCGATTTATAACATTCACTTTCCACTTTATGATTTTTTTCTAATTTGGGTTGGTTAGGCTACAAGAGCTACTATTCCATACGTTAAAATCTAATATAATTGTACTCCTTTAGTTACAAAATTTATTTATTCTGCTATTTCTCATTCCTATTACATTTGCCCATGAGACGATTTTAAAAATATTCGCTAATTCTTAGTCAAATTTCATGGCATCACATGCACCATATAATAATTATACGGTTATATCTATGTATAAATTTGTATGTATATGTATTTTTTTGATGGAGAAGGTTTATATTCTATGCGCATTGGTGTAATTCGCCACCAGGCAGTGCTACAAAACATAAAAGTTTTCAAAGCGCCTGCAAGTTATAAACTGCAATCCCGACACAGTTACGTATATTAAGTAGCCAAAAACTATTTGAATGCGCTAAGATGGTGTATATTTGTCTTAAAAATTAATTATTGATTAAACTTAAAACTTGAATAGAAGGCCACTTTATAATAAAGTACATGTAAGGATACAAATATAAAAACATACACTATTGACAGATTTTCCTGATCGTGGCAACGAGGTCAAATCTACATCGCTGTAACAGTAATTCGCTTGAACCAGAAGTGCTCAACCACGGGCAAAGCTTACGATAAGCATGCGAAGCCGCGGGAAATAGCAAGTTTCATATATATAAAAATTTATTTATTATATATATATATATATATAAATGAATTTTCGTGAAAAATGTTAAATCTACAGGTCAGTTCAGTATCAATATATTGTGCGTACAGACAATAAAAACAGGTGGACCAAAATGTAATGCTTCAAGTCCCTCGACTGATGGGCTTCTGATGGGAGAGGCCAATAAAACTTTCCAAATTGTGAAATTAATATCATAATATAAGAAATTTTAATGGAAAGTTTTCAAGAAAACTCAACGTTGAGAACGACAGTTTCCAAACAAGGGAATAAAAAAAGTAATGGCGGTAGATGTCCGATGCGTAGTCAATAGAATTACCGGCTCTAAACAACAGGACATCAAAGTTAATAAATCAATTAGTGGTACAGCTCTGCTGCTTCGTTCGGACAACATGACTCGATCTCTAGAGTTTTACTCGTGGTGTTTACCATTTCACATCTATTATTTTCAAGATTTAAAGTTTCATTATGATCATTAATAAAAGTGCTTTTAAATACTCGCTTATTTATAATACTTCCAATGAACTTGAATTACAAAATATCTGAGTACATACTTTGACCCAAATATTAATGAAGAACTCCTACACTGAGAGTGATGTGTCGCTAAAATATTAAAATTGCTAAATTGTTACAATTTAATATTTTCTGTTTATTGTCAAGTGTTAATACTTATTTTAAACCTTATTATTGGACGGAGGATGTTTTGAATATAACACGATAGTATAAATATGCCATGATACTACATTTGGATAACTAATACCTGTCCACTATATATGTGATTGATTCATATATCTTATTGTAACCACTAGTCTCTACTTAAATGCTGTAGTGAATGTATTATATTTTAGGTCAGTCCGTTTAGGAGTTGCGTAGTTGTATTATATCAGTGCATTTCTGACTTTGGTGCTATACTTCAGTTAAGTTAAATCTGACTTTTTCGTTTAATTGTCCTGTTGTTACGTTGTTGTGTATTTGAGTACTCATGTATTTGATTTGTGTATGAATCGGTCATTTCAAAAACAACACATGTGACATTTTTTTAACAAATTTCACTTTTTTATATTTTCTTGTTTTGAGTAGGGGCACAATTCCGTGCAGAAATGACACATGTGCTATGATGCTTTGGCTGTTAAATTTGGATCAGAAATATTTCGTTCCGTGCAGAAACGACACAAGAATATGCACATTATGTTGTTTCCTGTATTGAATGACGATTTTCTCTGCCTCTTGTTGCCGTTGGCAACACTGTAATCTGCTGTTTCAATCAGCTATGTTTTTTACTAGTTATTATTTATTGTGTCTTATAATATTCCTAACCTAAAAGGTGTTGTGATTGTGAAAAGAATATATTTTGTTATTACCATGTCAAGTGAAAGTGATTGTGAACCAACTATTAAAAGAAGAAAATGCAAAAGAAATAAAAGTGAATACAAGAGAAACATTGTTAAAAATGCTAGAGTGAAAGGTGTAAAATACTCATCCCACTCGGGTAAGAAAGTTTATGCTAAAGTACAAGAGGACTTTTAACTGTAAATGTGCCGAAAAATTGCTATTCTAATATATCTCAAGAAGATAAAAATGAAATGTGGAACTATTTCTATTCATTAGATAGTAAGAATACACAAGATGCATATCTACAGAGTTTCATTGAGAAACGGGAAGCGATAAGACGTCTCGCAAGCTTAACAAGATAAATGATAGGCCTATTGGAGAAAATGAGGTTAACCTGGAAGATGACGATTACCCCGAAAAAGATTCTGTTGAAGTAAGAAAAAAAGAAAAAGTTAACTTTTTTTACTTATAACATTAAGTTTAATGGAAGAATCCAGGAAGTATGTAAAAATACTTTTCATGAAATTAAATGGAATAACTGTCAGCCGTGTACGACGTTTATGTAATCTGCTTGTTGCTAGTAAAAGCCCAAGGGACCTACGAGGTCAATCACGTAGCGGTAATGCTATAAGTGGAGAAATTTGCCAAGTGATTCATGATGACATTACAAATTAAGATTTAAAAACAACTCCCTATGGTGGGTAAACCGAAGCATTACTTAGATGCTAGGTTTGAATTTAAAAATCAATGCACCAACTGTTTTTGGAGGAATACCCTGTATACCAAGGTATAGTTAAATATAAATTCTTCCTACAATATTACAAAAGAAAATTTTAACCACTTCCACGCATTCCTGTGCAAGAAGTATTTTATCTTAGGCAATTGAATGTAAATATCTTTTGCATCCACGATCTAAAAAGTGGTCACGCTGACCTGTATTTATATCATGAAGGTGAAGCTGGAAAATCCCCAAATGAAGTGTGTTCGTTTATTTGGCAATACATAAAAAAGTTACCAGAAACCGTGAAAAAGCTTTTAAGTTTTTAGTGATGGGGACGGGAGGACAAAATAAAAAACCATACTTTAATCCGATTTCTGTTATTTTTGTGTGACAGTAAAAGGTTTGAGAAAAAATTATTCATTTTTTCCCTGTGAGAGGACACTCATTCATGCCATGTGATTGAGATTTTGGCGTCCTAAAAAGAAGTTTGAGAACTGCAGATCGCATTTACACTCCACAACAATATGGTGAGCTATTTTTGCGCTCTTCTACAAAAGGTAGATTTTCAATTCACTATGTTAAGACTGGAGAAATCTTGGACTTTCATAAATGGTGGCCAACTTTTTACAAAAAGCAAACGTGTTTAGATGAAACATCCGGCCGTGGCATTCCCAAAGAAGAAAAAGTCTTTTTCAAAATATCCAATTATAGACAGTTTGTCTTCAGCAAAGAATCCAGAGGGAAGGTTGTTGCAAAATTTTTCATTGGAGGCCTAATGGAAAGCAAATTTTCCCCTTGCCAAAACAAGCTATGTCTCAGAACCTCCTACAACACGTGCCTATTTAAACGGCAAAAATACCGATTAAAATGAAGAAATCGTGGATCTGAAGAAGTTAAAACGCTATTTAACAGGTAACGAAGAGTTTTTTATGATGAAATCTACCAGTGGCCACATCAGCTCATGACAATGACTCGAACATCGCATCTGATGCGTCTTCGTGCTGAAAACTGTGAGGAAACTAAAACACTGAAATGTTGTGTTCTGTATCAAGATCAATACATAAACTAATAAAAAATAACTTTTTTATTTCGTATACTTCTCTGATCTTTTTATTACAAATAAATATGGTTTCTCTGTGTGTATAAACACTCATTAATCATTTTTGAGCCTATTAAATATTACGAATTCCTCATTCTTTGGCAAAAACAACACCAGTGAAATTTTTTTTGCGATTTATTATTTAAGTTTTTTTTATGACAAAACAAATTTAAAATTATAAGTAGAAATAGAAAATTAGTCTATTGTTGCATGGAAATTATTATTACAAGTTACTATAGAAACTGGTTTGATAACACAAGTTTTTTTTGTTTTCCCGAAAGTTTTAAAAATGTCACATGTGTCGTTTCTGAAATGACCGATTCGTATATTCTTGCGTATTTAATCTATTATTTTTGATTGTCCTGAACACGATAGCAATACTAGAACTCGATATTTTGTGTTTAGTTTTCTTGTTTAAATAATGAGGGATAATGTAAAAGAGCCTATTCCGCTTTCAAGTGTCAATTGTTATTAGACAAACTACCATAAAATTACAGCAGAGATCCTACAGTAATAATTGGAATCCAATTACGGAATTCTGGACTGAAATATATGTTAAACAATTGAAATCTACTTTCGCATGATTTTGAACAGAACGTACATTCTTTCACAATTATAGGGTAATCTAAACAATCCAATTTATTAGCATATAAGTAGTTGACTTCATGTGAAACATCATTTAACATTCTAACCTGAAACAATTCACAAATTTGGTTCCTGATTAAACTGACACCCAAATAGGAAGAGCCGATGGCCGACTGTCTAAGACAACGGACTTTGGATCTGAGTTAGAGATATCTCAGGTTCATACCTTCTCTGTGACCTGAGTACTTTTTATCAGTACCATCGATCTTCTACTGCATATAAACTGTCCGCCTTATAACTTTTGACAAGATACTCCCAGAGGCCATTGACCAATGAGGACGGGCAGAATGCATTAAAAACGACATCGACCTTTACTTAAAAAAATTAACGTTAGAACTGTCTCAACGATATTTTTTATAATGCAATGTCACCCTTAATGTACCCTAAGTGTGCAATATGGTTATCAATATTAATGAATATAGTCAATGTAGTTGAAGTTAGCATAATGTAATTTATTGAATAGTAAGGGAAATGATACAAATTTGTAACTCTAAAATTATACCTTTAATATTGTAATTTTATATGATTGACAACATAATCGAAGCATTATTGGAGCTTCTAATCATTGGTTATTGTTTACGTTATAGACTGAATGTTTGTTTGCAGCAATAATACTTTAGAGATGGCTAAAAAACCTTTACACCATTCATCTACTACAGAATATTCTATCAGCTACACTATCATTTAACTTTCAAACCTATTTTATTTTATTCTAAACTAAATTTCCTAAAATATAGCTTTTTGACTGCGATAGAATAATATTATACAGAAAGAAGTTCTTCGCCCAAGTATATTCTAACGATTTCCCCATGTGTTTATATTGATAAAGCATATTGACAGTAACCGATTTGAGAGGGGAATAACTACAATAATATTGTATTATATTGACAACACAATAAGGCTGACAGTAACGCTTTATCCTCAATAACGTTGTGCATGTAAAGTTCTTTTATAAGTCACCCGTGCACCTAACATCTTTACTGTTCTTATTAGGAATGTAATTTGGTACTGATATTTTGCTTGTTTGTTTATATTTTATTTTGGTATTTCCTTTCTTGAGTGATATTATTAGAGAGAATGTAAATTACACAAACAACACTTTTTCTCTCTGTTTCCTACTACACTTTAAACCTGTCTTGAATTGGGAGTGTTAGTTAATAACTAAGAAAATATTTGTTCCATCTTAACTTCTTTATCCTAGTTAAAGAAATTTTATTAAAGTATTGTTTTAATTCCACATCTTGACTTATCATATACTTATACAGAACACAAAAGAAAACTGTTAACAATTACAATAATAAAATTAGAAAATTAAAGTAGAACACAAATATTGTGTAATGATCCTCAAAGAAAGAAAACTTCACCAGGGTGATTGAGAAAAGACAATAAAATCACCGCAAGCTTTACAGTTCCATTTACAGGCTGGGGCGGGCTCGTTGGTCGCAGATGGCACGTAAATAACTAAAATAAAAGGGACGAACGTGCTTGAAACGGTCGCATTCACCATTCTCTCATATGTTTTTATTACTCTTTAGTTCATTCACCACTAATTACTTATATGTATTTTCGTTTTTTTTATCAAGTACCCGACATGACCTTTCAAAAATAGTTTCGTTGTGTTGGTATCTCCGTATGTGTCATAACTCTAAAAGGAATATCCTTAAGGCTTGGTAGGTCAAGTTCTAAGAATATCTTTGATGAATTTGAGATAAAAATGTCCAAATTAAAATAATGTTACATTGGTTTTATGGACATGAATATAGTCATGATGGGTATAAAAGAAAAAAAAGTAAGAAAAGAAAAAAAGTAGGGGAAGTAAATTTTAAAATATACTAAATAGAATCATGGCCCCTTATTATGTTTGATAAAATTCTTGCACATGCCAGTGGCCCATGAGGACGGGCGGAATAAGGCTTAAAGGAGATCATCCCCTCCTAGACATGCCTATATTGGATTAATTGGCAACTCTTCCATTCGGTTCTGTCAGTATTTTGGATAGTCCACTTTATCGGTTAACTTATGTTCTACTTACATTGACAGTGAATAGTTATGACGTTTATAGTTGGTTTATAATAATTGAGAATACTTATTTTAAATAAATAATTAAAAATTAAATAAGTTCATTCCAGTTAAAGAATATTATATAATAATTTTTTTTGTAAGATTTAAATCGAATTGAATGGGTTAATATAATTTAAAATAACTTTTACCGTAATATAATCAATTGAATATTTAACCTTGTTTAAATGTTTCGTACCTGAGAAGGAACGCAGACACTAGTCCTCTAAACGTCATGTTTACGTCTTTGCCACACAGCAATGTCATAGTGCATGTGTATATTAAAGATTACAGTTTGAACTCAGGTTATAAGTTATGAAGAACAAAAATGTAAACAGTTTTAAATATCAAGTAGTTCTTTCGAGTCGTATCTGCTGTATTCATCAAGTAATTCATAAAAATACTTAATACTTCCAATTTTCACACAGGTTTACGAGCTCTAAAGCATCCTAGGCGCTGTATTCTAGAACCGATTTATAAATATACTTAATTCTTCCCAATTTTACACATGCTTAAGACTGCTACAACATCATAGCCGCTGTATTCTAGAGATGATTCAGAAAAATATTTAATAAAAACATGCCTATTCTCTTTTGGATTGTTATACACAGCACGTCATTGGAACCCTTAAATGATTTATTAAATAATGTGTGTAGCTATACAGTAAATAACCGTTATTAATAATAAACGCGTTGTTGTCAGTTGTTATTGGATAATAAATAATGTGGAGATCGTGTATAAATGTAGGATATACCTTAATATAGTCTCATAAAGCCAAACCCCAAGTTAAGATGAAGGATTAAACGTATGGAATTATGGTAACAATAAATAAAGCCTACACTAATATTTATATGTATATATATATATATATATATATATATATATATATATATATATATATATATATGCGTAAACATTAATTTCCTTTCAAAATTCCTACGATTCTGTTTACATCTGGCATAAGTATTGTTTACTCCATAATAAAGGTACATAAATTTTATAGATATTTAAATTTTTAGCTTCTACATTTCTTATATCAACAAAATACTGACTGTTGATGTTTTTCGTAAATATTGCTTAAACATAACTATTCTGTTCCGTAAGAATGGGAAAGGAAACATGATAACATGGCAATGTTAATATCATGTATTTGGCTGTACCAGATCCTAGAAAAGGATAAGATTATGGCTAAGAGTTATACACATTTTCTTTAACTATGTACATCTCATTTTATTATCTTATACTTTTTGTTATGTCTATTAATGTCAATCATTTATATTTATGTGTTGACAATTCATACAAAAAATCTTGAGTAGTGAAACATGTAATTTTCTTAACATAATTTTGATTTATATAGGCAATAATAATACTAATATTAATAGGTCATACATTTATAATATAAGTAGCAATACAATTGAACGGGTTGTCGATTCTATGAATAAAACTGAAAAGTAATAATAACTTAATATAAATTTAACATCTACTTAACAATTCAATTAATGGAAGTTGATCCCATAGAAGTTTTATTACTTAAACTGATTGGAAACATGAAAGTTACGTTGTACATGTAAACAAATCCATGGACAAATTGCACAATTTAAAATGGCTAACAACAGTGAGCAAATAATTTTCATCATTGGCTGACTCACACTTTAATGTCTAAAAGTTAGATTGGCTGAGTGTTAGGGGGAAAGCGGAGAAGAACACTTAAGAGGCTAGAATAGTTTAATGTCTGTCCTACTGTCCATACAATATTATTTTACTTATACACTTGTAATTTTGTATCAATCTTTAGTTCTATATAAAAACATTCTGGTTACAGAGGGTGATATTCCATGTGATTTGACCGAAGGCTACCAAACAGTTTTTCATTGGTCCTATGAATAATGAGAAATTGAAATAATAAATAAATTTGTAAACAACTTAACTACAGTTTTAGTACTCACAGGTGAGATAGTATGATGCACATAAAAACCCTTGCATAAGAAAATGAACAATATACTTATTTTGCATCCAAACCTAAGTCTTTTTCGCAACAGGTGATGTGGTTTACTCTTCATATGTATAATTTTACTTTATAGACTTTAATAACTAGAACATATAATGGGATCAACTAAGAGGTACTAACCTAAAAATTAATTACTTTTTCAATATTTTTAATTGTGAATCTTGATTTTTTAGCTATATTCCAGGCCTTCTGTAGAATGTTACGAATCTTATATAGATGGTATTTCAATTTACTTGGAATCGGTTTTGTCCAAAAAAGATAACGCATGCCTCATTGGGTGACCCCGTGGGTTATTCACGAAGTTTGACTGCCGCGCTCAATATCGTGCTATCAAACCAAGTATGGAAACTCAAATCCACCTCAGTTATCCAAGGTCAGTTACAAAAGCCATTGAGATCTCATCCCGTTTATCCAACTTTTACCTCCTCGCACAATAAGGCACTATGGAATACGTTCTTAATTCGAGCATCAGTAATGACAACGCTTAGCTAAAAAGCTAAATACGTTCCCCAATGTTATCATTGAATATTATTTGGAAACCCCTCCAAAATTACCTACTCCTTAAACAATTATATCTTCTTATTCTGGAAACACAAATTCTGGAACTCTCGATCTTCAATACAATCATTAATAGGTCTATGTTGGATGGCGGAATGAATACTCCCAAGCAAACTCTATAATAAGTCAGTTACGGAAGAGATGCCTATTTCTGTATTTTTTTCTCATTTTAGTCAGCTAATTCAAAAATGCTTGTTATCAGCGTCGCCGTATAAAAGATAATAAATACGAATAGTATAAGAGAGAGAAGGAACTATATTAGATCTAAGCAACGTTAGACTAATCAAATAAATTCTAACATTACATGAAAAGTGTTTGGCAATGCTATCATTCGCTCTAATATATAAACTGTTTATCAAAGTGACAATGCTTTTGTGAGACTTGATCTCAATAATAAAAATGTTTTTACATGAAATACTGGATATTTTATTGACCATAGGGTCACCAAGTAGTGATGATTTGTACGAAAGCCATAAGTAATACTAAAAAACAGGTAATTACTTCATTCTGATGATTCTTTTTCCATGCTTGAAATAAAAAATCTATAACGTTTTCGTAATTATTATATTACACAGTTCGACAAGTTAAAAGGTCAGAAAGTCGAGGCCAATTTCGCACATATATTCTAATGCGATAAAAAACCAGGCTTTTCATTACCTTTCGTTCCTCATCCGCTTAAATGTTTTATGAGCTTTCGCTTTTGCTTAAGAAAAAAATTACAATTTGGTTGAAGTTCACTCAGGATACTTTAGATATTTTCTCCTTTTTATGTATGTATTTTTCTCATATAATTAGACAGTAGTCCCTGATTTTTAATTTTCTAAATAAGCGTTCATAACCTAGAAATATATCAAGGCTCCAAGGAGAATATTGTTTTGGAGCGCACAGATGCAACATTCATGTAAAGAAGGAACGTTGTCAGATCATGATATATTATGACCTGGGCAACGTGTGCGGATATATCAGTGTCATGAGTTTACTCCTTGTTCTTATGTTACTAAGAAGGAATATATTAGTCCTAATGAATTATTCAGGACAGGTATACCTTCAAACATGTTAATTCATAACAACAAACATCCTCTCAAATAACACGAGTCTACTAACTCATTTTAAATACTAATACGACTATAATTATTTATCGAAATTCAATAAAAACCTTTACTTAACAAGTTGACAAAACGTTCACTTTTAATTTAAAAACGCAAATAAGTGAAAACTAATCTTTGTTTTTCTGTATATGTTCTTCAAAGGTGGTATGTCATTAAAAAATTATTCTTAAAGTGTTGTAAAATCATTAAAACTTTTGCCCTTAAAAAATAACGATATAGTCTATTTTGCTATACTAATCTATGGTTTCTAATAATTCAAAAACATACATACTTCATTAAGTATCTAAACAATTTTGACGTTTATTAAAAGAAGTGGGTTTACAGAAAATAAGATAAATACTTTACTTACATTTACTTTTAGCTATTAAGTGAAATATAATGTGATATTTTATTATTAAAATAGGAGCAATATAGTAGCATCCAAACCAACCTGTTATAGCAAAACATAACTGTACTCCCATTTGTGATATATACTCTGAAGTCACTACAACATTTAATAAATGGTTAAACGAGGTGCATACTCCGACGGTGAATAATATTTTATTTGACATTACCAATAATATACTATAAGTTGAAACAAGAAAATTTCCTGTTTACCATATTTAATATGGTAGGTACTAAGTGGGCGTACTAAGGTCGAGATGGGCTTTTCAAGAGACATTTTCTTGGTAAAAATAGCAGAAATAATGAAATGTGCACTTAACCTCTCACACTGCATCATTATTGAAACATTCTTTTCTCTATAGGAAGTTATCAGAAGAGAATTAGGTATGAAGGCCTTGAATAGGAATTGCCTCTACATACATGTACAATTACCGCAGGAATAAAAGAGATTCTGGTGTCATCCATACTTATTTAGTGGAGTTATTCTCATATGAAACTATTTTTTTTTCTACTGTTCTTTCCTACACAAGAAGTGGTTAATAAAGGAAACACTCTATGTGTTACAATGTTTTATCTAGAAAACATTTAATATAGACACATACTAATCCACCAATTTAAAATTTAATAATTTTCTTACTTGTTGAAGTTGATTTTTAGTTCATCTAAAAGCATACGTACTTGTACGTGTAATTTCTAATATTAACTGTAACCGTAATTCGTTTCCTTATTTCTATGTGGGACCTCAGGCTACAGTTCTTTTATTTTAGAAATATTTTTCGTATGAAGAGCAAAACATGAGGTCTCAAAAATTTGGAGTAGGATTCATTTTAATTGTGCTGATTCATGTGGTGTATTTTTTATAACACTGGGGATATTATTTTACTGTCTTTATGGTATCTTTATATTAGACATTATTTTACTCTATAATAATATGTGGTTACCGTTCTTATTAAAAAATTAATAAAAACGATTCAATATACAGGATGTGGCAGAACCACAATGTGAAGCGGCTTAATCGAGAAAACTACCTTCTTTATTTCAATGAAAAACCCTATATTTTGGTACCTAATAATTTGGGTAAATAATTACATCACGGACGGGTAAGTCTGTCTCACACTGTATATCATAATTATTGCCACTGAATCTTATTTACTACTTTTTATTGTTTTTTGAATGGACCGTGTTATTCGAAATTGGATTTTGAACTATTATACAGAAAGCTTTGAAATCTCAGTTCGTGTAGATCTACATTATCTATTACATTTAGATCCAAAAGTTAATAATAAAAGTTATCAAAATTACTTTACAACCTATTGGGTCGTTTATGAAAATCAGTAGATTTCTCTTCATTGAATTGAAGGATAAATTTCAAAATTATAGAAAAGCAGGTACTGAACAGTGAGGCCAAAGATATTACAAAAATCTTATAAAATATAAATTATTCCGTTTTAAGCCGATTAATATACTTCACAATTACCTAGAATAATTGAGAACATAAAAATTTTTCATTATACCGTAGTAATATACTAAAAGGTAACTGCTTGCAAAATATAAAATGAAGGTTTTAAGATTATTCGTTAGAGTTAGAGTACATTTTTGATTAATTTTGGGGGTTAAAGTATGATACATGAATTGGGTTAATATAACGTTTGTTTTCAGAAGAAAACACTTTAATAACTGTGCAATCTTTTGTTTTGTTTTGTTTTTTAGTTAAAAATTCACTATAAACTGTTTGTTACTCTAGATTGTTAGCCACTTCAAACTTTTAAATACCGTCATTGATGTTGCTGTTTAAATTTTTACGTAAATCCCAACGTTAATGATTTAACAGTTATTAATCAATAAAAGCATATGAATATGTCATACTCTCTGCATGATCATTAAACTTTTTGAATACAATATTTATTTCAAATAAAGTCAACTTTAGTGTATTCGGAATTTGTTATACAAGCAGATTTTTGTAAAACCGAAATTGAGTAGAGAAATCTTCTACCTTGTACAATGGAACTCAGCAAAGAGACCAAATGTTGAGCAGTAAACTGCGGAACAGCTCTACACGGACAAATAGCAACTTAAACCTTAGTACTGATTCACTCCAGCCACAGACACCACTAGTTGCCTCTGTGCTGTACATACGAGTATAAATTACTAAAGTATAATTTAAATTTTTTATTAATTAAAAGGGTAAGGTAAATCTCCAAATCCTTAATAACACTCTTTACAAGAACAAAACGTCAGTTTAAAATAAAATTTATATTTTTGGTCAAGTATTTTTGTAATAGTATTACATTTAAAAGTTTTACCGTTTTTAACCTATTTAAAAAGTTAATAATAAAATTCATGTTTCTATACAACATTGTATGTATGTCCATTGATTCCTTCGAAACTACTGTACCGATGTTGACAAAATAAATACGATAGAAGATTTCCTAGTTTGATGCAAAATTACATTTCTTTAGGATTGAATATGAATCTGATCAGGAAATAACTTTGAAAGTCCAATATAAAAAACCATACAGACAAGTCAGACAAAACAATCTGCAAAGAAGCGGGTTTCTTACAATTACCACAATTTACCTGAGAAATGCCATGAAATATCAATTTACGTGATGGCATGTAGTTGACGTCTTTATTAGATAAAAATCAAAAACAGCCCTTAAAACGAATTAGCAAAACTTAATATTATGTAATGATTTCAAAAATAATTTGAATTGTTTGGTTGTGTCAAGTACTTAGTGGATATAACTGTTACAGAAGTTGTAGGTTGTGTTTAATATAAAATGTTATAATTAATAACCTAAAAATTTAAAAAGGTAGAAAATTAATTAAATGTACTAAGTTAACCGTGGATTAGGTACCTGCAAAATAGGCCTTATTGCCATATATACACCGGAGAAAATGCAAAACTTTTTGCAATCCCATATCAAACTTATGTATCAAAACAATAATATTTATGCTTCTTTATTATTTTAAATAATATAACCGTAGCCTTAGAGAGCAAAGTCCTAAAGACGTAATTTATTGCTCATAAACAGTTCAATCAATTAGATAATAAAAATATCATATTGCAAACTCACACTAAGTTCTTTTTACAATCTAGTATTATCTATTCAAAACAAGACTGAAGTTTTGTATTTATTTTTATGTGTCATACCAATAGTACCTCATAATACTATGCGTACAATTTTATATTAATTAGTGGTAATAAACGTATAAGAATTATAATTATGAATACAAGTAATGAATAAGAAATCAAAATTTTTAATAAAATAATATGGATGAAATATTCAATATGTTATTAATTTTTATCACATATTTAGTACAATATTTCGTTTCAGACGACTTAAAATCATTGAAGAGCCTCAAAATTTTCACACCACATTTGAAACAACTTCCTGGAACATAGATCACAACCGTCTATACTAACGGAATAAGCCTGGGCATAAATACAGGTAATAAGGGACTGAAAAATTGGATGAAGTTAAAAATGATTTTTTTCTTAAAAACAGTTCTGTAGCCTGATAATAAGTTTAGTTGCATTGTTGGCTGTTTAGGTAACATTACAATCTTATATCACTTTCATTTACTGTGTTTCATTTAAAAGTGTTTGGTAGTGTATTCATTATATCTCATTTATATTATCTTATGTTTATATCATAGCTCTACGACTAAAAATAAGTCCGCAACAGTGCTTGACATTAAAAATTGTTGTTGTGGGATTATAAGCAAAATAGCTGTCATTGCACCCACATCTTATTATTGAGCCAAAAACAAGTAAGCACCCATTTTCTAGTAATGATTCATAATGCTGGTGAATTCAGTTTGTTTCTAGGTAAACTAATTATATAATACCAACTGTGCCAGTTTCAACCCTTGAGTGTAACTCCTTGATATTTTACGCTAATTATACAATTCCTATAATTATTTATCTTCAATTAAATTACTTATTAATTGACGTATTGTACTGTTCCGATTCCGATGACCATATAACTATAATATCTAATTTAAGTAAAACATGTAAATGACACTATAAAAACCTTTAACTAAGTATAATTACGACGTAGGGGTATAACATTCGGCTTTACTTTGTCATATCCTTAAAATAAACCTTTTAAGGTTCAAGGACATTGAACTCACAACTACAATTTTAATGTAACGTTTAAATGGTTATATTGCATCTTGTACTGTTAGTTAATGTATGAAGATATTTAATTGCTATTATAAGACAAACTATAGATTTTTATTACTTATAGTAAAAACACACTCGTCTATTTGATTTTTTAAATATTTATAGTAACCAATTGCTACGTTTGTTCATACAATAATGCATCATTTGAATCATAGCCATTTAAAATACAGAATAACTTCTGTTTCAATTAGCAGTTAAGGAATTTTTCAGCAATGTTTTTCTTAATAATCCCAATATAGAAGATATAAGAAAAATAATCCTTTAGAGAGTACCATATCCCTTTATACTGTTTTAAAAGGAATGGGAATGAAATTATCTATTGGTCTTACTGCCTTCATGTCCCGGCAAGCTTGGTTGTTTGTCTCTGCAGAGAAATGGCAGTCTTTAAATTAAATGAACTACTTGACAGGGCATCCTTCATGATATCCAATCCTTAGTTTGATAACCAAATGTATTTTTAAAAGCTTTAATATAAAATTTAAAAAAACGAAAGTGAAATTATTAATTAAACTTGTATGTTCGTCTAGATATGCTAATTAAAATAATATTTAGCTAGTAAGAAAAAATTGCTGAATGAAAAGTGATGTGTAAATATACCAACAAGGCTATTGGTGTAAAATTATTCAATACGTATCTTCCCACATCCAGTGATGTGATGAAACCACATCAAACAGCTTGTAGTTAACATAATCTCCTATATCCGGCTATACGGGGTGTTGTGAGAGGGAGAGGTATGCTGTTAATTGTTAATACACAGCCGTGGGTTAGTTTAACAGCGGGATTACAGTAGACACAATCCCTCTTTTGTTTAGGATGGCATTGTTCATTGTCATGATGAAAACGCGATGTACTTATTACAATCCTAAATTATATAACCTTTGGAGTTGGAGTAAGAAACCAACAATAACAATTACAGTATAATTAGTGTGAACTATTGGATTTACTTGTTCATAGCCTACTTGGTTTGATTGTTTGTTATTATTTAGGATTTCGCTGGAATACTGTAATATAAGGTTCTATAAATTTTCAATGGAGTGAAATATTTGCCTTTAATTCATACTTAAAACATTGAACAAGTCTTGTTTTACATATTATATATATATATATATATATATATATATATATATATATATATATATATATATATATTTATTTATTTTAAATTTAAAATTAGATTATTTTAATAAATAGAGAGCTTTGAAACCTCAAAATACATTAAAAATGTTATTATATACTAATCAATAAAATGCAATTCAGTTGAAGAATAAACAGTATCAATCAATATCAAGGTTACAACATAAACACGATCTCTTTATGAGCTAAATCAGGTTTACCTTAAATTACTAGTGTTCAAGATGGCAATAAATATCTCGTACTATCCCAAACACTCTGGGAGTATATAAAACAACACAGAGCGTAATGGTAACACGTGACGGGTGCTTTACCGTCAGTAACTCTCGCGGTTTATTGTTCTTCACCCTGGGATACTTTACCTTGACTCAGGCTGTTTTACTTTGTTTTATATGAGGATCGAATCTATTCTATCCTATTAATAATAAATTTTAAGTACCATGAAAAGCTACTGAATGACTCCATCCGTCAATGTATTCAAACTATAAATTTAAACATCTGTAGAGATTTTAAATTCATACAGGGAGAAGGTTTACGAGTTCATAAATGTGTAGGAGGAGATAATTTATAAGCATAAACAGTCCAAGAAATTGTTTATTGCAAAACTGAAAGATTTAATTCCAAAGGTGGTAGGGGGAGGGGTAAACACTATAAGTCTACGTTTCATCGTATAATGAACATATGTCAATTCCATGTACCTCTTTTGTTTCTACCCCAACGTTATAAAGTGGCATTCAGATCAGTTACCTTTAAACAATAACTAGGTTTATCTACAAAAGATATAACTACAAATGTATTAAATGGCAATAGCCTCATTAAATTTTTTAATAAACATTGAATCACAAGAAATACTTAGTCGGCTGGGTTCGAAACCGAGTCTCTCACTTGCGGGGAATGCATGATACCAGATTTATATATATATATATATATATATATATATATATATATATATTATATATATATATATATGAATTGGACTAAATCAATTGTATACGGTTTGTAATGGTTGATACATGAGGATCTTCCACTACAGATTGTAAAACATCCAATGAAAGGTCCTTTTTTAAAGCTGACCTTGGCCTTCAAAGTTTCGGACGGTTAATAACAATACCAGTTTCTTCAAAACATTGAACCGTTTTTTAAACGATAGATTTTGATACAAGTTTGCGACCTAGGAAGGTGTCGTTAAACAAATTTTTGACCTCTTCGTAAGATCTAATTCTGTTGCAACTGAAAAGGCTTAAGTGGGGGTTTTTCCAAAAACAAGTAAGATCGGACTAACTTTATGGCTTACGATTATTAGAATACTAATTTATTTTGACTTTCAATCGAACAATGTAATTTTTTTTAATTTTAACAAACACAAGGTAATATTGTAAGAGTACAATAATTTATAAAAATATCCAGAGTTAAGGCCTTCTTTATGACACGATTAAGAAGATAAAAGTGCTTACTGTGCAAACGATTAAAATAAGCACCTTATTGTTGTGGGACAAGAGAAACACCTCTAGTTTTCACTATTTATCTTCTTTTAAAAAGACCATGCTAATGAGATATCGCGTGATGGGATGTGCCATATGAAATGTTGGAATTACACCGCATATCCTCCATTATGGAAAAAGGGATAAAGTCCCAAAGGTCATTAAAAAGTACATTTTTGTTGTTGTTATAGTGTGCTGAATTTGGTATTTTTTATAGAATGCCGTTCCAAGGATATACAGCCGTTTCCACACTTTTTGCACAAACCTGTATATAAAAGGCATTAGGATCGAAATAGGCAGTTTTTCCAGATGCAGTTAGAATTTAAATAATAAATTCTCACTTATTATTATAGTATCATCCCTTAGGAGGCAAACAAGACTACCAACAGGACCATGACCTGAACCACATTAGTACTGTACACCACCAACACAAGTTGTAGTGATCGAATTGTATCAACCATCCGGCTTTCACCATTTCCAGATAAATTTACAGTAGTAACAAAACAATCTGATTAATCACATTACTTATAGGATATTTTAATACTGTTTTGCTAGTTTGGTTATTGGCATAAGTACAATTAAGCTTAGCTTCAGATAAAAAACAACATGTAACTAGAGTAAATGAACGTTATTATAGTGGTAAATGAAAGCAGCACAACCACGATCCTATATAATGGCGATAATAGAATGCACCTGGCGTTCACGATCCTGGAGATAGGCCAGAATAATTGGCGGCGTTGGCTCCATGCCAACGTAAAGTTGGCGGAAATGCCTTGTTGAAGCATCGATATAACCATAATAACAATTGTTTACAACCTTGTAATGTGACTAGTTCCCCATATTGTTAACGATTTTGTCGGTAATTTTAGTCATTATACAGGATATCTGGAATTCTTATGAACCGGCAATAAAATGTAATTTAGTTTTTTTTAGTACATAGTATTTACACGTAAATTGTACTGTTTTAGTCAAGTCTTATCGTACCTATAAGATTTAAAAAAAAAATGCCAATTTTGCAAGAGTTTAACTAAAGAAAATAATTATTTCATGAGATGGACCGAAATCACTTGTATATTTTATTTCTTTTCATTTAAGTGGCTTAATACACTATAACCTATTATTTAGCCGTCATGTTTTAATTTCTAGTATTCAGTATGTCAATTAGGGGTTAGGTACGTATAATTTAAGAAAAGCGTGCTTCAATCTGTCAAAGTGATACTTTTGTATTTTTTACTTCATGAATAATCTGAAAAAAATAAAATTAACAAGCAGCTTACTCATATACAAAAAAAATAAAATTATTCTACTATTTTGGTAATGAAAAAACCTGGATTGCATTATAACTGAAAATTTAAGATATCATGAAAAGAGAGACAAAGAAAGAAGAATAAAGAGAATATCACATGCTGATTGTATTTGGTATGGGTTAGTCTATTGAAAAAATGTTTATTCCAAGTCAATGAATGACAATCGCTCATATACTGGTCTCCTATTTAGAAATAAACGTTCAGCGATCAGATCTTATGTCTTTCAAAAATATATTCTGTGTTTAACTTTAAAAAAATTAACTTATCAACATATGCTCTGTTTTATCGTAAATAAATTTATATTAAATTTAATGTTTCTGTTTTTATATAGAACTAACAGCAGCAATATTTTATTATAGATTTAAATTTAAAATAAGTATATTGCTTGCTATTTAGCGTAGAAAATTCAATGGACTGGCAACTATTGCTTTCAAAGCTTTGCCAATAAACATCAACAAACAGCTGAATTGACTTTGACAGCCAACGCTTTCCTCTATGTGCGCGAAAATCACCCTGCTTTATCCAGGACACCTTTGATACGTGCCAGTAACAACCGTTACAGTCGGTACCGTTTGAGTGAATTTGTCATGTTTCTCATCAAGCAAATCCTGTTACATAATCATTTGCATTTAATGGGGTTTCTTTAACCTTTTGATTTGTACTATATACAATTAAACCTAATGGCTACTTTGTGCTTATATTTTATGTATATTTAGGCTCTATATGTTTTATTGTTACTAAAACCATTAAAAGTAGTAAGTAAATCAATATAAATTGTAAAATTAATTCCAATAATAGCATGAAATAAAAATATACACGTTTCACCTAAAATAAAAAGTTTCCAAGGAAGTAAAAGAAACTATTTTAACTTTACAGGTTCAAGTAATATTATGAAACTGAATTGCAAAGAAATTAAGCTATATAAGCTTACCTATTTATTTATCTGTACCTTTTTCAGGAACAAATTTAGATTGATATTAAAAGTATTTTCATTATTCCTTTAGAATATTTTAAAGATGAATTAGAGTTATGAATCAATAATTTACTGTTATAAATAATTACTGTTTACATTCTTAAGTTATTAAAGTATACAGATGTTATTTTGATTTATTTTTTGTTAATTAAATCGGTTGACTGAAATGTAATAACTGTGGTTAACAAGTTTTTATTGCTTAATATATTTTGAACACACGTATGATTGACAGTCCACTTTTTAAAGAACAAACAATGAACACTTGTGTTCACACATTTTAGGTCTCAGCACTTATCGATAAGTAGAAGTAGTTGAGTGAGTATAACGTCGCGAAATGAGAGAAATTTTGTAACCAGGGAAATGTATTGTTGTCTGTTCTATTTTGATGAGTTATTGTATATATAATTTTGTGAGCAGTTACCGTAGATGTACACATAAAGCTTTATAACAACCGAACCAAATGTTTGTCTGTTATCTTATATTTTTAAAGAATCAAACTATATAAGATGTGTATAGTTGTATCGTTGTATAGTTAAAGAATCAAACTATACAAACTATATAAAAAATCAACCTTAGAAAGCTGTGGATCTTTAGGAGCATTGACAGCGTTTCACTGAAATGGCTAGACTAATTTCCCGGCAATCTTAATATAATCTAACTGTTTCAGCTAGATCACCGTATATATTTTCTTCTGTAGATGTGTACTTTTCTAGAACATCGTTGTTTTTTCTCTAAGCAAGTATGAATTAAACTTCAATAGAATGTTATAATATATGGATAACACAGTAACCATAAAACATCCATGACAGTTTTCTATATTCAAATAATACCGGTCATAAGCTAGTCACTTAGTTAATAGCTAATCTACAGAGGTAGTTTAAACCTACAGTGGAACCTATATGGTACGGAGGAAGCAGACTTCTAGGAACATAATGGATGTCTAGCCACAGCACATCAACAAGGACATCAGAAAATGTGGAGGCGTTGGAGTGAATATATAGCTTATAGGCCTGGAGTAGTGAGTGGTAGATGTACCAAGGTATCTCAGCAGTAGAAGACCCATTTGTCCATCCACCCATAACATTCTGCCTTGGTGGAAGTGTATGAATTTGTCTATCACTGTGAAGCATACGTTTGTTCTAAATCCAAAAAAAATATATTCTGCAAGGAAAAATAATCCTAATAAGTGATCATAAATGCAAATTAATTGCCACCGAAGAACCGGTTTCCAGCTGTTCCTCAGCAATGACTTCAGCAATGTTCATCGTGTTAAAGCCACCAAAGAGACTACAACAAGGTGGTAAGTCTCAAACTTCCTGTATACTAAACAGCTTATACAATGGCGGACTCCCATGAGGAGTGAGCTGTATAGGCGTTGGGCGGAAGATTAGTTTGAATTTCTGAAAAATAAATTTCAAGGTACAAAAAGTACGATGAGAGTCAAATAAATCTCTAATTGGAAAGCTTAAATTGATTTGTAACTCATAGTTGAATTAGGTGGCAACAAACAGCATACTATAACGTATTCTCCTAGATTGCAACGCCCACTCTGATTAAACTTTTCACTCCTCAATTATACGAGTTCCTCATTGTTAACTATGCATTTCTCGTTAACACGTTGCAATACAAATCGTGTTTTTTTTATTATTTCCTATAGTTCTGGCCTGATAAATACAAAATGTCCAAAATTCAATGGCTGAAATAATGTGCTTGAAACTGTTATTTTTCAAATTGTAAAAGACTATGAATGTGTATAATAGTATATTTCTATATTCTTTAAGTTTGTCGATGCATACAATGTATTTAAAACTGACTTGAAATATTGAAGGAGAACAATATGTTAATTTTTCACGTTACTTATCCACAGAATTTTATATCCGATTGCCACCTTCGCACTATGTAATATAATTCACTTACTTACAAATTAAAAGTATTCACATAACTGAAAATGTTTTATGTTTCACACATAAATTGATGTTTAAATATACTTTGTTTTCAAAACCCATACTAAAACCTAGTTTTTAAGTTACAGAAGAAGGAAGTTTGTAATAGAACTCCAGGACGTAGCCAACCCCCAGATTTAATATGCATTACTTTATGCTGTTGGTATTGCATAACTCTCCAATTTAGGCGGCAGAAACGGGGAGACATCAGGAGGCAGGTCACGTTACTCACGTTAATTGCACGACGCTAAGGGCGAGTCGCATTGCCAACGTGATCACATACACAAAGGTAAATGTTCATTTTACGTACAATAGCACTGAATTGTTTAACAGATTTAGGACTTAAATTAATTTTATATTGTGTCCCTAACAATATCGTTTTAAATAAATTAAAAATATACTCGTTCTGTGCGATTTCTCTACTCTGTTAATAATTCAATCCCTACTCTATTACATTGTGGATACAATGTTTACATTCTTAATCATCATACTTTGTTTTACGTCTATTTCCAGGAATTTGAACGGAACAGGTATAATGAAAAAATAGCACCCTAAGTTGTGATATAAATGTAAATAATATCCATGTATTCGGATCCACTTCTGAATTAATTAGTAAATGAAGTTCTGATGGCGAACTTCTTGGTTTGGGAAATACAAGTCGGAGAGAAATATTTCAGTGGGTATTTTAAGGGGTACAAATAATGTTTACAGGAAACATCGCTGCATTCTTTTGAGCAATTCCTATCATTTTTAGTAGCTGATATGTAACAAAACAGCCAGTGGGGCTAGGAACAAACCGCCTTTGAAGTAAAAAAAAACAACCGCACGTGGGTGAGCATTCATGAGACAGCATGCTGTTTGATCAATAGGTAAAGATTATTACTAAGCTACTCCCACAGATTTATGTGATGTATAGCTTTAAAACTTCAAAAATATACTTTATGAGATACTAGCATTCATCCCCGGCTTTGCAAGCAATATTGTTTTTCGAAAATAGGGACATGATTAATACGCCAAGATAAGTTATGGCGACTGAAGAATATTCCAATCTCCTAATCCATGCCATATTAGTTGGCCTCTAAGTATGGAGAGCAATTTTTTGGAGCTCTGAACCTAGAGAGTAAAACAAATTTTATGAATAAATCTAAATACCAAATTAGATTTACTTCATATTTCATGCATTTTAATTAATATATCCCTCAGCATGTGATGGACTAAAAAAAAAAAAATTTTTTAAAAATTGTATACAATTTTGAGTAACTCTAAACAGAAGTCCTTATATTTCTTAATGAAAACACTTATGCAATGGAGTGCTATAATATTTTTTAAACATAAGTATGATATATATATATATATATATATATATATTACGTATTATAAGTAAAAAGTTTCAATGTTCATTCAGTGTTTAGCAATATCAAACGTTAAGAGAAATTGCGATTTGATATTATTTCATATGTTTAGTTTGTAGTAGGACATGTGTTTTTGATTGTTTTTTTGAAACTTTAATAAAATAATTGACATTTTGCTATTAAAAAGGTACGGTAGTCAAAAAGTGTCACTTCCGTTTAAATTCCCTCCCGGTCTAATTTATTTACGGTTTCACAGTTAAGTTTGAGTTGTTGTCCCGACCTATAAAATGTGTAATATGTATATTTTGGAATGCAACTTGGATTAAAAAGCACCCCAATTTTAGTCTACAATATTTTTTACTCTGATAAAGAATTATATACTTTTAAGCGTGAAGGACATCTTACTTCCATTGCTAGAGTTCTGATTCAGGTATAAGGGGAGGAATGTGTCCCCATCTCTTTATTTTTCCTTTAACTAAAGTAAACATTCCGTACACAATTTTAATAGAACCAACAGATTCCAATCTAGGTTTTATAAAAGTGTTTTTAAAATATTATTTCCGTGGTGTTCATTTTTTTGTCTTAATAGCCTTTCAAATTATGAAAATATATAACTAAACGAAATATTTCCACATTTTTCGCTTTTTAATCAAACCAATAACATATTAATATGACAAATATGATAATCCTGTATGGATGTAATTCTATAAAACAATTACCCATCCAGATTTAGTAATTATTTAAAATTAAATTTCCTGTAGATAATTTTTACAAAATATGAATAATCTATTTAGAGCAGAAATACAAACACTAAAAGATGCAAGGCATGAAGACGATATAAGGTAAAAAGAACATCAGACAAATTACATTATTGTTACGGAAAGAAAGCCCGGCTGTGATTAGTCTTCTTAAAGTCGCTTTCAGTCACGATAATATTACTTTCATCCAATTAAATTCTTTTCTTCTTAATCTGAATGTATCAACTACGCTTAATGACACACCACACAGCAAGTGTGTCATTCGATACATTTGTACGTAAATAATATAATCCATTTTAAAACGATATGGACAACTGTAGATTGAAATTTAGTTCTTCCAACGAGTAAATGTGTATAAGAGAAACAATTTAGCAGGCTGACTACAACAAGTAATTTTTTTCTTAATTACTTCTCAAGCTACATAATTATTAACTATCCTTATCGTGGTTGAAAATCAACGAGACAAAGGACATTACAGGCCAAGTTCAATAAGCACACGTGTGTATTACTTTTGATTAACCATGCATATAATTAATTAGTGCAGATGGCTAGAGGGGCTAACGTTCAGCTAACGTTTCAGCTGGGTTTATGAACAGAGCATTTTCCTAATTTATATACAGTACAATAGCTCATAAAAGTTTCTTTGTCTGACTGTCAGTATCTATAAATATTTAAATTACCCTCGTAAAATCGTTTTCATATAACAATTTAACATAATAAAAAAAATTAAATGAATACAGGAATTTCTAAATTAAATGTAACGCTGAATTAATTTTAAGATTTAAGGCGAGAATGTTATCTAGTATTATTAATTAGAACATGTTTATAATACTACCACTCGGCCTATCAGTATATGTAATAAAACAATCGTTTCTTATTCAAAATTCATTGTTAATATTGAATCATATGTTAGTATAGCAGTAAACTCGTATTAATCCATTGTGACCTTTTTAAGACAGATATGGAGATTTGTGCGTGAGTTAAAATTATGAAACATTGCAATAATCTATGTAATTTAAGAAATAAACAACACATGAGAAAATTTAAATTCAGTTATCTAGATGGCGATATGATATCATTGAGGATTACTAGCGAGAGTTATTACAGCGTTAGTTGACAACAATGTCATAGTTGGAATTTGTGGTCAGAGTTGAGTAGAGTTGAGGGGGTAATTAACTCTGCTCACATTACGTGCACAAATACACTGTATCCACGCAGTTCATCACTATTTCTTAAGGCTTATTAAGGTTAGGTTGGCACAGAACTATAACATTATATTTTAACAAAAGTATATTGCTCACCATGTTATCTTTTGTACCTTTTTTTATATAACAGAAGAAACTATGCGGTTGTTGTCATGCTTACTGCGTATGTAGATTTTGTTTTGAGTAACTACGCTGACTATCTATATTTACAAATAAATATAGGTCTAGAAGACCATATATGTTCCTTTTTAGAGACTGCAATTTATATTTTGTGCTTTAAGCATGGGGTAATAGGTTATGTGTTGTTCGTGATCTATCCTAGTGTTCACATTATCAATAGTTAGTAACATCTCTTCAAATTTCTGAATGATAACATATCATAAAACCAGGCTATACGCGATAGGAGTACACCACACCACGTGTTGCGCAATGGTCTTCGCTAAGGTTGCATAAAAAATTACAAGTATATAGCCCAACTTGATTTCGTAAATACCTTGCATACCGATAGACAGACATACATCATACAGAAAGGATAATTTTAAAATTAGGCAAAAGAGAAATTGTCAGCCTAATGAATGGTGGTTTTCAATGAACCTAAACCAAGTTACGTGGTTTGTCAATCACCAACCCCTTCTTCTCTATGTAGAAACGAAGTTTCATCCAAAATTTAAACTCTGCGAATTACCTTTCTCGTGATGTCTTACCAAATAAACCATTCATACTTTTATTAACTGAGTTGGTTTTCATAGCATTTTTTAAATGATAAATTCTGCAGTAGGTAGGAAGAATACGTGACAGGAAAGAAAAATTACTAGAATGCAAACGTGTGCTTAAATCTGATTTTGTTACTTACTTTTGACTTTCCATTGCATTGCAGTTTCTCTTTACTGTATGGATAATCTATATTTAGATAATATGACGTGACATGTTTATAGTTGTGATTATTATTCTTAGATCTTTATACATTTATTTATTCTTCCATTTTATCATTATGGTTACCCGCAATACCAACGTAAAATTATTTATTAACGTTCAACCAAATACCATTGAGTCACATGAACCATTACAAAACTCAGTGATGCCTGGTCAGACCAAGAAATAGGTCAGTTCGTTTTTAAAATGTGCGGAGAGACAGAAATGAAATGTTACGAGTGATAATCTGAGCTATCGTTCAGTGGAATGTGAAGACCAAAAATTGTCCAATGAGTTTAGAATGGCTTTCTTGTAAACTTGTTTTCTATAAATATTTGATATGCTTTGAGAGAACCCACCGAAACATCGCAACAAAGTTTATTTATGTTTGTAAAAATACCAGGTGAAACACGTATTCCAGTGATTAAGGCAGATGACATCAACAGCAGCGGTATTTAACCGACGAGACGTAACACTGCAGTGATGCTCTGTTCCCGTGGGCGGACAACTCGTTTAATCTTCAGCTGCCGCTGCCACAGTTATTACAGAGGTAATTCGTATCACTTCTCGCGGCGCTTCTCTCATGTTGGAAATATTGTACTGTAATCCTTTTGGGATTTCAGTCCTTTGGATAGAGGAAAATCCATGCTAAAGGTATAACAATGAAACTACATGTACGAAAAAAGTTAATAACATTATTGATATGCATAACATTAGCCTCATGATGAGTAAAATGTTTTATCTACGTTGTAAGGTATAAATTCAAGTAAATAATGAAGTGTAGTTCGTCTATCATTAAGTCGAAATAATTAATTGTTTTAATTTAATAGTAAATTAATTCATCTATATCAGTTAAAATAAACGGTAAAGCTATTAATGGCTTCAAATATAATTACGATATTTTCAACTGGAAGCTTAAAGAGTATTCATTGGTTTATTTGTTATTTCAATGACCGCTCTGGTATCACTGTAGTATCAACTTTTGGTGTAAATGTTCTCTTTTCCAGCTCCAGTAGTTGAACTGGCAATTACAGGCATGGAAGAGGTAAATCATGTATTAATTAATGTTACTTCTAGAGAAAACTCCTCAATGAATTAATTTAGGTGGACTCAGCAGTTTATTTATTTACACAGGGTGTCTCGTAATGATTACCCAAAACGTACTAGATCATTGTATTGGTCAAGGCAAATACTTTTTGAAAGGATAACAGGATCTTGGACATTTGAAGTCGTTTGAGTGTATTCCAGTTGTTATCACTGCACAGGATATAAATCCAGAGCACAAATCAGAAGTACGAGGATCACAATTACACATCACACTAGCACAGGCTACATTGGGATAGTAACAAGAATGTTGATGTCTTCATATTTCGTGCGAAAAAGAGGTATTACACATTAAAAAGCTCTATAATTGTATATAGTTTATGTCCAAATTCACCTTTAAGAATTCTATTGACTTATACAACTTTAAATATCCAAAGCTGTTTCTCATTTCTATATTTGAGAATTATGAAAATTAATTGTATTAATTGGGTGAGCGTTATAGAATCATATCCTTCTAGGGGCTGGAACATTTTATTTCTGTCTTCCTTTCTGTCTGTGTATATATTCTATACTATATATCTTTATGACTGCACTATATTTCAAGAATGAACGGACTATATCATTTAAATTTGAATGATGCTTCATTTATATACATGCAATACTGAGTTCTTGAATAGTGCATGCCACTCTATATAATTTGACTGGACATCAGCTAATATTGTTACTATGGTCTTACGGGTACCCATAATGGCACAGAAAATAGAGTGAATACATTTATAATTAATTCGAGTACAATGAAATGAGAACATGTTAAATAATAAAAAGATAAAACTATAGAGCATAAGTCAATATCAATAATTGGTAATAAAATTTAATTTCGGCCCACTATTACGTTTCACTACCCTCCAGACGTGACCAGAAGATTTATTGTTTCAATACTTCTATAACAAAATAAATAAATTAAATAGTTTATTTAATCATTATTGAGATATTTATAAAGATCTCATTTGTGATTTTGTGATGATGTGTTTTTGTAAAACTTAATCTCTACATAGACAAGAATGAGCTTTTTCATGGAGCATGTTCAGCTAAGGAATTAAGCTGAGCGTTATTGAAGGCTATTACTCAGTAGGGTGAAAAATGTCTCCTTTGTCAGTGGGGTGAAAAAACTGTCCGCAGGGTATTTTAAGAGTGAAATTGTCTATAATCTTGAAATTTTCCAGTCAACCACTACGTAGTGCGTTATGCGACGCAGTGTGTGGTACCTCCTACCTTAGATGTATTAAAAAATCCCGTAAGGATAAGTTGTTTTTATAATATATATATATATATATATATATATATATATATATTATATATATTTTATATATATTATATATATATATATATATTATATTAATTCATATATGAGATAATATACCAGTAATGATAATACATTAGACATACTATTCACGTTGATTGATGTTTTGGGATAAAATGGCCGCGACCGCAAACACTAAATGGATTACTTCAAAATTGAGGGGTAATCTTTTAGTATCAAATTTATTCAGACATTAGAATAATTTTTGTAATCATATATGTATATATATATATATCTAATAAATGTTTTCAGAATTATATTTAAAATCTTTTGAGGATCCTTAGAACAGTTTAGTACAATATTTAAAGAAGATATTGAAAGAATAAGCATCGAAAAGAAATATCATGTCTGTAGTAAATCAATTTCACAGAATGTTTTTTTAAATCTAGATTAAATTACGAATATATTGAAAACAATAAAAAAACTTTAGATATTGAAAAAAGGAGAAAAATGCATAACGAAGAATTACATATTTATATAAATTTAGTAGAGCTTTCGTTTCAATATGGCGCCGTTCTAATTAATTTCAAAGAAATTCACAATCCCGTTTTTTTATCAAGCTAGAGGAGAAATATAAAGTGTTCTGTTGTGCTTACTACACTTCTTTAACGCTTTTTATAAACCGTGTTTATATTTGGAATGTTTTCAAGTCACTGAGTACATGTTAATGATAGGAGAATAAATGTATAACATTTAGACTATCACAAAATCTATTTACGTATTCGCTACTGAACCGGAAGGGTTATTTGAAATAATAAAACTTTTAAATATTTACATTTTAGAACTGTATTAATTCTCTACAGCCGTTTAATAACAGAAAGTTTACTCAATTAGTTCGATGACTTATGTTTCAAAATCGCTCTGTATTTACATAATCAAATTATTCCTAATTATTAACCAAATTTTAAGATAGCCTTTAAATTTTAATAAATGACAAATTCAATGCGTAGGCCTACTGTTGTTTTATTAGTACCGGTAACCTCAAGGGTTATAAAATTAATTTCAATTTTTATTTTTTAAACTGGCAATGTTAAGTTTATTTCAGATAGTTATTTAAATAACTCTTAACTGGGAAAGTTTTTGTGATTTAGTTTTTTCAATATAAATTTCAGGACCCTTCTTCAATATTCAAAAAATAAAATCATACAAAAATTAAACATAACAAATTATTGCTATACTATATATCATCAGTTGTAAAGAATTATGATTAAAAATAGTTATTTAATATTATATTTTGCTAAGTTTGCTTTATATAAAAACTAGTGCAAGCGTTGAAACTTTGCAAACAATGTATTTTAAATATAGTAACTTCAACGTTTTCGCATTTTTATGAACTTTTTTCAGTAGTATTAAGCACATCAGCATATGTTGGGATAACACGTATAATGATATATAATGTAATAAATTCATAAAAATATATGTCATGCCTGCTGAATCGAGTGCATAGTACTTTTGTAAATTGTATCGTTGTAACCTATTTATATATAAAAATTGAAACTTTTAAGTTTATTTCTGTCCTGTTATTTAACCCTAGTAATAACTGCAAGGGTACATTATTTAACAATGGAATCATTGATACAAATCTAGGCCAGGACTTCATGTTCAATAAAGTATGATCAATAAGCAGCCCTTTGCGTCATTGTGAGATGGAACAGAAGCTGGCGTATTTTGGGTACAATGAAAGACAAGAAGAAGGAACTTCAGCATTCTTCTCTTTCTTTCATTCTTATCCTTGTCTTTGTTGCACATAATTAGCTTCAAGACCCTCATCCCTTACTCTTAACCTCCAGAGAACACTATCGACCAACATTAATAATCCTTTTGTATATGTATATACTGCCCTGGTTACAGAAAAAATAGCAGTATCTACTAAACCTAAAATTTTTGAAACTGGCCTCAAAATTTTAAGCTAGCCTAAACATATATGTTAATACATAAGTGTTGTTGTCTATATTAATTGAAATGGGCCATTTCAAAACTTATAATAAATATAATGGCAAAACCACTTTTAAAATATTTTTAAAGCAGATACTTCTGTCTCAATTAGGAAACTTTTCTAATAACTAATTTGAGTCCAAAGCAGTAAGTACAGACTGACCTTTTGATTAGTACACTTTGTTACTAAATAAACTAGTTTTCGATATGTAAGTAAATATAGCCATTTTCCTTGGCAATAACTTGAGTATACTGATAGTTCGTAAAGTTAACTTATACAAATTGGGATAAAACAATGATTCTGAGTAATCATATTAAAGTGCATTACATTACTACAGTTTCACTTATTGTTTGATTTCCTCTTCATTATTTTTTTTTGTAAGAAGTCCAGCTCTTTTTAGCCTTATTTTAGTTCATATGTGGCTGTCTACTGTAACAAAACTTTGCCTAGTTCTGCATTCACATTGATAATTTCCGTTAGTTTTACTCTACCTTTGACCTTGAGATTCTATTTTGAAGCACCATCTTTCCAACTGCATAAAGTTTCGTTCACATCTCATGAACGATATGTTTCCTCTTAGTCTTACAGGCAGTAACAAAATCATTAAAATCGTACACATTTCCTTGATGTATCATTTCTAATTCAACCTGATGGTGCATGGAATCTGCGGACGTGACACTGTCTCCATGTTTAAAATACCACAAATTTATTTCATGTGTGGCAATATCATCACTGTTACTAATGTTTATAAGGGTACACGTTTACACCAGTTTTTGTTGTGGTTGAGAAATTGTCCATCTATAAATGAATTACAGTATTGTTTCTGTGTTCTTTAAGGAATCTGTAAAATGAACTTTTAATTTCTTTCTTCCTACCAGTAATCGCTCCATGCCAAATAAATAACAAAGATTTGAACCCTGTTTAGTTTCCTAATTGAATATAAGTTTTTTTATAGACAACCAACCTTTAAAAAATATAACTCTTTAAAAAGTTTCAATTCTAGGAGGCATTTATATTTTCTTATGGTTACTTCTAAAATAAACTGTTCTTCAGGAGGTTTATTTTGGCTGAACTTTATGCAAGCATCTCTTCACTGTTCAGACTTTTTTATGTGATTTTCCGTGCCTTTACACACGTTTCAGTTTGAGTCTACATTGTCTTTGTTATGAGGATCTAATATGAATTCTCAAATTTCTCACATTCTTCAGGGTCAAGCTTAGCTTTATTTTGGCTGAACTTTATGCAAGCATCTCTTCACTGTTCAGTGTGTTTTATGTGATTTTCCGTGTCTTTACACACGTTTCAGTTTGAGTCTATATTGTCTTTGTTATGAGGGTCTAATATGAATTCTCAAATTTTTCACATTCTTCAGTGTCAGGCTTAGCAAAAGATACATTCTTGTATTTTACAGCTTTTCTGTACTGCTCATAAGAGACTTAAACTGTGGGAAATTAATCAACAAAATCCTTATGCATATGTTACATTGCCTTATCACATTTTTCGCACCTCTGGATTAGGTTAATTGGCTGTCTTTGAGGTCTTTTTAAGTTCAGGAAAAAACTATGAGTAACACTGAACAAAAATTAGAAAAAAATATTTTGTAAGTTTAGAGTAAAAACTGTGACGTTTTTGCTATAGAACTGAAAAGGCGCTAATTCAGATTAGACAAAAAAAAATTGTTACAGGAAACACACTATGAAGTTATGAAAATACTATACAAACTGTGATAAATACAGCATATACATAACTGTTTTAAGATTTGGAAAGCGGTTTTGTAAAGCTATAGACTATCATGTTACAGTTCCACTAATTTGATCTCACTTGTACTATAAAGTGAAGACGTGTTTAATCGACACTTTTGTATTTATATATGTTGCTTGATAAATTTGGATAATTAAAACACATTGAGATCGGAAAGTTTAGTAATGAAACTGTTAAATTTCACGGTGGCTTGAGGCGAAAAATTTAGGTGTAAAAGTCTCTTTTATAACTTCAACACACAATGTTTTAATTTACTAGCTATTATAAAAAAGTATTTCTCAGCTCATAAAATTTTGTTCACATCACTGCCACGTTTTCCCCGAGAAATTAACTGGAAATAATAGCCGTTGAGAACAGTGGGGTATTTACTAATAGGTCAGTAAAGTTATTCAAGCCTATGACTGCACAATGGCAAACCCTGACGTTAAAAGCACGTTTGTCCCTTTTGTTTTTGTTATTTACGTGCCATCTGCGACCGACGGGCTCGCCCCCACCAATGGCCAAAGTCGTAAAACATGCAGGGTTTTTATTTTCATTTAAAATGCCACAACGAGTTTCAAATTTTAATACGACTAGTCCTATTGTAAGAAGTTGAATTAGATATTTAAGGCACGATTATTTAGGGCAATAATAAATTGGTAAACTTTGTGAAGTTCTGAAAACCATTGTCATTTTTACAATTATTGACAGATAGCTGCTGTTTTCATAGTTTTGTTTATCTATTAAGAGTCATACAAAAATTATAATATTTGATATTATTTCCCTCAAACTTTCCTGGTATCATGAAGTAAAAGGTTACTGTTATAATCACTGCCAAATAGGCTTCGGACTTGACTTATAACATCTAATTGATTGTGAAAATACAAGGAAAGAGCAATTTTAATACTGAGAAAGAATATGGGAACCTTATGCATAAATTATTTTATGAACCTTTTTTGTTTTTCTATGCTATTGTTTTAATCATGAATTCATTTGAAAATCAGGTCAGCTTATTTAAAAACATTTACATTTTCATATGTTGTAAATGATTCTTAATTGACCGTTCAAAACTATAAAAAATATCAAGTAAATATTTTACACAGTATTAAAAAATTAAAGAATCGTTAAGAAATTTAAAAAAATAGAAATGATTTTAAATTATTTGTTTGAACAAAGATAAGTACGACACAAAAACACATTAATGCAAATTTGTACAAAATCAAAAGAACGTATTTGAACGACGTTTAAGTTATATTGCCCAAACAGTAAGATTTTAAAAAGGTTTGATAAATTGCGTAAAGGTTGTAAAATAAGTTTGAAAGAAACAATTAATTGTAAACAACGACATTCACGTTTCAGAGTTTCAGTCATGGTTCGTGACCGCAGTGACAGAGCTGTTCCACTAATTGCTTTATTATCTTTGCTGTGTCCTGTTGTTTACAACCAGTATTGTTGGCTGCGCATCAGAAAATTGTCCGTATCGGAACTAATGTTTCCGACACACTTTTCTGCACACGCTGTAACGATGATTGTAATAAATTGGGATTTTAACATTGTAGTTTATAGCAATTGGTATTCAGTGCTTTTCATAATTAGAACATTTTAATTTTGCATTACCATTGTATCTTGTAACATTAGTTTTATATGTTACACTACAAATATTTTTTTATACTATGTCAGTATAAAAGTGGATATAAATACCACATTCCATGACTGTATTATTACTGTAGAAGTTAGGGTATATAAACTATCGATATTATCATAATAAAGTTGAACGCATAACTTGAGTATAACCAGAAAAAGGTGGCCATACCTTGGAGCCTTGATGACTTCTTGGGTCAGAAAGGAAAAATATTTTACATCAAATCATATCCTATACGATGCTTCTAAAAGTTAGCATATTATTGTAATACACTCGTACTGCTTTTTACAGGGTGCTGACTATCCTCTATCTGTTGCTCGTCACACTGATGTTCGAGATGCTGTCCATATTCAGTCGCTCTACCACAGGACACCTAGACGGGAGATCCAGTAGACGGCTTTCCCGAATCAGATTATTCAGGAGCGTGATATTACTGCTCACGTCGAGGAGTCTTCTTCTCCAAAGGACAGATGTACGGGGTGCCGCTTATTAACTTCATTCTCCTCCCTCCTGTCACCCCACCCCCCACTTCTGAACGCGGCTTCTCCTTCGGGGTAGTGGCCCTTCTTAGGGGGACCTATATCATCGCTGATAATCAGGATGGTATCCGGTTTAGTCTGTAGAGGCACCAATACTCTTCCGGGCCCGCTCTGGTGGGGCAGGTTTGTTTGGGTATTGAGAGCTTTCCTCCTGTTTGAAAGGTCTCGACTACCGTCCTTATTTACAAGTGGACATTATCAATTAGTGGCCTATTACCCTCCACTTATGGTCATGTTCTGAAGCCATTCGTTGCCGGTCTCATGGGGTGGGTCTCTAAAGACGGGCTCCTTTTGGCACCCCAGAAGGGTTTCGAACAGGACACTGGACGGACAGTGTAGGTCAGATCGGCGGATATATAACCACACGTATTTGTTGGACAACTTGTGGGTCTTCAATAATATGCATTTCCTAGAACAGAACCTGATGTAGTACCTAATATAGATAATGATATAGACACATGAAAATTGTTTTGCACCATACACGTCACCTCCCTCAATGTGCAGTTACTCACCTATTCTCAGTTTCAGTTGCTGGAAAATTATATGAATAAAGTCTCTGTATAGAAATATAATGCTTGTATTTGGCTTTATTAGGGTAGGTTTTTGAATGGGAACTTTAATATTTGTTGTCTTTGTACTGAACCCTATGAGATGGGGTAAAATATTTATACGTTATTAAAATCGTTTAAACAAAGAAAATTTAAGTCATTACATCAGTTACTTTACAATTTATCAGTAAAGTAAAAAAACCACTATTTAAGATTCTCTCAATAATTATATTTCAGATTGCATGTATTTTATTAAGTTACAAATATGGTATAATACAAGAAAAATAAAACCATAAAATGACCAGTGCAGCAATATCCATAAAGCTTGTAAATGAAAATTTAAAGCGGCGTTGTCACATCAAAGAGAAAAGTCATTATGCATTCATATCACTCATAGTTTTGTACGTAATGAATGAGGAATGAGAATTACTATCACAGCCTTCTGATGAATGCGAATTTTAATTTGTTTTTACATTCATATATATATACCCATTTTATTTTATTCAAGGTATATATATATATATATGTATATAGATATATATATATAGCATTTAATTTAATAAGTACTATAATTTATTTTTATTTTTTCAGTTGTTTAGTTGCTTTACATGTTTATGTATTATTGGAAAGAATACATTTATGCAAAATTTAAATTATATAATTACATGCAATGTTTTGTACATTTCCAATGCATATTTCGGTTCAGGATGTAAGTTGGTATAACTCAACTAAATTTACTCTACTTTGGCTATGTAAACAGTTCACATCTCTCCAATGCACAAAGAAATCGTAGTGACTCAAAATTACATAGCACAGTAACCTATACGACAAGTACGTGAACCAGCTCATCACCAACAATTGAAAAAAAACATACCTAAAAATGCATTATTGATTAAAATATATCTGATTGAATAAAAATAAGTTCAATAACAAATATTTAATATTTATTAATTAATAACTATTAATAACAAACTGGTAGCTTACGACCATGTATAAATAACAACCATGTAAACATGTATATTATCACAAAATAAAAAGTGTAAAACAACGTAAAACTATAATAATCTAAAAATAACACACACACATACACACACTAATACATAACAAAATATAAGCAATAACCGTTTGTATCGTACACTAATATTGAATTTAGGCTTTTTTTCACAAACATACTCTTGTCATATCTAATAACGACTTTATTGAACATATTTAAAATTACATTAATTGTAAATTATTAAAAATTTTGATGATACCAATGTTCTGTAATACATTCTTGATCTATTTTACCCCACTACAGATTCCAAAATCTTTCGACCTGATTCAGTGGAACGGTTGATGATAATTTCTGACAGTGGTCTGTGAAATTGGTGCTGCCAGACAAATTGCTGCCATAACAAGGAAGTTAGACCAACTGCATACCCTCTGGATCATTTTGAACTTTTTAAGATCTATTGTTTATGAATTTAAGATCGAGATAAGAAGAAAAGTATATTAGACATAGTTAATGTGAAGACATTACGACATTAAGACATTACGTATAACAATTTCTTTTAACCCTCGCTGTATATTACAACATAAAAATATTGTCTTTCAAGGGATTGAGTGGAATTATAATTTTTGTCAGTTATTATGAATGACCTTGATTAAGACACAGTAGATTACATTTTTCGGGCCTTTTATACCTTAATTGAGAACAAGCTAGATGCAATAAAGAGACAATATAACGTTCTCCTCTTGAACTTTTCTACAGATGATGTAAAATAAAGTTTATTAGTGATGATTTTGCTGAATAATAGGATGTTTGGAGCCTAATTTCATCTAAAAAGTTAAGGAAAATTTGTGATAGGTACCTCATACAATGAATATCATTGACATTAGACATTTTCCAACGTTCTCGGTAAATCTCAGAGCTGAAAATCCGGTTCGGTAGCTTTAAATTCTAATCAATTAGGTTGGAGAAAATCTTAATAATTTAAACCAAAGGGTGGCAGATGTAGTTATATTCTAGATCTCACATGGTAAGCTTGTGCTAAGAAAGCAATATAATATCTTTGACAACATTTTCCACTATATTTCCAGGTTTGGTTTACAGATTAAAAAACTAAATGTTTCAATTGTATTATTAAAGTCATTAGCTTAATCGAGTTCTTAAAAAAGTTTTATGTACAATAAGACTGTTATTTCTTATAACTGATGAGGCATATTTTTCAGCATATAATTTTATCACATCGTTTGGTAAAGTAAAAGACTGAAAGTATAACTATCTATGCAGTAGTTTCCTTAGTAATATTGATTAATTTCTTTGTGGATCTTACATACATGTAAGTATATTGACGTTTTCCCTTAGTGTTATAGATGAGTAGTACTTTTTTCCATTGCATTCTAGGGTCTTACATTCTATCGACTAATAATATTGTCACATTGACTTTACTTTAATAGTGTTTACTCCCTGGAAGTTGAATACTATAACCCAACAATTTTATCAGTGTTAACATGAATAAACATTATTTTAATTAATAATACATTTTATTTTTTTAATAAATGCGTCTTGTGGAACTATTTCCAAGATGTTTTATGGGAAAGTTTTTAATTAACGTCATAAAAATAAGACATGGAAAATTTATTTTCTACGGTAGTTGCTTTCCACCGTGAACAAAAATTTCAAGCATTGAAAGACTTACTTTAAGGTCAATGGCAGTGTGATTAATGAATGGAAGTTTAACCTCAGCCTTGCGGCCAGGGTGTCAATACCGGAGGGTGACTTCATCGTTAATCACCAAGATAAATTATTTTCCGATATCACAACCTATTAGTGCGATTTCTACGAATTAAAAGAGTAACGTTATACGTACTATATATAAATCTTATGGATTACGTATAACGTTATACGAACTATATACAATATTGATTATGTTTGATAAGACACATGGGATTCAACCGAGTTTATTGTTAAGTTGTAACAAATATTGGATGTAACTTACTCAATATGGTAAAAATTTACAGATGTTGCATAAGAAAGTTTAAAAAAGATTGGAATTTTAATTTGCTAAGATTAAAAGTAATAAGTAAAAAAAGATAAAGTACTAAAATATCTCCATTTTTTCAAATTCAACTATATTTAATATACTTTCGATATGTAAAATCTGTTGAAAAAGATATGCTCGGTACCAAAATAATTCTATTTTATATATGTACACAGCAACCATAAATCCTATAATCGTAAGGATTGTCTTTATTATTCAAAATTTCAATAATATATTAGAGGGTACGATATATGTTACATAATAAAAAGTACTCTTTATTTAATATAAAAAGTTATAAATGTAATTTTGTACGTAGGAAGCTTTTACTATTATCAATAATGTAAAAATTATTGAGCAATATTTTTTCTCTAGTGTTATAAAACATAATATTCTGTACTCATTCAAGGCTTAAACATAGGCCTAAGTTTGTTAAAAAGTTTATTTGCATCAGCCCAGTAATACGTCTCCTGCTACATTATGGCTTTAACTTATAACATTATTTGAAAATCATCCAACTGTTACGGTTGACGATGCCCTTTTAATTTGTATAGATTCAAACGGTTCTTGGTATAGTGGTTTGACATTGAACGACCTTATTGGCAATTACGGTTCTAGAGTTGTTTTGAACTCTAATAATAAACTGTCTTAACACTTTTAAAATTTAAATAATAGAGTCATATAGAATCAAACTCAGGGATTGCTGACCTTAATCTTCTTATACACCGATGAAGTGGTCTTAATCTGTGAATCGGTATGCACTATGAATTATTTATAGGTTAATTAGAGAATAACTTTAATTCTGACATTGTTAATTTATCGAACTAAGTAAATCATTATATGAAGTTACTAACGACAGAGTCCTGATTCTGAAAGTTCTCACAAAACTAAATTAATTATTGGAAGATGTGTTGTTATTCACTAGTGGTAATGTATTAAATCATTACACATTAAAAATAACTTTTAAATTGAGCTAACTTATTTACCTGTAATATTATTCAATGTTAGTTATCAATCTCTTTTTCATTCTTAACTTTTATAATTTGTATAGACTTAAAAAACATTACATGAGAAATCCATGGAAAGAACTAATTCTGAGGAAGAGACAATTAGAATTCCTCTAAATGGGATTTTTACGTATCATAAATATGAATTTTAAATTAAATCTTATATTGTGTAAACCAGTTTTATTTAAATGTAACATATTAATAACATTTTTAAATGTAACATATGAAGCATATAAAATTAATTTTTAAACCCAAACATTATATTGAGATGCGACAGCCCATTAAAGATATTACATCGGTATTTAAAAGTAATTGATAATCACTAGTTTATATAAAGTACTTTTATACAAAGTAGAAGGAACAACAGCATGCAACACTAGGCTTATAAAACCTTATACAAATGTTCCAAACTGAAGTTCTCACTAGGGACGTCTCCAGGTGCGGTGAATGACGTGGTTACCTCTCCAGAGACCTCCACCCCTTATTCCAGACCCCTACTCCCTTTATACACAGTTTTCCTTCGTCTTCATCTCTCAGACACTTAGCCAAATATAAGACGTATATTAGACGAGATTCTTTTCAAATAACATATCTCTCCTTTCCTAACCGACTTGTCTAAAAGTTTATAGTAAGGTTTAGTAAAGTATCAAATCTCTTTCAAATCAATGATAAATTCGTCATTTGCTATTTTTCGAGAAATAGTATATTATTATTTTGTCTATATACAAAGAAGAAAATAGCTTTAAGCAAAATTGAAAAACGACTCATCCAGAGGATAATGTAAGAAATATTGAATGGTATGTCTCTAATCTAGATTTAGTCTATTTATAAAAATGAGTCAGTTACTAAATATGTTTATGTAATATTATAAAGCCGTTACTAAACCCAATAAAGAAATATTAGGTGAATACTAACAATTATTACGTAAAGGAGTGCGTTTATATATTAGACCGCTTTAAACAGAATTATTTGGAAGACCTGAACGGATGGTAAACTAAATTATCAAGCTTAATCAATGCGATGCAACATTGCTTTAACAAAGTTGTGTAGGTATTTAAACGCTCAAACTATCAAAGAACTAAATGCCTGTTATCTTGCATACATTTTTACTGTAGTTAAGGATGTATCAATAAAAGGGACAGGTCATACGTGTAAAGGGAAGGGAAGAAATAAAATGTTAATATACTGTTGATTATAATACATTGTGTAGTAAAACTCTTTCAAATGGGTATTAAATTAAATTTTAGGAAGAATTTAGATAAATTTATAGTATCATAAATGAAAGTATACATATTATTATTAAGTCCTTCAGATATTAAAACTTTACATAGGTATACTTAGGTAAGAATGAAAGCTAGAGTAAGAATGAAACTCTAAGTTTATGTAAATATTTTTGCTGGAATATCGAATGCGCAGTAAACCAACCTCGTATATTTGTAATTGTTAAGTGGGAAATTGTAAATATAAACTACACGGTAATTTTAAGGTGGGGAATATTGACTTACTGTAGTGTAAATACACATACAATATAATAACTGTAATGTAATAATTAAACTATAACAAAAGTTATATAGATTAACAAGGAAATGATTAGTTTAAATTCAAATAAAAGTTATTTTATCCTTCACTGACATTAAGTTAGGCTTGAATTAATAATAAATACTTTGTATTATAATCAGAAAATACATTATAAATTGTTTACAGCATTTTTGCTTCGTAAATTAAAGTTCGCCGGCACAATGTTTAGTATATTCGAGTTCATAGATACATATTATAGGTACAAAAAGCTTATTACATTTTGGAAAGTATTACTGAGCTAGAGCTGTATGAGAAGATTGGACATGTGTTGTGTCAGATAAATGTGGATAGATATTGGAAGGGAAGGGAAGGTTTTGAAGATATATTGAGGAAATGAATAAATAAACAAAACGGTGTACAGATGTTCCCACAGGGACACGTCACCATAAACTGTCACGCACCTAGTGAACATAACTGTCGTGTATTGATCACGTGTTCATCACGAACCAGTTAATGTAGTCAGCCAAAGTTATTAATTGGATGAGATTTAGCGAAACGTAATACTCGAGAGGCTGGAAAAATGTCATTCCTGTCCGCCTGTCCGCCGGATATCTCTAAAGTTATTTATTATATGTGCTTAAAATTTGCGTATTATCTCATTTGTTAACTATAAACGAGAAAATAACAGAATAATGAACGTGTAAAAATATTTTTGCACATGATATCTTGTAAACAATCTGACCTTTTGACTTGAAATTTTGAATGAGGCTTAATTTTAATATAGAAATTATTGAGTCGATGATTGTACATGTCACTCCATAGTACCATGCTGAGCGTTAACGAACATTGTTATGTTGGTCTAATGGTTAATTATTATGCCAAGTGTAAATCTCAGAATTTTAAAACAAACTGAGTACAGTCATAGGGTATTTTAAAAATCCACATAGTAACAAATTTACACTAACTATCAAAGTAAAATGAGTGATAAACTGGGCAATTTTGAATTCGAAATTATTCTGTGCTGTTAACGTATCTTCCCTTGCGTATCCAAATGTTTCTGTATATAATATAAAATTACATCCAAAATGTGTGTATTCCTGCTAAGATCTTGAGAGATCTCTCAAGTGAAACCAAAACTAAATCTAGTACCTACACGTTAGACTTGCAGTTACAAATATTACATTGTAAGTTACATTACACTTTGTAGCAAAACAGGTGTGATAGGAAAGAAACACATTTTAATGCGTGGGCTGGACATGGTGTATTTTGGACGTCTTATTTTCACGTGACTGTGTATTAGGTCATCTGGATTATTCACTTGTTCTCTAAATTTGTTTGGTAATTGCCTCCTCTGTACGTACACGTGTTCATAGACATTTATCACTGGATAGTAAAATATTAAACCCTTATCACTGGATAATAAAATAATAAATATATTGAATTTCTGTCCATTAACTTATTATTACCTCTACTCAAAACTTAAGATGCCTAGCAAAGTCCAATTTGTTGGCTAAGCGTTAGTGAATTCCTGGGAGAGAAAGATTATTTTTGTCTGTCTGTCCGCAGGGTATTTGTACAATTATTCAACTTATAGTCTTGGAAATATGCATATTAACTTATGAACTAGAAAATAACGGGATAATTAATTTGTTAACAAGTTAAATATAATCATATGTATTCATATAGTAAAAAGTAAAGTAATAAAGTTGAAAGTCAGTGTTAAAAGGTGGTGATAATATCGTATTTTAGAGCACTTGTCCGTTGAAACACCTTCTCAACCTCACCAGAGCTTTTATTACTTAAACACTGCTTTAAATCAATTAAAACATTAGAATGTTTCGTATGGCAAGATATCTCGATAAAAATCACCTACAGGCTTAAAATTTGCGTGAAACTTTATTTCTACACAGGCTAGAATGAGTTCAAGATAATGCATGACCAACGATGGAATTTGGCTAAGCACCATTGAAGCTCATTACTCGGAAGACTCACTTAATTTCTCGTTTGTGTACCGGCGGATGTTAAAAAGTTCTTTCTTTATATATGTATGTATATCTGTCCACAAAGCATCTTGAATGAAATGATGTATAGACTTGAAATCTTGCACGCAAGTTGAGTGAAGCCTGTTACGCGACACGTGGTGACGTGAGATCTTGTACTGCTACCTTGTATATAAGTGAAAATCAGTGGCAACATAGTTATATAAGAAGACACACAGTTTGAATTGAAAAAAGCATAGGATTCTTACATAAATATTTTAAAATACAATTTATTATGGTTTCAGTTATGTTATTATATTTAATGAACTATTAATTGAATTCATAAGAACCATGTCAAATCTTTAGTAGTAATCTTTTGAATGTTCTTATGGAAACCTCCGAATATACTGTGGCAAATACGATGCTCTATTTCCTTAATGTTTTTCTTAGTTTGTTTTGTGACTTTCTATAAACCTATATGTAGGTAGAAAAAGTTGTTACTTGGTAATGTAAGAAAAACTTTTGAAACACGTAATTGTGGGTAGCATTTTTATTATTAAATTTAATAAAAGTTATTTTATTTAGAATCAATGAGACTAATGAGAGAGTTAAGCTATTTATTACTTTTCTTATCAATCCATACTAATAACTGGGTCCTGTTTATTTACTTTTACATTTTCCCATTGCTGTTACAATAAATATATTTGTTATACATGTTTTCTTTATAAAAATAACTAAAAGAGAGTAAAAATAATTTAAATTCTTTTTTATTTCACTGAATATAAGAACCAAATTTCACAATTAACCCCAACTAAAATTTTATATGAACAGTTAGAAGTAACCTAGTTATTATTGATCATAGAGAAAAACAAAAAGTGTTATGGTATTACATTTCCATTTTCATTTACATTTTCAAAACATGTTATATTCAAAGTTGTTGTATCTTAAGTGTCTGAGATACTGAGTACATGTATATACTATGAGAAAATATTAATACCTCAGTTGGCACTAAATTTACATAGTAGGTCATGAATGCCCACAGTTAGGACGTATTGACAAAAACTAATACATGTTGCAACGCTGTCGTTTCCTCAAATTTTATTCTGTTAATATCGAATAGAAAATAATAAGTAATAGTCGAAGTGATACCCTGTATAACTCACGTACTACAGCAAGGTGCAATAATATTTCTTAAACGCGACAAATGTATGACACAGGAACTGCGTAATGTTCCAGTTTTATAAAGAACCAACATTACACGCTGGAAACATACAGGATACTGCATTGCTTCCTCTACATCAGCAATGTATTCTTTCCAACTGTTAATTGGTGTTCTTAAACCTAATTCAGCACTCTGTTGGTCAAATAGTCAAATAAATTTCGGAAATAATTAAAAATACCTTATAAATTACAAATAATTAAAAAAATCAAAGTACTCTAAGTTTAAATTTAAATGTGATCCGTTGTACATGTGTACTTTAAAAACGAATGTGTCAATGTACTGAAGCTTATTTATTTTCCCTATATTCACCTAGATTTCAAGTAAAAGATCATTTAATTTTCATCGTTACCACGAATAATGATTTTAATTGTAGCCTTCAAGAAATTATTTCTTACAAATATATTAGAGTATACTTTTTTAAATATTTTGAGTATACCTTCTAGAAATGTTAGTGATGGGACTGCTAATATCTGAGGATAATTTTTTCCAAATGGTACTTACTAAGGATTTGTTCAATCAACGGTTCTTCTGATGATTACTCTCAAATATGTGGCAAAGTGTTTAATCGTGACATAAAAGCCTTATGATACATATGATTGCTTCAAATTACATTTTGACCTCATGTTCATTTGTAACTAAAACTTGGTGCAAGCAGTGGATAAAGAACTGTAATTGGACACGGAGGAAAGCGAATTAGCGATTGTAAGCCACGTTGTTTAGATCTTTTAGTTGGTTCGATAAATGCCCTTTTATTAACTATGTAACTATATAAAATTTTACATGACAGTAAAGTGTACCTCTCAAATCAGGACACTATTATATGTAAAAGAATAGCATTAATTTGTAGGCTCATATGAATGAAGTAAGGTTATAAGAAAACTCTTTGTATAGGCTGATTATACACCTTTTATGTAGTAGGAAAAATATTTATACTCCTGTTCCCTTTAATTATTTTTTTCATTTCTTAGCCTTAATTAATGCTGTGTTAATAAAATTACGTTATTTGAATATCCAAGTGTTTTACTCAACCTGATATTTATTAAATAACTTTTGGTAAACCATCATGATTGCAGGATGCACACAACAAGAGCTTTTGTTAAACAATAAAGTTGAGAAAGGGAGTCTATTGTTTTACATAAACAATAAAACTGGATTTCCCATCTATAAATAAACTGAGATGTTAGGAAGCGATGTACAAACAGACTGCGTAATTAGAATAAAACTTGTATACAGCCAGAAACAATCAGGAGAGTGAACACTAAATATTTAAAGAAAGAACAACAACCAGAGAGAGTTTGGACTCTCAAAGCTGGCCTTACAATGTATAAATAAGGTGCTCAATGGAGTAGAAAAAAAATTCGTTATTTGTTTTCAGAAAATGTTTCCCTATACTCTGTTTTCATTGTTGTTAAAACGAGTCTAAAACCATATCTATAATACACGTAGTAATGTGCAGATAAATTATTCACTCTGTTCTTTTACAGATCACTATTCTATCAAAAAATTAACAGTATACATAAAAAGTAATGTTTTCATAACTATGTGGTAATTATAGATAACAATTTTACACATATATAACATAAGCCATGTTTGCCATTTGATTACTTTAAATCATAATACCTTGTTTAAATTAGAGGAAATTAAATACGATATGCTATTAGTTTGGATGCGATGGTAAATTAGATTTACATATTCGACTGAATAATTAGTTTATCAGCCAAGTAGTGCGGAATACACTAGACCGAATTAACAATCTCAAATTCTATTACATATGGAACTGAATCTGAATTGATCAAAAATTATTATCCATTACAATAACTACTGATACTGTAGGAGAGCTATATCAGGTTTTTATTTTTGTTCCATTATAATCTGGAGTTCGCCCTCCTGAATATATACATACACACATACATAGTTCAGGTATAAATATAACAGTTTTTTAGCTATCTCATCATGTTAAAATATTTATATAGGTGAGAAAGAATAATTTAATACCAGTTACCCGGAAGTTCTATGTTAAGTTCAATTTAGAAACATCCATTCACCTATGCGTACGTCCAAACAAATAAACTTTAGTATTAAAAATAGTAACCACTTACGAAAAAAGAAAAGAATCTAAAAATTTTAATAGTAAAATATCTTGCTATAGTTGTAGTATTCGGTACCAATTGAAATTCACCCTAAAACTGCACAATTTTCCTTCTTATCGTTAATGGAATCTGAATAATATCCCTGTAGAAAAATAAAAATTTGAAAATAAATTGAAATGGAAGGATAAATGGATACGACTAGAGATTTAGTATGCATAGCTCAGCAAGCTTGTTTCTTTGAAATAAAACTACTTGTCTAATACCCAACACTTTGATGTATATGGATAATGTAAATATTTTACCTTTAGGAAATTACAACCCAGAAGAATATAACGAAAATTCAGTGCAATGCCGCGGAGGGAAAGCAATTTAGAGTATGACCATAAACCCAGATTTTAACACAGACTTTTGGCGGGAACTGACGTGCATCATTGAGGTTATGGCGGGAAATGCAGTCAGCTGGGAACTTATTGTTAAATCATGTGTACTTCGGGGATTCACTCGGGTGGGCGTTATTTATTTACATAATATGTCACGTGGGTCTTCCTCGGTTTAGAATAAAAATGCATACGATACGGTTAATATACTTATTTTTTGTATGTAGTTTATCTGAGTAGAAACTCGTAATATAATTACGAAGTTTTATGGTAACGATTACAGTGAAGTACTCTACATGTGATTTTATACCAATACATTGCATATTTTTAATTCATGTTTTAGTGTTATACATATATATATAACCATGATATCCTATGTCCATTTCAAAGAGTATTAAATATAACTCAATATCACAAGATTCACTTTTCTAGGACAGATGAACCACAACCACTAGTTTCGCCGATAATAAAATAATAAGTATTATATTTAAAGCTAACAATTATTAAAGACCAATAAAATAAAAACATACCACAAACAAGAATTGAATAACATGAAGTATATTTCATTTGAATGGGTTTACAAAATACCAGGAACTAGAATTATGGGTATAAAATAATTTTAATTTAATTTCCAATTCGTGACAAGATCTACTACATGTTATTATATCACAAATACTTACTGAAAAAGAACAATAGATATGCATTCAGGAATCCACTGTCTACACAACTTAAAATATAAATAAACCAATGGTAGTAGCTAAAACCTGCGACACGAAATACTTAGTACTTTGTGTAAAAACACGTTGCATCTAATTAGTTCACATCACAAACTATTTAGATCTAAAATTTTGACTCTAACATACTACCCCACTCCTCATAGACCAAAATTATAAATTTAAATATAATGTTTCTTTGTTTAATTTCAGAAAGAGCGGCTATTGTCGATACCTAGAAATATTGATTTGAAAGGAATACTAATTTGTTTAAGTCCTTAATAAAAACCAGTGAATGTTTCATCCTTATAATAATAATAATAATAATAATAATAATAATATAACTTTATTGCGGTAACAATAATAAAATTGCATACAAACGTCACAGAGTATTTAAATAATAAAAAGTTAGGCCTACACTTCATTCACTCACGCACACAGTCACACAGTCACATGTTTCTCTCATTCACTCTCATCTTCATTCTCACCAGACAATCCTGCCACTGCCACACCAGAACCAGAGGATTGATCGTGTTAGTTTTGAATTTCGTCCCAGCGGCTCTCCATAAACTCGTCAACTGAGTAAAACACACCCTCGACACCAAAAGGTGTCTTAGTCGAGTTTTAAATTTTTTTTGGTCATTTCAATTGTTTGATCTCTTCAGGGAGCTTATTGATTTAGCTTGACACCAACCCTCAGACGGTAAACGTTCGAATGTTGCAAGTTCTGTGTTGTTGAACGCGGAAGTTGTCCCTGCCGTCTAGTCCCATACTGGTGAACGTCCCCGCCTTGAACCAAGTTACACTTAGAACGGCAGTACAGGACAACCTCCAGGATATAGAGACAGGGCAAAGTCAGCAATCCAAGCTCCCTGAAGGTGTTTTTGCATGGAATCTCTAAAGTTCAATTTTGAAATGATTCGGACAGCTTTCTTTTGACTTCTAAATACACGTTCGAAATTTGTATTTAGAACAGCTGCCCCACAGTCTCAAACCGTATGTCAGATGTGGATATACCAAGCCAAAGTAGGCCCGTTCTTAGTATATCCAAAGAGCAGAATTTTGCAAGCTTCCGTAAGACATAAATGCCTGAGGAAACCTTTGAACAAATGCTGTCAATGTGATCGTCCCAAGTCAGCCCTCGATCTAGGTGCATTCCGAGGAACTTGGTGGAATCAGTTTCTTCTTCTATTAGAACATCATCCGCCATCACGGCAGCGAAGTTGTCAGGTTTCTTGCTGCCGAAGAAAGAAATTGACAACGCTTGATTTGGAACTGTTGGTCCTCAGATTTAGTGTTGAAAAATACTGAATACATGAATTCAGTTCTAAAAATGAGTTGATTTCTAATTCATGTTTTGTTTTTGCTCTGATGCAGAGAGTTGTATCGTCAGCATAATGAACCATCTTCGCTGTAAGGATCGATGAGTTCAATCTGTTGACGTACACAAGGAATAGGACAGGTCCCAAGGATAGATCCCTGTGGGACACCGTAAGTCATTTGAACCTTTCCTGACAGGGTATTCGCAGTCTGCACACACTGGCTTCTATCCCTGAGGTAAGACGAGATCCATTCGTGCGGCAGACCTCGAACCACCACATGTCGTCAACTGGTACAACAGTGTTTTCGTGATGTACACAGTCGAATGCTTTAGAGAGGTCTAGAAATATGCTTAGCACATGTTCCCTTCTCTCCAGGCCATCGACAACTGTATCGATTAGGTCTGTGACCGCATCGATTGTGGATTTGTTTTTTCTGAAACCGAATTGTTCGGAACAGAGGATTTCAAAACGATCAAGAAAATTTCAAATCTGACAAGAAAAAATCTTTTCAAGAAACTTTGCTCATGACTGGGAGGATTGAAAATTGGACGATAGTTGCTTGCAAGGCAAGGATCGTCTTTTTTGAAAATGGGTGTGACTTTCGCAGATTTCAAAAGGGAGGGAAAAATGCCTTGTGCGAAAGACAAGTTGATCAAATTTGTAAGTGGAGCCAAAATATGCTTAGAGCAACGTTTGAGCAGCCATACAGACATGCCGTTGATGTCACATGATTTTTTTGGTTTCAATCCTTGTATCACGCGGGCCACCTCCTCCTCACTCACAGGAGACAGTGCCATGGATGAGACCGTCCCATCGATGACACTTCGCTGCAATTGAGGGCCTTTGAATGATGGGGTCCAAGTGATGCCACAGATGAAAAAAATGAGTTGAAACTCACTTGCCACTTTAGAGGGATCTGAAATAATTCGTCCCTGGATTTTGAGCTTTGGAATTATTTGGAATTTTTTGAGCAATTTGGCTGTGTTGTTACATTTTTAATAATGCCCCAAGCAGTTTTGGAAAAGTTTTCGCAATTTTTCAATTTTGTTTCAATTTCACGTGCTTTTGCAGATTTTATTGTTTTCCGATATTTGCTCTTGAAATTTCTAAAAATGTTTTAAATTGTTCATTTTTCGGTGCTAATGTAAAATCGAATGGTAAAATTTTAGCCGTTCTCGTAATTCTAAAATTTCCTTCGTCACCCAAGAATTTTGTTTTGCTTGTTTGCGTTCTTTAAAATTTTTGAAAGGACAAGTTACATTTAAGTGATAGACAAAAAGATTATGAAACGCGGTGTAAGCTTCATCTACGCTTTCAAGATTGTCTAAAAATGACCAAGGACTCATTTTTTAAAAAACGAATTCAAAAGGGCAATGTTTTTCGAGCTAGTGTCTCTTTTGATTATGGATGACGGGTGTTTAATTTCTGGCTGAAAGTTACTGATAGTGTCTCCTGAGCGAAGTGGTCAGAAGATGGCCGCATTGAAAACAGTGACTGAGGCCGTTTGGAATGTTCGTGATGACGTTGTCGATGGCTTTACTCGATGTGGCGGTCACTCGTGTTGGCGTGTTTACTGACCAGATCAATCCGAAAGAATTTAGGATGTCGCGTAGCCGCTGGGTCAGGGGGTTGGTGTGGTCATAAAACATCAATGTTAAAGTCGCCAGTTATGATAAACTTTGACGACTTCAAACAGATGGAATTTAGAAGATTTTCAAAATTTTTAAAAAAAAAATATTGCTGCATCCGTTTGGAGAACGATATAAGCCAATAATTGTAATTTTGTCATCAGAGTTCAGGTCGATTTTTATTCCATCCACTTCAAAATCTAAATCACAACTGTGAGTCAACTTGTGTGGAAGGAATTCAATATCAGATTTAACGAAAATTTGCCACACCTCCCCCTTTAAAATGAGTTCGATCGTAAGATGTTGCCAATTTATAGTTGTCAATCCTGAACAGTCTGGACTGTTTCAGGTTTGAAACCATGTTCAGAAATAACAAAAACGTCAGGATGCAGTTCGCGTGCCATGAGCGACAGCTCGTCTGCTTTGTTGGTGGCAGTCTGTGCATTTTGATGCACAACCGAGAAAAATTTTGGTTTGAATTTTGAATTTTGTTGGTTTGATGTTTTTTTGTGGAATTTTTGACGCAAATTTTGACGATCTGGTTCTGATGTGTCTATCCTTCTTTTGCATTGGTTAAAAACTGACAGTTTTTTTGTCCAGAATTATCACTGTAGTGAAGGTTGGCTGGGCGTTGGCTCTTCACCGCCTCGGCGAAGGTGTCGTAGGCTATGGTCCGGACTGGTGGTTCAGGAGGAGCTGGCGACGTATGGGCGGCGGGCTATCTCGGCTGGGCCGGCGGCGGCGGTCCGCAGGGGTCAGCGGGCGGTGTCGGGGTGACTGCGTGGTCCAACCTTTGCAAAGGTGTCGAACGGATCGGCGCAGTTACTTCTGTGACGCGACGACGGGGCCTAGGCATCATACCGGCGATCCTCTGAAGTATGAGGTCGGCCAACAGTTGTTTGCCACTTGCACGCAGGTGGAGGCCGTGTGGGGTGAAGTGGCTGCGATCCAATTTTGCTGATATCCCAGCATTTCCGCGCCCTCGTAACGGATACACAGCTCGGCAATATAATTATTGACGAGAGCCGTGGTCTGGTGAACTGGGCTGTCAGAGGGCAGGTCGTGCCTCGTAGGCAGCGACAACACCAGGAGCGCGGAGGACGAACAACAGTCTTCCATAATTTTTTCTAGTCTGCTGAAGATGATGTCCTGGTTCCCAGCAGCCACGTCATTTGTCCCGGCCAGTAGTACATAGCAGTGGTCTGGTGGATGGGGTGGGGGCCGGGGGTACACTTAACAGACCCGCGCCAGGCTTGCAGAATCCGCCGATGTTTGTTCCTCTTGTACTTCTGCGCATTAGAGAGGCGAGATGGCGTGAGTGACTGTCCCCTATCACAGTCACATTCTTAAACTGCAATTTAATTGTTGGTGCTGTTTCAGGGTTGCCGCTTTTTATTTGTTTTTCTGTCCCGGTCCTGAGATTTTGTTGAATTTTGAGTTTTTTTATCGTGTTTTTTTGGGCTTTCTTTTCTTTTTCTTACTTGTTTTTTTGGTGACCACTGTAAAGGCGACTCCCTCTTCAGCCCGGTGCGGCTGTGGACTCCAACTCCTTTTGCAGATAAAGCTGATCACTTGACATCTTTAAGTTTGATGGTTCATTTTAGTTTTCAGTTCTTTATTTTCTGCTTCAAACAGTCTTAAGGTACTTATTATTTTCTTGGTTTCTTCTTCATATATTTTACATTTGCTACATGGTAACTCAACCCTTAATGACAAGATTTGTTTTTTCAATTCTTCATTGTTATCCCTTTCCAGTTTTAATAAATTTTCCAGAGATTGAGAGGAGTTCTCAGCTGGGTATAGTTTTCATTCCCAGCAGAAACTGCCGGGGTCGCTGTACCTGATGAACCGGCAACGCGTGTCGATGGCTCGTGGATGCGCGCGGAGTCCTCGTCAGCCTCATTGTCCTCGAACCGTGCTCCGAGCTGTTGATCGACTACTCCTGTAGTTATAGAAGGACATATATTTCCAGCAGAACCATTTGGCAATTCAAACATTTCACTAGTGTACTGTAAAAGTCGTGTGTCTGAGGCTATTGCGTTATCAGTTACGTCTCTTAATTGTTTTTTCAGGTCAGTAATTGTATTTTTAAGAGAAGAATTTTCTAATTCTATTCGTCTATATTTTATTGATCTATTACTTTTAATAAAAATATTTGGAGTAGAGTGGGTCAAATGTCAGGTGTTTTTATTATGGAGTTTTGTGCGGTATCTTGAATGTCTGGTGGAGAGGCGGTAGTTCGACTGGGTGGTGTAGTGGAGGCGAGGCTCGTCTTGGTCTCAACTACAGCAGCAGCAGATGGTGTTGTGCAGCCAGCCTTGGGTGAGGCAAGGCTCCGCATAGTGACCCGGGTGATGCCCGAGTGCTGAGGTTTTACAGCTGATCACTGCAGTCATGTCAGGGTTGGTTGTAACAGTGGCACGCAGGTTTTTCCAAGGCATCTCCAGACCTTTTCTCCATTTTTTCTACAATAACTTTCTCTAAATTTATGTCCATTAAAAACAATATGTGGTTTGCCGTTCGTAGTTGACTGTATTTCAATTGTCATTTTTCGTAAATAAAAATAACTGCACAAGTATAAATAAATAGGTACAATAAATAAATAAATAGGTATAATAAATAAGTAAATAGGTCACTAATATATAAATATAGTCCACATAAATAAATAATTTCTTAGTGACACGACGAGAATAACAAACACAATAAAAATAAAAATTTAAAAACAACGATCTAAAAACAACGATTTAAAAACAAAGTCCAGATTGTGGTCAGGTACGTAACAGTAAAATCAATAGCGCCTGCGAGTGACGGACGCAGTCAGTACAATCAGGGATGTTGCGGGTTGACGGACAGCTATCTGTGGCGCCAGACAAGAACAACCAGTTGCCCGACCTGTGTTGCCCTCTGTCGGTGACTTTGTGAAAACCAAGCGGGAACTCCTGGTAATTCTTGTTGCAGATTGTTGGCAGCAATAGTTCAAAGTGCGCATGCGCGAGAACGTTATAAATGCAATAACCGGCCAGGTAGCTTTGATAAAGATGGAATTCTCAGAAGGTTATATTGGTTATCAGTAAAGACAGTTCAGAGTTCACAGATTACATTCAAGCTTACCCGAGATTTTACATCAAATAGTAATAACTGGATATCGCGCACATATGCCACACTTAAAATAGAATGAGGAAACACTAGCATTTAACTACTATAATTGAATAAAATATTGGAAAGAGAACATTTATGTGTTTGCAATTAGGCTCCAGGCTTGCCAACCTATATAGAATTTTAATCCTAAACAACAATGTCTTAATCATAAACTACTAGGAATAAATCAACAATTTTAGAATGCAAAAGGTTTTATAATTATATTGATTTCTAATAATCCGATACATCCAGTAAAATTAGACTATCTTTATTGTAATTGTTATTTCCAATATATTTTTCCAAAAACAAAACCCGTATTAAGAAAGAATTCAATTATGTTACAAACTAAAAATAAACTCAAAGTGAATTGTGGAAACAGAACTCAATATTGACAAGATGAGATTCAGCCTGCGGCAACTACACCGGGAACCAGTATTAAATTAGAGAAACCACTTCCGCTAAAACCTCACATCTCTACTCTAAGAAGGTTTGATTTAAACTTCCATTTTTAAAATTTTTTATTATAATAAACAAACATCTATTTATAAATTTAAATAAAACTTAGTTACATGCAGGTTCGTACGCAATCCAATGCTGAATAATAGGAAAGTCATATGTATATCAGTTTTAAATAGCATACTGAGTTAATGTGGATACAGAAAGATACATCAATCTCCATTTTGGAATAATTTAACTACAATTTGAAAAAGTAATATTTTGAGGCTCAGTAGTACACTCACCAGGTTTATGTAACTCCAATCTCTTTACAACACATAATATCTTATTGATTACATCCAATGATATCAGTAAAACGTGAATTATTTTTTGTCAGTGTAGAAAAACTGTAAAGTCGGGACTTGATCTTTCTTTTTGGAAGCATATATAATCAGAAGGAAACAGTGGAAAACAGTGTTTCCCAATAAATATGTTTAAGTAATTTATTCTATTTTTCATAGAACTAATAGAGTAGATAAACTGTCGTTTTTAATAATTCAGCAGTGTTTGAAACATATTTAAGCCTTTTTTTGTAACAAAAATCCAGTAATAAAGATTTAAATTTGAAACAAAAGTAAACAATATAAAGGCAACCGAAAAACCTTATAATGAGTATCATGAAGATTATATACGAACTACGTTTTAAAATTGATGACTTAAATACTGATTTCTAATTTACATCAATTTCTTGTTTGATTAATGTTAACGCACTGAAAAAACCAATTTATTATACTAACTTAAAACTCTAAGTTACTCTAAGTTATCTTAATTAACTTAAGTGTCTTCCCAGAGGATAGCATTTTTAAGTTGTTTTGTACTCCTGTGAGAGTAGCATTAATACAACAAGGGTTTGAACATTTTCTTTAGCGAAAAATTGTTCAACATCCAATTTAATAACAAGTCTAAATAATACAAAACTTAATAATATTAATTTGTTTTCCAACAAATAATAGTCACGGACTAGTTATCTCTTAAACTCGTATATTTTATGGAAACTAAAAACAGGAAATTTAACAATACTACTAGAGATTTTGTTGTAAATAAATAGTCAGAGGATTAATAATCAAGTTAAAGTTTATTAATTAGCAAATATACACATTAAGCACACCGACAATGTAACACGTGGAAGACGTACGGAAAAGAATAATAATTAATATTTATCTATAAACAGCTGTTGTAAAAGTTGGCGCATGCGCACGTTGATTTCTTTGCTGTCGTAGTGTGTGTCTGTGTGAACCACCAATACACGCGGGTATTGTCAATTATTTATAACACCCCTCCTCAATATCTGCGTGGATCGGTTACTTCAGACACCAAGGTCCCACAATGTTGCCAGTGTATGATTGATGGTAGTGATTTCGTGAAAATATCGGCTACCATTTCGTCCGTCGGTATATGTTCCACCTTGATCTGGCCTTCTTGCACTTTCTCTCGGATGAAGTGATGACGAATGTCTATATGTTTTGTCCGGGGGTGAAACATAGCATTTTCTGACATCATTTTGGCACTCTGATTGTCGCAAAGAATTGTGCCGTCGATTGACTCCGTTGCTCCCAATTCAACCAGTAGACGATTCAGGAATATTGATTCCTTTGCAGCCTCGCCCAGAGCCATGTATTCGGCTTCGGCAGTTGATTGTGCCACTGTTTTTTGTTTTCTGGCTTGCCCAGCTTATGGCTGCGCCGCCCAACAAGAAGGTGTATCCTGTGTATGACCTTCTGTCCAGTGTACATGCACCCCAATTCGCATCAGCGTAGCCTGTCAATTTTCGGATATTTCCATCAAATGCAGGGAATGATTGGCTGTCCCTTTGAGGTATCTCAAAACCTTTTTAGCCGAACCCCAGTGATGATCGGATGATTTGTCGTTGAATTGTGCGAGCACACTCACGGTGTATGCTATATCCGGCCTCGTACATACCGCCAAGTACATCAATGAGCTTACCAGCTCTTTTGTACGGATGATTATTTGAAGATTTTCCTTGGTATTCTGCTGTTCCCTCGATTTTTGTACTTGGACTCGCTGGTATTTCCACCGGGTTACAGGGAATCCATTCCAAATTTCTTCAAAATTTTCCAGAACGTATCCTCTTTGTCCCATTTTGATCCCGTTTTTGTTGATCAATTTCGATGCCTAAGAAATATTTGGCTTCTCCAAGGTCTTTGATGCCTATTTCTTTATTTATTTCATGTTTTACGTGATCCAGCAACGCCTCATTGTCCGCAAATACCAACATATCATCTATCCAGACAGCAATTACGATGATATTATTTTCGTGCTTTGCAGTGAATAAACACGGGTCTGATACCGTCGGTTGCAATCCAATTTTTCTTTAAAATTTTGGTTAAATGGTCGTACCACATTTTCCCTGATTGCTTTAACCCGTAGATAGCCTTCTTCAAAACTGCATACTTGGTTCTTTTTCTTCAATGCTTTCTGGCATCTCCATAGCTGCTTTGTATGTCTTCGAATCACGTCTTTCAGTTCGTACGATGTCATTCACGGCCTCAGCTAGCCCCTCAGGCAGTTCCATGTACAGCTCTTCCTTGAGCTCACTGTTCAAATATGCCGTCTTGACATCCCAATGCTGAACTTTGGTATTCAACCTGCTGCTAATGCCATCGCAGTTCTAATCGACTCGAATCTTGCCAACGGAGCAAATGTATCGTCGTAATCAAATCCTGGTCGTTGAGTAAACCCTCGTGCGACGATGCGCGCCTTTCTGCGCTCGATTGTACCGTCTGGATTTAATTTATTCTTGAGTACAGTTCGTGTACCGATGACGTTCTTGTTTTCCGGCCTTGGCACTACTTTCCAAGTCCCATATTCGAGATGTGACTTCACCTCGTCCATGATAGCACGCTTCCACAGCTCAGCGTCATCTCCAGTTATTGCTTTATCTGTTTGCACGTCGGCATTGAACACTAACTCCTCGAAGATGTGCCTATCTTCGTTGTTGCATTTCATCAGAATCGCAGGAGTCTTTTTGCTCGCGGTGGTCTCTTTCCAACTTGCACAAAGGATGATTCTAACGGCCTTTTAAAAACACGACCTTGCTCGTCGTCAATGAATACGTCGTCGTCACCAGTATCCATATCTTTTCCGCGGCCTGATCCAATGCTAGAGACACTTTCGGGTCTACGATACTTTCGTGGACGGCCTCGGCTGCCGGTCCGTATTTTAGGCAGTCTGCCGACTCTTTTTCTTACTGATGATGAAGATCTCCTCGTTTTCCTGCTCGTTGACGATTTCTTTTTCTTCTTCTCTTCTTCGAATTCAAGTGGGTCCAATTTCGACCTTCGCGTAGATTATCTCTGGCTGGTCCTGAATTTTCGATTGTTGATTCTCAAAATTTTTATTTTTTATCGACTCTTCCAGTGGATCAACGTTGGCTCTCGATGACCCCATATTCTCGTCAAAACGTACATCTCGGGTCACGACCGTTTTTTCCAGTATCCAGCCGCACTCTGTACGCTTTTGATTCCAGGTCGTATCCTATAAATCTACCTGCAGCAGCTCTCGGGTCCATTTTTCCAAGTCCGACTGTTTTATCTAACACGTACGCTCTCGAACCAAATATACGCATGTGTTTGAGGTCCGGCAACTTGCCATGCCAAATCTCGTACGGGGTTTTTTCCACCGATACATGTACTTGGACAGCGATTCCTGATATAATTCGCCGTCGCAATGGCTTCAGCCCAAAATGATTCTGGCATCCCGGTCTCGATCAGCATGCATCTGGCTGTATCCAGCAGCGTTCGGTTCTTCCTCTCCGCTACACCGTTTGCTCAGGTGTGTATGGCGCTGACAGTCTTCTCTGGATCCCTCCTGCTTCAGATACTCGTCGAAATCTCCATTTCGGTATTCCCGACCGTTGTCCGACTGTAAAAATTTAATTTTTCGGCCAGTAAATGTCTCAACAAAATTTTTATATTCTTTGAAACTTACCGAGTACTTTCGGATTTCTTCTTCAAGAAATACACCTCGCACCACGTACTGTAGTCATCGGCAAACGTCACCATGTACTTCGATCCGCCATTGGAATTTGCCCTCATTGGCCCGCAAAACGTCGGTATGTACAATTTCCAGTGGCACTGCTACTCCTGTCAACCCTTTCTGTGAACGGTCTGGCAGCCTGCTTACCGCGACAGCAAACGTCGCATACTGTTGCTTTGCCCGTTGAACGACAAATTTATCCGGTTGCCAGCTGCTCATCAAATAATTTATTGACTGCATCATGTGTATATGCCCAAGTCTCCTGTGCCAAATTTTCGGTGAAATTTTTGCCCCTTTTCTAAAAAGGTTTTTGACTTGACGTGTCCTCAGAATTTGCTTGCGCTCGCGTAACCACCTGCGCATGTTCAGTATTTTCTTCTCTTACAAAGTACAGGTCTCCCAGTCTATCAGCGATAATCACGGTTTTGCCATCTGTATTACGTAACCTCAGCTAATTTGTCATTGAAGATTACTGTATTACCTTTTGTCAGTAATCTTCGATACCGACATTCAGATTAGTTCTTAATTCCCGGTACATACAGCGTGCCATTTAAGTTCGCGGTTGAAATAACTCCACCACTTACATTTATCTTGGCTACGCCCTTTATATTTGCATTTGTCGATGCTTCTGTTGCTAACTTGAGCACCGAATCGCACGTCACCGTATCTTCAAGAATATCCTCGTCGCCCGCACATGTGAGTTGTGCATCCACTATCCAAACACCACTTGGATTGGCTATGACCTTGAACCTTGTTAACCTCTTCTCGGTTCAGTTCAGTTCCGAGATGTAAAAATTCCTGTGCTACCCTAGCACTTTCTTGTGTTGATCTTCCATCCTCCTTTCGGAAAATTTTTGGCGAAATGGCTAACCTTGCCGCATTTGAAGCATTTTCCCTTGAAATTTCCTTTTTCGCCGCTGCCCGCCACGTCTACAAAAATTACGTGTTCTGGATCTGGCCATGAATGCTTTGTCTTCGGCGTCTTGTGAATCGCCTACCCTGGCCAAAACATTCATTTAAGATTTTTATCTTGAGCTCTTCCGGCTTTGGCAATTGATCACGACTCTCGATTACGCATCTAAAATTCTCAAAACTTGGTGGCAAACCGTGCAGTATCATAGTAGTTAACAGATCTTCATGAATCTCGATATCCATTTCCGCCAATTTGTCAACTACGTCGAAGAAGTTGTCCAGGTACTGGTGTATACTTTCCCCCTCCTTCACCTTGTGCACGAACAGCGACTTCAATAAACGTGGCTTCCTTGCCGGCCCTTTTGATGCGTAGATCGTTTTCAAGTTTCAGCCACAGCTCACGAGTTGTCTTACAATTTTTAATATTTTTCAACTCTGATGGCGCCATCGCCAAAATGATGCTTGCCTGAGCTGATTGATCTCCAATCTTCCCACTTGACTACAGCGCTTCCATTTTCAACACTTTCTGCCGGTTTCTGGAGACTTCCATCGGCATACGGCCATAATTTCTTCTGGAATCAGCAATGCCCGAATTCTGAATTTTCCATGTGTCGTAATTGTCCTTCGACAGTGCTTGTATATTGCTACTTGTACCAGCCATCCCTTTTTAGGTTATTACAAAACCACTTTTTAACACAACGTGATACACACACTTAATTTTCACTTTTACTGACTTTTATTAAACTTTTAATGCCCAACGCCTATCACACAAACGTTACTGGGCCCATAACCTGTTGTAAATAAATAGTCAGAGGATTAATAATCAAGTTAATGTTTATTAATTAGCAAATATACACATTAAAGCACACCGACAATGTAACACGTGGAAGACGTACGGAAAAGAATAATAATAATATTTATCTATAACAGATGTTGTAAAAGTTGGCGCATGCGCACGTTGATTTCTTTGCTTGTCGTAGTGTGTGTCTGTGTGAACCACCAATACACGCGGGTATTGTCAATTATTTATAAAGAGATTTTGTTTAAAATTTAGGATATGCCAAGCTTAAAAAACCAAGACGTATGAAATGAACCGAAAACATTAAAATTAGGTGGTTCTTAGAGATTCGTAGTTTCTGAATTACAAAACTTCTAAGGAAACCCACATTGTAACAATGTGGGAGGCCATCATAGGTATAGGGATGGAGTATGATAGAGCCTTAACTTGTAGTTGTAAAATATAAATAGACATATTTAAGGAAAAACATTATTTCAGTGTAAATTATAATTGAAATAGTATGTGCACTAAAATTTATTTATAACAGAACCACAGACATATATGACTCTATATTGGCGTTGTTCTTTGTAATACAATGATACACTCTGTTAGATAATTTATTTCACATTAGAAGATTTTTGTTAGTTATTTATTTTTTCGTCTTTTTATTTTTATTGTACAAATATATTTTAATTTATAGTGTTCTTTTCCACCTTATATATATATATATGTATATATATATATATATATATATATATATATATATATATATATATATATATACGGACATATTGTATATATGCATATATATATTGTGTATGCACATACATACATAATATAATCTTGAGTGACTGAATCATAAATTACATGTGGCTGTTTATTAATTAAAAATAACTAATTACATTGGATCGCATCGCATTAAACAGATTTCATTTTTTGTACGAACCATCTTGTGTTAATTTCCATTAATATTTTAATGCATTAGCGAAATTTTTCAAATTGACTTACTGAGTCGTCGATAATTTTATGAATGTTATAATAAAAAATTTACTCCTATGAAAACGTGTAAGGAAGAGACAAAAGTGTTGTTAGAAAAGCTCACATTGTGAAGAATATTTATCTTACAGCAAAGATGTATGTGGACAGTTATAATGTTTTATATTTTTTTGCTTTTGGTGCAATAGTTACTACCAAATACAATGTAAAAAGGATAATAAAAGAAAAATATCTCATCCGACTATGTTGAGAGAAAGCTAGATTTCACATGTGACCGTCACAAAATGTCAGACTGAAGATGTATAATTTTTTAGATGTTTATTTCTCACAACACTGATGGGTAAGTAAATCTCAATAATTTTAGTACTATAAAAGGTGTAATCCAAAGAGAGATATACTAGAGTAGTTTTTGTACTATAAATGGCGTAATACGAGCCTCTTATACTAATTGTTGCTAAGAGAGTAATACTTTGATAGTTTAAATATCAGGAACGAGTTGATCCACCGAGAGAGTAAACAGAGTAATACTCTGATAATTTAGTATCAGGAATGGGTAGATTCACGGACAGTTGCAACAAAGTAATACTCTGATAGTTTTAGTATCAAAATCCGTTAGTCTACCGGTGTTTTTAAACAGAGACATACTCTGACACTTACAGGTTACTCTCTTGGTTATAAGTCCCAATTAAGCAGGAGGGGTTCACCAAAAGTAACGCCGTAAATATTAGAATAGATCTCTTGGAAAATTTACTGTACACTGAGTTTTGGGTTGGTAGGAGTGAGCCCTAACGGTAGGAGTTACGGTTTCCGGTCGTTTAATTTATAGATAAAGACTTTACTCGAAATGCTTATTTAAGCAGGGCTAAATTGGGAAGGTAGTGAACACAATTAGTCCTTAAACATTTAGGCTTGTAAGTGAATGACTATGATGATCTGGGATGATCTATTGAATACATTATGCTTGACCTGCTTGTACTATAATCTGGTACTATAAATAGTTTTAAATTGAAATTGAAAGGATGTTTTTAGCGGTTAATAGTCAGAGCTGTTTTATTTAGTACTCTGAAATAATCCCGGATTAGAGTTACCGCGCAATCAGATTCATACATGATGTAAATTTATTAACCGCCAGAAAACCCCCTTACAATATAGACTTGGTTTAGTTACAATTTATCCAAAATTATGTTTGCAACATATTCAACGTCACATTAAGCTTGAAATAACACATTCTCACCGGTTAAATTTTATACTTCTATAATTGTAAAACTACCACTATCTTAAAACCTTAAAAGTTAAAGAAAAATAAGTAGGAATAAATGTTGCTTGGAATACTTGTAAATTTTTTGGAAAGTGTCAATTATGATTTATCTTGTTAAATACTCGGGGTACCCATTTTATCAAAGGTAAGAAAGTGAATTACCGCCATCTTGAAGCTTTTAATTGGTTAAAACTTACTAACAAAATCATCCAATGTATTTAAAAATACTGTCATACGAATTTCAGTCTTAATCTATTAGGAACAACAGTTCTTATTTTGTTCACAGTTATTCCTGCAATTCTGTACACTACTACAAACTATATAACCCAGCTAACTAGAAATATGTATCGTTATTATATATATGATATTTTACACTGTAATTGGTGTAATGAGATTGTAGTTAAGTTTTTTTTATTTCCATGATATATTTATCAGAACAATGATTCTAATAGTAGTGAAAAGTAATACCAATATCGAATATCTATAACTCAAGAATAAACCTGGCGATAAGTACTATAACTTTGCCGAAGACGCATATTCTAAACGTTATAATTCCATAAAGATCTATTGAGAGATTTGTTGACTTAAAAACAGATCCATACAACACGTTGGTTTGAAAGCATGCATTTGTTTTGGATACTGTGTTGTTAGCGGTAAACACCTAATATAAACTTGAATCTTAGTTTGTCGTAAGAATATTACTTAAAATTAGACAAACATTTTAAGACTAATAAGTAAAATTTAATAAAATGTCGTAAACTCAATGACATAAAATGTCTTAGCCTGGATAATTGCTCTTACAGAAGATCACAGATACGAGTATCCCAGGTATTAAAACATAAATTTTACATGTATTTTTTAAAAGTTGGACCCGAAATGAATAAAATGTGCAAAGGTAACTGTATAATAAACGTCTTGAATGAAATAAAAGCATATCCAGGTCGTATTTGTTTTTAACTACAAGAATGGTCACAGTATACTCTTCCTCAATTTATATTTTATTTACCAAAAGTATATAGGACAAAAAACTACAGAGGTCAACATATAGTAAACGAAATTTCAAATGTACCTGGATATAGGGAGATTAATTTATAGTAAACCTCCTATCAAAGAGGGGATCAAAGTGCTCCCTGAACGACGTTAAAAGATTGTTTGGGAGCCTAAGGCCAATTTTATCTTTATACAAAGTACCTTTTCCTCATATTATCGGAGCAATTTTTCATTAGAGATAAATTTATCACCAGCCGCAAAAGTTTTTGGGTGGGTCAAAATGGATGGGTAATGTAAGCCATCTTACTTATAAATACCTTTAAACAAATTAATGAATTGAGTTAGCTAATCAAAATTAATAATAAATACACTTTACCTAATACATTAGTTATTTTAGCTTTAACATTCACATATACATGAAGTTAAAGTATTATTAACATTTTTCATTAATAAAAGCACGTAATCTGGTTCTTTAATAAGGAAAAGTCTTTTTATTGATTGAAACAACAATAAAAAGAGCTGTAGTAAAACGAAAGAATAAAAGATGCCTCCTCACAGTCCTTGACTCATGACATTTAATATAAGCTGTGCAATGAGCATCTCTCTCCCTTTAACTCTGTTGCCACTTTTGATTTTATTTCCTTACTATGAGATCACATAGTACTGTTTGTGATGTCTCGAGAAGAAATTATTACTGATTCTAGAATACAACCAAGATAGTAAGAGAAAATGTGTATTTAGTAACGAAAAGTAGTACTTCTCGTAAAAATAGCTTTATATACACAATAGTTTTTGAATTAAGTTATTTGTTAGAAAACTAAAAACGTTATTTTTCATTTCGGTAACAACTATTATGTTTCCAAACATTTTAAAATATTTCTAGTTTTGGGCTGAGGAGAAACATAAGTGCTTCCTTTGAGTAGTCTTTGTATGAATTAGAAAAAATCACTGGGTCAAGAACTAATCCCTGCGTTACACTATTGCTCATAATGAACTAATTTGAATGCTGATTATAAGAACCAATAAATATTTTTTAATATTTTGTTTGTATACTGTTTGGACATTTTAAAACTTAGGAAATTTAAAAAAATCAATAATTTCAGCTTCTAATACATTATAAATAACTATATCATTGGCCTAACTGTAGAATATAGAAAATAACAGTCATTTATTGATTTTATATTACATCCCATAATATTTTTTATATTTTCAGGAAAGCCAACTTTTTAGTTTTTGCATGCAAAAAGTAGATTGAACCCTATTAATGCGAGTAATTCACGATAAATGGTTATCAATAATCTGGCATAAGAATTGTGATAGAGTGCAGAAAATAATTTGATAACTATTTGCAGTTGGCAGTGAGGATTTTTTAAACTAAGATACTAATATTAGTTGGGTACAATATTGCGTTGTGGAAATAAATATATCTGTACACAAACATAAAATAAAGTAAATACGTGTATAGTAGCGGATACTTGTGTACAATATATATTTTATTTAAAGGCTTTCAATGAAAGAAAAACATAATTTATATCAGCCTAAAAATATTCAATACACAACTCTATATAAGCATACGGGAGCATTAACTGGGGATAGCTTTTAATTATAATAGAGAATAACTCATCACACTCTACTGGGTAGATAATACTGAGACGGTAATTAGTTGTTTGTAGTTTCATCAGTTCCGATTGAAACTTGAATTATTTACATGTAGATCTTGTATTCGTAGTCAATTAGGTGTTTACTTGATTAACAAAAGGATGAAGGTCGTTACGAAGCCAGTGAACGGAAAGATAATTAGTCACAGTAAAGAGTACTTCACGGGTACTGTGGTAACGGGTGGTGTGTCAAGTCTGTGTATCACTCCAGTATTAGTCTTATAATTGGAAATAAGTTTGTCAAGTATTTACCCCCTTACGAGTATCAAGTGACAGAGTTGCTATACCTCGCGCTTCATCATTTCCCCATTATGAATAAGCACGGTGAGAATGTTGGAGTGACGCGTATTTCATTAATCGAGGAATGTATTTTTTCATTCGAATTTGCATTTATAAACCTGATAACTATAAATGACTTACATAAACCCCTTTGCCGATCACTATTCTACGTTTTGACAGTACTTGAGATAATAGATAACCTAGATAGAGAGGGAAGTTGGAAGACGCAGAACTATGTATTATTTCATTGACTTCCTAATGAGGCTCAATTAACTGTCTAAGATTTTGTAGAACAGTGTCTGAACATTTGTGTGGTCTTAAAGCTAAGCTTGACATTCATAGGTTAATTATTAATTTTGTTAACAATTTGGATTTAGTCCTTTAGCTATAAACTTTTTGTAAAAAAGGAAATAAATTTTATTTTACAGTGACGCCAAAAATTTTATAGCTTTACCTTGTTTGCCTTACAATAAATGCTGTTAATATAGTGACGTATCTGAGGTACAATTTTAATAATATTAGCGTTATGCATCTAGCCTCTCATATGTGGAGAAGTAACATCGGCAATATTAAGTCGCTTTTTTTCTTCCATTTATTTGTATAGTGTCTGGAAGATAAAGAAATTTGCTGGTTATCTGAGAAAACATACATAAGACATTATAAAGTAATATGTAATATCATGGAATAAGTCAGAAAGAGAGAAAAATTCCACATAAAAATTGCAATAAATAATGAATGGGAGCAGAAAACTCTATGGATTCATTTTTAAATTGTAGAGGTTGCAGTGTATTGGATAACTTGTTTATAGAAGAGATAGTCACAGATATTTGTAATAGAAGGTTAGAGTGTAAATGACAAGGATTGCAAACCTTACTTTAAAATAGGAAATGGATTACTGAGTTATAAGTTTCGCAAAAGGTTTCATTAATTTTTCATATGTTATATAAGTTATTGGATAATATAATAATTATACTTATATAATAATATTATAGAATATGCATAGTCAAATATGTTATAGAGACTAATTATTTAAACATTTTGTATTTTACATTTATTAAGAAACAAAAACAATTAAAAAAATGTTATGAAAGAATCTGACAAAAAATGTATATTGTCAATGCACGTTTTCTGTATGGCATACATGCTCTATAAAACACACAGATGTGTAGTTTTTGTGAATATTATTATAAAGTGTGTCGGAAAATGAATCACTGGATTTTGAATGAATCCTCAACATTTTATGAATACTATCTTGGATTGCCGATTTGGGTATTTTTAACGGACTTCATCGGATAAATGATATTTTCGGGCTTAATTTTCCTTTTTCGAGTTAGAAGGTAGAAGTGACGCGTTTCTATTTATTGTCAGATTTATTTCATTTTTTTATTGTTCATCACATGTTCTTGTTAAACTGTTAAACATGCAACGAATTGCTTTATCATCTGGCGAATTTTGAGCTCAATATATAACTCAAAATCAATGCCTTGCACTAAAAATAGATTTCACGTCTGCGTACCACACAACAAACACAGTGAAAAAGTATTCGCGACGGACGACACCAGGCATGTCAGTCGCAATAACGGACTGCTACCGCGCAGCTGTTCTCTGCATACGCAAGACCAAAGTTTCTTCCCACAGTACACGCAAATCAAAACTCAGTTATTGAAACTTTAATGTAACGTTGAAATTGCTTATTTATCTTCAAGATTTCTTTAAGTAACGACCGTTCAAAACTAGTGAATGGGTTTTATTTCTTCATACACTAGTAGACATTTGATGAAGTGACTCGGATTGTTTGTTTCATTGATTTTACCCTGTCCAAATCAGTTCTTATTGCTTTTCATAAGAAGTCTGCATCTATGAGTACTACTTTCGCACCTAAAACTTTAATATCACTAAGAGGTTCTTTTCAAAATGTTTCCATCTTGTGATCCGACTCTCTTTTGGACGTTTGCGGATGATAAGTTTTTTAATGGATATTTTGGTTGACTCCTATAAGATACGGTCTCCTCTTAGTAAGATCTTTGACAGTTTTCTCTCACGTCCAGTCATGTTGTTATAGTGGGATTTGTAAAATATATTGTTTATTTGAATTTAAATAATTTTTTTAAGATATAATTTTCATTTAATAAAATTCTTTCTGCCCTTATCAGTAATAAAAGTAATATTTCCCACAACCTGGTTGAATGTCAATATTATCAGACACTTTCAAAGTAAAAAATGTTGTACCTTAAAACAGTTACTATATTTGTCACCTGCAACATCAAAGATATTAATTATATGTGGTAAGTAAATAACGTATATAAATTCCCCACAAACCTGGTGCTTGTTATTTTATTCAGAGACTGACCTCTTTTTGAACTCCATTGACAATTTAATAAATAAACTTGCAAAGTAAAAGAAAATTTATTTCCAAAATCATTTAAATTATTTGACACTTTCTAGATAGCTAAGATATTAGTTACTTTTGTTGAATAACGTATGTAAAATCGTTCAGTTTACGTAATTTTAATTACTGTAAAGTGGTGACACTCGATATAACTGTGCTATTCCATCTTACAATTGTACTTGTACAAAATCACAGTCTTTAATTTATCTTCAACCTACAATGACAACACAGTTTTTATGCACGATTACCAATATAAAAATTTAAGAGCTGATATTTCAAAATAATTTGATATATACCATTATATTTAGTTGAACATTTTCTCTTTGAATATAAGATCGGATCAATGTATGAGATCATATTTCCTCGTCGACTCCAATTCAGCAGACAGCCATATTCATGCAATAAATCCTTCGCTGTTTCCACCCATCGCGTCACGTTGCTTTGTTGTGGAATTCTCTCTCAGACAATAATAGCAATATTTGTAAGCTGAAGGAGCAAAGTTCAGATTCTTCCGCTAGTTAATGTGATAGGTTATGGATCTAGTGGTCATAATTTTTGGATCCTGTTTAATTCGTGACATTTTAAAATAGGTTAAAGGTAAGAACATGCATGGTAAAGTATTTGTCTGTTAATTACTTAAGTTTAAGTTAAAAAAACCTAATATATATATATATATATATACAATTTCAATAAACATTAAATCACAAAAAGTACTTGCTCCGCCGGGAGTCGAACCCGGATCTCTCACTTGCCGGGTGAATGTGCTACCATTACACCACAGAGCGCTTACTTTTTCCGATTCAATTATTTTGTATTTGGCCGTATCTGTCACATATGCGTTTAAATAAGCAAACTAACATATGATCGGAAGACCAAATACCTGTCAAACGACTTTTATTTACGTTAAATTGTATAAATGGCAATAGCCTTATTTAATTTCAATAAACATTGAATCACAAAAAGGACTTGCTCCGCAGGGAGTCGAACCCGGATCTTTCACTTGCCGGGTAAATGTGCTACCATTACACTACAGAGCGCTTACTTTTTCCGATTCAATTATTTTGTATTTGGCCGTACCTGTCACATATGCGTTTAAATAAGCAAACTAACATATGATCGGAAGACCAAATACCTGTCAAACGACTTTTATTTACATTAAATTGTATAAATGGCAATAGCCTTATTTAATTTCAATAAACATGAAATAACAAAAAGGACTTGCTCCGCAGGGAGTCGAACCCGGATCTCTCACTTGCCGGGTGAATGTGCTACCATTACACCACAGAGCGTTTACTTTTTCCGATTCAATTATTTTGTATTTGGCCGTATCTGTCACATATGCGTTTAAATAAGCAAAGTAACATATGATCGGAAGACAAAATACCTGTCAAACGACTTTTATTTACATTAAATTGTATAAATGGCAATAGCCTTATTTAATTTCAATAAACATTGAATCACAAAAAGTACTTGCTCCGCCGGGAGTCGAACCCGGATCTCTCACATTCTACATATATATATATATATATATATATATATATATATATATATATATATATATATATATAGAATGATATGTAGTTTTTTTTACAATTAGTAAACAATATAATATATATATTGACATATTATGTCATAATTCAATGTATAAATCTTAACGAGGCGTAATTCACATTTATATTGTGAAAGGCGACCGCGTACCATTAAATTAAGACTTAATTAGTAGTAAGTTGGAGATCATTAATTACTAATGTAACAGTGACCTACTAACCGACGTGTACTTATGCTATATTTGATTTTTTTCTGTTTTTAACTTCAATGTTCCACATCTAAAAATATTATGTTATAAAAACTGTAATAGGATTAATTTTATTTCATACTATAGAAGGCATCTAGAATTTATCATAGTTTATAAATATCGACTTTGAATATTCCCAACAGTTTAGTGATAGCTATTTTACAACTCTTTATTGAACAATACATGCATATTATATTGTGTTTAATACTCTTATCGAATAGAGCAAAACCTTTATTTCAAATACGTAATTATAATTTTTACTCACACGACAGAGTCAATATTGGTGGTATGGAAACTTTACGAGGACCCAGACTTGAAGTATTTCCATATGGGTATATCATTAATAACATTTTAGAATCAGCTATTTCATAAATACATAAATATATGAAGAGCTTGGCATATTTTAAAGATGTCTGAAAATGACAGTACAAGGTAGAGCATAGGTGTTACACGGATGAGAGCGGTAGACGAGGGGAATGATGAGAAAGCATTGTCGGGATGACGCGTCTTGGGAGCAATATTCCGTACAAAACCACATCATCCTGCACACTTGATCACTTCCTTAGAGAATAGATGCGTACATTCTAGTGATAATATACGTGCTTAGTATCTTCTGCTTCTTAAATACTGTTTTGGATAAATCACTGTCAAAACACAGAGTTCGACCTACTGTATTAGAGTTGGGGCTATATTATCAATAGTAATTTCATGAAATTTAATTTAAATCTTTTAAATAATACCTACAACATTCCTCAACGCAAGCGTTATGGTACGCGGTCGTACTTCACAATATTGAGAAGTAATATAGTAATGTATTTACACCTTGTAACGTTTTAAACATTGAACTATGAAATATATTGTTTACTAATTTTTCAATGCTTTGGAAAATTTCAATAGTTCTTTATTATTATGTGTGTTTTAAATTTTTTCTATGGATCGTTAAAAATTCAGAAAGTGAGGTTAAACTCTTTAGAATTATGGTGAATTATGTTTCCTCATAAAAGTTTTGATTAACAGAATATAATTAGTCATACTGGGATATGACAGTGACAGAGAAGTGTGTCTGTGTGTGTGTGTGTGTGTGTGTGTGTGTGTGTGTGTGTGTGTGTGTGTGTGTGTGTGTGTGTGTGTGTGTGTGTGTGTGTGTGTGTGATCTAAATATCTAAATTGTTCTGTAACATTTTTATTCATTAGCAAGTCTAAACTAATAAAATATTTCAAGATGGCGGCCATTCACATTAGAACCAAACTGTTAACTTAAGTAATTCACAAAATATTGAAAGCCAACATTACGAGTTATTGTTTCATCAGTGATGTGCAAGTTCAACATCCCAACTAACAGTGCACCTTCAGTTTGGCATTTAGAGGATGGCCGCAAGTTCTATCTACCCTTCTTCCGACTGATTCAGAAGATATAATATATATTTTAAATAGTTTACTGGAAGGTTTAAAGATAAATATGATGTAAAATATAATATATTTCTATAATAATTTGAATTAAATACGCATTAAAACTCCAATTAAATGTGTGAGCACATGATATCTTACAGAGCCTATGAACCAGCAGCTTACGTTCGGTAAGCTTCTATACCCACTGCTTATTGATTTAACTGCCAACCGTAAACTTACGCATGAATTGTGCTTTATCTGGCGATTTTATTAAAAGTCATGTTTCTTGTGTTTGTTTCCATTTAGTATGGTGTGGTAACAAATATGTTTCTATAATATATATTACTATCTTATTTATACCTAACTTATACGGACAAACTAAGTGTGTTATATTAAAAACAACTATTTAGTTTGGCTCAATTACTAGTCTGTAGTAAGAGGTCTTTTCGATGCTATAAACTTATTATTGCAATATTTTAATATTAAAACTCAAATAATAAAATATACAAACAATGCGTGATGTGTTAAACACTATTACTATGGAAAAATAATAAGAAAGTAATATCAACATAACATTAAATCATAAAAAGAACCAAAAGTTAGCTTTTGAAAATATTTTTAAAAGCGTTACAAAAAGTTTATATTCTTCAAGAATATGTATGTCCTTTAATAATATATTTAACAAAATTAAGATTCAATATAGTGTGGAAAGGTAGCGAAGTAAGCTAAGTAAAATAAAAATGATTATGGTGTTAGAAAGACAAAGAGAGCAAAATTGTTTGTTAGTTTAGTTATTGTTAATAATCGAGGTAGATTCAAAGACATTCAATAAAGCTAAGTAATGCGGAAGATAGAAATTATTTATTTGGTGAGATGTCAGATAGCACCACCTCATATTTCTTACTCGTTTATTACTTTAACACACAGTTAAGTTAAACAAAACTTGTCTGCAACCCACAGGGAAATGTAAACGAGTTTAAAACAAGGCGCGTGAAGTTTCCTTCATCCTGAAAGTAATCTAGAGGGAATGTACTTGTTTATTATGCCGCAATCTTAAAGTCAACAACATATTCTTCATAACTGTCTTGTAGATTCTGTAGGCACCGCGATATACAATGTTAAGCTTCATTGAGAATTTTAAAATATGTACGTTTTTAATTTAGTGATCTGATAAAATTATCTAAATCAAACAAACAATCGTTACCCATGTCTATGTTCCCGGTATCTAAAATATTTCACAAATAGCAGTTAGCACGTTACATACTTTGTCATGATAGGCTTTTAAAATAACCAATAATGTGTGTACTTTTGTGTATGAAACGATTTAAATAATACAAATAGTTTTTCGATTTAAGTTTATTTAAACAGAAACACTTATAAATAGCATTTACCCGCGGCTTCGGAAGCATTTTCCGGTCGCTTAATTAATAGTGACGTCATAGGCATGTACTGTTTACAACATATGTATACAAAAACTACAGAGACATGTATCGAAACATACTTAATGATAAATGCATTGTTAAATTGTGTAACAATTTACGTGTAAAACCCGCGTTTAATGAACACAGAACCTACTACCAACTATATATGTATATATATATATATATATATATATATATATATAATATATATATATATAAATATATATATATCCAAGGAAAATGTTGTATATTTTGTGTTCATTAATACGCGGATTTTATATTATATATATATATATATATATATATATATATATATATATATATATATATATATATATATATATAAGAGTACAAAAAACGTTTTACATCCTTGAATGTACTTATTTATAAACAAGAAGAATCTGTTTTAAATTATCTTCACTAACTGATTATTATCTGTTTAATACTATTAAAATAATTACATTGTGTTTCCTAATGTAAAAGTACAATTAAATGTTGAATAATAGTAACAGGAAAATAAAAGTGAGATTCTTATATACCTACTATTCAGTTTTTAAATCAAGTGAAGGTTACCAGATCAGAGTTTTAGCGAAATTGTGAGTCTTTGTTATTTTATTTGGAATTTCAGGAATTAGGTGGTACAAAGGGTTTGGAGCTTTTAGACACCAGATTTTCTTTGAAAATTGTTTCGCCATCTACATTATTAAAGAGCTAGATGGTATGGTACTCAGGGATTAAAATCATCTTGTTATACTCATGAAATACTTTAACATATCTAAATGTGAAGTCCATGGACTAGAGATCCTTGATCTTGTTAACTTGAAGCTTCAAACATGAATTATTTTAAACCTTTTTACGTTCTTACATATCTTATTCCAAACGAAACGAATTGTTACATACTTTTTGTGTCACTAAATTTAGAAAATCTACATCCAAAAATTCCGTTAATAATCGTCTTTCATTGACATGACTTAGTCTGTAATAATGTGAACGTTTATTTAACAAAGCAATATGTTAAATAATAAATTAATTATGTTTAAAATACACGCATATAAAAGTGAAATAAAAAACAAGACTATAAAATAAACACACGTATACGTTATTATTAAATTACGATATGGATTAACACATCTGGAATCTCTCAAACAGAATTTATTTTAAAGTGATCTAAATTGAAGTATAAATAATTTTACATTTCAACTACTACATGTAGACAAAAAGAGAAATTTTCTTATATAAGTGGGATATTATTTCATAATTTCCAACTATGAACGATCATTCAGGTTCAGTATGATGCCAAAATGTAAAGGATGTACATAAAAGTTATTATCTTTTCTGTTAAAAATAACCACCCACTTTAGTTAAACCAACTTGGCACAGTTAAGGCCTGCCGGGCAGTTTGGCCCTTTATAACATTGTTATCAGCAGTTGCAGACGTACAAAACTACTTCAACTTGCTTACTCTGAACGAGCGGTAATCCCTCCATTATTCTTGCTTCCATTTGTTTTAAATATAACAACTATTATTAAAATACAATGTAACTTAATATTACATATATATATATATATTTTCTTTAACGTTGTCGGTGTTGGTGAGAAAGTTAACATAATTAACCCTTATATAAATACTAATTTACACTGGTGGTTAGCATTTGTTATTTGATAATTTCAGCGACTTAAAAATAAATGAGATATAATAAATATAAAAGGAGACTTGGTAAAGATAGACGGATTAGCTCACACTACACAGTTCCTTGGTTCGCATGTGGCCTCAGAGAATGGCATAAGTAAATTCCAATCTAGAAATTTGGAGTACCGATCACCGAGCGATTTAGCAGTAGAAAAATACATTTTAATGGTGATACTATATCTATAAGGTAATACATATAGATATGGATGTACTAGAATAGTTCACTTCTGGCCACTTCCTACCTTTTTTACAAACAATTGTATTTTAACAGTAACAGAGTACTTTTTCTAAAAAACTGTTTGAACTGAAACTATAATACATACATACACTGTTATATACTTTGAAGGGATGAAACTAAAATAAGGGCTGTAACACTTTTAGAAACTATGAGAAAAAGAACATATGCAAAAAGCGAGGTAGTTTCACATTGTTTGCGTTACTTGTCATTCCATAATGGGCTATGCTTTATCAAAGCCTATCATTGATAGGGCTGGAAAATTTACAAATGTCTGTCTGTTTCTCTGTCCATGTGTCTATCTGTTTGTATTACTGCATGAAATCTCGAAAACGAACTGACATATAGACATGAAGTTGTGCATGAAGCTTCATTTATATATGAGGAACACTGAGTCAGATCATGGTACATATCACTCCATAGAATTTGGTGGACCGTTAGCGAATGGTTTTTGCATTGGTCCTATGGGTATGATGAATACAACATATGATGATGAATAAACCAAAGTAAGTAGATTTTTATAAATTACTAGCTGTTCCCCGCGGCTTCGCACGCTTTTTGTAAGCTTTGCTCGTGTATGAGCACTTCTGGTTCAAGTGAATTATACTGTCAACGCCGATGTAGAGTTTACCTTGTTGACACTATCAAGAAGATCTGCCAAAAGAGTATGTTTATAGCCATTGTACACGTACATGTACTTAATAATAAATTGGTCTAACATTCAAGCTATAAGGCCAAACAGAAATTCATTTGAAAGACAAATATCCAGAAAAACTTAGCGCCTTCACATTGTGTGTAGTTATTATACACAACTATCTCGTAATTTTAGTTTACAATGTGCAGGCGCTTTGATAACTTATATATTTTGCAGCGCCTCCTGGTGGTGAGTTACACCAATGGGAATAGCATATAAACCTTTTACGTGGAAAAATACATATACATACACATTTTCATAATGATCGTTCAAATAATTTCTGAGTTTATAGAGGACAAACACACAAACATTCATTTATTATATATATATATATATATATATATATAGAAAAGGTGATTCTATTATCCCGGAAAGAGATTGCAAATGTAGACTTGATTGAAACATGTCAATAATGAGTTTTTGAATGCGTAATTTTCGTATCAATCTCTTTTTTATATAATTATCTGTCTGCCTATCTGTCCACAAGTCATATAGAGAATGAATTATAGGTTTTAGATTTGGCATGAAAATCTCAGCGAAGCCTGTTACGACACGTGGTGTTACGTACTTCTAACTTGTAATATAAGGATAATTTATTATCTACTAATTATATCTATAAGCCATAGTCAAATCGTCAAATATTTTATTGTAACTTTAATATAAATGTTTGGTATTCATTGCTTAAACTTATTCAAATGTTGACTTCTAGCAAAATGCGAGACACACCGAGTCTGATTGAAGCCAGTAACTAATGAACTATTTGGGGTCTTGTCATAAAACGTTACATTTGTTGTATTGCAAAAAAATAGTTATAATATTAGTATAAAATATAATTGAATTAACGAAGATGACGGATTTTAATTATATCCACAACTTGCATGTATTATTTTTCCTGCAGAGATATATAGTCTTCAACATTCAAATTAAGGTAGCACACTAATCTCTACCATAAGGAGACAGCGACGTGTATTACATTTGCAATTCAAACGGTTGCCCCTCGTCATGAGTGTCTCATGAACCTCACTGTCCGCACTATCCAGTCCCGATCGTCTCATAAAAAGGTTGTCTATAAACGTTTTACGGACAGACTGATTCTACCGTTCGTTCACAGTAGATGCTTTGCTATCGGTTCATGTATAAAACTCTAACACTTTAAATAATAATTTATCATTCATGATTTCAATTAAAAACTTAACTTCTCCACCTAAAACAGAATAATTTTTTAAAACGTTTGCAGAATGAAATACGTTCAGAGAATAAAAATTTTTCGATACTAAACTGTAAATCATGACAATTTTGGTGTTATAAGTAGAAAATTATTATTATTGTTTGTTATATTATGTTTCCAAACTAAGTACTGACTTGCAGTTTAATTAGGAATTGAGATTCAGATATTATAATTCTTAATTAAACTTTTGTCTCATTTAAAGTAGAGTTATTGCTTCTCTTATTTTTGTTAATCTGTATTTTAAGCAGTTTTATTTTTAGCCCCTATGCATTATAAAATAAAATAAAATATTATATATTTTATTATTAAATTCGCATATTTAGACTACATCCTGACAAACACTTTTATTACTTGCTAGGTTTGGCACATAAAAGTCCACATGTGGAATAATCAATGTGTTAATAAGCTTAGCAGTTAATACTAAAAATTAAGTACTAAACCTAATTAAACATTTAATTATCAAACTTTATACACTTAATCACATTAATATACATAAGTGAATATATTATCCCGCTTTCATATTACTGGTAGACTTCTGTCAAATCGGTTAAAGAAATAACACCAAATGTGTTACTTAATGAAAAATATCAGGAAATTAAACTTAATTGAAATGAAAACGTAGATATATTATTTTGAGTTGTGTATATATATAGTATATATACATATATATATATATATATATATATATATATATATATATATACAATATATATTTATAAGAGTTTATTATATATATATATATAAATATATATATATATATATATATATATATTATCCGTGAAACAAGGCAGACTAGGTGGTGTTTATGAAGTGGAGTAATATAGTAGGGTTAGGTCAAGTGATACAAGGTGGTAGGTGTCAGAAGAATATGGGCAAGTCACCAGCAGATTCTTGAACTTATCATTCATATATGCTAAAATGTATATGTAGCTCTTTTAATTTTTCATCAATAATGACGCAATTATTAGCTTAATATTTTGTATGAAAATTTATAAACTTGCACAACATTTTGGATGGCTAAACTTTTACATTAATTGTTAATATTGTTAAAGTTTGGCCAAATTTTAATGCATAGAACTTAATCCTACGTAAAAATACAGAGGTTAGTTTGAATAAACACTGTTTACTTAATAATAATGATTTGAATGGCATTCAACTAAATACTGTCCACTTATGTCTGATAGTTTATTTATTATATTTATAATTAATTTTAATACAAATCAGCAAAATTCTTTCTAATATACATAATAACAACTTTTGATTTGCAATACATTAAGGTACCTCAAACAATTTAACTGTGGTAGGATTACGCTTATTTTAAAATGGAAAAAAGAAATACATTTGACTTTTTATTTTACATTAAATAAAATGTGTTGATTATTCACGTGAATATTTGTTTTATAGAGTACTTAATATTAAATATTAATAAATTCAAGTACGAACATTAATCGCTCCAATCCACACCATATTGAAAATCCTGAAAGTTACATTATAAATAACCATTTTAATTTAAAAAAGAAGTTAAACAACTTACTATAATTGACATGTATTCAATGGTTTAATGTAGCATATCATTGAATAATTAGCAATGCTTTAATTGACTGGGTAAAATCACAAAATCAGAAAAACCCTGTACTATGTTTTATATAACTTATCTTAGTTCCGACATAAAACAAGATGCGACAAATTTTGTTACAATCAGTTGTATATACTGTATACCGGATGTAGCAGTAACAAAGAGAGCTCCTTCAATTTCACTCATTGTTTGTGGGAACTCTTCTGTCTGTTTTTCAGTTCGTTGAACTGTAACTGATCTGTTGTTCTTCTGTACTTTGTTGAGTGATAACAGTGTTCCAGTGGTATCTTCCTAAATTTTTAATTAACGTAGTTATAAAGATATAAGATCCATTAAAGAAATTAATTGTGTCTGTAGATCACAATTATTACTATGACCATTTGCTTCTTTTATCTGTACCTGTTTGGATATAGCTTGGTTATTAGTTACAAGTTTACACCTGAAAAACAATCTGTAATGGCAATAGAGATTTGTAATTATAAAAGCGTTTTACTTTGTCTTTAAATACTTGGAAGTTGTGACTTGAGGAGATGATTTGAGTAATGTTTGTCAAATAACAATAGCTACGTCATCTATAATGCATATGTATTCGTAAGTCGTATATAGTTAATATATAATTGTCTAAAATTTGCAAAGTTTATTATTATTATTCTGACCAATGGGTTTCTTACTATTATAAGGTATAGCTTTATTTTATTTTTCAAACAAGTTAAAAATCTAAATATTAAATATAATCCCAAACCCAATCCAAAATCCAATGGGTCCAATGGGTTTGTGCTTATTAAATATTAAAAAGCCTAATAACCTCAAAGTGTGAAGGGGCCTAAAGGTTCAGTTGGTTTTAGTGTTTTGGACTTTGAGAGATGATGATATGATTTTTATCAAATGAGTATATGACACGATTCATGAACCATGTGATTTACATATAATGATTGAAATTACAATTATTATTTCATAATAATTCTATCTATGTTAGCATATTTCTTATAGCATGGTGGTAGACGATCTTGTACTAGAAATCAGGAAATATTTAGAAAATAACAGTAACCTAACCAAAAGCATTAGAATTGAACATTTTAATTCATTATTATCGATGGACGATTTTAAAGAATAACAAGATTTCGAAATTTTAATTGTTGTATATGTAAAAACTTAATATTATGTTTCGAAGATTAGAATTTTCGGAATGTGTTTTGAATCATGAAGAATAGACAGATTGTAATCCGTGTAATGCTTACCGTCTAATTACAGTACCCGGAGACAGCTAACTCCTAATCATGAGTAATTAAGATCCCGCTTACTAATATCTCGACCGTCAACATCAGAACATAGCTGCGTCAGCAGTACTGGAAACTTCAATAAATTGCAATTACAGTAGAACGTCAATAATCCGGATTAATTGGGACCAGACCCAATCCGGATTATCAAATTATCAGGATTATCGAAGTTACCTTAAAAGAGGCCAGTATACACTATTCAAGTACATCATCATTTTATATTTTCTCTTATACAGTAAAGGGTTTAGAGGTGTTTTTAATTAAACCCTCTTTTATGTTCAAACAATGTACGTATTGTAATTTGTTAGTAGCAACATATGTGCAGTAAAAATAAAAAACACTATTTGAGCTTTAAAAGAAATGTGTAATAGGTTTTTGAACTGCAGTAGTAGTTCGTTTTTTCGAAGATAAGTCCTTAATTCGTTTTAAAGGAATCAAGCTGAGTGGGTGAGGTCTCGTTTTGTTTCTCTAGCTATGACATCAGTGTCTCCGCTGCTACAAACGCTTCAGAAAGAGTTGCCTCTGATTCTTCTGTCTCATGTTCTGGGTCGTCACTGTCAGATTCCATTGTTTCTGTTTCCTCTGCAAGAAATTGCTTAACAATGTGGGAGGCCATCATAGGTATAGGGATGGAGTATGATAGAGCCTTAACTTGTAGTTGTAAAATATAAATAGACATATTTAAGGAAAAACATTATTTCAGTGTACATTATAATTGAAATAGTATGTGCACTAAAATTTATTTATAACAGAACCACAGACATATATGACTCTATATTGGCGTTGTTCTTTGTAATACAATGATACACTCTGTTAGATAATTTATTTCACATTAGAAGATTTTTGTTAGTTATTAATTTTTATTGTACAAATATATTTTTAATTTATAGTGTTCTTTTCCACCTTATATATATATATATGTATATATATATATATATACGGACATATTGTATATATGCATATATATATTGTGTATGCACATACATACATAATATAATCTTGAGTGACTGAATCATAAATTACATGTGGCTGTTTATTAATTAAAAATAACTAATTACATTGGATCGCATCGCATTAAACAGATTTTCATTTTTTGTACGAACCATCTTGTGTTAATTTCCATTAATATTTTAATGCATTAGCGAAATTTTTCAAATTGACTTACTGAGTCGTCGATAATTTTATGAATGTTATAATAAAAAAATTTACTCCTATGAAAACGTGTAAGGAAGAGACAAAAGTGTTGTTAGAAAAGCTCACATTGTGAAGAATATTTATCTTACAGCAAAGATGTATGTGGACAGTTACAATGATTTATATTTTTTTGCTTTTGGTGCAACAGTTGTAAATACAATGTAAATAGGATAATAAAAGAAAAATATCCCATCCGACTATGTTGAGAGAAAGCTAGATTTCACATGTGACCGTCACAAAATGTCAGACTGAAGATGTATTTTTTAGATGTTTATTTTTCACAACACTGATGGGTAAGTAAATCTAAATAGTTTTAGTACTATAAAAGATCTAATCCACCGATAGTTACAAAGAGAGATATACTAGAGTAGTTTTTGTACTAGTAATGGCGTAATACGAGCCTCGTATACTAATTGTTGCAAAGAGAGTAATACTTTGATAGTTTAAATATCAGGAACGAGTTGATCCACCGAGAGAGTAAACAGAGTAATACTCTGATAGTTTTAGTATCGGAAATGGGTAGATCCACGGACAGTTGCAACAGAGTAATACTCTGATAGTTTTAGTATTCAGGAATGGGTAGATTCACTGATAGTTGCAACAGAGTAATACTCTGATAGTTTTAGTATTAGGAATGGGTAGATCCACTGATAGTTGCAACAGAGTAATACTCTGATAGTTTTAGTATTCAAAATCCGTTAGTCCACCGGTGTTTTTAAACAGAGACACACTCTGACACTTACAGGTTACTTACTTGGTTATAAGTCCAATTTAGCAAGAGGGGTTCACTGAAAGTAACGCCCGTAAATCTTAGAATAGATCTCTTGAAAACTCTACTGTACACTGAGTTTTGGGGTGGTTGGCCCTAACGGTAGGAGTTACGGTTTCCGGTCGTTTAATTTATAAATAAATACTTTACTCGGAATGCTTTTTGAAGCAGGGATAAATTGGGAAGCTAATCACAATTATTAGTCCTCAAGCATTCAGGCATGTAGGTGATTGAATATGGTGATCTGGAGGACTTTTGAATACTTTATGCTTGACCTGTATAATCTGGTACTATAAATAGTTTTAAATTGAAATTGAAAGGATATTTTTAGCGTTAATAGTTATAGCTGTTTTATTTAGTACTCCGAAAAAATCCCGACATAGAGTTACCGCGCAATCAGATTCATACATGATGTAAATTTATTAACCGCCAGAAAACCCCCTTACAATATAGACTTGGTTTAGTTAACCCATTAAAGCCCAACGGGTCGTTTTCGACCCATCTAAATACGTGTAAACCATTTTGTAGTAAAGCGTACTATTCCGTCTGTGATGTTTTTGTCCGAGAGTGTACTAGTCTACTGACCTTGAGAAAAGGTTTGGGGCCTCCTCCGCCACCCTTACTACTAATCGCAGTCTGCTACATTGAGAGTTGCACAATACATCAAGTCTGCTCCACTTCACAGGTTAGTTTTATACATACCATGTCCTTTTAAAACATATCTAATAAGTGAATATTACTATCAATATATGTAGTAAACAAAATGTTTATTAGTGAGATTCACGAAACTTACTGACTTTTTAGTATTACATGACAAACTATTAGTGGGTCGAAAACGACCCGTTGGGACCAAGCCCAAAGCATAGGCCTAACCTCAAACCTAGCATTGAATCTTTTTTCAAGTTTCTAAGTAAAAAGCGCACGGTGGTAAATAGAAATCAATATGTATACACATTATACATAAAACATTATTAACATTTATTTTTTCTGCTTTTTCAACAGAAAATGTTTTATTTTATTTTTAACTTTTGGGTTATTTTAGGATCGACAGTCCGCTTACGCTAGCTGAGATCTTAGAAGCCTTGGGAAGACACTGCGTCAGAATACACCGCAGCTGTCCTCCCGACAATGATGACCCTCACAATATCACAGATGAAGAATCTGGAGAGGAAGATTCTAATGACCCAGACCGAGTGTGCCGTCTACAGCTCCAAGCCGAGGCAGAGATTCAATTCGAAGTAATTGAAAACGATGAAGATACACGAATTGAATTAGGTGATGAACGAATTGGGAATGACTGCACAGGTACCGTCCGGGCAAACCGAACAGAGAAATTCCCTTTAAATGACAAGAAAATGATGTCTATTCGTGAAAGAGGGTCATTTGAAAGCTACGTTGACAAGTCAGATAACATAGCAGCTGTCGCTTGGAAAGATAACAGTGTTGACACACTATTGTCAAATGAGCATGGTGTGGCTCCTCTTGGTGAAGCTAAGAGATATTCAGTGATAGAAAGAAAGAAAGTTTCCATTCCTCAGCCATATCGTATTGCGCATTACAACAGGAATATGGGAGGTGTCGATCTAATGGACAATAATATATCGAACTACAGGATAGGCGTTCGTGGAAAACGGTGGTATATCCCAATCGTTCTCTGGCTTTTTGATGCTGTGATGAGCTTGGTTTCTTGGCTCTTGGTTTCTGGCTCGCTCTCAAGGAGTCACTTTGGACAGTCTCAGTTTCCGAAGAAGTGTGGTCCAGGCTTTACTTCAAAAATTTGGACGCGCTCCTAAAGCAACTGGCCCAACAAGAGCACTGAAGAGGGCTTCAAACCCACTCCGTAGTGACCATGGAGGTTATCTTATAGTGACAGGTCAAAGTAGAAGAAGGTATGTTCTATGTAAAAGTAAAACTGTAAAAGCGTGCAAACGATGTGAGGTCCCACTGCATGATACCTGTTTTGCAGATTTCCACAAAGAGTAATCATTTGTATAATAAACATGTCTTTCAAATGTGTTTGTAAATAAAGTCTCCACTATATACACTTTATTGTGTTTTATTAAGGCCTTACTCCCGACGGGTCGTTAACGACCCACGTTTAAAAAAAGTACCAAAATGTTTAAAATTAATATTTTTTTGGTCATATTAGTTTAAATTAGATAAGGAATAATTTTTTTATAGTGAATAAAGTATTTTGAGAAAAAAAGTTTTGGGCTTTAATGGGTTAAAATTAATCCGAAATTATGTTTGCAACGTATTCAACGTCACATTGAAGTTGAAATAACACATACTCACCGGTTTAATTTTATACTTCTATAATTTTAAACTACCACCGTCTTAAAACCTTAAAATTTAACGAAAAATAAGTGGCAATAAATGTTGTTTGAATTACTTGTAAATTTTATGGAAAGTGCCACTTTTGATTTATCTTGTTAAATACTCGGGGTAAACCATTTTCTCGAAGGTACGAAAGTGAATGACCGCCATCTTGAACCTTTTAAGTGGTTTAAAACTTACTAACAAAATCATCCAATGTATTTAAAAATACTGTCGTACAAATTTCAGTCTCTATTAGGAAACTACGGTTCTTATTGTGTTCACAGTTAATCCTGCAAGGCTGGTAAAACTACTAAAAACTATATAACCTAGCTGACTATAAATATGTAAAAAACATTATTTTAAGTATTCAATATTATATCGTTCCTTTTGTAATTTGGTATAGCCACCATCTGGAAACCTTAGGAGATATCGCCAAAAGCAATAAAATTTAATCATACTTAAGTAATATATGTATAAAATTTATCGATTTAAATCTATGTTGAGAACCAGTCAAGTAAAAACTTTTGCGTGAATGTGAATGGTCACTATCTGGAAGCTGTATATTTGTTAATAACCTTACCCAAAATATGTGTAAGTACTGTAGGTAGCGAATAAGTCTGGATGAGTACAAAAAGTTATCGGGTTCACAACTATTGTCGCAAAGTTGTTTACTATTTGAAATTTTGTATTATACTATCTGGAAACCATATGCGATATAAAAAAGGACTTAAGATTATTATGAATCACCTAACAAGCCAAAAACGCTCAAATTTTGTACAATGCATAATACCCGCTATATAATCTTAAGAGATATCGATGAAAGGGGAAAAATTACAGTTGTTTATAATTTCGTAAAATATGTAAAAGGTGGCGGCCATTCACATTCCTGAAAAATGTTTTGCTCGGAAAATATCCACCATAACCCCCAACCAGGTTTCCGAGACACACACACACGCAATAACGCGGGCAGACACAATTAACGCCACTTTCAAATTATTAACAAGGGCTTTCAAACAAAAAGGTACTGCCGAGGTATAACACTTCTTTTATGACGATTTACTAAAGAAACTATGCTGCAGATCCACCGGGTTTTGTCCATACCACCTTGTAATAAGTAGTGTTCGGACAGATATATTGTGAAAATACTAATCAGTAACTAACTTATTAATATGTTAACTTGTGTGCATGACATGTGCACAAATAATCTTCAAAGGTCTATACTGTGTGAAATGATGAGGATTTTCTCACTCTGATTGATCAGGGCGTGCTTGTACGCTAGTGTGTCATTTTAGTAACTGGCCTGGTAAGGAATTAGGTACTATATAAAACACGTGTAAGCTGTCTGTGTAATATTATATATGTAGTGTTGTTTTAAAGTAATTCCGCTATTATATTTCAAAAGTTCTTCTAATACAGCTGAAGTCAGTTCTAGTATGATTAGTGTGATCAGTTCTATGATTAACCTACCGTAATTAGAGTGAATAAACTGAACATGTTTAGTTAGAATTATCTACTTTAACACATTATGTATATATAGTTCCTCATCTCTGGTTCATTTTACTACTGTTTAGGACCAACTTTCTTGTGAGGCATATTAGTATGAAGTTATACAAGTATTAAATACAATTTTGAAGCTCTCTCTCTCTCTCTCTCTCTCTCTCTCTCTCTCTCTCTCCTATCTCTCTCTCTCCCTCTCTTTTCTATTATGATTTTCTTGTATGAGTTTCTGCGCGCTCTCACTGCAGTTAATTAATTACGACGCCTGGGTGTCTCATTACACTGACAAAGAGATAGTGAGCTTGTTAGGCAACACCAGGTTTACACAATAAACCCGTTGAGTGGCAAGGGAAGGTACTCGTTGATGACAAGTTGGATAGCACTTTAATAAACACCACACAAACACACACACACACACACACACACAGATTCTACATGTAATGTGCAACTATGTGTAAAGCAATATTTCATAAGGAGACTTTCAAACTTAAATTTTTTAATAATACTGAGTTATATGATCTTTAATTTTTTTGTCTCTCTGTATTCAGGCCATCTCGAAAATTAAATGAGCTATATATATATATATATATATATATATATATGAAGTTTGCATTATTGGATTTCTTTTTTTATTCCCTTTAAAATGAGGCGTCGCATGATAGGGGTTTGTATTTGAAAATGTTTAGTTGCCCTCTTTACCCCCCTTTAGAAAAAAAAAACATAAAACATAAAAAGGACATAAAACTCACTCTGTATATATATTTTTTAGCCGCAAAAAAATTTAGATGTTGATGCAATCAATTTTAAAATACAACAATCTTTGCCTGGTAATGAAATTACATTCAAATCAATTGACACCGTTGTTGATCCTGATGAAGCTAGTATATATATATATATATATATATACTAGCAGACCCGACAGACGTTGTCCTGTGCACACGTCTTTAATTCGAAAATTTTAAACTTTGATTAATCTGTAACAATCTGGGCTGTTTTCATAAAAATTTATATTAAAGTTATTACTATATCTAACGTCATTACATGTACATCTAATCACACTTCCACCAACCGATAGTGTGTGAGTATAACATGAGTGAAGTGAAATGTAGAGGATGTTTTAAATGAAAACTTAAATTTATTTAAACTGAAGGTAAAAAAGTTGAAACAAACTATTTTATAACAGGTATATTTTTTCAATTTACAACTTAATTTATCTTAATGCCATTGTATGTACAATATTTTTTGTTAATCCTTCAGGAGTATACACAAACAAATTAGATGGTTTTCCGACCCTGGAACACGCAACATATAACTGGCCGTGAGAAAAGCATGGATTTTCTAAATCTAAGCCACAAACTGTCATTGTTTGACCTTGTGACTTATTAATAGTCATAGCAAATGCCAAGCGGATTGGAAATTGCAAACGTTTGAATGGTATAGGCGAATCTGAAGGAATTATTGGGATCCGTGGTAGAAGTACAACTTCACCTTGAAATCTTCCGCTCAAAATACTGGCTTCAAGAATGTTGGCCATGATTTTTTTTATGACCAGTCTCGTTCCATTACACAATTTCGGAGCATTCAAATTCCGAAGCAAAATTATTGGTGAACCAATCTTCAATCGCAAATTATGTGGTGGCATTCCAGGTAAATCCAGTGAATTTAAAAACTCTACAGGATAGTTGACAGCTTCATCAGGATCAACAACGGTGTCAATTGATTTGAATGTAATTTCATTACCAGGCAAAGATTGTTGTATTTTAAAATTGATTGCATCAACATCTAAATTTTTTGCGGCTAAAATAGCTCGCTCACATAGCCATGCATGATTGGTATAATTATGTTGCAAATCTGGAAATACACATTTTACTAAGTCATCTTTGGTAGCCACCATGTTGCAAAAATTCTCTGGGAGTCTTATATATTGTGTATCTTCATAAAATTGAACTTTACCATTGCCAATGTCTAACAATATTGTAGAGAATTCTGACGCTAATGGATCATTGTGAAGTTGAACGCGCATATTAAGAGTAAGGCATAATTTGCTGACACTTCGCCATAGATAAGATTCTTTCAAACATGCCTTTATTTCGTCCGCATATGTCGCACGTGGAATGACGGGTAATGTTTGTCTGAAATCACCAGACAGTATAAGTAGAGTACCACATTTCGTTGCTCAACAGTAAGCAATCGTTCATTATTAGCAACAAAATTAGCCAAAGAAATCATATCGAATTGGTGTTCACGTTGAACATCGCTGTTGATGATATCTGCTGCTGGGCGGTTCGGGTGCTGGCATGTTGAAATGGATGAGCGGCATGTTCGAAATGAGAGTACAAAATATCTTCAATCATTATTAATGCCTTGTTATATATTTCTTCTGAGAATTCAATGTTGGGATTTTGATTAGTAGCTCTAATACGATGCAAAATATCTTCACTCATTGAGTCTTTATATTTGTTCCACAGAGTAGATGCTTCAGTTGGAAAACACGTTGTCAATATTATTGAAAATAATTGACGAATTTGCTGTGGAGATGAGCTCAGTGCTGCATCTGCAAGTGTGAGGTCCCAATGTTTATCATCCTCCAATAAATTTAACTCATAACATGCATCAAAGAAAGTGTCATATAAAATACCATTTACTTTTCGCAAATATTGAAAGGATGTTGGTCCAGTAACATTAACCAATAACAAACGCAGAAAAAAGCATTCGCGTTGCTTAGGATGAACTGTATATAATCTGCCTAGAGTATTTGTCATAAATATATTGGTGAACTCTGGGACTGGAATGCCTCGTTTCCGTGGTTCCCAACGTTTTGATTGTTTATTCCATGTAAAAAATTTAGGAACATCAGTATACAGTAACGTCTTTGCGAATTGACCAACAACATCTTGTCGTTTACAAAGGTTGAAAAATTCAGTAAGAGTTGTTTTTGGAGCTGTTAAAGCTTGTTGTATTGCAGTCTGTTCTGTAAAATAAACACACTGTCCATTTTAAAGGTGCACAGCCAAATGTATAACAGCAGGATTCCTTTCATGTATAGGGAACGAAAAAATGCGCCAAATAGCTTCATTACTACTTATGTATCTCCCCAATTGATAACGTGTTATTTCATCATTGTCGTTTACATTTTGAACAGAAAATATAGCTTTATCACTGCCCTTATGAACGTACTTACAAATGTATTTGATAGAATTCACCGAACTGCATAATTCAACGTTTATGTGTGCTTTATAGGTTTTGCACAGCAATGGTGAATATGGAACCACCCAGCGATTATCAATATCTACTCTTACACCGTTTGACAGGCGTAATTCATATGATTGACCACCATTGTCTACGTCTCTACGACGGTAAGATGGATAACCGTCGATATTGGTGATAGTATCAGTTTGACATGGTTTTGGAAAACGTTTTGTACATTTCCCATTATCCATACATGGTGACACCATATTTAGAGTACCACATGGACCATGGATCATATTAGTAGTAACAATGTTAAGTAATTCTTTATCAAAATTCGGATCCGGAATCTCCGCTGAAATAATTTTGTCAATTTCTTGTAGGCATACTTTATCCACTAACCAAATCAAAATATGCGCATGAGGTAAACCTCGTTTTTGCCATTCAACAGAGTAAAGCCAACATAGTGTTTCACCAAATACCGAGTGATGTTTAATCAAATTCATCAAAGATTTTAATTTTTGTTTGAACACACGTGCAGTAATATCATGGCGATGCATTGTTGTTTGACCTGACAACAGTAAAATGTTAATTTCATCCCAGTTTGGATTACACGTAAATGTGATAAAAAGATCTGGTCGGCCGTATGCACGTACGTAAGTCATGGCGTCTTGAATATATTCTTGCATATGACGCGGACTACCAATGTATGATGATGGAAGAATATATGCGGTACCGATGTTGTTTATATCATTCGTTGCATCTACGTTACCGATTACAGCATCATGTAAATGAATGTATTCCTCAGAACGAAGTTGTACTTGATTAAATTTTATATACCGTAACCTCTCACTTTCGATTTTAACATACATATCGACTACATACTGATGAAATAGCTGTCTGCATCGGAGAATGTGATTTTCTTCATTAGCACGAATCATCAACCGGTATGCGTAGAAGTTCATCGCACTAACTTTCTTGATCAGTTCTTCACCTGGGAATAAAAACATTTTTAAGATAAACAGAAATGATCGGTTAAAAAAAAGAATAATCCAGTTTTATTTTTGATTTACATCAATGACTTGTGTAATGGGCGCTTCAGGGGTCGCGTGTTTGCCTTTGCCGATGACACAGCTTTTATTTATAAAAATAAATGTTTAAACACCTTGAAAAATGAAATGGAGAATGATTTAAAACTATTACGTTTATGGTTTGATAAAAATTACATGATTTTGAGTGAAAAAACAAAGTTTTTAATTTTTGGTCTAAAGACAGAGTACAATTTGGAAACACCTTTGAAATTCCATGATTTTAATTGTTTTAACAATACCTACCAACAGTGCAATTGCATGATTATAGAACAGAACAATAGTATTAAATACCTTGGACTGATTATCGACAGTAAGCTAACATGGAAGTCACATATTTTAAAATTAAAAAAGGAACTGTACAGTAGCTTAAGAAAGTTTTATTTGCTTCGACAATTATGTCCAAGGAAGGTTATGATCAATGTGTATCACGCTCTCATTGGATCCAGGCTGGGGTATGGAATTGCTTGCTGGGGCGGAGCCTACTAATCGACACTTTATCCTATTATTATATTACAAAAACACTTTGTCCGTGTGATTGCAGGAAAGGGAAAGCTTGAGCATGCCTGGCCGATTTTTCTTGATTTGAAATTGTTTCCACTAAAGCATCTATTTATTTATAAAGTGTTAAAACTATTTTTTGTAAGAAGTACAGCTTTCTCCGTAATGACTCGTAGTACAAACCATAATTTAAGACGATGTCAAGTAATGCATGTTCCGAAATCACATTCAGCAGCGTATCAAAATTTTTACAGTAGTATTGCACCCCGAGTTTTTAATACAATCATCCACCAACTTGAAATTTTTTCTAATATAAATCAATTTTTGTCTAACTTAAGAAAGTGGCTTTTTATTACAGAATATCTAGATATTGTTTTGAAAATTTTACAATAGAACACTATTGCAACTGCATTATTAACAGTTTTAATTGCAAATAGTTAGGTTCGCAACATATTATTTTGTATGTGGTTCTGATTATATTTAATTTAACTTACTATTGCACAGATATTACATGTTTAGTTATTTTGATAGTTTTATAATATATTTATTTATTTATGTCATGCCGTTTTTTAATCTTTAATAATTTTAACGTGCTGGCGATCCCACCACAGGAATTTTTCCTAGGGGATAACCTATTTATTTTGCTTAGTTATGAAAACATAGTGAGTATTCATTTGCAACCAATTGTTATGTTGGAAAACTTGAGTGTTTTTTATCATGGTTTGTTCAAATAATGTAGTCAATGTACAACTATTATTTAAATTTAAATATAAGTATATTGTATTTTGGATGTTTGGGGTGACTGGGGTGCCCTTTGCGAGGGACTGTGTGTAATAAGTCAAAGTTTCTTGATGGTAAAATATGTTGATAGTTTTATTTATGTCATGCCGTTTTTATTATGGAATGGTTTTTTGCGGGGGATGTTTCGGTTGTTTCTTGCGTCTAACATGTATAATAGCATCTCTAAGAATCAATTAAAAATTATTTTTAAGTATAATATAGTTATTTATTGTTGTACATGTTTAACGGTGTAAAATACATATTCATGTAGAGTTGTAAATGTGTATTTATTGTACTAAATTGTATTGCAGCAAAATAAAGAATTTTCTATTCTATTCTATAAATAGCCTAATAATAATAATAATCTATAAGTTTTACCTGTAGTTGGATTCCGTTGTTTAATATTTAAATGATATCCATCTTCTCCTTCCCAAAATATCAACGGATATTGCAGTGCATCATAAGAACGATGATTGTCTTGAATTATTTGCATCGTGTTATCTCTGCGTTGTATATGAATATCTCGACGTTCACATGGATCACCAGCCATAACAACTGCAACTTTCATTAAGAGTTGGAACATTATTTGTGCCTGCGTGCTTTCCATGGGGCACTTTGTCTGCTTTAATAACAATGACGTAGTTGTCGTATTCCAGTCTGTTAGAAAGAGTCTTGAACAATCGTAACAATTGGTTATGGTTTAGAAAAAACGTTTCCAAAATGTCCACAATTTCTCGTTCCTCCATTTGCTCCATATGATTGTATACACAGCGCGTATGGGTTTGTTGCTCCTCATCACCCATAAAATACATTTGTAAGAATTTTGGATCAGCATCAGGCATTGGAAGCAATGAACCAATTTGGTGGTAAACTTGACCTTGAATCTTGAATGTAGATTCAAAATTACGTCCATCTTCATTATGAACAATTTTTGTTGCTCCAAATGATGTCATTTGAAAGCAGAATTGAATTTACGATTTTTTTTTAAAAAAACAATTTTCATTGAGATGTGGTTCCAGCTAATAGTCATTTTAAAGGTTCAGGTGGTGGTTTTAATGGTGGCTGTGAAATTTTTCCAGATGTGCAACATAAACCAGCTGTTTCATCTTTGTACTTCAAAGCATGACAATATTGACACTCTTTGTCCATACTGCCGATCATAATTAGTACATGTGATGAATAGTCTATTTCAGGGTCATATTCAAATGCGAGACGATTAAGAGATGCTCGTGTCAATGCTCGACTATCTTGCATTCGCCGTTGGTTACGCTCTCTGTGTGCATTGGTCGTTCGTTGACGTGCCTCACGTTGTCTTAATGCATTAGCACGGAAACGTTGATTCCGTTGTTCTGAATTTTCATTTGCACGTGTACGTGCAAATTGATCCATTAAAGTTACATTATCCGTTGAGTGTTCTTGATCTGTTCTATTCAATCGACGATCATGGGCCAATTGTGCGTGTCGAGTACGTCGACCAATATTTCGTCCTCTTCCACGAAGACGTGGCATTTTTCTGTAAAAATAAAATTCTGTATAATAGTAAACAATGAATATGAGTAACTTATTGAATATGTAATTTTATTTAAGTAACTTCTAGATAAAAATGTATAACAACGTAGACTACGGTATCTAAAATACTAAATAAGTATTCCCTATAGGTCTGAAGTACAATAAGTGGCCACCATCACAATCGAATTATTGATATTTCTGATTAATCTATCTAAACTACCGAATTACATTATAATTATTTAAAATTACAGTATAGTATCGGAACTGGCCAACAGAATTTAATTTATCTAATATACTAAATAAGTATTCCCTATAGGTCTGAAGTACAATAAGTGGCCACCATCATAATCCAATTATTGATATATCTGAATAGCCTATCTAAACTACTAAAACGACGATCCAAATTACAGTTATTTAGGCTGAAGTATAATAAGCAGCCACCATCTCAATCGAATTATTGATATTTCTGATTAGCCTATCTAAACTACTGAATTTCATTATAGTTATTTAAAATTACAGTATAGTATCAGAAATGGCCAACAGAATTTAATTTAAAACCAATTCCTACATTATTAACAATAGTTATTGACACATGTGATTCTCTATTAATTTAATATTACAATTAGCACTCACACAATAATTACACGATGATACAAAACAACACACAAATTTGATAGCAGCACAAACTGTCGGGAAAACCTGGAATTAAAATAGAAAAACATTTGAAACTGCGATCGTAGCACATTCTGCTGGATCCAATTTAAAAACATACCAAGATAAAAAACGATTTATTTATAAACAAAAAATTAACTGATCAATCGGTGCACACTTAATATTTCCAAATTTCAGTTAAAAGTGTATTTTACTAAAACTGCCAATTTTATATCTGCATAACCTCTATTGATATTCCTGATTAGCCTATCTAAATTTAATTTAATTTAAAACCAATTCCTACACTATTAACAATAGTTATTCACACATCATGTGATTTGGATGCTACTTAATTTGAACTTATCTGACCAATTTTGACTGCAGATGGAAAATGTAAATTACAACAAATTATTTTAAATCCATTAGTTTAAAACTTGATTATCTAAAATGTTAACAATAGTTATTCACACATAGAAACACAAACCTTTTGATTTGTATGCTATTTAGGTTATTTGAGATAATGCGACCAATAATCTCTATTAATGTACTATTACAATTTTAGCATTCACACAATAATTACACGATGTTATATTTTTTATTTTCTTCTTTTTGCCTGTTGGCTTTTATAAACTTATAACGCGGCCACGTAGTACACTTTTTATAACTTCATTCTATTATATTTTAATGTTATTTGCCGTATTTACTTTTGAAACATGAACCTTACAAAACAACACACACACATTGATAGCAGCACAAACTGTCAATTTCAGTTAAAAGCTAAAACTTCCAATTTTATATCTGGATAATCTCTATCCTCCAAAGTGAGTACAGAATATATTGAAATAAGAAGTGGTGTTATTTTTATATGTTCATGCTTACTCTATGCTTTCAAGACTATTATTGATTAAACGTATGGCTGTGTTGTAATATTATAATGTTTACATAGAACAATTAATTAGTGAAAATTTAACTTTGCAATCTGCGTTACACTACTGATCAAGCACTTTATAATAATGTAATCTAAATGTAAACAAATGTTTCTGCCTCTTTGGTGAACTTTAGCTGAAAATATTCACATCTGTTAAGTATCAGTTCACTTTGTTTTACGTGTCGTAGCGCAGTCTGTCGGATCCAATATAAAACACTCCAACATCAACAACAATTTATAATTAAAAATTTAATGAAATTTGCCGAATAAATAACTATAATGAAATTCAGTTGTTTGGATAGGCTATTCAGAAATATCAATAATTCGATTGTGATGGTGGCTGCTTATTATACTTCAGCCTTTAAATAACTATAATCCAATTCGGATAGTAGTTTGGATAGGCTATTCAGAAATATCAATAATTCGATTGTGATGGAGGCCACTTATTATACTTCAGCCTTATCGGAAAACCATCTAATTTGTTTATGTACACTCCTGAAGGATTAACAAAAAAATATTGTACATTCAATAGCATTACGATAAATTAAGTTGTAAATTTAAAAAATATACTTGTTATAAAAATTAGTAATTCAAAATTACAGTATAATATTGGAACTGGCCAACAGAATTTAATTTAAAACCAATTCCTACACTATTAACAATAAGTAGTTATTCACACATGTGATTTGTATGCTACTTAATTTGAACTTATGTGACCAATTCTGACTGCAGATTAAAAAATGCAAATTACAACAAATTATTTTAAATCCAATTAGTTTAAAACTTGATTATCTAAACTGTTAACAATATTCACACATAGAAACATAACCTTTTGATTTGTATGCTACTTAGGTTATTTGAGGTATGCGACCAATATACTCACTTCAATAAATTTGCAAAATGAGTTCAATAACTTTAATAAATAACTATAGTTTTTTATGCACTTCAAACATCTTCAATCTCTATATATGTATTATAACAATTAGCACTCACACAATAATTACAGAATGTTACAAAACAACGCACAAATTTGATAGCAGCACAAACTGTCGGGAAAACCTGGAATTAAAATAGAAAAACATGGCTGTGTTGTAATATTATAATGTTTACGTAGAACAATTGGTGAAACTTCATCTTTGCAATCTGCATTACACTACTGATCAAGCACTTTACAAATTTAAAATATGAACTTTCTAAATTTTAAATGAGAACAAATGTTTCTGCCTCTTTGATGAACTTCAGCTGAAAATATTCACAGTTGTTAAGTAACAGTTCACTTTGTATTACGTGTCGTGGCGCAGTCTGGCGGATCCAATGTAAAACACTCCACCATCAACAACAATTTATTATTAAAAAATTAATTAAATAAAACTATTAAAACTTGACCGAATTATGAATCTAAACCATTCTCGGATCCAACTGAAGACACACAAAAAGTTTCATTAAAATCGGTCCACCCGTTTAGGAGGAGTTTAGGACCATACACACGCACACAAGAAATATATATATAAAGATATATATATAAATATATATATATATATATATATATATATATATATATATATATATATATATATATATATAGATATATCATCCTGCAACCTCGGCGAAGCCTGTTACGACGAGTGGTGTGTGTACTTCTTTTTTATTTATAAATAAATATTATATATATATATAATATATATATATAATATATATATAATATATACACACTGTCATTGGTGTAATGAGACTCTAGTTATATTTCTTTCTTTGCATGAAATATTACTAGACCATTGATTCTAATAGTAGTGAAAAGTAATACCAATATCGAATATCTATAACTCAAGAATAAACCTGGCGATAAGTACTATAACTTTGCCGAAGACGCATTTTCTATACGTTATAATTCCATAAAGATCTATTAAGAGATTTGTTGACTTAAAAACAGTATCCATACAACACTTTGGTTTGAAGGCATGCATTTCCTTAGGATACTGTGTTGATAACAGTAAACACCTAATATAAACTTGAATCTTAGTTTGTCGTAAGAATATTACTTAAAATCAGACAAACATTTTAAGACTAATAAGTAAAGAGTAATAAAATGTCGTAAACTCAATGAGTTTAAATGTCTTAACTTGGATCATTGCTCTTGCAGAAGATCACAAATACGAGCAGCCCAGGTATTAAAACATAAATTTTACATGTATTTTTTAAAAGTTGGAACCGAAATGAATAAAATGTGCAAAGTTAACTGTATAATAAACGTCTTGAATGAAATAAAAGCATATCCAGGTCGTATTTGTTTTTAACTACAAGAATGGTCACAGTATACTCTTCCTCAATTTATATTTTATTTACCAAAAGTATATAGGACAACAAACTACAGAGGTCAACATACAGTAAACGAAATTTCAAATGTAATTGGATATAGGAAGATTAATTTATAGTAAACCTCCTATCAAAGAGGGGATCAAAGTGCTCCCTGAATGACGTTAAAAGATTGTTTGGGAGCCTAAGGCCAATTTTATCTTTATACAACGTACTTTTTCCTCATATTATCGGAGCAATTTTTCATTAGAGATGAATTTATCACCAGCCGCAAAAGTTTTTGGGTGGATCAAAATGGATGGGTAATGTAAGCCATCTTACTTATAAATACCTATAAACAAATTAATGAATTGAGTTAGCTAATCAAAATTAATAATAAATAGACTTTACCTAATACATTAGTTATTTTAGCATTAACATTCACATATACATGAAGTTAAAGTATTATTAACATTTTTCATTAATAAAAGCACGTAATCTGGTTCTTTAATAAGGAAGAGTCTTTTCATTGATTGAAAACAACAATAAAAAGAGCTGTAGTAAAACGAAAGAATAAAAGATGCCTCCTCACAGTCCTTGACTCATGACATTTAATCTCAGCTGTGCAATGAGCATCTCTCTCCCTTTAACTGTGTTGCCACTTTTGATTTTATTTCCTTACTATGAGATCACATAGTACTGTTTGTGATGTCTCGAGAAGAAATTATCACTAATTCTAGAATACAACCAAGGTAGTCAGAGAAATTGTTTGTTTAGTAACGAAAAGAAGTACGTCTTGTAAAAATAGCTTAATATACACAATAGTTTTTGAATCAAGTTATTTGTTACAAAACTAAAAACGTTATTTTTCATTTCGCTAACATCTATTATGTTTCCAAACATTTTAAAATATTTCTAGTTTTGGGCTGAGGAGGAACATAAGTGCTTCCATTGAGTAGTGTTTGTATGAATTAGAAAAAATCACTGGGTCAAGAACTAATCCCTGCGTTACACTATTGCTCATAATGAACTAATGTGAATGCAGATTATAAGAACCAATAAATATTTTTTTATATTATGTTTTTTACTGTTTGGACATTTTAAAAAGTATGAAATTAAAAATTGTCAATACATTCAGCTTCTAATACATTATAAATAACTACACCATTGGCCTAACTGTGGAATATAGAAAATAACAGTAATTTATTGATTTTATATTACATCCCATAATATTTTTTATATTTTCAGGAAAGGCAATTTTTTAGTTTTTGCATGGAAAAAGTAGATTGAACCCGATTAATGTGAGTAAATTCACGATAAATGGTTATCAAGATTCTGGCATAAAAATTGTGATAGAGTGCAGAAAATAATTTGATGACTATTTGCTGTTGACAGTGAGGATTTTTTTAAACTAAGATGCTGATATTAGTTAGGTACAATATTGCGTTATGGAAATAAATATATCTGTACACAAACATAAAATAAAGTAAATACGTGTATAGTAGCGGATACTTGTGTACAATACATATTTTATTTAAAGGCTTTCAATGAAAAAAAAACATAATTTAAATCAGCCTAAAAATATTCAATACACAACTCTATATAAGCATACGGGAGCATTAACTGGGAATAGCTTTTAATTATAATAGAGAATAACTCATCACACTCTACTGGGTAGATAATACTGAGACGGTAATTAGTTGTTTGTAGTTTCATCAGTTCCGATTGAAACTTGAATTATTTACATGTAGATCTTGTATTCGTAGTCAATTAGGTGTTTACTTGATTAACAAAAGGATGAAGGTCGTTACGAAGCCAGTGAACGGAAAGATAATTAGTCACAGTAAAGAGTACTTCACGGGTACTGTGGTAACGGGTGGTGTGTCAAGTCTGTGTATCACTCCAGTATTAGTCTTATAATTGGAAATAAGTTTGTCAAGTATTTACCCCCTTACGAGTATCAAGTGACAGAGTTGCTATACCTCGCGCTTCATCATTTCCCCATTATGAATAAGCGCGGTGAGAATGTTGGAGTGACGCGTATTTCATTAATCGAGGAATGTATTTTTCCATTCGAATTTGCATTTATAAACCTGATAACTATAAATGACTTACATAAACCCCTTTGCCGATCACTATTCTACGTTTTGACAGTACTTGATATAATAGAGGACCAAGATAGAGAGGGAAGTTGGAAGACGAAGAACTATGTATTATTTCATTGACTTCCTAATGAGGCTCAATTAACTGTCTAAGATTTTGTAGAACAGTGTCTGTACATTTGTGTGGTCTTAAAGCTAAGCTTGACATTCATAGGTTAATTATTAATTTTGTTAAAAATTTGGATTTAGTCCTTTAGCTATAAACTTTTTGTAGAAAAGGAAATAAATTTTATTTTACAGTAACGCCAAAAATTGTATAGCTTTACCTTGTTTGCCTTACAATAAATGCTGTTAATATAGTGACGTATCTGAGGTACAATTTTAATAATATTAGCGTTATGCATCTAGCCTCTCATATGTGGAGAAGAAACATCGGCAATATTAAGTCGCTTTTTTTCTTCCATTTATTTGTATAGTCTATGGAAGATAAAGAAATTTGCTGGTTATCTGAGAAAACATACATAAGACATTATAAAGTAATATGTAGTATCATGGAATGAGTCAGAAATAGAGAAAAATTCCACATAAAAATTGCAATAAATAATGAATGGGAGCAGAAAACTCTATGGATTCATTTTTAAATTGTAGAGGTTGCAGTATATTGGATAACTTGTTTATAGAAGAGATAGTCACAGATATTTGTAATAGAAGGTTAGAGTGTAAATGACAAGGATTGCAAACCTTACTTTAAAATAGGAAATGGATTACTGAGTTATAAGTTTCGCAAAAGGTTTCATTAATTTTTCATATGTTATATAAGTTATTGGATAATATAATAATTATACTTATATAATAATATTTAAATAGAATATGCACAGTAAAATATGTTATAGAGACAAATTATTTAAACATTTTGTATTTTACATTTATTAAGAAACAAAAACAATTAAAAAAATGTTATGAAAGAATCTGACAATGTATATTGTCAATGTACGTTTTCTGTATGGCATACATGCTCTATGAAACACACAGATGTGTAGTTGTTTTTTGTGAATATTATTATAAAGTGTGTCGGAAAATGAATCAGTGGATTTTGAATGAATCCTCAACATTTTATGAATACTATCTTGGATTGCCGATTTGGGTATTTTTAACGGACTTCATCGGATAAATGATATTTTCGGGCTTAATTTTCCTTTTTCGAGTTAGAAGGTAGAAGTGACGCGTTTCTATTTATTGTCAGATTTATTTCATTTTTTTATTGTTCATCACATGTTTTTGTTAAACTGGTTAAACATGCAACGAATTGCTTTATCATCTAGCGAATTTTGTGCTCAATATATAACTCAAAATCAACGCTTTGCACTAAAAATAGATTTCACGTCTGCGTACCACACAACCAACACAGTGAAAAGGTATTCGCGACGGACGACACCAGGCATTTCAGTCGCAATAACGGACTGCTACCGCGCAGCTGTTCTCTGCATACGCAAGACCAAAGTTTCTTCCCACAGTACACGTAAATCAAAACTCAGTTATTTCAACTGTAATGTAACGTTGAAATTGCTTATTTATCTTCAAGATTTCTTTAAGTAACGACCGTTCAAAACTAGTGAATGGGTTTTATTTCTTCATACACTGGTAGACATTTTGATGACGTGACTCGGATGGTTTGTTTCATTGTTTTTACCCTGTCCAAATCAGTTCTTCTTGCTTTTTATAAGAAGGCTGCATCTATACTTTCGTACCTATAACTTTAATACCACTAAGAGATTCTTTTCAAACTTTTTGCAGCTTTTTCATTTGTGATCCGACTCTCTTTTGGACGTTTGTGAATGATAAGTTTTATAATGGATATTTTGGTTGACTCCTATATGATACGGTCTCCCCTTAGTAAGATCTTTGACAGTTTTCTCTCACGTCTAGTCATGTTGTAATAGTGGGATTTCTAAAATATATGGCTTATTTGAATTTAAGCAGTAATAAAACTGATATTTCCAACAACCTGATTAAATGTCAATATCATCAGACACTTTCAAAGTAAAAAATGTTGTACCTTAAAACAGTCGCTATATTTATCACCTGCAACAGCAGAGATATTGATTATATGTGGTAAGTAAATATCGCATATAAATTTCGCACAATCCTGGTGCTGTATTATTTTATTTAGAGACTGAAATCCTCTTGAACTCCATTGAAAATTTAATAAATAAGCTTGCAAAGTAAAAGAAAATGTATTTCCTTAATCAGTTAACTTATTTGACAATTTAGATAGCTAAGATACTGGTTACTTTTGTTGAATGACGTATGTAAAATCGTTCATTTTACGTAATTTTAATGAATGTAAAGTGGTGACACTCGATATAACTGTGCTATTCCATCCTACAATTTTACATGTACAAAATCACAGTCTTTATTTAATCTTCAACCTACAATGAAAACACAGTTTTTATGCACGATTACCTATATCAAAATTTAAGAGCATATATTTCTAAATATTTTAATATATACCATTATATTTAGTTGAACATTTTCTCTTTGAATATAAGATCGGATCAATGTATGAGATCATATTTCCTCGTCGACTCCAATTCAGCAGACAGCCATATTCATGCAATAAATCCTTCGCTGTTTCCACCCATCGCGTCACGTTGCTTTGTTGTGGAATTCTCTCTCAGACAATAATAGCAATATTTGTAAGGTGTGAAGTAGGAAAGTTAAGAATGTTCCGTTATGGGCTTAGCTAATGTGATAGTTTAACATCTAATGGCCATAATTATTTAATCATGTTTAATTCGTGACGTTGATAAATGGTTAAAGGTAAGAACATGACATGGGAAATTATTTACCAGTTGAATACTTAGTGTGTGTGTGTGTGTGTGTGTGTGTGTGTGTGTGTGTGTGTGTGTGTGTGTGTGTGTGTATGCATTTATATATAGAAATGTAAATTACATCTCGTTAGATTAAATATTTATAGCCTATATATTATAAGGATATGTAGTTTTTTCACAATTAGTAAACAATATATTTTATAGTTCAATGTGTAAAACCTAACTAGGTATAATTTACATTTCTATATTACTTAAAAATATTGTGAAAGGCGAACGCGTACCATTATATTAAGACTTAATTAGTAGTAAGTTAGAGAGCATTAATTACTATTGTAACAGTGTCCTACTAACCGAAGTGTACTTATGCTATATTTGATTTTTTACAGTTTTTAACTTCAATATCTAAAAATATTATGTTATAAAAACTGTAATAGGATTAATTCATATTTCATACTATAGAAGTCATCTTGAATCCATCATAGTTTGTAAATATCGACATGGAATTTTCCAAAAAAGTTTAATGATAGCTATTTTACAACTCTTTATTGAACAATACCTGCATATTATATTATGTTTAATACTCTTATCGAATAGAGCCAAACCTTTATTTCAAATACGTAATTATAATCTTTACTCACACGGCAGAGTCAATATTGGTGGTATGGAAACTTTACGAGGACCCAGACTGGAAGTATTTCCATATGGGTATATCATTAATAACATTTGAGAATCAGCTATTTCATAAATACATAAATATATGAAGAGCTTGACATATTTTAAAGGTGTCTGATAGTTACAGTACAAGGTAGAGCATAGGTGTTACACGGATGAGAGCGGTAGACGAGTGGAATGATGAGAAGGGATTGTCGGGATGACGCGTCTTGGGAGCAATATTCCGTACAAAACCACATCATCCTGCACACTTGATCACTTCCTTAGAGAATAGATGCGTACATTCTAGTGATAATATACGTGCTTAGTATCTTCTGCTTCTTAAATACTGTTTTGGATAAACCACTGTCAAAAACACAGAGTTCGACCTACTGTATTAGATTTGGAGCTATATTATCAATAGTAAATTCATTAAATTGAATTTATATCTTATAAATAATACCTACAACGTTCCTCAACGCAAGCGATATGGTACGCGGTTGCCCTTCACAATATTGAGAAGTAATATAGTAATATAAATTACACCTCGTAACGTTTTATACTCAATGTATACTATGATATATATTGTTTACTAATTTTTCAATGCTTGGGAAAATTTCAATAGTTCTTTATTGTGATGTGTGTTTAAATATTTTCTATGGATCGTTAAAAATTCAAAAAGGGGGTCAAACTCTGTAGAATTATGGTAAGTCATGTTTCCTCATAAAAGTTTTGATTAACAGAATATATTTAGTCATACTGAGATATGACAGTGATAGAGAAGAGTTTGTGTATGTGTGTGTGTGTGTGTGTGTGTGTGTGTGTGTGCGTGTGTGTGTGCGCGCGCGCGAGCACGTGGTGATTGAATATCTAGATTGTTTTGTTAAATTTTTATTTATTACAAAGTCTAAACTAATACAGTATTTCAAGATAGCGACCATTCGAATTAGAACCAAACTGTTAACTTAAGTAATTTACAAAAATATTGAAAGCCAACGTTACGAGTTATCGTTTCATCATTGTTGTGCAAGTTCAACATCCCAACTAACAGTGCACCTTCAGTGGCATTTAGAGGATGGCCGCAAGTTTTATCTACCCTCCTTCCGACTGATTCGGAAGATATAATATATTTTTAAATAGTTTACTTGAAGGTTTAAATATAAATATGATGTAAAATATAATATATTTCTATAATAATTTGAATTAAATACACATTAAAATTCCAGTTAAAGTGTGTGGGCACATGATATGATATGAAGCAGCAGCTTACGTTCGGTAAGCTTCGATACCCACCGCTTATTAATTTAATTGCCAACCGTAAACTTACGCATGAATTGTGCTTTATCTGGCGATTATATTTAAAGTCATGTTTCTTGTGTTCGTTTCCATTTAGTATGGTGTGGTTAAAAATATGTTTCTATAAACATATTACTATCTTATTTATACCCAACTTATACGGACAAACAAAGTGTGTTAAATTAACTTATAACTATTGAGTTTGGCTCAATTACTACTCTGTAGTAAGAGGTCTTTTCGATGCTAAAAACTTATTATTGCAATATATTAATATTAAAACTAAAATAATAAAATTTTCAAACCATGCGTAATGTTTTAAACACTATTAATATGGAAAAATAATAAGAAAATAATATCAACAAATCATTAAATCATAAAAAGAACCAAAAGTTTGGTTCTGAAACATATTTTTTAAAAGCATCACAAAAAGTGTATATTCTTCAAGAATATCTATGTTCTTTAATAATATATTTAACAAAAATAAGATTTAATATAGTGTGGCAAGGTAGCAAAGTAAGCCAAGTAAAATAAACATTATTTATGGTGGTGTTAAAAAGACAAAGTTAGAGCAAAGTTGTTTGTTAGTTTAGTTATTGTTAATAATCGAGGTAGATTCAAAGACATTCAATAAAGCTAAGTAATACGGAAGATAGAAATTATTTATTTGGTGAGATACCAGATAGCACCACTTAGTATTTCTTACTCGTTTATTACTTTAACACACAGTTAAGTTAAACAAAACTTGTCTGCAATCCACAGGGACTTGCAAATGTAAACGAGTTTAAAACAAGGCGCGTGAAGTTTGCTACATCCTGAAAGTATCTAGAGGGAATGTACTTGATCGTTATGGCGCAATCATAAAGTAAACAACTTATCCTTCATAACAGTCTTGTAGATTATGTAGCACCACGATATACAATGTTAAGCTTCATTGAGAATTTTAAAATATGTACGTTTTTAATTTAGTGATCTGATAAAATTATCTAAATCAAACAAACAATCGTTACCCATGACTATGATCCCGGTATCTAAAATATTTCACAAATAGCAGTTAGCACGATACATACTTTGTCATGATAGGCTTTTAAAATAACCAATAATGTGTGTAATTTTGTGTATGAAACGATTTAAATAATACAAATAGTTTTTCGATTTAAGTTTATTTAAACAGAAACACTTATAAATAGCATTTACCCGCGGCTTCGGAAGCATTTTCCGGTCGCTTAATTAATAGTTACGTCATAGGCATGTACTGTTTACAACATATGTATACAAAAACTACAGAGACATGTATCGAAACATACTTAATGATAAATGCATTGTTAAATTTAAGCTATGTGTAAAACCCGCGTTTAATGAACACAGAACCTACTACCAACTATATATATATATATATATATATATATTTATATATATCCAAGGAAAATGTAGTATATTTTGTGTTCATTAATACGCGGATTTTATATATATATATATATATATATATATATATATATATATATATATATATATATATATATATATATATAAGAGTACAAAAAAACGTTTTACATCCTTGAATGTACTTATTTATAAACAAGAAGAATCTGTTTTAAATTATCTTCACTAACTGATTATTATCTGTTTGTATTAAAATAATTACATTGTGTTTCCTAATGTAAAAGTACAATTAAATGTTGAATAATAGTAACAGGAAAATAAAAGTGAGATTCTTATATACCTACTATTCAGTTTTATAATCAAGTGAAGGTTACCAGATCAGAGGTTTAGCGAAATTGTGAGTCTTTGTTATTTTATTTGGAATTTCAGGAATTAGGTGGTACAAAGGGTTTGGAGCTTTTAGACACCAGATTTTCTTTGAAAATTGTTTCGCCATCTACATTATTAAAGAGCTAGATGGTATGGTACTCAGGGATTAAAATCATCTTGTTATACTCATGAAATACTTTAACATATCTAAATGTGAAGTCCATGGACTAGAGATCCTTGATCTTGAAGCTTCAAACATGAATTATTTTAAACCTTTTTACGTTCTTACATATCTTATTCCAAACGAAACGAATTGTTACATACTTTTTGTGTCACTAAATTTAGAAAATCTACATCCAAAAATTCCGTTAATAATCGTCTTTCATTGACATGACTTAGTCTGTAATAATGTGAACGTTTATTTAACAAAGCAATATGTAAAATAATAAATTAATTATGTTTAAAATACACGCATATAAAAAGTGAAATAAAAAACAAGACTATAAAATAAACACACGTATACGTTATTATTAAATTACGATATGGATTAACACATCTGGAATCTCTCAAACAGAATTTATTTTAAAGTGATCTAAATTGAAGTATAAATAATTTTACATTTCAACTACTACATGTAGACAAAAAGAGCAATTTTCTTATATAAGTGGGATATTATTTCATAGTTTCCAACTATGAACGATCATTCAGGTTCAGTATGACGCCAAAATGTAAAGGATGTACATAAAAGTTATTATCTTTTGTGTTAAAAATAACCACCCACACTTAGTTAAACCAACTTGGCACAGTTAAGGCCTGCCGGGCAGTTTGGCCCGTTTATAAACATTGTTATCAGCAGTTGCAGACGTACAAAACTACTTCAACTTGCTTACTCTGAACGAGCGGTAATCCCTCCATTATTCTTGCTTCCATTTGTTTTAAATATAACAACTATTATTCAAATACAATGTAACTTAATATTACATATATATATATATTTTCTTTAACGTTGTCGGTGTTGGTGAGAAAGTTAACATAATTAACCCTTATATAAATACTAATTTACACTGTTGGATAGCATTTGTTATTTGATAATTTCAGCGACTTAAAAATAAATGAGATATAATAAATATAAAAGGAGACTTGGTTAGCTCACATAGACGGATTAGCTCACACTACACAGTTCCTTGGTTCGCATGTGGCCTCAGAGAATGGCATAAGTAAATTCCAATCTAGAAATTTGGAGAGAGTAGTACCGATCACCGAGCGATTTAGCAGTAGAAAAAATACATTTTAATGGTGATACTATATCTATAAGGTAATGCATATAGATATGGATCTACTAGAATAGTTCACTTCTGGCCACTTCCTACCTTTTTTTACAAACAATTGTATTTTAACAGTAACAGAGTATTTTTTCTAAAAAACTGTTTGAACTGAAACTATAATACATACATACACTGTTATATACTTTGAAGGGATGAAACTAAAATAAGGGCTGTAACACTTTTAGAAACTATGAGAAAAAGAACATATGCAAAAAGCGAGGTAGTTTCACATTGTTTGCGTTACTTGTCATTCCATAATGGGCTGTGCTTTATCAAAGCCTATCATTGATAGGGCTGGAAAATTTACAAATGTCTGTCTGTTTCTCTGTCCATGTGTCTATCTGTTTGTATTACTGCATGAAATCTCGAAAACGAACTGACATATAGACATGAAGTTGTGCATGAAGCTTCATTTATATATGAGGAAGAGTGAGTCAGATCATGGTACATATCACTCCATAGAATTTGGTGGACCGTTAGCGAATGGTTTTTGTATTGGTCCTATGGGTATGATGAATACAACATATGATGATGAATAAACCAAAGTAAGTAGATTTTTATAAATTACTAGCTGTTCCCCGCGGCTTCGCACGCTTTTTGTAAGCTTTGCTCGTGTATGAGCACTTCTGGTTCAAGTGAATTATACTGTCAACGCCGATGTAGAGTTTACCTTGTTGACACTATCAAGAAGATCTGCCAAAAGAGTAGTTTATAGCCATTGTACACGTACATGTACTTAATAATAAATTGGTCTAACATTCAAGCTATAAGGCCAAACAGAAATTCATTTGAAAGACAAATATCCAGAAAAACTTAGCGCCTTCACATTGTTTGTAGTTATTATACACAACTATCTCGTAATTTTAGTTTACAATGTGCAGGCGCTTTGATAACTTATATGTTTTGCAGCGCCTCCTGGTGGTGAGTTACACCAATGGGAATAGCATATAAACCTTTTACGTGGAAAAATACATATACATACACATTTTCATAATGATCGTTCAAATACTTTCTGAGTTTATAGAGGACAAACACACAAACATTCATTTATATATATATATATATTATATATATATATATATATATATATATATATATATATATAGAAAAGGTGATTATATTATCCCGGAAAGAGATTGCAAATGTAGACTTGATTGAAACATGTCAATAATGAGTTTTTGAATGCGTAATTTTCGTATCAATCTCTTTTTTTATATAATTATCTGTCTGCCTATCTGTCCACAAGTCATATAGAGAATGAATTATAGGTTTTAGATTTGGCATGAAAATCTCAGCGAAGCCTGTTACGACACTTGGTGTTACGTACTTCTAACTTGTAATATAAGGGTAATTTATTATCTACTAATTATATCTATGCCATAGTCAAATCGTCAAATATGTTACTGTAACTTTAATATAAATGTTTGGTATTCATTGCTTAAACTTATTCAAATGTTGACTTCTAGCAAAATGCGAGACACACCGAGTCTGACAGAAGCCAGTAACTAATGAACTATTTGGGGTCTTGTCATGAAACGTTACATTTGTTGTATTGCAAAAAATAGTTATAAAATTAGTATAAAATATAATTGAATTAACGAAGATGATGGATTTTAATTATATCCACAACTTGCATGTATTATTTTTCCTGCAGAGATATATAGTCTTCAACATTCAAATTAAGGTAGCACACTAATCTCTACCATAAGGAGACAGCGACGTGTATTACATTTGCAATTCAAACGGTCGCCCCTCGTCATGAGTGTCTCATGAACCTCACTGTCCGCACTATCCAGTCCCGGTCGTCTCATAAAAAGGTTGTCTATAAACGTTTTACGGACAGTCTGATTTTACCGTTCGTTCACAGTAGATGCTTTGCTATCGGTTCATGTAAAAAACTCTAACACTTTAAATAATAATTTATCATTCATGATTTCAATTAAAAACTTAACTTATCCACCTAAAACAGAATATTTTTTTAAAACGTTTGCAGAATGAAATACGTGCAGAGTATAATATTTTTCGATACTAAACTGTAAATCATGACAATTTTGGTGTTATAAGTAAAAAATTACTATTATTGTTTGTTATATTATGTTTCCAAACTAAGTACTGACTTGCAGTTTAATTAGGAATTGAGATTCAGATATTATGATTCTTAATTAAACTTTTGTCTCATTTAAAGTAGAGTTATGGCTTCTCTTATTTTTGTTAATCTGTATTTTAAGCAGTTTTATTTTTAGCCCCTATGCATTATAAAATAAAATAAAATATTATTTATTTTATTATTAAATTCGCATATTTAGACTACAACGTGACATACACTTTTATTACTTGCTAGGTTTGGCACATAAAAGTCCACATGTGGAATAATCAATGTGTCAATAAGCTTAGCAGTTAATACTAAAAATTAAGTACTAAACCTAATTAAACATTAAATTATCAAACTTTATACACTTAATCACATTAATATACATAAGTGAATATATTATCCCGCTTTTATATTACTGGTGGAGTTCTGTCAAATCGGTTAAAGAAATAACACCAAATATGTGTTACTTAATGAAAAATATCAGGAAATTAAACTTAATTGAAATGAAACGTAGATATATTATTTTGAGTTATATATATATATATATATATATATATACAATATATATTTATAAGAGTTTATTATATATACTGGCACTTGGTTAACCGTGAAACAAGGCAGACTAGGTGGTGTTTATGAAGTGGAGTAATATAGTAGGGCCAGGTCAAGTGATACAAGGTGGTAGGTGTCAGCAGAATAGGGGCAAGTCACCAGCAGATTCTTGAACTTATCATTCATATATGCTAAAATGTATATTTAGCTCTTTTAATTTTCCATCAATAATGACGCAATTATTAGCTTAATATTTTGTATGAAAATTTATAAACTTGCACAACATTTTGGATAGCTAAACTTTTACATTAATTGTTAATATTGCTAAAGTTTGGCCAAATGTTTATGCATAGAACTTAATCCTACGTAAAAATACAGAGGGTAGTTTAAATAACAGTTTACTTAATAATATTGATTTGAATGGCATTCAACTAAATAGTGTCCACTTATGTCTGATAGTTTATTTATTATATTTATAATTAATTTTAATACAAATCAGCAAAATTCTTTCAAATATACATAAAAACAACTTTTGATTTGCAATACATTAAGGTACATCAAACAATTTAACTGTGGTAGGTTTACCCTTGTTTTAAATGGAAAAAAAAAAGAAATACATTTGACCTTTTATTTTACATTAAATAAAATGTGTTGATTATTCACGTAAATATTTGTTTTATAGAGTACTTAATATTAAATATTAATAAATTCAAGTACGAACATTAATCGCTCCAATCCACACCATATTGAAAATCCTGAAAGTTACATTATAAATAACCATTTTAATTTAAAAAAGAAGCGAAACAACTTACTATAATTGACGTGTATTCAATGGTTTAATGTAGCATATCATTGAATAATTAGCAATGCTTTAATTGACTGGGTAAAATTACAAAATCAGAAAAACACTGTACTATGTTTTATATAACTTAACTTAGTTCCGACATAAAACAAGATGCGACAAATTTTGTTACAATCAGTTGTATATACTGTATACCGGTTGTAGCAGTAACAAAGAGAGCTCCTTCAATTTCACTCATTGTTTGTGGGAACTCTTCTGTCTGTTTTTCAGTTCGTTGAACTGTAACTGATCTGTTGTTCTTCTGTACTTTGTTGAGTGATAACAGTGTTCCAGTGGTATCTTCCTACATTTTTAATTAACGTAGTTATAAAGATATAAGATCCATTAAAGAAATTAATTGTATCTGTAGATCACAATTATTACTATGACCATTTGCTTCTTTTATCTGTACCTGTTTGGATATAGCTTGGTTATTAGTTACAAGTTTACACCTGAAAAACAATCTGTAATGGCAATAGAGATTTGTAATTATAAAAGCGTTTTTACTTTGTCTTTAAATACTTGGAAGCTGTGACTTGCGGAGATGATTTGAGTAATGTTTGTCAAATAACAATAGCTACGTCATCTATAATGCATATGTATTCGTAAGTCTTATATGGTTATTATTATTATTCTGACCAATGGGTTTCTTACTATTATATGGTATAGCTTTATTTTACATTTCAAACAAGTTAAAAATCTAAATATTAAATGTATTCTTCAAAAAGCCTAATAACCTCAAAGTGTGAAGGGGCCTAAAGGTTCAGTAGGTTTTAGTATTTTGGACTTTGAGAGATGATGATTTGATTTTTATTAAATAAGTATATGACACGATTTATGAACCATGTGATTTACATATAATGATTTAAATTACAATTATTATTTCATAATAATTCAATCTGTGTTAGCATATTTCTTATAGCATGGTGGTAGACGATCTTATACTAGGAATCAGGAAATATTTAGAAAATAACAGTAACCTAACCAAAAGCATTAGAATTGAACATTTTAATTCATTATTATCGATGGACGATTGGAAAGAATAACACGATTTCGAAATTTTAATTGTTATATATGTAAAAACTTAATATTATGTTTTGAAGATTAGAATTTTCGGAATGTGTTTTGAATTATGAAGAGTAGACAGATTGTAATCCGTGGAATGCTTACCGTCTAATTACAGTACCCGGAAACAGCTAACTCCTAATCATGAGTAATTAAGATCCCGCTTACTGATATCTCGACCGTCAACATCAGAACATAGCTGCGTCAGCAGTACTGGAAACTTCAATAAATTGCAATTACAGTAGAACGGCAATAATCCGGATTAATTGGAACCGGACCCTATCCGGATTATCAAATTATCCGGATTATCGATGTTACCTTAAAAGAGGCCAGTATACACTATTTAAGTACACAAACATTTTATTTTTCTCTTATTAGTAAAGGGATTAGAGGTGATTTTAATCAAAACCTCTTTTATGATCAAACAATGTATTGTAATATGTTAGTAGCAACATGTGTACAGTAGAAACAACAAACACTATTTGAGATTTAAAAGAAATGTGAAATAGGTTTTTGAACTGCATTAGTGGTTCGTTTTTTAGAAGGTAAGTCCTTAATTCGTTTTAAAGGAATCAGCTGAGTGGGTGAGCTCTCGTTTTGTTTCTATAGCCTTGACATCAGTGTCTCCGATGCTACAAACCCTTCAGAATGAGTTGGCTCTGATTCTTCTGTCTCATGTTCTGGGTCGTCACTGTAAATTCCATTGTTTCTGTTTCCTCTGCAAGAAATCGCTTAAATAACCAACTAAAAATAAATGCTTTCTTTTCCTGCCTGTACACAGTACTGTATATATGTTACGTACAGTAGCAGGTGTGTGACCTTGACCACGCCCCTCCCCTTCCACGGCCACTCCCCGTCACCTCACTTCGCGCCTTAGCGCTATCGCCCGTTTGACGCTAAGGAACATAGTGCAAGGGCAGATGGTACAATGTTAATTTTTGCTAGATACAAACCCGGATTATTGACGGTCCGGATTTTTGAAGTCCAAACTATCGACGATCTACTGTAGAAGAAAATGTCGTAGTTGTACTGGTTGAAAAGTTTGTAAAATCTCTTCAAACTCTTTTATCTAATCGTTTTGGAAAAAGATAGTTAGAATTAAACTTATGTTTAAATGATGTAACCTAATTGTCTCAACAATTTATGGAGTGAAGGAACAGGATTTTTTCCGGACTTTGCCATCGTTAAGTGAACAGAAAACAGTAACACTACGTTTCGAGACTCTGCCATTGATATCTTCTTCAGGTAAAGAATAACTAATAATAATTACAAACTCGGTGTAAAGTAAACAATCGTTATAACGAGTTGTGGCACGCCTGAGTCAGGAATCACAACCTACATCGTTGTATGTCAACTTCACTAACAACTAAAGACATGCATTAATAAAAAACTTTATACAAAACACCAATCATTAAACTAAACAACGGATCAGGTGCACAATATGTCTTCACTCGTTAATAACCATTTACGAACTGACCAGAGGGGTAGCCAATGGTAATCGGACGGCCCCGGCCACCCTAAAACAAGATGGCGGATCATACAAGGGATGGGCGAACAGGAATGGGCCCTTTCGTTTATTATTAGTTCATGCGAGATGAACTTTTAAAACCATATTGTGACTCGCATTGGTTTTATTGCAAATATCCGGATCCTTTGATAATTTTGGTATTCTCTTTAGTTCATTTTTTAGAATTGGTAACCATAGCGGCTAAATCTCGACTGATGGTTGACTGACTTGGTTGGTCTGCCAATTTAATGTATGTTTGCCTCAATTAATATCCTTGTGAAGGAAATGTGGTTCCCGATGTATTATGTGGGCTTCATCCCAATTCATATGATGGTTCTTCGGACCAACAATGGGTTGTGCAATTTTTGACTTTTCTGTGAAAACCCTTTCTCGTGTTTTCTTTGTGTCTTTTATCCTTATGTGTAGTGGTCTTTTGTCTCGCTATGTATTCCTTTTGCAGCTACCATTTTATACTGTAAACACAGTTTTTGGAAATCCTGGTGCCATTTTTTTGGTTTTGTTTTTACGAGACTTTAGTCTAAGAGTGTTGTGTGTTTTAACGCGCGGTTCTAATGTTATACTTTATACCTACTCTTTCTAATTGTTCTCCGATAATCCGGCACATAAGGATTGACATAAACGCAAATTTATCACAATTCTGTTTTTTCTGACTAAGGAGATGATTCTTCTGGTTAGTTCTGCCACTTATTAATTACTTTTGAGGTATCCATTGCTTCTGAGATCCGATCAATTTTCTTAAATTCTTCTTTTAGTCCATCTTATCTGAGCACAAGCTCTTTGCTCTATCAAACAACGAGTAGGCTACTCATTTCTTTGACAGATTTTTGATGGTTGGATTGATAATTTAATTAGTTTTCCTGCTGGGGCTCGGTGTGTTATCTTTCGAAAAAACAGTTGTCTTAAGGACAGGCCCTATCTCTTAATCACACACATCCAAAAAGGGAAGCTTGTTTTGACTTCCACTTCCATTTGTGAGGCGGAGGGAAGGAGAATACTATTATGTGATTCAAAAAAAGTATTTATATTCAATGTTTTCTCCATGAGAAAAAATAACAAAGGTATCATCCACTTACCTCCACCAAATCTCGGTTTGAACTGAGCTGAGCAAAGCTTTTCGCTCGAATTCCTCCATAATGATTATTGGCGAAAATAGGAGACAGTGGAGGAAACCCATTGGCCATCCTCATCTAAATTGACGAGATGATTTTTTTATTTTTTTCTAATTTATAAAGTAAGAAAAAATTTATATTAATAATTATAAATTATTTTTATATAAATTATTTTATATTTTAACTTTTATTTTTTATATTAATCTTTTTAATAATATTTTTAATATTTATTTTATAAAATAATTTATAAATAATATTTTTATATATTTATATAATTAGAAATTTGTTTTTTAAATATATAAAATATTTTTAAATAAAATTATTTTAAAAAAATTGATAAAAATTTAATATTAATTTTAATTTAATTTTAAATATAATATAAAATAATTAATATATTATTAAATTTTATTTATTTAATATAATAATATTATTTTTATTTATTTTTTTATTTTTAAATTTTTTTATTTTAATTTATATTTAATTTAAATTAAAATAATTTTATTTTTAAAAAATTTTACACTCTAACTCAAAATAATTGCTTGAGTGCATAGTTCTAACAGTTCCATAATTACTTGTTTGGCACGGAAGTTTAGTTCGATCCTTTTAATGTTTGGTCTTCTTTGAGACGTGATTTAATTAATCGGAGTGATTCTGGAAATGAACTGGTACATTGGTAAATTGACTTTAGACATCAAACTTACCAGTTTGTCAGTTTCAGTCAACTTTAGGGATTTGACTTCTCTACGAAATCCCTGGAAATTTTTGATGAAAGAGTCAGTTTTTCTACCAATGGTGTTAAGATGTCAAGAGGACTCTTTAGACAATCTCCCTGCAAGGGTGAATCACGAGAACTAATGATGGGCCCGGAGAGGGGATGGTAGGTTTGTGGATTTGGAAGGCCATACCTATGGGGGATTTTGGGGTGGTGAGGAAGTTAATTTAGATCTAAATTTATTCTGAAAAAAAATTCTTTATGTTTTTTAAGGTGTTTGCTACTTTGCGTTTCAATTGAATCAGTGGGTCTTTATTTAAAACTGTTATATTTGACAGGTATTTTAAAGTTCCGCAATCTTTTCTTCTAATACGCTACTGAGGCAAGTTTCACAGGAGCGTTGCCTTTGTCGGCTGGGTAGGATTTTGACCGAGGTCTCGTTCCAAGGATCGACATGGCCTTTTTCTCCTCTATTGTTAAAATGGGGTTTGTGGGAGGAATTTTTCTGGAGTAAAAGACTGGCCGTCGCAGCAGGAAGCGGTCCACCCTGTTCTAAGGTAAAACCAAATAAATGGCACACAGGATTCAAAAAAACTGTGTTTACAGTATAAAATGTAGCTGACAATAGGAATACATAGGCGAGACAGAAAATAGACCTCTAAACATTAAGGATAAAAGAACACAAAGATAACACGAGAAAGGGTTTCACAGAAAAGTCAAAAATTGCACCCATTGGTTGCGTCGAAAGACCATCTATGAATTGGGATGAAGCCCACATAAATTCATCGGGAACACTCACATTTCTTCAAAGGGAAAATTAATTGAGGCAACATTACATTAAGTGGCAGACCAATCCATTCAGGCAACAGCAGTCGAGATTAGGCCCGCTTTGGTACTAATTCTAATAAAATGAACTAATGAGATACCAAAAGTATTCTAAAAATCGGAATCGGATAGTTGCAATAATAACCAATGCGGAGTCACAAGTATGGTTTTATATGATGTTCTGCTCGCAGGAACGATTGTATAAAGTATAATGGGCCCAGTCCTGGTCCCCTTCACGGGTTATGTAGCCTTGCCTGGGTTGGAGAACGGACGGGAACGTTGAACAAGGGGCTACAACCTCCCAGGGTCAGTCGTAAATGGTTAGTAGAGAGGTGAAGACATATTGTGACCTGTATTCGTAGTTTAGTTTATGGATTGGTGTTTTGTTAGTTTATTATTAAAGTGCATGTTCTTTTAGTGTTAAGTGAAGTTGACATACAAATGTAGGTTTGGTGTATTCCTGACTCAGGCGTTGGCACAACGCTTTTAGGTAAGATTTGTTTACTTTAACCTAGTTTTGTAATTATGTATAGGTTGTTATTTACCTGAAGAAGAGATCAGATTGCAGATCTCGAAACGTAGTTTACTGTTTTCTTGTTTCACTTAAACGTGGCAAATGTCCGGAAAAAATCCTGTTTCATTCACAATCCTTCTTCGTCAAAAATAACCTTCAAACAAAGAATTTAAGGAGTCATGTTAATCACTCTACTGAAAATAGACAATAAACGAGATATGAACGGTAAATCATTTCCTCTGAATTTATTGCTAAGATTAATGATGAAGAGTTTTAAGTTTTGAGTAGATGAAAGTTATGATAGATTTGGTAGAAACAGTACCAAATATTAAGTGATCGATACTTTAATCAATATATTCGATATGACCTCATTTCACTTATACTTTTAACACCAGTTTAGAAATATAATATTTAAAAAACTACCTTTTATATGCCTTATTCTAGTACTAAAAATACATTATTTTTTAATATAACGTAGGAAAATGCCAGCACACATGTTGTGTGATAGGGTTCACTAAGGTGTCCTGTTTCAAATATAGCGCTCTTTTTATTAAGCTACAAGTGTCACTATATCAGAAAATTGTTCTCAGTGTGTTTAAAATAAAAGTTTATTTTTCCTGGGGTTTTTCGTTTGCATAATGGTTACCCATAAGACCAACCTAAAAATATTTTCCAACGCTCAGTTAAGTCCCAGGGAGTAGCATGCACCATATTCTACCCCAATGTGTTAATTTATGTAGATACTGTGCGGAAAGACAGACATATATACGGCAAGATAGAAATGAAATATTTCCAGCCTCTGGTGGGATAGGCTTCGCTAAGTTTCAGCCAATTACGCAACCCTACCTCATGATCCGTGCTGTAAATACATCTTCGATGCCGTTCATCATCATTAATTCCCAAACTTCACGTCATATTTGGTAATATATCAGCTAATCCAGCCTTTAACTTTGTCTTGTCAGGATCATTGACAGTATTCAACAGCACGCTTATTTTGGAAACTTTAACTATTTGCAAACAATATTTGCACTATGAAAATAATATTTTCCCAGCTTTAAATCTTGATTGAGAATCTGTATCCACCAACAATTGAATATCAGAAGCCTATAGGGTACCAATATCCGAAGCTATTCATATTAGGCAAACTTATGCTGTATAATTATAAAACTGTACAAACAAAATTTCTGGTGGGCATAAAAATATATTATTCAATATATTAATCATGGTTGGTATATTAGCTTAAATGACAGTCATAAATGCGCCAAGGTAGCGCAATATAAGTTTAACTGACAATCATGCACTAACTCTATTTTAAGTAACTAATACCGTTGTATGTTAAAAAACACTTTATTTTCAAGAAATTGTACAAATAATAGGTACCGATCAACTTTCTTCTTCCATCAAATCTAGGTTCAAGATTTTATGATAAAATTAATACATTACTTAATTGTTTATCAATTTCTAAATACGAAGTATTTCAAATATTTCTCATCAGACTTCAATACAGCTTAATTTTGGAATTGCGGAAAAAATGCCATAACGAGAATCTTCACTTCACTATTTGGAAACGGTTTGACCCATATTAATAGAAAATATTTTAATTTTTTTTTTCTTTGTCTAGAAAACAGTGGACTTATTTTATGTTTAATTTGTAGTGAAATATACTCTTACGTGTTGGCTGTATAGTATGTGGGTTTTAAATACATTGTCAATATCCAAGAAATATTTTAGTAGTGAATAGTTTAAGAACAGTGTACATAAAAAATATGAGAAATAAAAATATGTAACAATTTCCCTCTTGTAGTTTTGCAATTAAATGAAACAGAACAGAGATAACCACTTAAACCAACATGGAAAAATTCAAAGAACAAAACACCTCTGAGTCGTTGGTGTAAATATTTAATTGAAGTTTTTCTGTACAAGTCTCATTCTGTGTGCAGCCTATATTCCCCCTAACATGCCTATTTCCAAATATGAACGCTTTTGTGATGCCGTAATAGATGTGGCCTCATCCAATCCTGCAATCGATAACTTTGTTATTCTTGGTGAATCAATCAACCTGACACAAACTGGAAAGATACGTCTTCCTGTTCGCTCAGCAGCGCCTCTCAAAGTCTTGTCGGCTTGGCAGAACTGCTTCAGCTTTATCAGCACAACAGGATTGTAAATCACCGAGGTGTTATTCTCGACCTAATTTTTACTCCTTTTACTGACACGATAGTAAGCCCAGCTGATGATGTGATAATCCCCGAGGAATTAAATCACCCACCATTAAATTTTTCAATCAACCTCAATTGTGCGAAGACCAATTCGAACCCTTGCTCAAGTCACAACTTCAGACGATGCAACTTGGATGCCGTCTTTGCCTGGATCCAGGGATTGTCTCACCCAACGGTTGATTCCACTAAAGCTGAAGAACACTTCACTATATTCTGTAGGAACCTTGCCGATGTTATCAAGCTTAGCTCTCCCATTAGGAACTCCAAAAGATCAACCTTTCCCAAGTGGTTTACTGCTGAGCTCAGGCGCCTGGTGATCGAGAAGAAAAACTGTCCATAAGCGTTTCAAAGAGACTGGTGATCTCTCCTTATACGATTATTTTAGAAAACTTAGAAATCGGTGCAGGCAGTTAGCCGGTGAGTGCTATCGTGACTATACAAACTATGTGGAGTCCGCCATTCCTAATAACATTAAGGTTTTTTGGGCACATATCAACAATCTGAAGAAAGCAAACATCACATCGAACCTGGTGTATAATGATGTTGAAGTGGATGAACCTAGCGGCCAATGCGAGCTATTTGCTGATTACTTTTCGTCAGTCTATACCAACATGTCACTCCCATCATCTGACTTTAACTTTAGAACTTCTGGCAACCTACATAGCCTCGTTTTAACTGCTCAACAAGTGGAATCAAAACTTAAAGCCCTTGATCCCTATAAGGGAATGGGTCCGGACTCTCTACCTCCTGCGGTGATCAAGTACTGCAGTCCAGTTTTGGCCCCACATCTCTCAATTTTTTTCAACACACTGCTCGCCAGTGGCACCTTCCCTGCAAATCTGAAGATTAGTTTCATCACCCCTATTTTCAAATCTGGTGAGCGATCCAATGTAACCAATTATAGGCCGATAGCCATTCAGTCGGTGCTTGCAAAGGTTTTTGAGAGCCTTGTGGTGGATAAAACTTGCATTTGATCTCAAGCATGTAATCGCCGAGGAACAACATGGCTTTAGAAGTGGTCGATCGACCTCTACCAATCTCCTGGTGCTACATAACTATGTCACATCTGCATTTTCCAGGCGGAGGCAGGTCGATTGCATACTGCTCGACTTCTCAAAGGCGTTTGATAGAGTCAACCACAATCTTCTCATTTCTAAACTGAGAGGCTATGGTATAACGGGATCTCTACTGGAGTGGCTGTCAAGTTACCTGACTAATCGGGGAATGATTGTGAAGTTTGCCGGCTCTTACTCTGAAATGTTTCCAGCCCCGTCTGGTGTTCCGCAGGGCTCGCATTTGGCTCCTCTCCTTTTCAGTCTTTTCATTAATGATATTTGCGAAGTTATCTCTACGGGTTGTCTCATGTTCGCTGATGACATCAAGATATTTGTCGAAGTGAACTCTCCTGAGGACTGTCAGCGACTACAGGATACTTTAGATCATATCGTAGCCTGGTGTCAGCGGAATGGGATGGACCTGAATGCTGATAAAAGTGCTGTACTCACGTACTCCCGGCTGGACTCACCCACTGTATTCAACTACACTCTCTTCGGCTCCTCACTAAATAAAGTCTGCAGTTTTAAGGACCTTGGGGTCGTTATGTCTCATGATCTCAGTCCGTAGAATCATATCTCATGCATATGCAGCAAGGCCAATTCACTAATGGGATCCCTATGCAGAACATCGAAAGACTTTCAATCCCCAACTACATTGACAACACTGTTCAAAACCTTAGTGCGTCCGATCCTAGAATTTTCATCTGTTGTTTGGTGTCCCTACCTGACAGGGCACATTGATACTCTTGAGCGGGTGCAGATCAGATTCTTGAGGCTCATCGGACTGCGTCTTGGCTATCAGTTCCTGGAGACGCCTGTTGACTGTTTGAGGATCTCCCTTGGCCTTCCACATTTGGCGACTAGAAGAAGGATGGCGGACATCTTGATTCTTCATAAGATGGTTAACGTTGCTCTAGACTGCCCTCGTCTTCTCTCTCTTCTCGAGTTTCGAATTCCGACATCCACTCGTTCCGGGGACATCTTTTTTAAGAGGGCACTTCCTTCTCTTTACAGCTACCACAGCTGTATTCCCAGACTTATGAGAGAAGGTAATGAGGTTTCAGGTGGTGTGGAATTTTTTGGATCCTCTTATCAGTTGTACCGTAAATTAGTTAATTAAATTTCATACAATGTAAATTTCGCAACCTAATCAGCCAGTATAATATAATATTATTTTACATCCAATGTTCCGGAACTAAATTATTGGGCGGAGTAACTACCTAATTGGCACGCGTATGAATTTTTTTCTTCTAACCCTTTGTAGGCAGCCCAACTACGTAACCCATCAGACCTCGCGCGCTTTGTCCGTAAGTAAAATTTATCTTTTCGTATTATTAAATTAGCCCTTTGATGCCAAACGTATAAAATGAATGTAACGTAAAGTAAAGATGTGAATAGTAAAGTAACTTACCCTTGAAGATCTTTTATTTGCTTGATGGAGATAGATAAAGGTTGTGGCGTCGTCCTTATGGCGACGAGCACATTGTTATAAATAGTAATTTGTATCATTAAATGGCTAATACCGTCGCGAATTTGTTTTAGGCGAGTTTACGTAGCTGATGTATCTCACGTGTTGTTTGAATAGATGGCTACCATTTCCCAACATCTACTCCTCTTCTAGAAAATAACCGTTCTTAGACTACAGCTTCAATGTCTCGTGCCAACGGACGCCGACACCGGGTTGTGAGTCTACCTATTGTGAAGGGAAGTGAAATATTATTGTTTTGTAAAGTAAAACGTCGTACGCATAATTCAATAGAACATTGGATATTTTAGGCCCACCTAGAAGATATACTTTTTAGTTATTAGATTCTAATTGGCAGCAACGTGGCATTACATAACTTTTCCTTTACCATCTAAAAGTGGTGCTTTTAAGTTTTCGTAATTAAACTGAACTTATAAGTAAACTTTGTATTTCTAGTATTTATTACTACGACCTCAGAAGTCACCACCCCCATGTGTTATCGTCATACGGTACACAATTTTATTGCGCGAATCTGCTATGGATGTGCCTACTCTGCCATCAACTGGGTGAAACTGAGTGAAAACGCCACAATGCCTGCCATTAAAATAGAATATTTGTCTAAAGATGAGTTGGTATTTGAACTGATATCTAGAGGTATTAAATTTAAATAGTGACAGTACAGTAAATGAACTCAGAAAGTCCTTAAGACAGTGTTTGAGAAACAATATTTTACCTACTCCTAGTAGCCTATTAAAAATAGACCACAATCAGGAAGTAAAACTTCTCAGTGAAAAAGTGATATTATTAGAACATGGGTGCAGTGAATTGAACAGTGCTAGTTCACCTTTAGAAATCACCAAATTCCAAGAAAAGTGTAAACATTTAATAAACCGTTTATTTTTAGACAAACAGCTAGAACTAAGTTCTGTACATAGTGAAACTTTATCAGCTTTAAAGTGTAGGCTAGTAAATGTTGAACAACAGTTAGCTAAAAACTTGCTACCTACAGTGAACCTAGAACAGCTTAAAGTGTTAGAAGCCAATTTAAATGAATCATTAGAACAAGATAAGGCTATGGAACAGGCAGTGAAAGAACAAATAGGCCCTATTTCTGTACAACCACCAACAATATCACAGCCTACTGCCAGTACCCCCACTTTGCCTATAATGCCTATTTATAATGCAAACAATGATTGTATTAGTCAACCTATGTCTGGTTTAAATATGTTTAATAAGTTAAACAACCCTGTAGAATGTTATTTACAAAATTTTACAGTAACAAATGGCTTAGTAGTACCTGAGCTAATAAACTTTTTGAAAACTTTGTTAAAACTAAAATGTGAAACTAGCCTATCAGAAAATGAAATTTTAGCATTGTTACCATGTTATGCAAAAGGTCCACTTTTAGCCAAAATAATACAGTGTAAGTCTGTCATGCCAAATGTCAACTATCTACACAGGGAATTAATTAGTGCTTTTATCCCTGTAGGCCTAATTGAAAGACTGAGACTAGATTTAGTTTATAGGCCACAAAGGTTTGATGAGCCACTGTATGAATACATCTATGACATCAAAGAGCTCAGTCAAGTTTTATTGTGTAACATAAGTGAACAGGACTTGGTAACTTGTATAAAAAGAGGTATTAAGCCTACAGATAGAAATAAGTTGATTTTTGAAAACAATCCCATTTGTTTTACAGATTTGGAAAAAATTGTGTATAGCTAGTAACAATATAACCTTTAATGATAACTTAAGGGACAATTTAAGTAAGACATATGTTAACAACATGTATCCACCACATGTTGAACCTAGAAATAGTAGGCCTACTGTCAAAAACCCAAAGTTATGTTTCAATTGTAATAGGCCTGGTCACTTAGCAAAAAATTGTTTTAGGAATCCAAAAAACTAGTTGATAGGGGAGTGGTATTATACACAACACCTAAAAATATCCCTCCCCGGTTTCATAAGTTTAAGAATAATAATTTTATAAATAATAATACAGTAAGAAAAGAAAAACACTATTTTATGAGAGTCTATGGTAAGGTAATTAAAAATTGGAGTAAATTAAACTATAGAAAACCTAATTTAAGACTAAATGTTAGACAGTGTAACAATATGCCTTTAATTGAAGCTATAGTGGGTAAAAATGTAAAAACAAACTGCTTATTAGATACTGGTGCTACAAGAGATATAATTAGTAAAGAATTTTATGATAGCCTATTGTTGAATAAAAATGTTTCTAAATTAATGAAGTCAGATGATAGAATGTTTGCTGCAAATAACACTGAAATAAAATGTTTTGGTTACTGTTATGCTAAGATAAAAATTTCTAAATTTTGTTGGAAAGTAAAATTTATTGTATTGGATAATTTAAAATGGGACATTGTATTGGGAAACCCATTTATAACTAATAGCAAATTAATTTTAGATCTTGATGGAGATTCATGTTATTTTAAATTCAATTGTAATGAGAAAATAACTATTGTCAGACAACAGCCTTTTAAACATGAAGTAAACAGCATTGATGTAAAAATAGGGTGCACTAGAGCTGAGGCTGAGATACAAAACCTTATAGGGGATTTTCCAAATATTTTTACTCCAAAATTAGGAGAGGCTCTAGATTTGGAAGTGAGATTAGTTCTAAATGACCCCACACCTGTAAATATTAGGCCTTATTTTATGAGCCCTCCTACTGTAAATAAGATGAAAACAATAATACAGGATTGGTTGGACCAAGGAATAATTGAACCCAGTACTTCAGCCTACTCCAGTCCAGCCTTTTTAACCAAAAAGGACAGACTTGTAGTCAATTATACCGAATTAAATAAAAAGTTACAGAAAATTGATTTTCCCATTGGTGATTTAAATAATTATTATCAACATCTTAGTGGAGCCAAATATTTTTCAATAATAGATTTAAGAAAAAGTTTTTTGCAATGTCCATTATCACCTGATAGTCAAGATCTTACCTCATTTAGCACTATATTTGGTAAATATAAATTCAAACGAGTACCCTTTGGTTTACATGTTGGTAGTGCTGTATTGTCCGCCTATCTGGACAAAGTCCTAGACAATATAAAATTTAAATATGTGATAAATTTTTGTGATGATATCTTAGTGTACAGTAAAGACCTTGATTCGCATTTAGTACATGTCAGAGAGATTGTAAATAGACTAAGCAAACATGGCTTAACGGCAAACCTAGAGAAAGCAAAGTTTTGTTTTGAGGAAATCTCCTTTTTGGGGAACTTAATAAAAAATAATACAGTAACTATAGATCCCGAGCGAACAAGGAGTATAAGAGAATTTATGCCGCCTAAGAACGCCAAGCAAATTTCACAGTTTTTAGGTATGACCAATTTCTTTTCAAAATTTATAAATAATTATGCCGAATTATGTAATCCTTTAAATCGTTTAAGAAGGAAAAACGCTAAATTTTTTTGGACAAGTGAATGTCAAGATTCGTTTGTAAAGTTAAAAGAAGCTATAATGAATCCTCCTGTACTCCAGTTAGCCGATTTTTCAAAGCAATTTATAGTAATGACAGATGCTAGTGGAATAGCCGCAGGTGGTTGTTTGTTACAGGAAAACGACCAAAATGAATTAATGCCAATAGCCTATTACTCTAGGAAATTTACTGATGCCGAATTAAAATATACTGTTTATGAAAAAGAAGCGTTGAGTGCACTAATTTGCATAGAAAAATGGCACGAATTTTTAGAAGTAAGAACCTTTAAATTAATAACTGATAACCAAGCTTTATCCTATGTCCTCAATCACAAAAGGAAGGTAGGAAGACTTGCCCGGTGGATCGAGAGGATTTTGAATTTGCCATTTGAGGTGGAATTTAAAAGTTCCACCGATAATGCGCTGGCAGACGCCCTTTCACGTATGTTTGAGGGCGAGTCGACGGGAACAGCTGATCCGAGCCCCAGTGACTGCCGGAACGTTCCAGACCAGGATAAAAATAGATTATCGATTTCCTTCTGCCATTCAAACTCCTCCCGAAGGCAAACATGTAAACGAACATCTAATATAAAGCCTAAAATGCAGATAAATAATAAGTACAATAACAAGGATAATTTGTGGTTTGTTAATTAATGATTTGCCATTAGCGTTTAAAGATTTAGAAAAAATATCAACTTCAAGATAAAGAAACTCAGCGAATCATTCAATCTGTTAAAAGCAATAGTAACAATTTATGTTATTTTATAAAAAACAATTTACTGATGTACAAAAGGAATGTAAAAAGTAAGAGTAAGATATTTTTGCCTGTACAGTTAATTGATTTAGTATATGAATTCTTCCACAGTTCTTTAATAGGAGGTCATTTTAGGCATTGCTAGAACGCAAAGAAAAATTAATCAGTATTTTTATAGACCTGATTTTAGACGAAATTATAAAGGCAAAAGTCAAAGAATGTAATGTTTGTAAAATGAGTAAAGTGGTGCCAAAGAAAATATGAAGGCGAATTAGTATCTGTGCCATTTAAGAACAATATGGATTGTTTTATTCATAGATCTTTTGGGTCCCTTAGTGAGAACTAGAAACAGTAATGTATATTTACTTGTAGTTGTAGATGCCGCCAGTAAAATTTCTATGGCTAATCCCTTTGAGGGAATGTAAGAGTGCTGAAATATGTAATAAATTAGACCGCGTAATTTTTAACAACTTTTCTGTACCTAAAATAATAGTGTCAGACAATGCCGCATATTTTACATCACTGTATTTTAAGAAGTTCTTATTTAAGAATTTTTATTGAAACACCGTAGACTAGCGCCTTACAGGGCTAATGGAAATCAATCAGAAAGGCATATTAGAAAACATATCTACATTATTACGTAGTTTCTATCACAACTGTCATAGTAAGTGGGATAATGACCTAGGCTATATACAATTAAGGTTTAAACACCGCCCCCATAATGAAAGCCCACCCCCCCCCCCCCCCACCCCCCCCCCCCCCCACCCCCCCCCCCCCCCACCCCCCCCCCCCCCCACCCCCCCCCCCCCCCACCCCCCCCCCCCCCCACATTCCTTTACTGCTGAGATCTTAATGAATATTTGTGTTGAATTCAACACTCGTAGGTCATCGGAAAGTTGTAAAAAGTTAAGAGTTGCAACCCGTTTAATCGCTTATGCGTTTAGGGATTATTATTAAAATGGGTTTTTAAAAATTTAAACGAAGAAGCACTTGTATTTCAAATTCGTCATTCTCGATTATCAGTAAGTTTGAAAACATAAATATAATTCTAAGAATTTAAACTCACTCTTTTTACGCGAGCTTTCTATGATTCATATATTGTAGTTTTACCCGATAAAGACAAGTAAAATAGACATTGACAAATGTGTCATTCGTAAAGTTTATGGGTTTCCAGCATTGAATGGTTTATTTGCAGGTTAAGTTACAATATCGGCTTTCCTTCGTATGTCTTCGCAGTTGGGAACAGTTTGTCCCAAAGGATACTAGATGGCACCCAAATCTCCAGTGCTTAGGGGAATCACCAGTAAAATTCTCAGGAAGATTGAAATGTAGTTTAATAAGATGTACATGATAGCTACCCAGATTTAAAGGGACTGGGCTGGACGAACTAATCCGTTAAATTTTAGAGCAGAAAAATGTTTACAAATGATACTGAATTCTATACTCTAATCAATATAATAGGTTTCCTATTCTACCCTATTTCGTTCTTTATCCTTTTTAATTTTCGTCCTTGCAAATTACAATGAAAACATTGCAGAGAACTTCATGAACCACGAACAAATAATTACATTCAGTTACATTACCATTTGGTCGAGTAATAATTTTACATTAGGTAGAATTGTTACTCCATCGAAGCAACGAGTACTGACAGTCGCTACTGCTCTGGTTGGGTTACCAAGGAAAGCTCATAATTTATTTGCTGTAAAACGTTACACACAGTGTATGGTTTCCCTCTATACATAACATTTCCATTAAATGTTTGGAATATTGCTTACCACAGCCATATATTATATTAATAGTCTTACATTATGTGTCGAGATTCACATGCTTTACTACATAATAGTGTAAAGTGTTGCTGAGTTAATGTATTTTCTAAAGTGTTTCCAGTTTACTACCGACGATACGAGGGGTGACAGTGGTCTGGGGAATATCCTACGCTATAAAAGTCAACCCTAGAGTTTAGTGCGTTACAACCTCAAGTTCGTGCTGAGGGTTGCAATTGGTCTTACAAAGTGATTTAAACAACAAAATAAAACATTGAATAACGAAAAAGCACATCTCATTCAGAGCAAGAGTTTGAAAGTATCATTGCTTCACAATTATTACATAAAATCTTTTTTTTATAAGAATTGTCCCGCACAACACCTGTTATGTATGTATTCTGCTCTTAACGGTATGCAGAACTATCGTAATTACTTGTCCAGTAGTAGGTCATCTCTTGTAGTCAACTAGCAACAAAATTCAATGAGCATAATGTACTCTGGTCAACAGAAACCACGCCGATGAAAAAATAATGAGCTCCTCACTATTGATTTATTACCTAAATTACTGTCTGATACCAGGTGAGCGTATACGATAAAACAATACTTTATGCAATAACTGAGTTTGAATGTTTTAATAATGTATTTCCTGGAAAAATTTTACGTTTTTTCCTTGTTATCTTTGGATAATACAGGGTGGAGCGCGGTAATTTGCTTATTTGCACTGCAGGCTGTGGCGGCACTGTTGGTCAAAGAGAGGGGGGAGTGGGCGTGGCTTATAGTGGCTGACGGGAGATTTGTATTCCTCCGCGTTCCAGTTGCCATCATGCAGTGGACACGAGAGGAGAGGTCGTTTTGTGTTGAAGCGTATTTTTCAAATGCCCACTCGATCATTGCAGTGCAGCGTGCTTTTCGTTTACGATTCGCTGTTCCCCCACGCGGACGTGTTCCTGGTCGGCAATCAGTTGTAAATTGGGTAACTGCATTCAGAACAGCAGGGAATGTATCATGTGTACGAAGGGGACCTCAGAGAAGGATTACAACACCGGAAAACATCGATAGAGTTAGAGCAGCAGTACTGCAATCTCCAAAACGCTCTGCTCGAAAGCAATCACTTGCTCTTGGCATTTCAAGACGTTCTATCCACCGGATTCTTCATGATGAAACTGAGATTTCACCCGTATAAAATGTGCGTGGTCCATCAATTGTCAGCACGGGACTATTTGACACGGCGTACTTCTTGTGAAGACAGGCTTGCAACTATACCGCGTGACGCAATTGTGTTCTTTTCTGATGAGGCACATTTTCACCTCAGTGGGTGTGTCAACAAGCAAAACATTGCGCTACTGGAGTGAAACAAACCCCAGAGAAGTCCACCAGAGACCTCTGCATTCGGACCGCGTCACTGTGTGGTGCGCCATATCACGAGTAGGCATCATTGGCCCTTACTTTTTTTCAAGATAACCGTCGTGCCATAACTGTGAACTCCGAACGGTACTTGACTATGATACAGAATTTTTTTCAGCCGGCTCTTGAGGCAATCCAATTACAGGATACATGGTTTCCAACAGGATGGTGCCACTGCACACACAGCGAGGGTTACCATGAATTGTTTGAGGCAAATGTTTCCTGGGCGGCTTATCTCTTTGAGGGGCGATGTGAACTGGCCGGCAACGCTCACCAGACTTAGCCCCATGCGATTTTTTTCCTTTGGGGCTACCTGAAGTCGAAGGTGTATATCAACCGTCCCAACACCTTGGAAGACCTAAGGAACAATATTGAGGCTGAAATTGGCAGAATACCAGTCGACATGCTTGTTAGAGTTAATGAAAACTTCAGAAAACGTATGCAGCAGTGTGTGGATGCCGAAGGTCGACATTTGCCGGATACATTATTTAAAACCATGTAATTTAAAAATTCCCTTACTGTTCAATATAATTAAAATAAAAAATAATTTTTTCTAAGGTTCATAATTTTTTTATTTCATTTCCAAATCAGCAAATTACCGCGCTCCACCCTGTACTTTGGAATTGAGGAAAATACTTTGTTTATTAAACTGTAATGTATGTTGCACTTTGACTTGTCTTTCCTTCTCCTGCTGTTTTATAATCTAAGGTGTTCACGATGTTGTGATTATATTAAAAGTGTCATTTCTCTAACGTAAAACTGCTACAATTGGATAGAAATTTGTGTACTCCAGGCGTAAATAATGAAATCATATGTTGAACTGGTCTAAAAAGTTTTTTATCCTGCTGGAATGCAAATCGATAATGCGTCTCCTCAACAGGCTTCCTATTGCATCAGTCTAACTTTGGATGTAAGAACAATAGGATAAATCATTGTCAACCAATGTAAGGACATCTGGATATCCTCATTTTGATTTGGATCTAAATATGTCACATTCTGACGCCTACTTTCTGTATTTAGATTTTAATAGGCTTTATCAGTTTGTCTAGTATTATAAATATTCTCCTTCATCATTTCTTATAATTTTCGACTTATATTTCAGCTTTACATGATCACATATGGATATATATATATATATATATATATATATATATATATATATATATATATATATATATATATATATTGCAAAACCTGCGTCAATAAATTTATAAATTTTATTTATTCCCTAAACTTAATTTTAAATTGTACTTCTAAATACATTAACAGTTTAAGCCTTGCAAATGGAAAGCAGAACAACTTATTAAAAATACATGTACTTAATAGTTCATATACACAACTAACTATTCACGCTATTATCTGTTTTGTTTTTGACCAGTGTAACTTTAGTTTTGGTTATTTAGTTATTTCTGACTAAACATACTTCATAGAAGTTTTGGTAAAACGAGAGGCAAATTCAAAGGTGGTTAGCTCAAATTAAAAAAAATGAATTCAAGACTTTTAGATAATTTATTGCAAAAGTGTGTGTTTTTTATTTTACTTCACTTCTATTTTTATATAGTGTTGACCGTGAGGTACGAGAGTACAGATTTTTTTAACTTTATATCTTATTTAATAAACTGTATTATTAATTCACCTCAGTGTAATAACGACTTAACGCTTTGTATAATTCGGATTGGGAAGAACTTATTGTTGTATTTATTAGTAATTCTGTTTGCTGAGAAAACGCAAACCACTATATAAAATATACCATTTTTAGCTCATATTTCGTACTTTATCGTTTCAAATATTTACGATATACAAACATAATTTATTTTATTTCAAATTAGGACTTTTCCTATCTTTTTATAATAAACCCACAGTAATTCGCGCAAAATTCTGAAATATACAAAAACAATTATAGTTGAAGTAAAATTGTTAATGTATAAAGCAAATTAAATTTTGTTATACATTGCTTTGAAGAGCATATAATAGTATCGGTGGTAATAGATTAGTATGATTTGGGTGTTTACTCAAATTACCGTCTTCATACCGTCACCCAGATTGCAGCCAATTATGTGTTGGGTATGTGCAAACTGCTAATCTTTTCCTACCAACTGTCCATATCCAGAAAAATGAAAGATATGTGTGATGTGGTGATGGGGTTACACTACTTTCATATAGTTTCTTTCTGCATTTTTATAACGGGCTAGTGGCAATCTAGCTATTATTTTACTACGAAAAGTTTAAACATTATCAACATTTAATATGTATACAAGCTGGTTTACACTTTAAACCAGAGGTTGGGGTAAACTCATTTTAAATAGTAACCGTGTGCATTTTTGGAAAAAATGCTTAGGTAGTTTTTTTCTTAGGCAGTGCTACATCCAATCTGTACAACATACTGCATCGAAAATCGTATTCACAGAAATAATTTAACAATAGTAAAATATCAAAGAAGTGCGCTTCTTTAGTTAGTTGAAAACTAAAAACCTGCCCTATTTCCTGTAGGCACTTTAGGTACTTTTTATCTTGAATTGTGTTCTGATTAAAACAGCTTTCCTTGTTATAATAATCCGATAAATTTTTAGTACTTATCATTTAAATTTACATATTCTGTGTGCCATAAGGGGAAAAAATAACTCATTTCGTTTACGAGACTTATTTTACTTACACGTATACATGAAAAATCTTGCACAATGATACATACCTACGAATTCCATTCAATTATCAGCCTTGTATCTGTATACATTACACCATAGTGAATAAGAGTAATATGGAAATACAAACAATAAAAGTAGACATCCCGCGGATCTGGCGCTAACATGGGCTCTTATGGGAGGGAGAAATTCCCTCATTTGCTGGAGAAATCCCTTCATGTGCGGGAGAAAATTCCCTGCTCACACTCTTATCCTATGAAAATGTTCCAAATTCTGTCGAAATTATCGTGTTTTTTCGGTAAAATCGGTGATTTGGGGTGTGAAAATCGTTGTTTTTTTCGGTAAAATCGGTGATTTGTTGGGTCCGGTGAGGGAGAAACGAGGGACGGAGGGAATTCCAATATGGCGGCGAGGGCGGGAAAAATTGGCGGGAACAGGGTAACCTAACCTCACTTTCTTGGTTTCCCGCGTATTCAATATGGCTGCGCCCATGATGAATTGGCGGGAACAGTAGAACATAACCTCAATTGTGAAATTGGCGGGAACAGGGTAACCTAACCTCACTTTCTTAGATGGCTGCGCCCAGTTGGCGGGAACAGTAGAACATAACCTCAATTGTGAAATTGGCGGGAACAGGGGAACATAACCTCAATTGTGAAATTGGCGGGAAGGTAAACTAAACAAGAGAAATAAAGACGAATCGTACCTTATTGTGTGATGATATAGAGCTGAGCATAGGGGTTCCAGGAGTTTAAAATAAAACATTTTTGGGTAAAAACTAATTTATTATACTATTTCTAAACAACTATTCACATTGGCACTCTTCACTCCCGCCACACAGATAGCAATATGTGGTGGTGACGTCATCAGAGGAAGTCTGTAACATAAATAGACCTGAGTTAGCCAGCTATGAACAAGAAAATTCCGCGCTTCCCCACTGGCTGGAATAAGCGCGTCCTTGATTGGATGTAAATAGTATCTAAGCGCTCTGATTGGTGGAACCTGAGAGGCCGGCACTCCTTCCTCTCTCTCTCCCGTCAGATCCGTGCGGGAGGTCAGGGAGATAGGACGTGTGTCGCTCTGAGTTTTACACAATTATTTAAACAATTACGATCTTTTGATATTACTGGAGTAAAATAATTCAATCTAATACGTTAAAATATTTTTACTAATATTCATTTTAATTACCGTTAATACTATTCTTGTAATTATTTTTCTTAATCTAAATAGAAATTATCGTTACTAGTAGCAGTTAAGCTTTTTAATCATTTAGTTGCTTTTCTAACGTAATATCGTTTCTATAATACCATATTGTAAACATGTCTTACGAAAATATTGAAGTAGATTCTGAACCTGTATATATGGATATGGAGTTGGATCCTGTAAAAATTCTAGGAAGGAACGAGACTTACATAAAAAAATATAGGGTATACGGTACTAAGACCACCTTTAAATTCAATCCCGTCCCTGAAAACATTAATGAAATCGATTGGCTAAGGACGGGATTTTCTAAAATTGTAAATGAAATGAAAGCAAATTGCACTGATTCGGACTACCTCGGATTTACACTTCATAGTCTAAATTTAAAAAGTAAAGATCCGGGCTACGTGGCATTTCGAACCAGCTGATCAGGTCAAAGACGATGTCCTTTTTGAAATTTTCGGGGGGATAATTCAAAGTAACGCGGACTCTGTAAAATCTACCGATACGTTCAAAGTCGAATGTACGCGTGTCAATCTCCCTGTTGGTAGTGGTGGCCTCAGAAGACCAGGTTTGTACAATAATTTCCAAGAAGAATGTAAAGCACGTAAAGGTATCGTAGTTATTAAGAATAGCGATAGTCTGTGTCTGCCCCGAGCTATAGTGGTAGCAAAAGCCTACGCCAAAAAAGATCCTCAACTTAAGGCTATACGTGAAGACAAGGGTAAGCGACAAACTCTTAGAGCCCAAAAACTGATGACTAAAGTCGGGGTCCAAATTTCTGAACAGGGAGCGGGGGTCCACGAACTTTCAAAATTTCAAGAGCACCTCAAAAAATATAATATTACAGTTTACAACTATAACAGTAAGGGTAGGGACGTGTATTTTAACGGTAATAATGAAAGTGCTTTGTACAAAATTAACCTACTGTATCATAACGGTCATTATAATGTGATCACATCCCTCACTGCAGCTTTTGCGTGCCATTTTTTTCTGCGAAGCATGCCATGTCCCTTACGACCCACAAAGCTGAACACAGATGTTCAAATGTCTGTCCTGCGTGTCAGACAGTCTCTCCGCCCTGTAAAGAGGAGCATGGAGGAATAGTTTGCCCAAATTGTAACATCACTCTAAAAAATCAAATATGTTTCGCGGCTCACCAGGTGTGAACGGTGTAAATCTGTTAATAAATGCAAACAATGTCAAAGACTCGTATTTCTGAAACAGCGTAAGTCAAAACATGTGTGCGGGGAAGTGTTTTGTAAAATCTGTAATGATTTCAAGGCCCCAAACCACCAGTGCTACATGCGAGTCGACACAGGCAAGCCCAAAACCGAAGACTTTCTGTTCATCTTTTTCGATCTGGAAACAAGACAGGACGAGTACATTGACGATAAAAGGGTTCATAAAGTAAATCTATGTGTCTCGCAACAATTCTGTTTCAAATGTATCGGTGGTGGAAATTGTGAACATTGTAATACCCGTACTCGAGTCTTTAGACAAGATCCTGTAGTTAAATTCATGGATTATGTGATGGATGTTAGAAAAAATTTCAAAAACGTTTGTGTAATGGCTCATAACGGCCAGGGCTTTGATTTTCAGTTCATCTTAAAGTACGTACTGGAACAGACAAAATTCACTCCAGAGCTAATTATGCGTGGCACCAAAGTAATTCTCATGGAATTGGACAACGTGAGATTTATCGACTCACTGAACTATTTCCCCATGGCCCTCTCAGCACTCAACAAAGCCTTTGATCTACCCCCAGAGAAGAAGAAGGGTTACTTCCCTCACTTGTTTAACACTCTGGCAAACCAAAACTATGTAGGCCCCATCCCACCCAAGGAATACTACTGCCCTGAATCGATGTTCGAAAAAAGTTATACAGATTTTGAAAATTGGCATAATGACCAGGTCAACAAAAACGTAGTGTTTGATTTCCAAAAAGAACTTATTGAGTATTGTATTTCAGATGTAGACATATTGGCGCAGGCGTGTATAAAATTCAGAGCAATGTTTCTCGAAGAATGTAACGTAGACCCGTTCATGGAAGCCGTCACCATAGCCAGCGCCTGTAACTTGGTGTTTAGACGTAAGTTCTTAAAACCCAATACTATTGGCCTGGTCCCTAACAATGGATACAGACTTGTTGACATGCAATCCCCCATCGCTTTGCAGTGGCTGACTTGGGAGGAGGATCAGCGTAGTGTCCGCATTCAGCATGCAGGGCGGGAAAGAGAAGTCAAAATTGCCGGTATGAAAGTAGACGGTTTTGACGGTGAACGCGTGTATGAATTTCAGGGTTGTTATTTCCACGGGTGCCCTAAATGTTACAAGTACGAGAGGGAAGTGCCCTTACCCGACGATCCCTCAGACTCTTTGCATCTGAGGTACGAAAGGACCAAATCCAAAATAGCTAAACTCCAAAATTCCGGATACGAAGTTATCGAGATGTGGGAGTGTGAATTTAAGAAAATGAAAAAAGATCCTAGATTGGCATACCTAAATTCATTACCAATTCTAAACACGCTCCCACTTAATCCAAGAGACGCCTTCTTTGGTGGTAGAAACAGGCAACGCAAGAACATACCACAAGTGTGCAGAGGGGGAGTCTATACAGTATGTGGACGTATGCTCTCTCTATCCTTTTGTTAATAAAATTTAAAAATGTATGTAAAATCTCATCCTAAAATCTATGTGGGTGACAGAGAATGTAGGGGGCGAAGGCATGCAGGCTGAAGGTCTTCTTAAATGTAAAGTCCTGCCCCCGCTAAAGTTGTACCACCCGGTTCTCCCTACACGCATGAACGATAAATTAATGTTTGTTTTATGTAGGACGTGTGGGGAGGACATGTACTCGGTGACTGTGCCCACACCACGGAAGAGAGAGCATTGACAGGGACATGGACGATGCAGGAAATTAGAAAAGCTGTAGAAAAAGGCTATACCATTTTAGAAATGTACGAATTATGGGAATACGAGGTAGTGACATATGAGGATGGCGGACTCTTCACAGACTTTGTAAATAAATTTCTAAAAATTAAACAGGAGGCATCGGGCTACCCTTCCTGGTGTCTCACTGATCAGGACAAAGAAACGTACATTAAAAAAATATTTTGAACATGAAGGTATCAGACTTGACCAAACAAAAATTGAAAAGAACGCGGGTCTTCGCTCCCTCGCGAAATTAATGCTAAATTCGTTTTGGGGAAAATTCGGACAGAGAGAGAACCAGACAAAGACATCGATAATACGATCACCCGACACATTTTTCAAACTACTAACCAGTCCCGGGACACAAGTAAATACGGTTCAAGAAATTAACGAAGAGGTTCTCCTCGTAAATTGGCAAAACATAGAAGAGGTTAGCGAGTCCCTCAGAACCGTCAACGTCGTCTTTGGCCGCTTTTACCACATCTCACGCGAGGTTAAAACTGTATGAACACTTGGAACAGCTACAATCTCAAGTCCTTTACTATGACACAGACAGTGTACTGTACATACATAAAAACGGCATGTATAAAGTTCCTACCGGTGACTACCTCGGGGAGATGACCGATGGAGTTGGTCGACTACGGTCCCGGGTCATACATTGTAGAATTCGTTTCTGGTGGTCCTAAAACCTATGCCTACTTAGTGTGGTCCACAAATAAAAATTCGTTAGTTGAAGTCTGTAAAATAAAAGGTCTCACTCTAAATTTAAAAACTAGTAAACGTCTAAATTTTGAAAAATTAAAAGAAATGGTGCTTAGTGAAACGGATCCAACTCTAGAAATAACAGAAAAACCGTATTAGACGGACAAAAGACAAAAACATAGTTACCGTAGAAGAGACTAAACTATTTAAAATTACTGGTCCTAAGCGTAAGCGGGAAGGAGAGTATGAGACACTACCGTATGGCTATAGTAAAGTTTCTAAATATTAGTATATTATAGTATACTTACAGTAGGTGTAAATACAGCCTCCTTCACTCTTCTAAACACAGACACCACAAAACAATAACCTTCGTAGGGTCAATGCTTTTCCCCCTCATCCTCTTTAACTTCTCCCGCGATTGCTCGAGTAGATGCTGCTTCTCCTCCATCACTGACCGAGACTGAACGCTCTCCTCGCAACCGCGTACCCCCACTACCACACAGCGTCCACTGACTTTCCTGTCGCTGTGCTTGCTACCGGCCCTCGCAGACCCAAAAGCCTGAGTGTGTGTGTGTATGGGCTTCTGAGGTCCCGGACAGAGTGGTTTGCGATCCTTCAGGTGGCCTAAACTCCATAATTCCTTGGGATCATGTATGAATGTGTGTGGCAACGAGGCGGGCTAAACCCCATAGATGTACTCTTGCCGTGAATGTGCCGAGAGGTTCGTGGCCTTGGGGTATGAATGTGATCCTTCAGGTGGACTAAACCCCATAATTCCTTGGGATCGAGTGTGAATGTGTGGGAGATAGCGATGGACCGGTTCAGCCATGACAAATTACAAATGTATATAGTGTTGATATTACTGTAAAATTGTAAATACTGTTGTAAACACTTATCTTTGTGCAAAGTGTGAGGTCTCAGTGGGGGAGTCGGTGGTGGTGGGAGAGTAACCGTGGAGGCAGTGGTGGTGGTGAGAGAGCACTTCATTCTCAATCATGGCGTGGAAACCCAAAGAGCCTCTATGACCTTTGTCTGCGGCAAATTGCCCAACACCGTATTGACTTCTTACGATATAACCAGATCCCCGAATCCATCCGTCGGGAAATTAAATCTAAACATCTTGAATACTGCTTTGAATTGGTAGTCAGATACAAAGAAGTTTACGACGGACGCGGACTACGCAGCAGACTTTGTCATATGTGTGCTCGAGACCGTTCAGCTGTTTGGCAAAAAGAATCGTCGACCGCGTATTACTTCACGGAAGATACATTTTACACAATGCGTAGTTTATGGGAGTGCACATCGTGTAACAATCGGCTCTTTTACTATAGGACCGGGCGTTGCATGTGCGATTATTCCATTGTCTAAGCAACAAGGGATGGGACAGTATTTGATCACCGGGCGACAACCAGTTACTTCTGGACTGGCCCTAAAAATCAAATACTGTTTAACCTGGGCATCGAGCATGCGAGTGTTCGATGTGGGTGTTCCAAACCACACCACTTAGACGGCTATAAATACCGGTATACAGATTTCTTTCTTCATTTACAAAATGGACGCTATAGCGAAAGAACTTGCACAAACCGGCTAGGAAAAACTATCCCAGACGCAGGGTTACGCTGAAGGGACTCAATGATCTATACCAGGCTGACCTAGTAGAGATGATCCCGTATTCAAGGGTGAACAAAGGTTACAAGTATATATTGACAATGATAAACTGCTTTAGTAAACTTGCGTTTGCCATTCCTTTAAAAAACAAGACCGGTGCAGAAGTCGCGCATGCACTAGAACCTATACTGTCTAAACACAAGATGAAAAACCTTCAGACTGATCAGGGTAAGGAGTTGGTACAACACTCACGTCAAAAAGCTAATGGACAAATATAAAATAAACCTTTACTCGACCTACTCACATCTGAAAAGCTCTATTGTAGAGCGTCTAAACAGAACATTAAAAGAGAAAATGTATAGAAAATTCACGACACGTGGAAGTTACGAATGGTTCAGTATTCTATCTGATATAGTCAAGGAGTACAATAATAATGTCCACAGAACAATCGGTATGAAACCAAAAGACGTTAAACAGAAACACGTAAAAACAAATCCTTGTCCGTTTAAACAAAAACCACAAAAAGAAAACAAAAAATTAAAATCACTAAATTCAAGCTAAACGATAAGGTAAGGATTAGCAAATACAAAGGAGTTTTTAAAAAAGGTTATCTGCCTAACTGGACAAATGAAGTATTTACAGTATATGCAATAAAAACCTACAAAACCCGTAACGTACATTCTACAAGACTCTAAAGGTGAAGTATTGAAAGGTGGGTTTTATGAACAAGAACTCCTCAGGTCCAAAACTGGTAATGTATATCTAGTTGAGAAAGTGTTGAGGCGGAAAGGAGACAAAGTACTTGTTAGATGGCAAGGGTTCGATAAAAACAGTGACACATGGGTGAGCAAGCATGACATCACCACACACTGAGTGTGACTGCAACTGCAGTCGTGGGACCGGATGCAGCTGCACCAGCCGCTGCGTGGGAGCGGATGCAGCTGTGCGCTCCAACGTCCAGGAGGGCTACCAGTTCAGCTCTGTTACTTTATATACTATGTCATAATAATGTGCAACTTAGTTTATCTTCGACAATGAGACTGATTAGTCAATCTGTGAAATTACCAGTGAGAAACTTTGACGAGTTTGTAGGTGGTGGTATGAATCGTACAAATAAAAACGGTCCTCTGCTACCTGACACGATTCGCGGATTAATTGTTGGACCGTCCAATTGCGGTAAAACGAACGTACTGTTTAACCTATTGGTAGATCCTAACGGTTTGAGATTTGAAAATGTTTACGTGTTTTCAAAATCACTCTACCAACCAAAGTACCAGCTACTATCCAAGATTATGCCGAAAGAGATCGGATACCACGCGTATGATGACAATGCATCTGTCATACACCCGAGTGAGGCTAAACAGAATTCAGTAATGATATTCGACGACATAGCCTGTGAAAAACATAACAATATACGAAACTACTTCACCATGGGTAGACACAAGAATATTGACACATTCTACCTAGGTCAGACCTACAGCCATATACCCAAACAGCTCGTTAGAGACAATGCCAACTTTATCGTACTATTCAAACAAGACGAAACAAACCTTCACCATGCATACAGTGACCACGTCAATACCGATATAGACTTTGAAAAGTTTAAACAAATGTGTGCTCTGGCGTGGAAAGACAGACACGGCTTCCTGGTCATATGCAAGGACTGTGACATTGATAAAGGCAGGTATCGTATCGGAATCGATAGTTTCATTCAAGATCTATGATGGTAAGGATATACCACTACAATGACCTCAGAGGTTTCTCAATCCAGAGATCCAACAAAGTCCATTCAAACCTGTGCACCTGGTACTATGCCGATAAGAAAAAGTTTTGCGGTAATTACTGTAGCAGACGCGGACCACATGGTTTTTCTCTTCAATAGGAGGTGCTGGAGACATAAGCGTGTAGGGATGTACAGTGCTAGTCTACCACCCGTAATCTTGTTAATGATTTCAGCAAGCGAACGGTTCTACAATCGCGATATATGGATAGAGTTTGTGAAAAGAAGTCAAAACAAAGGGTGGTACCGCTCGAACTCGTGGTGTACCACGAGGACATGCTAAATAGTACGGTAAGAAATCCACAGAACATGTTATCCAGATTCAGACCGTTTCCCGATCAATTCGGTCAAATCGTACCGTTGAGAAACGCTCATGGTAGTGTAAACTTTGCGCAGACCTGTATAAGGATGCTCCAGTACGGGTGTAACATACCGCATGCAGCTCGCTGTATTCTAATTACAGAGAGAACAATACCAATCAGGAACCCTGTCAAGATCTACAATCGTGCTCTAGCTTCAAAGTGCTACATTGACATTAGCTACAACGTAGGTTACGGCCCCGTCCCAGACGGTTTACCGCGAGGTCAAAGGAAGAAAGATTTTGCTGGTGTAAACAATCTTTGTCAAAGTCTGTTTACGACAGAATTTCTCAAATTGGCTTTACCGACCGTACCAATGTACTGCGATAAGTTCGGAATAACACTGCGTGACGGGACTTACTCAATTACAAATACCAAACAGTTTGAGGCTTGGAGGAGTTTTACAGGAGCTAATCCAAGTGAATTCTGGTTACTCAACTCTTACATGATTCACATACACAGTAGGGTGAACAGACCTATAGAGCATCTGAAACAATATATGGAAAAGCACGTGGAGAGTGACAAGTATAACTGTAGCTGAGATACCCCAGTGGAGAGACGGATGGAAAAGGACCTTTGTGTTCAGGGACCCTGATAGACCTGTACAGATACCGAGAACAGTTTACCTAAGAGGGCTAGGTACCGTGGTGTCACTAAAGCAGGTCGTACGCTTTCTAAGAAAGCATAAAAAAACGAGCCCTCTTCTTTAGACAGGTTGAACTGCCATAAAGTAGTTAGTATTAAAGTACTAAAACCGAGTCACATTGTCAGTTTAAACAATGGCTTCAAAGGAGAAGGACCTTACTCTCAGTATAAACTCGTTTGAGGAAAGCTATAAAGCAAAAGTATAAACAGTTCAGAGAAGGAACTCTGGCCACAGACGTATTTCTAGAAAAACAGTACAAACCTATCCTGTCAGAGTTACGAAAAACAACAGGATCTGTAAAAACTGAACCGAAAACCGAACCAAAGCAAGAAGAAGAAGAGGAAAATGAAGATGAGGCAGCCGTACAGTTCACTCCGGACGTTATGTCAACCCCCAAAACACCTGCGTTCCTGCAGGACGATGATGTGCTTGAAGCAGGACCGTCGTCACCAGACGTCAGTGATATACTCAGCACGAAAGAAGGACAACTCTCAGCATCTGCATGGATACAGAACACGTTCTCCCATCCACTAACCATAAGGTACATGACAAGTATGATGAAGGATATGTCAGGTAAACATAGTAAGATCGACCATACGTACGGACCACGCTACGACAACAATACGCTAATGGTAGGAGATAAGAAGTTATCATTTGGAGATGACGGTAGCATACTCGTAGGTGAACGGTCCTACAGACCTACACAGGGACTTTATGAATTGCTTTTTAATCGTCTGCCTGATGACAAAACGTTACAACGTAAACGATATGAGAGCTTACAAGGATATATTGACACTGTCGTCTGCTCACAAGAGAAGTTACAATTATAAAAATCACGTGAACCGTAACGCTTCAACGAAATACAAAGTCATTATTTCTCAACTCTTCCCAAAGACCGGTAGCGGGTATAAGGATGTAGGAGCACCAGACCCTATCTACTATGATGACCCAAACGAACTGTGTGACAGACTCAGACTCCTCGTGTCCTCAGCAGAGATCGGTAACACGGGACATAGGAACGAAATAATAAACATTATCGAAGAACTCAAAGAATCAAAGACTATATCAGGTGATGGTAACGCGAGATTCAGATCATTGATGAGATGACCATCAATAAGTTTGGTCAGAGGCCGCAATCTCTGAAGAAGCAAGACATTCAGAGAGTTACGAATACTGTAAACAAAAAGCTAAAGAAAGATGTAAGAAGACTGTACTCTCAAATTGCAATCCTTCAGAATCAAGCGCTTATTCAGCAGAATCAAATAAACAGCTTACAAAATACAAATGAAGAAGTTATAAGGCGTCTAGCAGTTCAACTATTTCACTGGATCAATAAGATACACACTACCGTACCTCCAGCTCGCTTCCACGGCGTCTTAGATGTTGATGAAAACACATATATTGACTGGGATAAGATATTTATAAAGAGCAATGTACAGGAGGAGTCTTCATCACTTGCACAATGAGTGTTGACAAGTTTGGTCATACGGTCCGTGAAGGAAGTAAGAGAGGTCCGCCTGGACAAGGATTCAGTCTCACAGTCGATGGCAACTACGATATCAAGGGCAAGCGGTTATGTAACGTGGCCGACGCCCAGCAGAGTCTAGACGCTATAAACTTGCAGACCTTGAAAAATAATGTGGATAGCGCAGTCCTCAAGACTGTGTCTGACGTTTCGCTTGTATCCAAGAAAAATGTGATGGACGCTAAAGGTAACAGAATTAGCAACATAGGTGATGCTCTACTCTGGACCGATGCTCTGACTCTTCGTCGTCTTGCTAGGGGAGGTACCCTATAAGGACAACGAACAGCAAATATTACAGGTTTGACAACTACAGGTTGCGCATGATAGGTGATCCCGCGGGGGATACAGATGCAGTGACGCTAAAATATCTTAAAACGAACACTCTAAAAAGAAGTAGTGATGGTAAAGTCTGGGAATGTGATAACAAAAGACTCGGACAGATGGCTGATCCTCTTCTCGCTGGCGACGGTGTAAACCTACAGACTTTGAACAGGAAACTGAATGAAAAAACGCTGGCGATAGGACAAGGACACAACGATCGACGCTAAAAAGAGGAGACTAGTGAATGTAGCCGATGGTCAAGGACCAAACGATGCCGTTTACACTCTCTCAGTGTCAAAATCTATTGCCTGCTACTAAAAGTATTGCGGACGGAACAGTTATCTTTAATAATTACAGAGTTTCTAATGTTGCCGAACCTAAAGAAGGTACCGACGCATGCACTGTAAATTATGTGAAGGAAAGAACACCGGATACGGATAAGGATAAATGGTTATTTGGACGTAAACGATTAAGTCAAGTAGCTTCTCCGCTGTATGACGGAGATGCTGTTAATAGAGGATACCTTAAAGTGAACACTCCGATACTCGACGGTGACACGTGGAATTGTAGGAATAAAAGATTGAAACTTGTGGGCGACCCTGTCGACATGAGTGACGCTGTGTCTGTTAATTATCTGGTGAGAGTGGTGAGCGAAGTCTTTTACGGTATGTACAAACTACTGGCTCCGACGCTAGACGCTATACACCTAACCGATAAAGACGAGTGGATTAGGTTCAACATTGTCGACCCATACTTTAAAGACCCAGTGAGCAGGGTGAGATCGAATCCGTGATGGTTTTATTTATATGTGAGTTGCTGACATTTTTACCGATGACAAATTTGTTGTAGAACTTAACGAATGCACTCTCAGAGGCACTATGTTGGGTATGACCAGTAGCGTGTTGCCAGGAGTCCCTGATGGAATTAGAGGAGGTTTCAGATATATAAATGGCCGTCTGTACTTTATAACAGACAGTCACGTTCTGGAGTACGACGAGTTTACAGGAGTGGTTACAAGATCCGAGGCGGATATCTTTGACGTACTGCAGATCACATGTGTTAGGGAGACCCTGCTCAGGCAACTCTATAACGTATTACGGTATATAAGGGAATAAAATGGGAAAGCACAAAGTAAAGCGAAACAGATTGAAACGAACCGTCAAGCGAGGAAGAGGTCTGGTTTCGAGCGCTTTGCAAAACGCCGGATCGGTCGCTGGAAATCTTTTGAAACCGTGCAATTGACGCTCTACCTGTCGAACTCCATTTACCTGGTGGGTACCGATACTGTGGTCCAGGTACGAAATTAGGGGTGAGATTGGCAAGGGGTGATAAGGGTATAAATCCCTTGGACGAATATTGTAAAATTCACGATATAGCGTACTCAAAATACAGGGATTCCGAACACCGAAGCGAAGCCGACAAAGAATTGGCCAAAAGAGCCTGGGAAAGAGTCAAATCGGTAGACGCAAGTATTGGGGAAAGAGCCGCAGCCTTAGCTGTAACAGGAGCCATGAAGACCAAAACAGCCCTCGGTGGAGGGAAGAGGCGGAAGAGCAAGCGAGGGAAGCCCAAACGTAAAGGTCAGGGTATGTACCTCAAGCCGTATCCAAAGAGAGGCGGTGGGGTAAGAAAGAAGAGGAGGTGTTGCAATAAAAAAAAACGTCGATACCAGTAAAACCGTTATCAAATTACGAGCTAGTACACTACGCGAAACTACTTAATATTCCGAATTTCCGTGGAGTTTATATGAGAGACGCTCTACCCAAACGCCCACGATCGTATGAATCGGCCATAATTAATCTGGATAACTCGGCCGGTGAAGGTACACATTGGGTGTGTTACAGGAAGTTAGGTAACAGGGTATACTACTTTGACAGTTTTGGTAACCTAAGACCACCAATAGAGCTTATATCATACCTAGGACCAGACGTTAACGTACGGTATAATTACGAGAGAAGACAGAGTGAGGGGCTCAGTAGTCTGCGGACACTTGTGTTTAAAGTTTTCTCAGCAGTAATGTTTTCACTTAGCGGTCCTGCTCCACAGGTATCATGCGAGGTATTTCCTCCAATGGACGTGAGCGATGGTGATTACGAAATTGGTCTAGTTGACCTCTCCACATACTATACGATTCCAAATATTGAAACGGGAATAAACGATATGTTTTATTACGGTGACAATAAACAAATCAAGATAGCAGAGGGGTCGTACGAAATTGAAAATATCGAAGAATACATCAAATCCCATTTAGGCGCGGATGTGACATTTAGTCTGAAAGGAAACAATAATACGCTAAAATCCGAAATCACTTGTAATAAAATCATACACTTTGACAGAGAACAGACAATCGCTCCCCTACTAGGGTTCAGTAAAAAACCACTTGAGCCAGGCAGGGTACACACATCCGATGTCCCCATAAACATAATGAATGTAAATACTATACGCGTTGAATGCAATATCGCACGAGGATCCTTTCAAAAACGGTGTGTAGAGGGACACGTGCTGCATGAGTTCTACCCTGAAGTGGCCCCAGGCTATAAAATAGTTGAGAAACCCGCCAATGTAATCTATTTACCGGTGAACGTTCGTAGAGTGAACAACATTTCCGTAACACTCAAGGACCAGGACGGCAGATTGATTAATTTCCGTAACGAGATAGTCTCACTACGCTTGCATATAAGAAAACAATAATGGGTCTAGTATTTAGAGAGTTGCCGAGCCACACACTGGTCAGTAATCACCGAAAGGTGGCAGCGTTAACATCAAAGAACATAAAGTTTCTAAAGTCTCTAGGCTTTAAGTATGGCGCTTCTATCGATAGAGTCCGGAGCAATGTACGATGAAGACGTAACGGGGTGGGAATTTCATACCCATAAACCGTACGCCTCGTCTACGTTTAAGAATAACGATGAAATCAGAATACCGATTAGTCAGCAAGACATAATCACAGCACCGTTCGAAAGCTTCATACATGTTAAAGGGACGCTGCAGGCTAAAAAAGCTGACGGCAGTGCTTGCAATGTAAATCTAGTGAACAACTCGATGGCACATTTATTTGATGAGATTCGTTACGAGTTGAACGGTCAAGTAATCGATAAAACACGCAGTGTCGGCATAACTACGACGATCAAAGGACTGGTATCTTTTAAGGAAAATGAAAAAATGAGTCTGGCTAACGGAGGGTGGCTCGGGGCGAATAATTCCGCAGACGCTGTTAAAGAGTTCAATTACGCCGTTCCCGTTAGGACATTGATGGGATTTTTCGAAGATTACAAAAAGGTAGTGGTTAACAGTAAACAAGAGTTGGTTCTTCTGAGAGCCGCCTCTGATAACAATGCTGTAATTTCAGCTGACGCTGCTACTGTTGATCTTGATATAACTGACTTGTACTGGAGGGTTCCTTACATTACAATATCAGACAGCCACAGGTTAAAGCTGTTGCGTATGGTCGAGAAAGATACACTGATTCACCTTCCGTTTCGATCATGGGAAATTCACGAGTACCCCAGTTTGCCGTTGACAACACGTCATAGTTGGACAATAAAAACGAGTACCCAAATTGAAAAACCTCGTTACGTGATTTTAGGTTTCCAGACTGGAAGGAAGAACAATTTGAAAAAAGACGCTTCCAGCTTTGATCACTGCGATCTACTCAATATCAAACTGTTTCTGAATTCACAGTACTTCCCGTACGATAACATCCATGGTGATCTACGCATTTTCTACGACATGTTTACCAGATTCCAGAGCTCATACTACCAGATACAAGGTGCCCCTACAGTTGATTTTCAACACGTTTAAAAGTAACGTACCTCTCTATGTTATTGACTGCTCCAAGCAGAATGATTCAATAAAAACTGGCCCCGTAGACGTGCGTCCTGGAGTTTGAGACTAAAAACGCTATTGCTGCAAACACTGCGGCTTACTGCTTAGTACTATATGACTCACACCTGGCATACACTCTGCTCACGGGTAACGTTAAGCGGGTGGTGTAGGAGCGGTGGTGGGGTAAACCCTTATAAATAGCTGAATTTTGTACGTGTGTCTCATTCTGTGTCATGGAGAAGCTAAACAGTTTTCTAAACGAGCCTGACTCGGTCGAGGCGACTCGATACTTAACATTAAAGAACGAACTACTCTACAAGGTCGAGGGCATGCGAAAGACTCTTTGCTCGCTTTAGACCTACAGTTAGAGTGCCCAGTGACTCTTATAGATACGGCCATTTCAAGGAATGCGCGTGGGCACGGCCCGACGCTACGTCAGGTCCTGACACTTGTCAGTGTCACTATATGGATTCATACATTAGGGGTTCGATTACGATTTTGGATCAGTTAGCTGAAATGAACGATCCGTTTCTTTCGAGATTACAGTTTCTACTTGAACCCTTCCGTGATACCGCAACACAGGGGCTGTATTGTTAGGGTGGGGGTAATTGTTAGGGTGGGGGTAATTGTTAGGGTGGGGTAATTGTATAAATTGAGCGACTCCTACGCCGACGTACATTACCTACCCAGTGTTGAACACTCTCGCAACGATGGCGCTATACATTTTCAGTTATAAGGAAGGAGAAGAGAGGAAATTATTGGGATACCTCGACTGTACTAATTGTACATCCTATACCGACTTTTATGATGTTAAGGACTTTAACAAAATTGAGGTTTGTTTTGAGGTAGTCGATGAGCCCGAGGAATACGACACGGATGATGAGGATAATCCTGTTAAACAGGCTCTAAATAGGTATAGACAGGGTATAAAAGCCGGAGTGTACACTTCCTTGTGGAAGGACGGAGAGATGAAGACATGTAAATACCTCGACTGTGCTAATTTCACACCTAATAGTGCGTTTTATGATGTGACGGGTTTTGACAGAATTAGGGTTAGATTTTGCAGAGAGGATGATGTGAAGCTGAAAGGGTATAAAAAGGGTATCAAAGCGCATGTACACGCCTCCTTGTTGAAGGACGGAAAATTGAAAACAATTAAAACCATCAACTGTGCTAATTTAACATCCCATGGCGACGCCTGGGATGTGAGGGACTGTGACAAAATTTATGTCTCTTTTTCGATAGATCCTTTCACATACGAATGGGAGGAGGAGGTGGAGGGGGAAGAACCACCTGCTAAAAAAATCTCATTGGTCAGAATAAGCGCGTCTCTGATTGGTCGAAATTCTCCTGTCTAAAAGTAAAATTTGAGAATTTACGTCAGACGTTGAGATGGAGTCGCAGACTATGGACGTGGAACCCACGCGGATTCCAAAACGTAAAGAGCGTATCAATGCGTTAACCGGGGTTTTTCTTAGATCTGTCTACTTTTTTGGATAGTGATCTTTCAAAATGCGTAATTGTAGGGTTTGTTAAGAATCGGGGTGACTCTCTCGGGGTTCTCTTTAAGGGTAAAAAGGGATGCGTTTATTGGTCACACGATGTGTTCAATCAAATCACTCCTCATTTCAATTCCATAACCCTGGCTCTGGAGAATAAAACCAAATTTTATATTAAATCGGACACGGAGGAGGATATCAAGGTCACAAATGTTTTCGGTCGTATGCACGTGTTTCTCTTTGACGGGGAGCATACTTTAACGCTTAACGAGGGCCGAATGGACTCAGTTTACAAACAGCCTTCCTCTGATGTACATTGCTCTCAGAGACAATTTTATTATCGAAGAGTCTGTACGGTTTACCATTCACGCACTAGCATCAGGGTTGGTAGAGGAGGACGTATTTGCAAAAGCAGATAGTCAGGGACTCCTCTGCTCCACAGCTCATAAATTAGCTCTTGAAGTGGCCTTGTACAAACGTTGGCCCAATGGATGTGGCAGTAGTTGAATTTCACGCATTTCAAGGCAATAAAAGACCCTTTATTCTTAAAGAGCTCGCGATCGTGGGAAACTCTTTTCAATGTCAAATTATATTTAAACCACCTTTTCCTAGAGAACGGTTGAGCGCCAAAAATCGTACAACAGCTCGCTGGCTTGAAGATAACTACCATAAGATTTCTTGGGAGGAGGGTGATTATCCCTACAGAGCTAATGTACTTCGCACTCTATGCAAACCCTTTGCCGTGATTTACACGCGCGGGTTGGAGAAGGCAGAGTTCTTGAGAAAGTTTCACGGTGATGTCCGTGAACTGGACGATATAGTGTGCGAGGAGGCCGGCAATCCGTGTAGCTGTAAAACAACACACAGGTTTGCTTGCTCGTTGCCACAACATACGTCAACCGAGGATCCCAATGTGAAATGCGCAATGATTGCAGCAAAGTGCCGTTTCGAGATCCTTAACAAACAGCTGCACAATACCAACGCTTATTAGTATCGGCGAGTGATTAGTAAAGGGCGGAGGGGTTCGGCATTTAGTTGAGAATCCCGACGTGTTGGCTTGAAAGGACTCGCCGACGGGTCACATTGAAAGGCTTCACCGAGTAAAGTGACTTTTTGACTGTAGGTTAGATACGAAAAATTCTAGAGCGGGGTGAATGATTGGTAAGCTCCTAAGGCTGGCGTTAAAAACCTGTAAGTCCTGGGGCTCTTTACTGCTCTTACGGCAGGCCTAAACTCCGTAAGACCGGGAGCAGTTGTGTGTGTGTGTGTGTGTGACAGATACCTCTATGGCAGGCCTAAACTCCGTAAGTCCAGGGGTATGTACCTCGCTCTAGATGCTGTAAAAAATAAAAAAATTTAAAAAATGTAAAATTCTCCGGTAAGTTTTTGAGTCACATTGAAAGGCTTCACCGAGTAAAGTGGCTATTGAAACTTACAGGAGACAAAAATATGTTGAGGAGCGATACATTGTAATGGAGTGAATCGCTATCGTGTACAGCGGTGGTTGGGGCTGTACACAAATACTGGTCACATTGAAAGGCTTCACCGAGTAAAGTGATTAGTAAAGTGAAAGAGTGAGAATAGGCCTACTGGGGAAACTCACTATAATCAAAAACGCACTGGGACCCCTACGGCCTAGCCATTCTGGCTTACCGTGGTGTGGAAACGTGGGTCACAAATTGCAGTTAATGCGGTGCAAAGTGCGAGTCTCGGTGGGGGAGAGGCCGTCCGCGTATAAAAGCGCGGTGCATCGGCTGCAGCTGCACTTGCTGTGATAGCTTTGCTATGTCTGTGGCAACTAGTTTTACCGTTTTCGCCATGTTGCTGTTGGTGGTGGCTGGCAACGATCTCGAGGTAATTATTGTTTTGATTATTTATTGTTCTATCGAGTTGTCCCTCAACACTGTTTTCTAACTTGTAAAGTGTTTTTTAGGAACAACCATCCACTTCAAACGGTTTGCGTAGGAGTCAACCGATCCCTGTGCCCGGGGCTATCCGGGATCGATACTTTACTACGGATAGCGGGTCTATAGTCCATCTGAATATGGTTAGCTCACATTTCAATACTCTAATTTTTACTCCTTAGGTGTGTGGCAGCTTTTCTAACTTTATTTTTTCTCTTTTTCAGAATAATGGTGATGATCGGGCTACACTTCCTGTCCTTCAGCGTGAGGTGACCAGGGTCAGTACACTATTGTTACCGTTGTATTGTACTAATTACGCATTACTGCAGTCCCTATAATCGAACTCTATTTCAGAACGAGTACGAGGCTCAGATCCAGAGGATGTTCAGGTCTGGGCAATGGGTGACCACTCGACGCGGCCGACTGCATGTCATAAGCGCCGGTATTGAAGAGGTGATTACCGTTATCCTATTTTCCATTCGTGCAGTATTCGTGTCTGCTAAGTCCCGCAACCGGTGGCGGGACCCGCCATGTATTAATTCACTTGTGCTTTAGGATGAGTCTCAACCATCGACTCTCGGGTGGACCGGTGATGCTAACCCAAACATCACTCTTCCCCCTCTGACATCTCTGAGGAGAGTCTAATCGCTGCTGCCGATAGGGCTATAGCCGAGGCGTCGACTTTTCCCGACGAGGCGACTCAAAGGGTGGTGATGGAGGAATCTAATTCCAGCTCAGATGAGGCGATTTCGGTTAGTATATAGGGCATTCATATTATATTGCAGGTTTCGCTCTGTTTACAGAATCAAAAAATGGATATTTCTTGTTGACAGTTGAGTACTTCTTGGGACTTCCGACGCAACCCCTCGACCCGGAGACAGTCCTCTGAGGATCTCTCTCAGTTCTATCGGAGGTTGAATCAGTCTACTCCACCAACAGTCTCGCCCATCAGTAGTGGCTCCTTCCACTCTGGTTTCTCCCCCGACCCCACCTCACAGGAGTCCCTCATATCCATGGAAGTGGCTGCCGGCTCGCCACCCCTCCTCTCACCATCTGCAGTACGTTTCATTCCCTACATTATCCATGCCACTACGTAGTGTTTCATCTGTTTAATTCGTTACCTATGTTACAGGACATAGATCCCCAATGGGAGGCAATGAGGGCGGTGTCAAGGTCCCTGAGTATAGTCGCTCAGGTGCAGGGCATCAGTGAGGGGGCCGTCTACGACACCGAACGGTGGATGGTGCGGAGACCCGAGGAGGAGGAGTTCCGTGCCGCCGCTCCAGCCGCTTGGGAGGAAACCCGCGAACGGTGGATGGTGCGGAGACCCGAGGAGGAGTTCCGTGCCGCCGCTCCAGCCGCTTGGGAGGAAATCCGCAGCATCCTCGCGGATTTCCTATACGAGACAGCTACCCGCATGGAGGAGGACTCCCGACGTAGAAAACACCGCTGTGCCGTCCAACGGATCAACCCCTGCCACTCAACCCCGCGAAGTGTCCTGCCCCGTTTGCTTTGCGAATCTACCAACAATCGCTCTTCGACTGTGTGGGCATACACTCTGTCGTCCATGCTCCAACAGAGTGGGGGATAGATGCCCCACGTGCCGTGAGCTGATTGTGGGAAGATTCACAATATATCTCCCCAGGTAGAGTTCTACCTCTATCTTAATTATTCAATTGGCTTCACATTCAAAATTTATATTCCAAATTCCAAAGGGACGGGACATTATCCAGTCGTAGGATGTCTACCAGTTCTCTGGACCGATTCTTATACTGGATAATGTTTAACCTGGGTACTATACGTAGTGCGGATGTTCCGAAACCACATCCAGGCCCACATCAACTCACCGCATCACACAATAAGGTACGATTCGTCTTTATTTCTCTTGTTTAGTTTACCTTCCCGCCAATTTCACAATTGAGGTTATGTTCCCCTGTTCCCGCCAATTTCACAATTGAGGTTATGTTCTACTGTTCCCGCCAATTCATCATGGGCGCAGCCATATTGAATACGCGGGAAACCAAGAAAGTGAGGTTAGGTTCCCCTGTTCCCGCCAATTTTTCCCGCCCTCGCCGCCATATTGGAATTCCCTCCGTCCCTCGTTTCTCCCTCACCGGACCCAACAAATCACCGATTTTACCGAAAAAACAACGATTTTCACACCCCAAATCACCGATTTTACCGAAAAAACACGATAATTTCGACAGAATTTGGAACATTTTCATAGGATAAGAGTGTGAGCAGGGAATTTCTCCCGCACATGAAGGGATTTCTCCAGCAAATGAGGGAATTTCTCCCTCCCATAAGAGCCCATGTTAGCGCCAGATCCGCGGGATGTCTACTAATAAAAATCTAGATACCAAAATAAAAAAAATTTATTCATACAAGATTTCAAATCCGACATCGGCAAGAAACAGAAGAGTAAAAGGAGCAGCTTACAAGAGCTTTTATGAGTTAAAATAGTATTTCAATATGCATGAGGGTACTCTTTAACGACCACCAACTTGTTACTAAAACAACCGATCAGGACTTTGTATCCAGTTTTAAAATCACACACATCTATCAGGTTCTAGATCCAAAAATACACACATTAAGACGTCATGTAGACTAAAGTTCCGGAATTTTGGAATATCTCAGCTGTACAGTTTTCGAAAAACGTTCATTTGTGTTTTCTGAAAATATTTAAAGTACGTAGCAACTAAGTGTATGTACAGTTATGTACTTCAGGAATTCTTGATTATGAGGACTGATACAGGAGACTGGCACGCTTAATCGGAATGTGCTTCGCTAGATATACACAAGAGAGGATTGTTCTAATACCACAGAACTCGTAATATTTGGTTGTAAACATTTATGTAGGTATCCAAGCCACCAAAATATCTCTTTTAATAGAATATGTACATTTTCCTTTAATCTTACATTTATTTCTATCTAGTATTCATTCCTTGTAGTATACAAAACGTATAACTATGTTAGTTTTTGTTTTACATTAAACGATTGATTAAATGTAACACGTGATTAATGCGAGAAAATATAAAAACCAGCATCCTGTAAATATAAGCACAGTGAAGAAACTGTTATATTTTGTGTTACAAATATGATGAACTCAATATTCCAACTGAATATCCAACTTCATATTACACTTCAAAATTAGTTCAATTTTAGTTTAATCTCGAATCACACTCATTTCCGAATTAATATCAATAATACTCCTTACTCTTGAAAGTAACTTTCATTTTTTTAATTGAATCAAAATGCAGCCATAAAGCACAATGAACTATGAAGTAATAAGTTAATTGTTAATATTAGTTTATGTATTGATTGTTCCCTAATCACATAAAAGTAACAGTGATATCGCTTATAAACATTTCAGTTTTGACTATGGCAGAATTCTAAAGTTAACTTTTCATATTTGAAATTCTTTCCATTGTTCAGTGCAGTGATCCAAGAAGTCGGCATTACTAATTTTCGAAATCCGTAACCTGATCGCTTCCTCAAGTGAATAAGATTTTAATTTATTGACCTTGAGAATAAAAATAATTTTCATCAATTTAAATTATGTTACTTAAACAGCAGGTAACAAAAATTAAATAGAGCCATGCACAGTTCTGAAGAAAATGATTTTGGATTTTAAGAGTTAACCACCTAAACCTTCTATCGTTACCAAGGTCAGAGTTTGGTTAAGGTTGTAAAATGGTAAATGTTTACCATTGAGGCTGCTGCATAAAACGTGCTGTTGTGAAATCAAAAAACCTGTTCTCCGCTTTGAGCGTAGTACAAGGGAGATTACTGGAAAACAATATAGATAGCAACAAGCGAATAACAAGTAATCAAACTAAAACTCCAAATCAATAACTGAAAGTAAATCCCTTACGGTAAAATACGCTGATGCGACTCCTATGTAAAATAGTTTGGAACAATAACTCAAAATTTGCAAAAGGGCGCTCAAAAGTAGGGATTTCAAGGGAAATTTAATACAAAATTCGGTTTAAAATAGAAGTTTTTGAATAATTAATAACGGTTGTGGCCTAACATCTAGGAGGGTTCGCTTATTTAATTGGATTGTGGTGTCTAGGATCTCGAGATTGAATAATAAAAAGTTACGATCTTATATAGTCCAAGGGACCTCCCTTCCTATCGCACTATTTCATGCTTTTTGATAATTTCTTATCGATTTTAATAATTGTAATAAATGCCTATATAAAGCAATGTAACGGGATAACTGGTTTGGATTGGTCAGCGGTTTAGACTGGGTCGTTGTAATTTTAGATTTATCTTCTCCTAGTTTTGTTTGTTCTATTTACAAGTGTTACGAAACTTAAATTAAAATGAATCATATGTATAATCATTAATTGAGTTAATTTAAATAAGTTTCTTTGAGTACTAGGAAACATCACTACAGTACGCGTCATGAGAACACAAACGTACATACACCCATACAGAGAGATATTGCAATATCACATGACGGATAACCGATCAAAATATATTATGCCCTTCAGTGGCGTCACAACCGGGTATGACTGGCAATGCTAGTGATGACGTAGGAAGGGAGTTCCACAACGGCAAGCCATTACATGAAGTGATTCATCAAAACTTCCAACCCTGTGTTGAGGCATTCGCAACACATATGAGCAATTGCTTCTAACCTTGCATGAGGTATATGTGGTATATAATATTTAAATATTTAGAAATAAATTTTTGTAATAAGTACATTTAATAGTACAACCTAAACTATTTTTATTTCATTGGGATCGTTTGTAATATTATTGATCTAAGAATGTTAATGTGAGTCTAGGACTGTTAATTTTGATCGTCATAAATAAATTTGATAATTTTGTAAACACTTTCAAAAAATTCTAAAAATCCAGTTTTAAGGAAATATACCATATATAATATTATATTTACCATGTGGAATAGAATACAAGGTAGGATTTCACCACAAATCAAAATTCAAATATGATATCTACAGGAATCAATTCATACAAATACAACTATCATCAATGAATCCAGCCATCCATCTGTAAAAAAGGGAAATGTTTAATTAAATAATTTACAGGATTTTAACCACACCATTCTCAAGCGAAAAAACACAAAACACAACTAAATTAAATTAAACATATTGTCGTACAGCACTTTCTAGTATCAAATACACGGAAATTAGGAACATACAAATAAAACTGTTACCTTTAAAACAAAGAAAAATCTGCCTTTAAATATAGTTTACCACGACAGAAAACTTTATGGAGAATGTGTCTTTTCATGTATTGTTTTGAGATGTTGAATAGATTAAACTTTATGACATTTAAGTGTCCAAAACACATTTAATTACATGTTGCACTTTGCATAATATGACTAAATATTGAATTTCAAGGGAGACTCAAATGTACGGATGTTCTATAAATTGGTACATATTTTAGTGGCGGAGTTAGGACTAATGAATTCTCTCTACCACTCAACTTAAAAACAATATCATTAGTTACAAGAAGGTTTTATATACGCATAAAACATAAAAAATGTAAAACATTCTTACAACACAAGTTAAAAACAAACATCATACTGTACAAAGCATACATAACAACAACAACAACAATAAAATAAGAGACTTACTTATCTTAATTATTATTTGATAATATATTCTTCATTCACACTTAATGCCGCGTCACTACCAAAGAAGCACGCGCGTCATGCTTGCCCATCACACTCAAACCAATCCTTAAGTCTCACTCTAAAGACCACACTCGAATACCAAATTGAGAAGAACCATGCCATTGTAAGATATAAAGATGAATCGCTTGGCCAAGTAATTGGAAATCATGTTTTAAAAGTTGCGTGTAAAAGAATAACGATGTGATAGTTTCGTAACTCCTTCAGTTTAAGAAAAGATAATTGCTAAAAATATGGAGTAACATGATCACATTAACTTTAACGAAAAAAGTAGTGTAGTGTAAGTTAAAGCCAGTTTAATAGCCAATCATGTCATTTAAAACTACATAGTATTATTATGATAGAAAAATTAAATGTCTTTACTAGCATTAAAAAAATAAATAAGAGTTTTTGGCTTAAAGTGAATTATTTGCGTTATAATACACAACGAATTGTATTATAACTTTCATTGTTCTGTTTTTAGTTACAATAATAAATCAGGATATAAATGAAAAATTTGATATTGTTATTGTACTGAAAGTTGCAGTTTCAACATTAAAATAGCCAATCCACCCAGTAAAGTAAGGAGTGTTTAACGGAAACTATAAATTGTACATTAAATTCACGGCCATCCGCTTAAAACATTGCTGCACTCGTTTTGGTCTGCTTTTAACGACTTTAATTGAGTTTCTTAAATTAACAGCAACAATAAACATAACTTTAATGGTTGTTTTTGGACATTACGGAGAGCTCTCGTTATTACCAGTTATTTATAATTAACAGGTATACCATCAAGCAGAGACTGTAACTAAAAAACTCTTTTCATACTCGTTCACCAAATATGTTGTGAAGTTAATAAACAAGCGAATTATTTTGAGGATATTAGAACTAGCACCGGAATTAAGAATTAAAACTAATCATGCGATAAAAGCTATTCATGTAACAAAGTACAGTTTAAGGTAAGCAGAACACAAAGCTTTTGATTAATTATTTTAATGGTTAAACCATAATTTTACAAGTTACTGGAACAGATAACAAGTTTTGTTGACATACGGATTTTATTTTATTACCAATACCTCTAACTTTATATTTAGACAAGTTTTCTATCACCGTTGTATTAGCTATTCACAGATAATATAAAATCTTTACGAAAGCTGAAACAATGTTTTAAAGCTTCAACTGGCTGCCATTTTGGTTATGTTAGGTCGGAATTACTATGACATTGTATTCTACTAACAAATATCTTAAATTTCATTTGCTACTTTACCTATGTTCCCATTAAAACCATTCCTCTGATTTTTTGCGGGCAGTCCTGTTAGGATCGACTACACCTCGTTACTTGTTCAAATATGATTTTTAATGTACAAGAAAAACATGTTGCAGCTCTAGTTGTAATACTGAAAATAATATTGGGGCGCCCTGGGACTTAATTGACACCATATACAATTAATTGACACCCTTTATATGTAAACATACCAACTTGTAAATATTTGGATTTTTTATAACTGAAGCTAATAGTTGAGGTATTTTTAATTTAACACTTTTTGGAAAAGTGTTGACTTGTAAAACTGTAGATGCTCCGACCCATGTTCTTTCTAGTGATGGATAGAGATGGCTCAGTCACGTGGTGATATTGACAAATAAATTTATCTCAGTGATTAACGAGTCGCCCTCCACTATTGATACTCTGGCCGTAAGACAGAGAGTTGACCTTCTGGTCATTAATATAGCCGTCATTGACCTCACAGCGAGTATCTCAACCCTTACCAGCATTTTATGTCTTTCCTCGTGTATTTGCGGGCCTTTTTCACAAACGTAGCTGCAAACTAAATATTTTTGAGATACACACGTCATAATACATATACATTTAATTTGACTTTTGAACGTATTTAATAACATTATAGTAGAAACATTTCGCTTTTATTATATGTTCTTTGATTAATTTACATTTATATACACCATTTATTCATGTATTGCACTTAAAAATTTCACATTTATAATGGATTATACTGTCTCATATACGTATCAACAATAAGAAAAATAAATAACACAGTTAAAAATATCTTAAAAGAATGATATATCATGTCGGTAAAGTTTTGCCTTTTATTATATCTGTTGATTAATTTTCGTCTTTTCATTAATTACCCATCTTGTTTATTTTGTAACTACTTCTATCATGATTCGGACTGATAAATTGTCTTACTCTGTTCAAGCTGCCATATCTTACCATATCGTTTATTGCAGTTACAATAGTTATGTAACCTACTACCTTGGCATATTTATTTCTAGTTATATCAAATATACATAACTGTTTACTATTTTGACGTTATTGAAGCGCTGTTTTGTTGTCTATTTCTAGATTTTACCATCATAAGCTGAGCTTTAAGAGGTGTTGTGTTTTATAACTATCCCCTAACTGATAAAGTCACATTATGCCGTGTATTGAAATCGTAGCCTCTAACATTTGGTGGGAAAACAATATGTCAAACATAATATCTTTATAAAATAAATGTGCAGTTTTCACTGAAGACTAATTATTAACACTGTTCGTTAATTTTATGACTTACAACGTATTTCTCAAACCATACATAAAAAACAGGTTTGTTGAAAAAAGGCTTTAACCAACAGAATACACCTTTTCCTTAAAATAAGGAATTTCATAGTGATCTATGTAAGAGCAACAATTCTTGAGTGTTGTATTACCTAGGAATTCCATATAATAAATAATGTAGTAAATTAGTAAATACATACAGTTTTGACTCTACTCAATAAAATCCATCACCCACTTCTAGCAATCGCACTGTTCGTTTTTGAAGTAGCAGTGGACACATTCTTGGTTATGAATGATTTTATTGTTAAATATTATTTTTAACAATCATGAGATACAATTGAAATTTAAGTTTTTATATTGTTTTGGAATCTTGTAGTAGATAGGTGAAATAGTTTAACCGTAAAATAACTCGGATTTCTCTCTTACATCCCCAAGTTATTTGATGGAATAGCTCCAACGATGTCAGTATAAATGTAAATGCCAGTATAATGGGCCAGTGTGGAAAAATCCTAACGCCAAAGTCCTTAATAATTACTTATATAAGTAACAAATGATGGAGGTCTATAATTTCTTGTTATGGAAATTTGATTTACTTTTGGAAGTAGGCTTCTTTTAAGTTAATTTTGTGATAGTGTTCATTGTTTGCAGCTTCTGTTGTTAACCGCAATTGCTAATGGCTCCTGCTACAGGATTTGCGTGTGTATAAAGGCTGATTTTAATATAATTGCTGCATTACTTTATTTAATTTTTAGAATTATTACCAGAACAATGTTTTATGGTGTTACAATTTTCTGTGGATTGATCTGGGTTCACGATAATTTTCGAGGTTTGGAATAGAGTATTTCCATTTGGTAACACATGTTATAGGAACAGTAAAGATACTTATGTTTTTAGTTTTCTTAAAGAAAAACGATATGCTTGTAATATTTTGTTCCTACACTTGCTTGGTAAAATACGAAGCTGAAAGCTTTGTCGCAGAATGTCGCTGACAGTGGACAGTTGAATTATTAATGCACTGCAGCACACCTGCTTGGTTGTCTGCATTACGGATAATGGGATTGTTTTTATTGTACAACAGTCTTTACAAATTGAACTATATCCACAGGTGTCTCAATTTTACCTCTTAATCTCAAATTACCACTGGAATACTCGTACATTGATTAAGATGTAATATTTATTTCTAATACGTTGGAAATACAAATGTAAAGATCAGTATTTTCAATATATTTCGTGTATTCACTTTTAAGTTATAAACTAATATTCTGATCTTTACCTACAACACAACAATGGGTGAACATTCCATTAGCCTACTGATATTTTTCCCTAATTCCATGATTACATTTACCAGTCGCCAAACTAAGGAAATCTGTTTTATTGATTGACCGAGAAAAATACAAAAAACGTGTTTTTGAAATGTTTAACAGTTATAGATGTACTTGCTTGTAATCCCTGTTACTCACAGGTGAAAGTCACGTTACAGCATTTAATGAAATCATTATGAAATGTGCGCAGTAACAGTCTTAAATTAAATGATTCGATTTATTTAATTACTATTAAAAATTAAGTTTAAAATATTACAATTCCTATTTAAAATTCAATGTTGGTCATGTATTTACGAGTATAACCATGTTCCACCACTGTGCACTGTTACCTGCGTTACAAATGATTTACTGTGCAATATTTTAAAATAAAGGGCACTGTTTCGTTTGTTAATTTTACTGCGTTGATTGCCTCAAAACTGACAGAGCGCTTAACTTACTGAGGAAGGTCAATAGCAGTACATAAGTTTGGTTCATGTATTTTGTAAGGATTTAATGAGGTGTTTTTTTTAATAATAAGTGAATGAAACTGTAAGAAAGATTGTATTATCAGTTGTCTTTAACTTGATAATAAAAGTTGATCCACCAATTAGATTTGCATTGACATTTCCTACATATTTGTTCAAAATGTAGAGTAATAAGACAACCATTATTTTTAAAGGGATGTCTGCATAAAGTTTATATTTTGAAAAATTACGTAAGCTACTATAGTAAAGAGTTCATAGATTTATTTAAAACCGTCCATTACTCGTACATACGTTTTCCAAACCACTCATACAGGCAGACAACTTCTAAATCAAGCTACATAGGACATTTATTATCAAATATTATTTGATAGTTTTTATCTGCTGAACAACGTGTACAGTTTGATGAAATGATTGCGAGATATTCTCGATTTTGATTATCATTGGACTTAAATTAAATTATTCAATTACTACTAAAAATTAAGTTTAAAATATTACAATCCCTATTTAAAATTCAATGTTGGTCATGTATTTATAACCATGTTCCGCCATTGTGCACCGTTACCTGCGTTACAAATGATTTAATGCTCTTTTTATTTAAAATGTTAATTATTATTATGACTGATTCGTAGACAATTTTAAATTGTTAAAACTATATACTTATTGACTGAAGTGGGTTTGCTTGAGATTAGTAAATATGAATATATTATCCTTTATTATGTAATAATAAAGACAAACGTACTAAAGTTATTGTACTTTTTTTAGCTTTTCTGATTTTTTTCGACAATTCTTTTTATTTTCGTTGGTATTTATGAAAATTTACTTTAAACTTATATGATATTAAACATATTATGAAATTAACATTAACTTATATGATAATGCTTATATAAAATAATAAATATAAATATTTTTTAGAAAAATTAACATCATAATAAGACATTCAAAAATACAAAATGGTAGCATTATATTTAAATTGTTTTTAGTTATAGATAAACAAACATTAAAAACATAGAAAGAATAAAAAAGAGAGGCGTTAAACGAATAAAAGTTAACCATAGTGTACTAGGAATATTTTCTTTATATTGACCTAATGAACGATATACATAAATATTTCCGCACCTTTTCACAATTTTTAAAATCTGCATTATTTGTTTACTCTATAAACACATATTTTATTATATTAAAACATTTATTGATTGAAAGATCATATCTTGTTATCCAATTTTGTGGCTTTTTTTTAACTTCCATACTATATGATAGAGATCAAATCCATGTTTATTCCAACCAGAATATTATCCTAGAGATTTAATTGACGGAACAAATAACCAATCTCCTTTTGTAATAAGTACCTAAGTATTTAGTTACTCTATTTAAATACACCAGTGACATTTTTGTCTGGGAATAGTTCAAATCAGTTTGTGACACAGGCTCAATCAGACTACTGTCAGAATTATTGATATGGAATTAAGGTTACAGAAATGATACATTATTGAAAGTTTCGAATCATTTCGGTAATAATCGTGTGTGGGTTATGTATAATCTATAATTATATAATCTAGAATGAAAAACTGTTAGGCAGAAAAACACTATTCATGTAGTATTTTTTAAATAATGGTCTCACCCGTGTTGAAGGTACCTCATAGTAGTATTTTACTTTGTTCAAGTGTCCTTCGATGTTTTGGCGAGATGGAAATTTGTATCCTATGCAAGCAGAAACATATTTTGCTTCTCCTTCCTAACAAAGAATGATATTTATTATACATCAGGTTGAAATAGGGATCTATTTAGTGTTTAAACTTAGTACTGACGAGTTTCTACATGAAATGATAACATGATTCCAATGACCATTTCACATTGTTAAAAATATTTATTGGCAAATTTGCAAAATATTTATTTGGCAAATGTATTCTATTCTTTGCGTAAAAAGCCTAAAACATTACGTTAAATGTGCTGCAAAATTGAAAATAAACATTTCCAACATCTTAGGTGTATATCGAGAATATGGTATGATTCTGATGGGTAATTAAGGCAGTACAAATATTGCCACAGCTTACAGTTTCTGACATTCTGTCTGTGGCGCATACTTCACAGCTTCCACTATTGATGACGTGTGTTGCACATATGAGATATTATTTATGTTTATTTAAATATGGTTTATAAAAAACTAATATTATGGGAAGAAAGTGGCGTCCCATTTCATACATGCTACGTTTTAATAATACATTTATGTTCTTCTGATTATAAACATCGCTGATCAAACATCCTCTACATAAATTTAATTGTAATACATATATGTACATAATTCATTATAATAATTAATGTCTTTATACGTTAAGTAAAAACAAAAGTCTATTAGAACAAATTTCCCACAAGGCCTATAAATATTTAAAAAAATATCCATAATGACGAATATTGTCAATGAAGTAGAAGGTGGCCTAATGGAATTTATTGGTCAGTTAGAGAGATAATAAAAATTTTAAATTCTTAAAAAAAATTGATATTCTGTAAATCACATATTACAGAAAACTATCAGGTATGACAGTATCATTTAACTTTCAAGTTTATTTGGCTTGTCTTTAATATGAAACCCGTTCCTGTAATGTAAATTTTAATTGTGGCAGAAAATAATATTAATCAGAAATAAGTTGAGCATCTCGTGATTTTCTTCGTGTCTTAATTTTTATAACGAATATTGAGCATAACTAAATATAGATAGACATAACTACAATGATATTTTTATTGTGTGGTTAACACAATAAGGTTTACAATAACGCCTTATTCTCAATAACATTGTTTGTGTAACTTTCTTTTACAACTCCCCATGTGCACTCATGTCTTTACTGTTGACATTAGGAATGTAATTTGATACTTGGTATTTTGCTTGTTTATTTATATTTTGTTTTGGTATATCTTTTATAGAGTGATACTATGGGAAATAATTTAAATTAACCACCCAGCTTTAGTTTAATTCTATTTCCTAATAAATTCTAAACCTGTTTTGATTTTGATCTTAAACAACAATATTTCTATCACAACTTCTTCTTTGTATTGAAAGAGATGTGTTGTCTGTATTGTTCGAATATAATAGCTTAAAATTTAAAACAATTGTAGACAATACAATATAAATTAAACTACAATTAACAACATTGTGTAATTAAAATAAAAGAAGAATCCTTCAACAATGTCATTGAGAAAAGTCCATAAAACCACCACAAGCTTTACAGTTCCAGTTACAGGCGGGGGCGAACTCGTTGGTCACAGATGGCACTTAAATAACCAATATAAAACGGACAAACGTGCTTTTAACGTTAGCATTAGCCATTCTGTACTCATAGATTTTCATTATATTTTGGTAAATTCATTACTGATTTCTGTTACGCGTTTTTTTTCTGTTTTATTTATAAGGACCCGATAGGATCTTCCTAAAATTTTGCCGTTGTCTGCTTGCCTGTGTCATAACTCTAACTAATATATATAAAACACACACACAAATATATATATATATTATATATATACACACAAATATATATATATATATATATATATATATCTGACACTTTATATGTAAAAGTAAAGTAAAAGTAAAGAATGTCTTATTTTACCAGGCGAAGTTAGGGCTAAGAAGCCCTCTCTAACACTTAACCTGGGGACCAACGTCTTAAAGGTGACTTCCGAACCACCACCAACGGCCGGGCAGGCGGGCCGCTTGCAAGGACAGGATCGCTCAGCGGTCACCTGTCCAAGCAGCAGCCACGCTCGGCGTTGCTTGATCTGGTTATCTTGCGATAACCGCCGTACCCACTACACTGCGCCATTGGCAAATATGTCTAGGTCCAAGTAATATTGTTTTTGAGTTAAATGGTCAAAATTATAGATAACATAAAAATATTTTAACATTGGTTTTATAAATAGCCATGATGGATATAAGAGAAGTTCAGAGGAAGAAAATAAAAAAATACTAAATATAATCATGACATTTTATTATTTGACATACCTTTGTAAACATAATGGATTTTTAATCATATGAAATACCTTTGTTGGATTATGTTGGTAAAATTTTCTTTACAATTAGTCAGTATTTTGATAGTCCCCTGTATCGGGTTACTTATGTTCAATTTACATGAAAGTTTATTAGTTATGACTTTTATAGTTAATTTAAAACATTTTAAATAATAATTAAAAATTGAAAATACTAAAATTATATAATGAAATATATGTTAGGATTTAAATCGAAACCAATTAACTTAATATCATTTAGGATTAATTTAACTGTAACATAATTGATTGACTACTTATATTTAACCTTGTGTAAGTGTAACTCACCTGATAAGGAGAGCATACATTAGTCTTCAAAACTTTATGTTTTTGTACTTGTTTCACAGAAATGGCATATTATATGTGTATATGAAGGTTCAAGTTCTAAAAAAATTACTTATATCTCAGATTATAAACTATGTAGAACAGAACCTAAAAACATTTAAATTTTAAGTAGTTATTTTGAATAAACTTCTACTTCTATCGTTTCATATCTCTAGAGTAGTGTTCGTGTTTCAAAATCGGAGCTTTAAAAGCTTTACTTAATAACTGTGACAGTAAAACTGTAATTACTGTATTAAAAATATCCAAAAAATAGTCAGTACTTCTAATTTTCTATCGCAGCTGTTGTATTCAATGAATTATTTAGCAAATTATTATTTCTTCTCATTTTATAGATATGCTTAAGATCTTTTTAACATTTCAGTTGCTGTATTCAAGAAATGCATAACAATTCTCATTTTTACATCTACTTAAGATCGCTGTAATATCCTAACTTAGGATTTAGGATTGCATGTATGGAAGTTATATGTGTAATTTAAAATTTTATAGAAATTGCAATATACCTAGGTAACTATTGTTAAATAAAAAAACGCGATTGGAGAATCATTATAGGAATAATAATTCTAACTAAAGTACAAAAACCTTAATGTATACGCAAATCTTATGGAGCTTTCAAAGTACTTTATTGAGGTTCTTTATATAACTTCAACATTACAGATCATTGCAATCTATTAAAATAACATACACTTTTATTTCGTGTGATAATAACATTGATGCAATAGCAACCCTATATAAAAACTTATGAACTTTTCAGAATTTTATAGTTATTTTAGTTTTATCAGTTGTCAATTACAATGTCATATGAAAAGTGCTATTACCCTACTGTTTAATGTGTAGTGATTAAGACCATCACAAATTAATAAAGAACAGAACAATATTACTAAGTATTTTTAATAACATTTAGTAATATTTAAAGAATTTTCCAATTGCCCCAAGAATCTTCAACAGAACAACAATTGTGTAACGTTTATCCTACAGACGTAAATAAATGTTTCAGGTAGTTATATTGATAACACAAGCCGCAGGTACACAATAGCTGTTGACGAGTTTGAAGTTCAATTGAAGGGAGAATGCAGTTATTCGAGGAAAACAGTAGATCCCAAGTTGATCCTCCATAACTGTGTTTTCAATACCACACTTGTTATACAACGGAGCTGCTGAGCGCATTGACATGACGGACACTTCAATAACGACCAACTCCAATCAGATATAATGCAGAATTTTCAAAAACTTCAGGAACTAAAATGTGTAACAATAACGTATAAAACTTAGGTTGCTTAAAATGTACAAGAAATCCGTCGTCGTCAACTAATACAATACATGAATGCGAGTCGTTACAGTATCTTTTACTGTGCAATATTTTAAAATAAAGGGCACTGTTTCGTTTGTTAATTTTACTGCGTTGATTTCCTCAAAACTTACAGAGCGCTTAACTTACTGAGGAAGGTACATAAGTACAGCAGTACATAAGTTTGGTTCATGTATTTTGTAAGGATTTAATGAGGTTTTCTTTTAATAATAAGTGAATGAAACAGTTAGAAAGATTGTATTATCTGTTGTCTTTAACTTTATAATAAAAGTTGATCCAACATTAGATTTGCATTGCCATTGCCTTACAATTCCTATTTAAAATTCAATGTTGGTCATGAATTTATAACCATGTTCCACCACTGTGCACTGTTACCTGCGTTACAAATGATTTACTGTGCAATATTTTAAAATAAAGGGCACTGTTTCGTTTGTTAATTTTACTGCGTTGATTGCCTCAAAACTGACAGAGCGCTTAACTTACTGAGGAAGCTCAATAGCAGTACATAAGTTTGGTTCATGTATTTTGTAAGGATTTAATGAGGTGTTTTTTTAATAATAAGTGAATGAAACTGTTAGTAAGATTGTATTATCAGTTGTCTTTAACTTTATAATAAAAGTTGATCCACCAATTCGATTTGCATTGACATTTCCTACATATTTGTTCAAAATGTACAGCAATAAGACAACCATTATTTTTAAACAGATGTCTGCATAAATTTTATATTTTGAAAAATTGCGTAAGCTACTATAATAAAGAGTTTCATAGATTTATTTAAAACCGTCCATTACTCGTACATACGTTTTCCAAACCACTCATACAGGCAGACAACTTCTAAATCAGGCTAGATAGGACATATATTATCAAATATTATTTGTTAGTTTTTATCTGCTTAACAACGTGTACAGTTTGATGAAATAATTTCGAGATATTCTAGATTTTGATTATAATTTAAAACACTTAAATACCTAATTGTAAAATACACTGTTGAAACTTACTAGCCTTATTACTGAAGACTATTTTAGGAACAAAAATGTGCAATTCATTTTTAAGATTGATAAATTTATTTAATTTATTGAAATTAAAGCCCCAAGTCTGTACTGTACTTCAAATATAAAATACGATTAAACTGACAGTTTCTACAACTGCTTCTTTAGTCCCTCTAGTCAATACTTCCATATGCAACACAATTTGGGAATTCTACAGATCGATTTAGAAAACCCTACAACATGTTTTAACAACACAAGCGATACGTTGTTATTGAGTAGATAGATGTGTAAAAGACAACTAAAATATAGACTACTTGTATGCTAGGAGACAAAATAGCTATACCTTTAAACCCCACTTCGTAAAACAGTTATTTTACGTTTTAATGTATCTATTTCAAGGAAGATTTAATGAAATTTGGTTTTATTCGTAAAAATAATAATAATTAATTTCAAAATTTTAAAATCAATAGACATTTTTTATGCTACATCAACAATTTATTGTTATTTCCAATGGTCCGTTTTAGTTTGATATGTGCACAGATGCTTTTTCATTGCCATCAATTATAAAAAAAATTATAACCACCAAAGATAACTGATGTATATTATTAATTTAAATCTGATCAAATATTGAGACCAGCAGTTACAAAAACCCGGTAGATCATGAACAAACCGAAATGAAACAGAAACACAGCCATAAAAATACCTTCCTTGTTCTGTAAAGAATTTTTTACTACTAATGTTAAGTAATAATCTGTAAAATGTGACTCTACCATTTATATCAATAGTACTTATACCTCTTTGCTATCATGATAAGAAAGTGAGACGACTTCGCTAATCGCAAGTAACTAATGTTGAATAGAGTATTCAGGTTTGTATTGACGAAATATTTGTTACAGCACATTCTATTGCAGCAAAACAGTTCTAGAATAATAAGAATCAAGCAAAAATTATTAAAAGTGAAATAAATCAAATCACGATTTATTGAAAGATCACAGGACAGTTCGTCTGTCTGTCTGTCGGTAAGTAAAATAACCTTTCCGTTAATAATTGCACTGCAGATTCTAATATTATTCAACCTCAAAGAATAGGCATATTTGGACTCTTTATCATGTTTTCCTTAAAATAGAATTTTTATTACCGCAAAATACTAATTTGCATATCAATTTCAGATTCAAGTTCAGTCGTATAACACCGTATCATTATTTCTTATATGTAAACTATTTTAATTTTTAGGTGCCTAGATTTTATCTATGTCATGATTTAGTAACGAATGAGTCAGTCAACCTACCATTTGATGTCACTTTGAATCAGTGCAATAATGTATAATTAGAATAGTAAATGATGTAACTTGATGTAGGCAAGTGATCGTCCATTGTCCTTGCCCCTGTAACGTTACCAGCCGTGGTTGCCTAGCAACGGTTGTATACAGCCTATTGACAACATTATCCACTGTGTTGCTCACAACACAATAAACACCCTTTGCTATTACGTCTCAACTCTCTTTAAGCTGCTCTGTAACACTCGCCTACTCCCTGCTCTCACCTTGCCCCAGGCACAATAGACTGATTATTTTGTTTTCATCCCGTTAATTTGGGTTTTCACGACTTCCAGCTAGAGAAATTGTAGATTTAGCCTCTAACAGTGTTCTGAAAAAAACCTGAGTTTCTTTCCATTGACAGAATTTATATAACCCAGAATACTATAGCTAGATACTTCCCCACCATGATTTACTTTAACACTTCTACAATAAGGTTGAAAAACGTAACCTGCGGTTAAAATCAAATTTATTATTTTGCACCGTGATATCATTTATCAATATTCCTGATTCCTAAAGTTACAATAGAACAGAATATTTCCATTCCTCAAATACAATTCACTATGTACTATTATACGTTTCGCAGTAATTTCTTAATTTTTCAAAATCATACAAAATAAATTATATATATATATATATATATTACTTAAAACTATGAATCTAAAATAACCTTCACATGACAGGCTGATCAAAAAGAATAACAAATAATGATAAATTCCATAACCATTTATATAATAAATAAAATGAAAAAATGCATACGTTAATATAGTAGAATACATACTATTTTCTAAGGGTATTTCCTGTTTGGATGTTACTGCAAGAAAAAAAGTAAAACTAGTATACAGCGATCAGCTATTTATGAGAAATTTACACATTGGGTTTAACAAAATAGTACTAATGTAATAGTAAAAGTGAAAAGTTAGTCCAATGTACCGTAACATTTACTTTATACGTACGCGTACACATAATTTATCCTAAGGTTGAAATTTTCAAATCGCACACCGCACTAGAGCTGCAGCTCATGGGACCCCCCCAGAGGTGTGAGATCTCCTTGAGGTTCCGTCAAATTTCATACATAACATGTACTGCAGTACCACTTCGCAGAGTAGCACATTCCTCCATGGTGTCTTGTTATTTCCTAATCAGAGATAAAATTTTATTGTAGTGTACCTAACCAAATATCATCCCATATTAATTTATAAAGAGTGGTTTAAAGTAACTAAAAAGTTGTTGTGTCAGCTATTAAATATTTTTCGGTGATTTATTAAAACCTGATTTCATTTAAAAATACTTAGGCTACTTCTATACATAATTATGTTCTATGTAATGTTAACTATATAATAAATTAACATAAAATAATAGGATATTTTCATAATAAATTGTCAATTTATTTCGTACAGATTTCTGAAGTGTATATGTAAAAATTTGAATTAATCTGTTCTTCAAAAAAGAAAAGAAAACATGATGACAATATTGTTGGTATTGATTTGATTGTATCAGGCCTAACAAAAGGTTATGGTTAAGTCTATGAATTCCAAACAATTTTTTACTATCAGTTTAATGAAAAGTTAACTAAAACTCTTGTTACACATTATTTTATTGACATAAACGTATTCAAACATCATCAGTGTACATTAAACTTTAAAAAAATAACAAACAATGAAATATACACAATGTGGACCACTTAAACAGATGTTGAATTTACAAATTAGTCATTTTGATTAGTATTCTGTATTTAATACTGTTACTTTTTCAAAAATGGGGTTAGTCTTATTTTTCATATTGCTATTTAAAATGTTATTAGGATCTTTATTATAATTTATAGATATATGTAATTCTTCTTTCGTGTTTAATTTTTATCCTTTCATTTTGCTATCTAAAACCAATGCCAATGGCGTAGTGTAGCTGCTGCTTGGATAGGTGACCGCTGAGCGATCCTGTCCTTGCAAGCAGCCCGCCTGTTGGTGATGGTTCGGGAGTCACCTTTAAGCCGTTGGTCCCCAGCTTAAGTTTTAGAGAGGGATTATTAGCCCTAACTTCGCTTGATAGAATAAGACATCTTTACTTTACTTTACTTTAAAACTTCCATGTTAATTTCAACATTTGTGTAGTTATGCTCAGTTTCTAATAAATGTTATATAATACATTTTTATTTTATTGTAGATATGTTATTTTTTTCAAAGCTTGTATATATTCTTTAAACCTTTGACTAAAACTTCTGCCAGTTGGTCCAATTTAATAGCTTTCAAAGTCACTACAGTTAAATTTTTATACTCCAGATGGTTTGTATAATTTTTGTTTGTCATAATCTTGGTCCACTTTGTTTTCAACAAGTTTAAATTTATTATTTATTGTTTGGTAACTAATGGAAAATTTAAATGTAGAAAGGTATTTGAACCACTTTGTTTAATTTAATATTGAAAGACACACACACACACACACACACACACACATACATTTCTAAATTTCTTAATTATTAGGATTAGGTCGTATTATGTTAGTTTTATCGATTTTTTTTTTATTTTCTTCCCTAAACCTTTTACTATCAATACTCCTTCTCTTCCCATCTCATCCTTTTTTGTTATGGCTATTCATATTTTCCATTAATTTTCATGTAAGTGTTTTCAATTTACAAATAAAAAATTATATATTCAAATATGTGTTTTTCTTGACTAAATTTATATTTATATAGGCGATAATAATACGAATATTGATAGATAACAAATTTATTATATTAAGTAGCAATACAATTATACAGATTGTTAATTCTAGTAGGAGAAGATGTAGAGTAACAACAATATATAAACTTAACTTCTGTCTTAAGATTCAAACGATGGAAGTTGAGTACAGTTTTTCTTAGTTAAATGGATCGGAAACATGAAAGTTTCGTTGTACATGTAAACAACTTCATGCATAAATGGGTAAATTGAAAATGGCTGGCACCAGTGAGCAAATACATTTTCTCGCTAGCTGATTCACACATTCATAACTTAAATGCTGACCGTAAGATACCTAGAGAACGAACTAACTTACAGACTTGAAATATTGTACGAATGTCATTGCTATATAAGCATTATTGAGTCCTATTATAGAGGATGATATTCCATGAGATGTTGCCAAGCACTAGCAAACATTTTTAAATTGGTCTTATGGATATCAAAATGACAGAATGAAATTATATTTAAACAAATTGAGTTCGAATGTGATAATGGCGTATATGGTATTTTTACATGTAACCATAATGAAACCTTTTTCGTGACACATTGTGTAGTTTATCTGTATAATTTAACTTAATAGTACCGATTAATTAATTCCTAAATCTGTTCCCCAACGTTATCATTGAATATGTTTTAGAAAATTATCTACTGCCTAAACCATGCTGTATTCCTGCACAAGTTCTGGAACTCATGATTTTAAATATAATCACCATTGGATCGCTGTTAGATGGCGGAATAAATGCTCACAAGCAACTCTGTATTAAGTCAGTTTCGGAAGAAATGCCTATTTCTGTATTTTTTCTCAATTTCATGCAGCTCATACAGAAACACTTATCAGCGCCACCGTACAAGAGAGTTACCCACTAGCTGCAACAGTCCGTCACACAGAAAAGAGACAAATGTTTACACATATTATTAATTTTATCATGGTTATTAATGGTAACAAGGGAAGGTTGTTTGAAATGTCGGCCACCTATGGCTTACGAGTTGAATAGCGTACGAGTTGATATGAAGCCGACGAGAAGAATATATTATTTATACGGCTCTACAGTCTGCACCGTTTTTATAAAACATAATGCATTGAAAACAAAGAGTTTTGCACACACAACGCGCGACCCAGACATATCTGCACACATTGACCCTACAATACATCTTGCCCGATAAACCACTCCCTACATGACTATACCACTACTACATTGGTGCACCGGAGAAATATTATACCCCCTGTGGCATAGAAAAATCTTGACTATGTCTATGACAGTATTTAGATATGTATGACTGAAATTTATGAGACACAATAATGACAGGATAAGGATAAGAAAAATATATAACTGAGAATATATTGCACAGTTGATTAAGAAACAAATAAGTTAACTGTTAAATTACCCATTAAATTTGCAGTAGTTTGTCTATTGATATTGAAATTGTGTAGTAAGTATTATAAATGATGAAGTTATGGAATACTCATTCACGTCGAAAACTACTAAATCCAAGATACGATATGTATAATTATGTATATACTATCTCAATTATAAGAGAGTTGCTTATAATATTATGATGGGAAGAATAGATAATTCAAAACAGAGTCGTTAAATTGATAAAAGAATTTCCCCTAAGAGTGAAACAGGTCGTCAGACCCAGTATGTTTGGTGGTGGGGTACAATATGATTTAACTGAAAATAGGCCTGTGTGACTATATTGATATTGTTTCAAGGGATTGCCAATCCTCCCAATAAATATTACCAAATGATTTCCGAGAGCCAGTCTCGGTTATTTTAAGAAATGTTTGAATTAGTCTTAGTAACTAGCAAAAGTGTTAAGCCCCACCACGGGCTGGGTAACAAATAGACTTCGCTGAAGGTACTTGCTAAACCTAATGCCTTGCTCGTTTCAATAGGCCATGCGTTACTTACTACTGTATTTTAAGCTTTTAAATGTCATATTATTGTACTCAATATGTTTCTATTTTTCGTTGTCATCAAGGCTAACCAACAAGACCTTTGTAATCTTAAAAAAACTGGATAACGATCAACTAAATCCCATGCATGCTACATCATTGAACTCAGTGTTGTCTTTTATAGAAATGAACATTCATGCAAACATTAAGTCTATATATCGGTTTGATCTCAAGATATAGTGCGTACATACAACAGATAGACAGACATATAGAAAATTAATGTTTTGTGTTCCTCCAGTAATATACTTCGCTAACACTTAGCCAATGAGTACGACTACTGAAAGAAAGATAAGGATTTATATTATAACTAAGCAACCTTAACTTAATCATATATGAACGTTTGGCAATGCTCTTAACTTGCTCTTCACCAAAGAGCTAATGGCTTTGATAGACTTGACCTCAATTAGAAAAATAAAATAAAAAGAGTGTTCTTACTTGAAATACTGGACGTTTTTTTTAACCCTATACCATGTAGTGGTAATTTTAACAGAAGATATGAGTAATACTAAAAATGGTACAGAATCGATTCTGCTGGCTCTTTATATAAATCTGCATTTTGACTCGAAGGTGAAAAAACAATTTGTGATATCAAAATAACTTAGCGTAGATAACGTTTTCACTTAATGAGTCTATCTATCACACAGTACGGCAAGTCAAAGCCACTTTCACACATCTATTCTAATGACTGTACCTCAGAACCATAGTATCGTAAGTCACAACTGGTCAACTTTACAGAAGAGCCCCCAAAACACAATCCGACTCTAGTTACCATTAAGGGCAAGGTTAAGATACACTATTATAACTATTTTAGCAGTAAAGATTTACAAATCCATAACAAATTTTTTATATTGTCAAAGATTTTTTTTCTTTAACATAATTAGTTTTATTAATAATGGACTTACGATGTTGTGGTCTTAAACATAGGTGACTTAATATGGACTTAGACTCCTATGGCCATAATGGTAAAAACTAATTGTAGGGATAGTAAAAAAAATGGTAGAATTAATAATAATTTAAAATTTATTAGTTTTATTATTACTAAGATTAACATTATTAATAGTTTTAAGGTCTGATAAAAAAGAAGCAGCATTAGGTTAAGTTATGTAAAGCTTAGCACAATTTTTATTTTTTAGAATAATTCACTTTTTGGTCGATACACTTCAGTCGATAAAAAAAACTTTTTTGATGTCAGATGTGTACACTGCTTTAATCTAGTTCAGTTGAATCTTCTTCAGGGAAGTCACCAACATCATCTCCATGTGCAATGCTTTCAAAATACTGCCTATACTCTTCAGGAGCCCACTGCATGAGAGTTTGGATGTCCCTATACTTTTCATTGCTTATTCTCTTTCTTGTTCTTCTTAGTTGAGGTATAATCTGAGGCATTATTAAACCTATTCGTTTGTTTCTCTTCAAATCAACTTGTTTGAAAGTATCTTCACTGAAACTAGTTTTTATAGTAAACAACACCTTTATTTTCTCTTCGCAATTGCAGCCATACTACTTCAGATATCAAAAAATGGTTCTGCTTCTGTGTTTTTTTTCTGGATATTAAGTGGACCATTTTTCTCTTTTAGATGTAAGAAATTAAGAAAATTTTCTAAAGCCATTCTTTTAGTCTGAAATGGATTTTTTGAATCACATGTCGCAATGAAATTCATCCAGTCATTGGTTGTAAAGATAGTGTTTCTTTGAACTTTTTTCTTTGCCCTCTCAATTATACTATGCTTACCATCAACCTCCATGTGTGTATGGCCTGCAAGAAGAAATTTATGATTTATTACTTCAAGATGGGGGAGCTTTTCCATAAGCCACATGTACATGAAGATCATGTTCAGGTTTCTGTTCTGCCCACTGCAATTATCTGTCCCATACTGTAAGGTTCTTTGTTTTAGCAGTTAATTCTTGACTTCCCAAAGCAAAAAAAGCAAGAAGCCATTTCACTCCCCCTCTTCCTCCAGCAGTCTCATCCCAAATCATACAATGAGTATTATTTTCTGTTGTGTCATATATTGTATAGTTTAATGTCCATAACTTTCTTAAGTAAAAACTTTGACAATTTGTTAATGCTGGTGTTGGTAAGCACTTTTGTAAGTCTGCTGTAATGACTTTAGTGTCTTCACTTTCCTTGGCAATGAGTTTGTCCTCTCTTTTTAAAGTATATCTTCGAGAAGCTTCTTCTAAATGATCCTCCTTTTGCTGTTTGAGTTCTTGTATTTTTTCCTGACACTGTTCATTTTTTAGGTTACAGTCAATTTTGTCACACGTATCACAAGTATCGTTATCAGGCAAATGAAAAGAATAATTAAATTGTTCATTGAACACTTTAGAAAATAACCATTTCTTTTCTGGTTTCATGCCATCTTTATTGCAGTCTTCGACATACATGTCGTACATTTTGGTAATATTTAAATGATTGCCCAAGTATTTCCGCTGTGACCTCTCCCTACTGTAATGGCTACATATGCAGGATATTTCCTTAATATGATTTTTGATCACTTCTATTGCTTCATCAGGTATTTTATTAATCGGTGTGTGGTGTCCTCTAAGGTCTCCTGCTACAAGACCAATGTCACACTGTCTTTCTCAAAACACTTCTTGTAAACATATCCGAAATTGAAAGAGTATTTAAAAAAAAGGTTTTACACACTACTTCTTCAACACTGTTCTTTTTAAAAATATATGCATTGCTCACACTTTTATTCTGCCTCGTTCCGTCTCTTTGCCGCTGCCTAGTTACAGGTTTTGATTTGATGCAAGATGCAACAAACTGCCTTTTTAAGTCCCAGGTTCTGTCATATTTCCAAAACTCGGAATGGATATTGAGTCTTTCTTCATTTGTAAAATCTTGTGTTACATTTTAATCGACAATTATCTCGACATGGAGGTTTTAATGGCCTTCCTTCTGCAACCTTTTTACCTTTGAATTTACGTACTGCTCACCAGAAAGTACTTTTCTTTTCCTAATGTTTTTTTTCCAGTTTACTGGGTTTCTGACTCTCTTTTTGCCCTTTTCAGGAATATTTATCATGTCATCATTTGAATCAGAATCACTGTAAGGAACAAGTTTATATTGATTTGATACGGCTGTAGGTACGGTATTTGTATCAACTGTTGTAGGTTGTGATATCACAATGGACATCACTAAAAGATATTTCACTTTCTGAACTCTCCTGGGGTACATAAGTGGGATCATCCAGATCATTGTCAGAAAATAAACTGCTGTTTGATGAACAGTCCTCTTGTACAATTTCAGCAGGAAGATGATGTCCGGTTTCTGGTTCTGCAAAGAAAAAGGTTTATTAGTAGCCTGCCCAATAAAATATGTATATATAATTAAGGTTAGTACCCTTGTAGGTATAAACTCATTTTATAAACAAACATGTTACGGACAGGCCATGATACATATTTTTCATTACGTTACGTCTTAATTTTTGTGGCTGCACTTCCATATACGCCCGGCGAAACAATCGATTTAATATCAAATATCAATCTTTCGTTCGAGATAAATTGAGTAAGTACATTATTTATGTAAATTTACCCAAATTTGTTTAAACACAGTTTCACATAATTAATTACATTATAACATCATTTTACACACATTTACAATATATTAGAAAATTTCAAACTTATTACAATTGAAAATAGTGCCTCTAGATGCATATAACTGTGGACTCTTGGGATCACTCATGCCTTGGTGATGTGGCTTGCCTTACCCGTGGAACAAGGCCATCTTTTCCAGGAGATATTTACGTAACTATTTATTTTTGCCGAAAAAACATTACAAACGCACTTCTCAGATAATACGAAAACCAACCACATTTTTATTTTACACACATTTACAATATATCAGAAAATTTCAAACTTATTACAATTGAAAATAGTGCCTCTAGATGCATATAACTGTGGACTCTTGGGATCACTCATGCCTTGGTGATGTGGATTGCCTTACCGTGGAACAAGGCCATCTTTTCCAGGAGATATTTACGTAACTATTTATTTTTGCCGAAAAAACATTACAAACACACTTCTCAGATAATACGAAAACCAACCACATTTTTTGTCTCAGTACTGTCATTTACAAAACGTTACATTTAATTGTTTATGATATTTAATTTGGTTCTTAAAAAAAATCAACATTATTTTTTCTTGACCAATAAAGAACGACATTTTCATACAGAAACCGATAATTCATAATTTCATTTGATTCTTCCTAAGATCGATATATTAACAAACTATATTTACTATCGATATGATTCGGTAGTACATTATTTGTTTCACGGGGGCGTATATGGAACTGCAGCCTTTTTGCTCTTAATATGGTCTTATCTCAATACTGTTAAAGCCCAGTTTGTAAGAATGACAATAACCTTAAGTGAAAATTCAGATTATAATATTGTAACAAAACAACATATGCCTATAACGTAGGCAAGAAAAACACTTACCATAACCGTTCACTGATGGATCAACAACATCTTCTGGATCTTGAATAAGATTTTCATGTTTGGTGATATTTTGTCCTAGTAGGCTATAAAGCTCAGGGAATGATTCTTGAATCAAATCCGGTTGCACTGTCTGTAAATTAATACAATGATTTTAAAATACTACAAAATATTAAAAAAACTATTACAATCTTACCTTTTTGTTATTAGGCCTATCAAACTGGTTATTAAATTTTATTACTAAAGCTTGTAGTTTTAAAATATTCATATTTTGTCAGATCTGTAATTTATTTCATTAACATAGCTTAAAATGTTACATAGCTTTGTAACAACGATTACAATGAATTAATATGGTTACCCATAACCTCTGACCTACAAAATAAAAATTAGAACTAACCTGTAATTCAGTTAGAAAAGCCGCAGGGCTGCTGTTCCTGGGTGCTTGTTCCTGAATGTTAGGAAATCTCTATTAATGGAGACACTGGGCAATCTTCTGAAGTAACAACATAGCCATGATCAAGATTTACTAATGTGTTCTGATGTTGTGCCAATGAAAGCATAAGTTTTCCTCTACTTGAAACATTACTGTATGGTCCATCACGTCATTGTAAATAACCATTAAACTCTAGCTTTTATTCATATGAAAGACAATGTATGCAATCTTTAAACCACAATAACCTCGAAATATCTTTCTTCTAACCCCAAACACCAACTTCGAGAGCAAAAGCAACAATAAACACATGTAGCTACAAATCAGCTGATTGAAAAACTGGATTTGAGTTACTAAGCTACTATATACAGTACAGGAGCCAGACTAACGTAAGTCCGGCTCGGGACTTGCGTTACACTCATTGGAGCTTACTATTTAGAACCAAAATATCGTATCTAGATTTACGATAGTATGGCTCAAACAGATGGTTGTGACTTACGATTGTATAGCTCTAGCTAAATCCGTAAATATATTTTTTAGCAGACATACGATAGAATGGCTCTATAGAGCACATAATTTCAACAAAAGATCAGCTGCTATCAAAAAAAAATGATATTTTTGGACTTACGATACTATGGTTCTGAGGTACAGATGATATCGTAAAACATGCTGGCTATTCATGACTTTTCGCTTGTAAACCTAGACCACTTAAATGCATTTTGAGCTTTCGCTTTCGCTTGACAAAAATTGTCAATTTGAATGAAATCCACTCAGGATAGTTTCGATATTTACTCTTTTTTGCATTAATTTTTCTCATAGACTAAGACATTAGTCGCCGAATCAAGGAAACCTGAGCATCTGTTTTATTGCGTTTTAAAGTAATATTCCTGGTAAAATTATTTTATTAGTGGTATAGATCCTTTACGAAATTCATTCAGACCTAACATGGTAGCCTTATTAAATTTGTTTCTACATTTTTCGATTAAGCTTACATAACTTAAAAGTATCTCAAGGCCCCGATGAAAATATTGCTTTAGAGCACACAAATCAAATATTCATGGAAAGAAAAAACACATGACAGATCATGATGTATGATGGGGACAATGTATGCAGATATCTCAGTGTCATGAGTTTACTCCTTGTTCCTTTATTACCAAGAGGGACTATTTTAGCACTAATGAATTATTCAGTACACTAGTATACTTCTAGTCATGATAGTTTATAATAAAAAACCACTTATATAACACTAAAATTTTCTTTTCTTAAGTAATACTAATACGATTAAAACTATCAGAGTCAATTCAATACAAAACTTGAAAAAACTTTAATTTTCAGATTACAAAATTTTTTAATGTAACCAAGTTATAACTCATCTGTTTGTCCTACTTATTTCCTGCAAAGGAAGTATGTCGTAATGATTATTCTTAAGAGTTAATCTATGTCAAATATTTTGAGCGAATAAAAAAAAAAATTTATAACGTACTTTATAGTTCAACGAATTAAGTTATGTGTTGTACCAATTTTAAATAATAAATACATCATAAAAATCTTAATTATTATCACATTTATTAAAAGTATTGAAATGTTGATAAAGGAATTAAGGTTAATAAGGTCCTTGCATTTACTTATAGCTGTTTTGTGAATATTTCTTTGTCTTCCTCTTACAATTAGACAAATATTTATTGTATTTCATGTTCTTCAAATATTGTCTCGTCATTGATCCGTCTGTATTATTGCATAAAGATGGAGGATAGTAGCTTCCTACCTAATCTGTTACAGGAAAATGTAACTGAGCTCCCATACCCCAAAGTTGCATAATGTTTTATTTTCTATGACCATTCATATATTAATAAATAGAAACTAGTAAATATAAACATCTGGCATGGTAGTTCTTTATGGGTTTACTAATTCGAGCGATGTTTTTCAAGAAATTTTTTGTAGAAAATTAAATCCAGGATCATGCAAATTATGTAATAGATAATAAATTTAGTACAAAAGTGTTTTTACATTTCTTTATTTCTTTACCACCAAGAATAAAACTGAGTAGAGCATCAATCTGCATTGTAGAATCGAATGCAGCAAAGAGACCAAATGTTGAGCGGTAAACTGCGGAACAGCTCTACACGGACAAATAGCAACTTAAACCTCAGTACTGATTCACTCCAGCCACAGACACCACTAGTTGCCTCTGTGCTATTTATAATACGTGTGAGTAAAAATTAATAATAAGCGTGCAAGAATTATATACGTGCAAATTATATGAAACATAATTTTAATATAATTGTAATTTCAATACGTTATTAATGTTTATCACATATTAAGTACAATATTTCCTTCCAGATTAAATCATTGGAGAGCTGAGACACGTTCACACGTTTGAAACAACATAGGTCACAGAGTTTGTGAATGACGCTACAAGATTGGGTTAGAATAAAAGAAATTCATGGATAAATTTAAAAACAATTTACAAAAAAGCAGTTCTATAGCGTGGAAATGAGTTTTGTTGCATTACTGATTAAAAAATATTGATGTTATATTTTTTATATTTTTAGGAAAAACCCACTAGTCTAATATTTTGTTGAATATTAATAGCAACTAAGAGCTGCATTTGATCATATAACAATGCATTATTTGAAATATAGCCATTGAAATGCAGCTTAACTTCTATTTCAATTGGCAGGTAAGGCATTTTCCAGCAATATATTTTTCTCAACAATTCCAATATAGAAGAGACAAGAAAAAGAAACCTTTAGGGAGTACCAGAGCCCTTTGTATTGCTTTTAACCGAACTGGAAATGAAATTTTCTATTGGTCCTACTGCCTTCATGTCCTTGTTGCTTAATTGTTTTCGTCGCGAAATAAATGGTAATGTTTACATTGAGTGAATTATTTGACATGGCATCGCTACATGTTGGGAATGTATTTTCACATGACACTAACATCGTGTATACAGTGTACTCATAAAAGCCTTGCTGCAATTTATTTATTTTTAGTGCGAAAATGTTATGTTTCTTTACCTTTTTTCTGTTTTCTAGAGGTTTTGCAAGACGACGACTTTATACAGTATAAGAAGGTCAGAAACTACAAATCAGGCAACACTTTCTCCGTCCGACGAGAGTGAACAAACGGTGGCTTTCCACCTTCTAATATAAAAAAAAAACATTTTCTTGGTGTTTTTATATTTTGAGCTCCTGTCCTATTTTGAAAGTTCTCATCTCTCACCGGTTAACTCGCCAGGTTAAATTGCCAAGACCATGGAAACATATATCAGACCAAAAGTCACCTCTCATGTTCCTGTCCCACCAACTGAAGGGTGTCGATAAACCTTGCTGACCACACGCTTCAGGTGTCTTGCCGCCATTGTACTTGCCAGTCCTCCATAGTTAGTTCTTGGATTTGAAGGCGAGCGAGGCTCGTATCATTTAAAAATCCGCAAAGAAAGATCCCATAATTTTTAAGGACTGAAATCATTAAATATGGATGTAAAATATGTATAACGTGAATTTAGTTTTAAAATTATTTAGTTTTACATACTGAAGTGATAAAATATTGTATAATTTATCCAAAATACAATATAAAACAATGGAAAATACATTGTAGATTCAATTTGTTGTGGCAAAATTTAAACTAAACTATATAAAATTTATTAAAAAACATTTTACGTTACCAAAACTTTATGAATGTAATACTATAATTTTATTAATAGGTTTATTTGATCTTTTAATGTGAAATCCTTTTGGACCAATAAAGATAATCATTATTTCCATAACTTAAACAATTTTAATATGATGTATATGTAATTCTTAAAAATATTAAATATAGTCGGATCAAAATAAAATTTAGCTACGATTAATACAAATACGTTTTAACTTTAACTAAGGAACACCTAGTAGCTTAACAAAACTCATTTTTTTACAATTTACTATGGTTTTTAACTACCTTCCTGTTTAAAGCAATAAATATATTGTAGTGTTTTTTGGTTTGATTTAAAACGATCGTGTTACAGTGAACAATGTTTACTTAACACTCATTACAGTGCTCCTGAAAACCACATAATGAAGCGAAAAGGGAGGGACTCCAATCGCGGGGATATCTGCTATTGCAGTATATACAGCCATATTAGTGCACGTAGTTTTAAGTTAATTTCGGTATTACAATAATAATGGCTAAAAGTAACAACAACATTTTAAGCATGACACTAATGAATGAATCAGTGGCCCCTCCCTATATTGGAGTTTTCAATGTTCTGGCCGTGTTTTCACCAAGAAACAGAAGTTAACTAATCGCATTTGAGTAGTTTACTAATCTAAATATGTTTACGTAAATTTTTTCTGCTCCTTTAAAATAAAAATACAAACTTCCCTATTACAACTAATCCAACAGTTAAGCCTGCAATCGAAAAGTTTCACTCCCAGGTACGTCATTGCAACTTGTGATAGGTTATCGCTTTCATCAAAAATGGGTTTCAATGTATGATTTATCAAGACAATAAGTAGGCAGTAAGCTTAAATGACAAGTACATTGTGAATTAAGGGAAGTCGGATGATTTACATAGAACATTATAACAATACCTTGCAAGAGTACGTCTTACCTTTGAAAAAATAAACATATGACAAATTTGTTACAAGGTAACGAGTATAACGCTCTGTCCATTTCATAACGATTATATAATTATCTTAGTTTCGGAACAAACTAAGATATGGTATATATAGTAATAACAAGATTCCTAATAATATAAAATATTATTTACTTTACACATTTATTTAGCCTAGTTTTAGCCTTAATTGGATAACTAAATGTATTTTATTATTTAAAAGCTTGAAGTGTAACATTTAGGTAAAACGGAAGCGAAAGTATCAATTGAACTTAGAAATCCCTCTCAATATGTTACTTAAAATAAAATATATTGTTAGTACGGAAAACATTATTGTACAAGAAATGTAGGAAATCTACTAACAGTGTTATTGGTCTAAAATTACTCGAAACGTATTCGCACATTCAGGTGATTGTGATGAAACCACATCAAGCAGCTTGTAATTAACATAATCTCCTATATATGCCTATACGGGGTGCTGTGAGAGGGGGAGGTATGCTGTTAATTGTTAATACACACCAGTAGGTTAGTTTAACAGCGGGATTACAGTAGAGACAATGTCTCTGTTGTTCAGGATGGCATTGTTCATTGTCATCATGAAAACGCGATGTAATTATCACAGCCCTGGACTATATCACATTAAGTTCTAGTATAAAAACAACAAATATATCATAGTATGATTTAGTGTGTACCATGGAATGTTCTGTTGCATAGTTGACTTGGTTTGATTGTTTGATTTATATTGATATATTTCAATGGAGAATTGTATTATAAGGTTCTATAAATTTTCAATGGTTTAAAACATTTGCTGCTATTCCATACCTCAGTCGTTGGGAAAGCCTTTTTGTGCACAATAAAAAAGGTATAACAGAACTCTCTTCGTCAGGTGGGGAAAGAAAAGGGTTCAAACATACCCAAAAGCTGCTTGGGGTCCAGTCCAGGCGTTGTCACTGCACACGATGCAAGTCCCGAGTACAATTCACGACTCCAAGAATCACAATCACACATCACACCAGCACAGGTTACAGTGGGATACTAATAGGAGTGTAGATCTCGGCTCTTTCATCGACACAACGTAGTGTTATCTGGTATAATGGGAAAGAAAGACGATGGTCAGGGTGATGAGGTAAAGGCAAGCCGCTTCCGGCCCTATGTTTTGGTCCTAGACCTTACTGTCATGATGCGTGTATCAATTATGTTGAATGAAATTTGTTTCATTTCTATAATCTTTTTAGGCATTTTTGGTAGTCCTTTTTTTAATATTTCTAACTGAAGTAGTCTTACCTCACCGAAGGTTGACTTACCGGTTGAGGTCTTCATCTGTCAATGTTTTTAACCCATATGTAGACTATCTATGAAGATCTTCCATCCATAACTGAAATATGTTTACTACTACTATGGAGAAGAATGGGGGATATATATGATAAACATGTACAGCACAAGAAATAATGTATTGTAAATCTGAAAGTTTTGGATCCCAAAGAGGGTAGGTTCGTCCACACCAATTATGTACCTCCTTATGGTATAGTGAAAATAGGTACTTCCTTTGTCTAGACGAAACGTAATAGAATAAAATACCGATGAGTAGCTTCTAAAAATGTACTAAAGTCTCTAACTTTGACTATAAATAATTAAAATACTCCTTTTAGTTGTCTTTTGAAACAAGTAGGCTTCTCGGACCTGTATATATTCTTGATCGGGACGTAAGGCAAAATAAATTATGGAACAAAACATATTAAGACCGGAGTAAATTAAATTTCTAACATACACTTTTTGACAGATTTCTATAAAAAAATTCCCATTTATGATTATTGTATTATCAGACAAATACAGCTACCAACAGAACAATTGCCGGAAAACACATTACGCACTGTACACACCAACACAAGCTGTAGTGATCGAATTATGTCATCCACCCGCTTTTCAAATTCACCATCTAAATTTACAAATGCAAGAAAAAAATCTGATAAATACCATTTTTATTGGATATTTTAATACTGATAAGTTCACTTATCTTTTATCGTTCTTAGCTTTTACATTAGTTTAAACTAGATTTCAGATTTAAAACAAAATGTTACTAGATTCATTGAACGTTATTAAACAGTACAACCACGATTAGATTATAATGGCGATAGTAGAATGCACCTGGCGTTCACGATCCTGGAGATAGGCCAGAATAATTGGCTGGGTTGGCTCTACGCCAACGTAAAGTTGGCGGAAATGCCTTGTTGCAGCATCGATGTAACGATTATAACAATGGTTTACAACCTTGTAATGTGGCCATTTCATAATAGCTTTAACGATTTAGTTACTAATTTCAGTACTTATATAGCTGGAATTCTTCCGAAAAGGCAGTGAAATTTATTTTATTCTTTTACATGGGTACATTACTTGATGTCTTGCCATACCTAAAACATGTTTACAGAAATGCCAATTTTATAATGAGTTAAACATATTATAATAATTGTTTTACACCGGAATCTGTTTTGTATTAAATCATTTCCAGAGTGATCGCTTAGTAATATACTAACTATAATTTATTAAATCATTTGCTTAATTGTAACTACTATGTTTATCTATCAGACCTTAGGTATGTTATATTTTATATTAGTATTAGCAACAGATTACACCAAAATTATTATACAAAAGAAATCTATCAAGTTCAAGAGGGTCATCACAAAACAAAAGCAACTCAATAAATTAGTGAATGGAGAAACATTGATGAACTAAATAATATACAGAGTGATTGAAAAGTAAGTTGCAAACCCTCTTAACTTCTTTGTTTCTAGATATATAAAATCTGTTTGCGGCATTCTTACTACCTACGAAGGGCTACACGAATAATAATCTCATTCAAATGTTTTACCCTCAGGGTCAGGAGAGGGATGGGGTCAACTAAAAATGTTCAAATAGCACTTATAGTCTTGGAACATATCATTTTAAAGGTCTTGATTATTATATAACAAATACACTTTTAAGAACAGAGGGGTGGGGGGCAACTCAACATTTTCAAACAGCACTATTAGTCTGGTATCATGTCATTTTAAAAGTATTGGTTAGTCAATAGTAAATACTCTTAAAGAATTTAAATCGGACCACTCTACAAGAAATGGCACGACCAAACGTATAATCTTGAAAAGTAAGTTGCAACCCCCTTAAATTGTTTCTTATTTTAGATATGTGAAATCTGTTTACGGCACTCTTACTAGCTACATAGGTTTACACAATTAATTAAAGTTTTTAAACTTTTGACCCTCAGTTGGAAAAGGGGGTGGAGGGTAACTCAAAATTTTCAAATAGCACTTATAGTCTTGTAACACATCATTGTAAAGGTTTTTAAACCAAGACTTAAATAAACCAGAATATCAATTGGTAACTACATTTATTCAATAACACTTCAAAACATAACAAACGATTGCAATCGAACGTAGCGCAAACATACGCTCAGCAGTTCAGCAATGTTCAGCTCGGCATGTCTATCTCGAATCTTCTGCCAACATACGCTTAGCTGACCAACAATGCTCAACTGAGCATGTCTACCTCGAATCTTCTGCCAACATACACTCAGCTGACCAACAATGCTCAGCTGAGCATGTCTCTCGAATCTTCTGCCAACATACACTGAGCTGACCAACAATGCTCAGCAGTTTATATTTATCTCGATTCTGCCAACATACACTTAGCTGACCAAAAATTCTCAGCAGTTTATATTTATCTCGATTCTGCCAACATACAATTAGTTGACCTAAAATTCTCAGCAGTTTATATTTATCTCGATTCTGCCAACATATACTCAGCTGAACAAAAATGCTCAGCAGTTTATATTTATCTCGATTCTGCCAACATACGCTCAGCTGACCAAACATTCTCAGCAGTTTATATTTATCTCGATTCTGCCAACATACACACAGCTGACCAAAAATTCTCAGCAGTTTATATTTATCTCGATTCTGCCAACATACAATCAGCTGAACAAAAATTCTCAGCAGTTTATATTTTATCTCGATTCTGCCAACATACACTCAGCTGACCAACAATTCTCAGCAGTTTATATTTATCTCGATTCTGCCAACATTACGCTCAGCTGACCAAAAATCGTCAGCAGTTTATATTTATCTCGATTCTGCCAACATACGCTCAGCTGACCAACAATGCTCAGCTGAGCATGTCTATCTCGAATCTTCTGCCAACATACACTCAGCTGACCAACAATTCTCAGCTTACCAACAATGCTCAGCAGTTTATGTTTATCTCGATTCTGACAACATACGCCCAGCTGACCAAAAATTCTCATCGATTTATATTTATCTCGATTCTGCCAACATACAATCAGCTGACAACAATGCTCAGCAGTTTATATTTATCTCGATTCTGCCAACTTACAATCAGCTGACCAAAAATTCTCATCGATTTATATTTATCTCGATTCTGCCAACATACAATCAGCTGACAACAATTCTCAGCAGTTTATATTTATCTCGATTCTGCCAACATAATCTCAGCTGACCAACATTGTTCAGCTGAGCATGTCTATCTCGAATCTTCTGCCAACATACACTCAGCTGCCCAAAAATTCTCAGCAGTTTATATTTACCTCGATTCTGGCAACATACACTCAGCTGACCAAAAAATTCTCAGCAGTTTATATTTATCTCGATTCTGCCAACATATACTCAGCTGAACAAAAATGCTCAGCAGTTTATATTTATCTCGATTCTGCCAACATACAATCAGCTGAACAAAAATTCTCAGCAGTTTATATTTATCTCGATTCTGCCAACATACACTCAGCTGACCAACAATTCTCAGCAGTTTATATTTATCTCGATTCTGCCAACATACGCTCAGCTGACCAAAAATCGTCAGCAGTTTATATTTATCTCGATTCTGCCAACATACGCTCAGCTGACCAACAATGCTCAGCTGAGCATGTCTATCTCGAATCTTCTGCCAACATACACTCAGCTGACCAACAATTCTCAGCTTACCAACAATGCTCAGCAGTTTATGTTTATCTCGATTCTGACAACATACGCCCAGCTGACCAAAAATTCTCAGCAGTTTATATTTATCTCGATTCTGCCAACATACACTCAGCTGACCAACAATTCTCAGCAGTTTATATTTATCTCGATTCTGCCAACATACGCTCAGCTGACCAAAAATCGTCAGCAGTTTATATTTATCTCGATTCTGCCAACATACGCTCAGCTGACCAACAATGCTCAGCTGAGCATGTCTATCTCGAATCTTCTGCCAACATACACTCAGCTGACCAACAATTCTCAGCTTACCAACAATGCTCAGCAGTTTATGTTTATCTCGATTCTGACAACATACGCCCAGCTGACCAAAAATTCTCATCGATTTATATTTATCTCGATTCTGCCAACATACAATCAGCTGACAACAATGCTCAGCAGTTTATATTTATCTCGATTCTGCCAACTTACAATCAGCTGACCAAAAATTCTCATCGATTTATATTTATCTCGATTCTGCCAACATACAATCAGCTGACAACAATTCTCAGCAGTTTATATTTATCTCGATTCTGCCAACATAATCTCAGCTGACCAACATTGTTCAGCTGAGCATGTCTATCTCGAATCTTCTGCCAACATACACTCAGCTGCCCAAAAATTCTCAGCAGTTTATATTTACCTCGATTCTGGCAACATACACTCAGCTGACCAAAAAATTCTCAGCAGTTTATATTTATCTCGATTCTGCCAACATATACTCAGCTGAACAAAAATGCTCAGCAGTTTATATTTATCTCGATTCTGCCAACATACAATCAGCTGACCAAAAATTCTCAGCAGTTTATATTTATCTCGATTCTGCCAACATACACTCAGCTGACCAACAATTCTCAGCAGTTTATATTTATGTCGATTATGCCAACATACGCTCAGCTGACCAACAATGCTCAGCTGAGCATGTCTATCTCGAATCTTCTGCCAACATACACTCAGCTGACCAACAATTCTCAGCTTACCAACAATGCTCAGCAGTTTATGTTTATCTCGATTCTGACAACATACGCCCAGCTGACCACCAATGCTCAGCAGTTTATATTTATCTCGATTCTGCCATCATACATTCAGCTGACCAACAATGCTCAGCAGTTTATATTTATCTCGATTCTGCCAACATACGCTCAGCTGACCAACAACTCTCAGGTGTGTATATACCTGTCTCGATTCATTCTACAACAGGAGTTACTGAACTACACATTAAAACGTTAAGATTGGGGTGTTATCCTAATAATAACATACTTACGTCATACTCTGAATTGAAAACTACAACTAAACCCAGTAGGAACTCAATATTTGGTAACTAATTCATTCAAACCTTTCAAGCGAACTGTTACAAAATTGGGAAACTGATTGCATAGAAGCATTGCATAAGTGAAAAATTAGATAAACAAGAAGGTATTAGTTTGCCCAACTACTCCCTCCGTAATACGAAAATATTGATCTGCAATTGCCCAAATAAGTGTTATCCTAATTTATTTTACATTATTTGTTAAATGAAGTATTATTATCTACGTTATGAATCACAACAATGCTAAGTTACGTTTGGGGCTGCAATTTCGTGTAGAGTGGACCGATTTAAATTCTTTTAGTTTATTTTTATTGCATAATCAAGACATTTAAAATTATATTTTACAAGGCTATAAGTGCTATGTACCCTTTTAATTCCTCTTCCAACGCCAGCAGCGATGGACTTAGAAAGAAAGCGGAGTGTAGTTGTGATTCTAATGTTCCCGAACATAAGGCGTTAACTCATCACTTAATACCCCATCAACGGAGTGGGGAGAGAGGCATCAAGTTCACTTCAAGGCAGTCTGACAATGATTCAGTACCACCTGCCACACCACAGGAAGTGGCCAAACTCTAAATTTTTCCATTATCCAATTTATAGCATTGGATGGGTTATCCATTGTATAACTAGTACAATCAAAGGTTTCAAGCATATAAGTAAAGTAAACTAATATAAGATTTGAAAATCATTACGAATTCATTAAAAACTAATTTAGGTTAATAGCATTACGTAACATGCAAGTGATATTTGATTTCACTAATATTTTATGTTCTTAATTTATTAATTCTAACCAACACCCGTATAAAATATGACTTCGAACATGAAGTAAACCATTAAAAGATTTTAGTTGAGTATTAGGCGGTAATTAATACAAAGCATAATGCTATATAAAAACAAAATATAATATAAAACTGGATGGGGGATAACGAAAACAATAATAAACTATTATATAGAGAATATTACGTAAAGGTTGTAATACTAAACAGCGTATATTATACGCCTATTACTCGATGCACTGGATATATTTCATGTTTGCCTATAATATGCATTATATCTCAAAATAATATTCAAGTTTTTATTGAAGCTTCATTTCTATGCAGGCAACATCGAGTTCAGTAATGGCGCATTTCTTTTCATTAGAGTCGGATGATTGTTTTATAGTAAACATTTCTAAATTGGTCTTGTGGATAACCAAGACGGTAGCGAAAGATCTCAGAATAGTTTGTAAACAATCTAAATACCGGTACTTAATTTTTAAATGTGAAATAGTGACACATGTAGGTGCAGACTTCAATTGTTGCATGCAGCCTCAGCGAAGACTGCTACGTGACACATTGTGTAGTGTATTCCTACTTTGTAGATAAAAACATATTTTAAACATAAGTCAGAAATATATTTTGCAATATTTATCGTCAAATCGTCACCACTTTCGTTAAAAAATATTGTAACCCGTAATAGGCAAAAATATTTAAAACTGTAGGGAATGGGGAGAGTTACAGAAGGTGAGGATTTTAGTGCGCACAGATTGGACATCCTGCAATCACAGCTGATGAGTGTTGGGAGTGCCATGCGGATTGCGTCGACAGCGCCGTACTTTACTCAATCACCAACAGTTTAACCACTGACCAATGTCAATTCCTCGGCGAGAAAAGTCCTTTACCAAAATGAACAAGTAATCACAAGAACCATTTCATTTATTATCAAATCCTGAGCGGAATTGTTAGTTTTAAATTTACTTTGAATAAACATTTGTACTTACATTCTAAGTAAGTTTGGGGAAGATGGAAACATTTTTCTCAGTAACTGCGGTATTCACTTCAATACTGAAGAGAATACGAATATATTAAGATCATAATAATAATATAATACGAATATATTTGGTAATATAATCTTTAATGGGAAAATGGTTGATTTTACGGACAAGAGAGACTGGAAAGTGTTCTTGTTGGCATTGTGGTACTACAGATGGAATTCACAGAGAAATTAAAGTTTTATTTGCGTTTGCAGCAATATTACACATGCTTAATGACGGGAAAATTGTTCTTTTCTCACTAATTCTTTTGTAATAATACTTCAAATATTAACAAGGATCATATTATTGTTTTAAATTAAGATAAATTATTTCTCAAGTCTTAAAAGATGCGGCTAATTACTGTGACAGATTTGAAGGCCGTTTTAGTGCATTACTATAATGTAAGGATTTTGTTTCAATATGATCTATAGTATGGCTAATTTCGGATTGGTAATGTAAAAGTATTGGGAATCGGTAATTTGAAACTTTTACAATCATTTAACTGATAAAACGTAACAGTTCAAAAGGTTCCAGTTCCGTTATTAGAGCCGGTCACCGAGTAGTCCAGAGCGCCGGACTTTAAATCTCAGTTAGAGTTAGCGTAGTCTCAAATCCTGTCTGTAACTGTTGCTCTTTTTGTTACTACTTTGTATTGCACCGCCATTCCCTCTTGTTGTGTTTCATAAGGTCCTCAAACAGGCCAGTGGCGCATGAGGACAGGGTAGAATAATGCTGAAAAGACAATTTATTGGCCTTTTTATTTGAAAGAAATAAGTAAAAGAAACAATTTTAAAGTTAGCGCACAATAATGTGAGTTTCAGTATAAGTTAAACATATAAATTCGCCTTTGGCTCGAGTGAGTGAGTAGTTATAAAACATGCCACATGAATTATCGCTTGCATTCTACATCTATGAATGTATTACTGATTTAAATTGAATATTAACTCAGGGATCAGCGCATGAATAAATATGTCAAGTTTTGGGACGATTGTTTCCCATCAAAAACGCCAAGCCTATTTTTTCACCTTCAGGAAACGAATGTAATTTGTTAACACATGAACCGAAGAATACCTACAGTGTGAATATAAGTCAGGTTTCATTTGATAATTTTTAATATTTATTGTTTCACCCAAAAAACTATTGGATTTTAGGGGCAAGTCAAAAATTCCAACTATGAACCCCACTCAAAACACATTGTGAAGAGCATAAACAATCTTAAAGAATGGTGAAAACCAGAGATCACTCTTTTACTCATCCAAAATAATAGGTCATCAAAATTTTTATTTAGTCTTTACACTAACGTTTACTTATTTTAAAACCTTATCTTTTGTGAAGCCGGTAAAAATTAAAATTGCACTTGTGGAATACACACTAATGCCCCAAAAATCTATTTTTATATTATTACATGTATATATTTTAAAACAGTTCTATAATACCCAACCTTATTTACCAAAATTAAAGTTATTTATCATTATCTTTACCTAGAACAGAATTATTTATTAAGATATTCAGTTAAGTAAAATATTTGAGTATATATTTGAGTTGAGCTAAGTGGTTAAGTACCTAATTATTATAACAAACACAAACTGATGTTCACAGGAAGCAGCACCTTTCATGTGTAGGCACGTCTCTTCTCCAATACCTTATGTACTTTAAGTTTATGTTCTAGACAAATACTAAAAGTTTTCCTATACAAATACTCAGAATTAACAGGTATATTTTCTGTAATATTCTGGTTTACAGTTTCTAATTTTGTACACCAAGTATGCCCAAATTCACATTTCAGAACTTTATAAAAGTTTAATATTATATAAAATATCGTAAATCAGTAACGTATCCATTCCACATTTGAAAATGTTAATTTAAAACTGTATTAACTGGCTGAACGTTACGGAATAGTATCTTTTGAGGGAAGTTATTTATGTGTGTCTGCCTCTCTGTCTATATGCATTTATATCTGCATGATATCTCAAAAACGAAATGATTTTTAATTTTGCATTAAACTTCATTTCAATACTTCATTAAGTACACAACTGAGTTGGACGATGGTGAATGTCATTCCATGGAATTTGGCTAAGCATCAGCTAATACTTTTACATTCATCTTATGGGCACCCATAATGGAAATGAGAAAATACCAGAATAAATAAATTTTTAAACGAGCTAAGTGCAATCTAATGAGGACATGCTACATATTAATACGAGTAGCTTATCCATGCAGTGAATAGAAACCATTATAAAGCAGAATACATGTTAAAAGTATGTAATAAGATTTACTTTCAGCGCAATATTCCTTTATGGTACCCTCCCTACCAGACTGGTGTATTTTATTATTTAAGTACTACTATTAAAACTGAAAGTATAAAAAATTAGAATGCTTCATGTGGAAAGATGTCTTGAAGGAGATATTATTTGTACACTTTTAAGTTTTAATGACATTTCCTAATGGACAAAAATGAGCTTTCTGATGGTGCATATCTAGCCTAGGAATTTGGCAGAGCTTTATTGTTGCGTATCACTTAGTAGACTGATAAAAATTCTCTTTTGTCTGCCAGGGAATGATACAGTACTCTGAGGTTCACATGTGTGTGGTAGTGGCCATTTTATCCCAAAATTCAAAATTAACGTGAATAGATCGTCCGTTGTATTTTCATTGCATTATTTGAACCAATGATTTCGCGCGTGGACTGGTTTGAACTCTGTAGTTCATATTATTTTTTTAGTTTCAGTATATTAACAATTATTTATTACTTTAAAATACAAACCACACATCACTGTAAGCCCTGATTATACATTTAACTAACTTGTTTATAGTTTTCATAAATAAAACGATAAATTTTATGACTTTGGAATTTAGATCATTTTAAAAATTCAGCATCTTAAAATGTGAACCGGTAAAAAGGCAAATTACATTTAAATTCATAATTAATTGTTTGATAGATATCTGATAAACCCTAATGCTACTTTAATATTATAATGTTACGATTATTATTGCTATTATTATCATGAAGATGTTTATAACACTGGGTATCACAGAAAGTTTTCTATCAACATATTCATGTATTATTCTAGGATCAAAGAAAATCAAAACATTATCTTTAATCTTTCTAAACTCAATAATTACTCAAAAATCCTCTATTTTGTTTCTATATTATCAATTTTTATTTTGAAAACGGCTTCTCGGTTGAAATGTAGTAAAGTTGTTGTTCATTCAACCCTAACATAATTGTACGCTTAGATTAAATAACAATGCAATTATTGATAAAACGATGTTCAATAAAGCATGAACAACAAGCAGCCTTTTGCGTCATTGTGAGAGGAACAGTGGCTGGCGTATTTTTTGGGTACAATGAAAGAAAAGAGGAAAAGAAAAGAAAAGAGAAATTCCGGCTTTCTTCTCTTCCTTTCATTCTTATCCTTGACTTTATTGCACATAATTAGCTTCAGGACTCTCCTCCTCACACTCTTAACCTATTTAGAAGACTAACAGATGAACATGATTAATCCTTTGAGAGTTCAACGTAAATATTGAAAATAAAATGAAATTCAAATTTTTAAATTAAAATAATTGATTGTTTTCATGAAATTAATAACATTTTGTAAAAAATTAAGAACATGGACGATTTAGTGCGTGTAGTCCAGTCCTAAAAAAACATAACGAATGCTGTGTAGAAATATCACGAGAAAAATGACACCTACTAAAGCAAATTATTAGGGTATAATTTATCACACAAAATATTAAATTTTGCATTTAATAAGCAAATGTTTAGTCCCTTTGAATTGTTTACAAGTGTTTACCTTAAACATGTTGTTTGTATAACAGAAACAGTAAAAAGAATTCAAAAGTTTAGAAATTATACAGTAAGATGTTACATAGACATTTTTTACAATCGGAACTTTAGCGGTAATGTTTATTAGTTGTAAATGGGGGTGAAGAGGATCCCACTATTGTTCGGGCCGATTATTCGGAGACAGGTGGTGACCAGCCACCTGAAGCCACCTGACAGGTTCATCCTGCGGGTCCCCTATCAGAGAGGGCAAGTGAATGTACAACGTTTTAATGGACTTAGTAAGCATTAGTAAGGGTAAGAGACAGTTCATGACAGAGGCCTTGCAGGCCTCACAACGTTCTTGGTAAGGTAACTGTGAGCGATTGGGACGAGAACGACATCTTTAGAAGAGTAAGTGTAGACCGGTACAGTCATAATAAATACTTGCCTTATTTAAAAAATATAATATCCTATAAATAACAGAGTAGATAAATAATGTGTTTGTTTATTAAGCGCTCCCTTGATTGCTATTTGTATAAAATTCCTTTCTTTGGTAATAATATTGTTTTGTTTGCCCCTCCTCGTGCGATAAAACCAAATCGTAAAACGGATTGCACATACGCGTAATAAACTGTGTTTATCTCGTTATGTTTTTGGATGTTTTCTAAGTGATAAAATATTTACATTTATTTTCTTAGTTTGAGATTTATTAACATGTGCCCCATTTGAGTTTTATATAAATAAATACACCTAGTTTCTGGTCCGCCCTCTCCATCAGATGGCAATTGCAGGTAGTATTTTCAGTTTACGCTGCTAAGTACTAAAAAACAAAACATTTTAATTTTAATCTTAAAAAAAAAAAAATATTGAATTTATCGATCCAATTTTTCTATAAATTTGTGCGGTGTAAAGGGGAAACCAAATTCTGTGCAAAATACCAATGTAAGGTTTTTAATAAAACTAATGAAATAAAGTATTTAGTGTTTTTTGGATAGTGAAGTAAATTGCGGAGTCTAAATCAGTAAACCTAAAACTAAAATAAACAATGCTCTTAGTTATTTTAAATTTTTGAGGGATTTTTGTAACGAAAGAGTATTGCATATGTAATATTTTTCTCTAATTCAAAGTAGCATAGAATAAATGCTATATAGTGTAGTATTTTGGGTTATACCTACGAATACTTTTAAATCCAATAAACGTACAGCAAAAGAATCTAATTAGACTAATATCATATTATAAGAGGTTTAAACATTCTTGGCCTTTATTTATAAAACATTGAATTTTCCCTGTAAAATGTACCTTTGTTCTTAAGGTGCGAAAGCGTTTGTTTTACTCTAGGAGTAGAAACCTTCCTATTAATGATTATATTGAAATATACAGGTATAAATTGAAATATGCTAACCACTTTGAAACTTCCCAGCTTATGAACATACAGTTTTATAGTAAATTTTTTTAACAAAATCATGTCTATTTTAATTTTCAGGCTGACCAACTAAACCTATAAATAGCTTAAAGTAACTAAATTAGCATTTAATTACACAATTTGTCTAATAAATTTATAGCAATAGAAGATTACACAAAATCACATAACAACATTTTAACAAAAGTAAATATGTTAGTTTAATTTTAATATCAGAAAATCAAAGACTAGCTAGAAACAAAATTTTGTTTGCTAAGAAATTAGAAATGTGGTTATTAGAACTAGAATAACTTAATTTCGTACTAAAATGAATTAAATAGCTTTTTCGTAAAAATTTCTGATGTTCTCCTATTTCCAGCAAATTTAGAAAGTTTTCCGTTCTAAATAAGGCCATCTTATTTTATTTATTTTTTGGATCATAACAAGACCATTGTGTTGTAATTTAATGTAATATATATTTCCTGATTATAAAACATTGACATTAAGCATGTAAATATAAATAAATCATTTTTACCAATATTTTTTATTTTCAAAATTTAAAGAGTAATTCCTAACAGGTTTTACTCTTGCTACATAATTTGCTATATTAAAAATATAGATTTAGCGCTACGTGTTGAGGCATACCATTTCGACAATTGAATTAAATTTAACCACAAAATGATATTGAAATTTAGATGGAAGCCTTTTTGATAGCTTCAACATACATTACTAATTACTAGTTATTATTACAAATCATTCCCAGGTAATAGATTTTGGACACAAACGGTTCACATTTTGTACCAATAAATTAACTGAGAATAATAGCCGTTGACAATAGCGGTATATTCAGTAAAAGGTCAATAGAGTTATTAAAATCTACGACTGCACAATAGCAAACCCCGACATTAAAAGCACGTTTGTCCCTTTTGTTTTTGTTATTTACGTGCCATCTGCGACCAACGGGCTAGCCCTCGCCCTTAGCCAGATTCGTAAAACATCTATGATTTTATTAACTTTTAAATGCCACAACGAGTTTCTTTCTTTTTGAGTTTCTATGACCTTATGACTTGTTCTGTTGTAAGAAATTAAATTACTTTATATATATGTTATGACCAATTTCTATCGAACAATAAACAATTTGTAAACTTTGTAAAGTTTTGAAAATTAATACTATGACATTACATAGTTTCTTAAAGATGGCTGCAGTTATGTTATTTATTCAATCATAATGTCATAGGGTTAAAATATTTGATACTAATATTTTCAAACTTTCTGTATTTTGTTATGTAACTGGTATCAACATTTTCAGATATATTATAAAGTTAATGTTATTGAGAAAAGAAAAGGAAAGGTCAAATTTAAAATTAATCAAGAAAAAATATAGGAATCAGATGCCTTAATACTTGCATGCAGTCTTTCTCTATTTGTATGCTTTTTTTAGTCCTTATGTACCTATATTTATTCAGTCATAATGTAGGATTAAAATATTTGATATTATTAATTTAAACTTTCTGTAGATAATTTCGTTATTGTTATATACATTGTCAGATATGCTACGAAGTTATTTAATAACATCTATGTGATTGTGAAAAGACAAAGAAAGGTTAATTATAAAATTGAGAAAAAATTTAGAAATCCAACCGTTCTCTATTTGTATGCTACTGTTGTATTGTACCTATATTCATATAGCGACATGAGGACAACTTATTTATACACATTCCACATTCATATATATATATATATATATATATATATATATATATATATATATATATATATATATATAATAAATTAACCTTTGAACACGTAGAAGTACGTCATGAATACAAATTTGTTCGAAATCAAAAGATCGTATATAAATAAAATACAACACTTATTTTGCCCCCACCCCCAACATTAAGCATTTAAACAAAATTTTATAAATTAGAAAACGGTTTAAAAAGGGATACGAATGGAACAATTAATTGTAAACGACATTCACGGTTCAGAGTTTCAGTCATGGTCCGTGACCACAGTGACAGAGCTGTTCCACTAATTTCTTTATTAAATTTACTGTGTCCTGTTGTTTACAACCAGTATTGTTGGCTGCGCATCAGAGATTTTTTTCCGAAACGGAACTAACGTTTCGACACACTTTCTGCACACTCTGTAATGGTGCTTGTAAAGTGACATTGTAGCATCATAGGCTAATTTATAATAATTTGTATTATTTGTTTATAACAATTGAACATTCAAATTTTGTATTATTATTGTATTCCGTATAACATTTGTTCACAGTACACAGAACATTAATTTAACAATAAACGTAATTTTAATAGTAACAATGAAATTACGTTATATTAGCATGTAAATATAAAACTGAATATAAATATAATTCATAATTTGAAGTCAGGATAGAAAGCCCGAGAATATTTTCAACCAAATCATATCCTAAGCGATCCATCTAAAAGAGAGTATATCGTTTTGCTATCACCCGGATTGTTAGTTACAGGGGCCCCCGTGATGCTGACCACCGTGTAGCTGCTTGTCACTCGGATGCTCAGAAGACTGCCGGTATTTAGTGGCTTTTACCTCAGCTCACTTAGACGAGCTGTCCGGTAGATCCTGCGTCCCAATGTAACACACTCCGGTGCGAGAAAACCCAAACACTTTCGTGCAGGAATATTATTATCATTTTGAATTGTTCCGGTTCTCCATCTCCTTGCTGCCAACGGGCTCTTCTTCTAAGAGGGGTTTCACACCTGCAGGAGGGCTGCCTACATACTCGAAGAAGTTCGGGCTTGTGATAGTGAGTTTTTCGTAGCCTCCAGACATCCGATTGGTCCATGAGTCCGACAGGATTGTTCCCTCCTTTACTGTCAGAGTTGCTCATCAGGCCACTTTTGCATGATCACGCCGCAGCGTCCTGTCGTATATGTCGTATAAAGGTTACTTTTGCCGTGGGTACGAGGTCTGAGGCATCGATGCGGTCGCCGCTCGAACCATTACCTTGTACTAATGCATTTGTTTATCACCTTCAGGAATTAAAATTCAAGTTAAAATAGAGAATATCCATTTCTTCTAATGTAGCCTTTGCAATGATAACTATAAGTTACCACTGCCAAATAAATCCCAAGGACAGCCTCTTTATGTTTATAATAAGGTTTTATGTTTTCATAACTATTACTTGTTTCTTTTTTCTCTAACTTAGTTTAAACTATGGTTAATTATAATTGTCTTTTGCATTTCATCGCTAGAAATTATTATATATGAAATAATAATCTGATAGTAATGTATATCTTGTGTTAATTATTTCAACTGTTACAGTTGGTGATTTATATCTAAATAATAAATAAATAAAACATTAATTAAAGATTTTTTTATCCAGGACAAAGAGTTTATCACTAATTTTATATATTTTTTATTTTATTAAGTTAAATGAAAATTTTAACTCAAGATCGAATGTTTACTCTACCAGGTACACAAGGCGTTGAATATAATGTAATTTCAACTTTAATTCCTTAATAATTAAAGTATCAGTTTATGTTAGTAATGTATATAACAATAATAATAATAATTCCTATAACTTATTAGACAACAAATCGGTATGTAATAAATCGTTCAAACGGAATTTTTAAGAATCAGACAGAACGTATTAAAAGTCTTACTAAAAAATCCAGAAAAGTAATTTTATCTCGAATATAGCTATGTCAAGTAATAATATGTTACGTGATGTTACTCAGTGTGCTTACAAATATTTTACTGTTTTTCTCGTAGTTACCATGGTTACCCGTAAAGACCAAAGTAAAACATATTAGTTTTTTTATTTATATCTTTAATTTTAAACATATAACTCGAAATCAAACACGTTGGAACAACAGGTCTTATATAGTAAGTCTGTGGGACCTATCAAGAGTTGTCTCATGGCCGGACAGTGTAAGTCAGATTAACGAGCACGTATTTACAGTTAACAACAGTTTAACAACATGTACAGTTAACATATATTTAACAGAGAGGGCACGTATTTGTTTCTCAAATTTTAGGTCCTAAATTTAATGTATTTCGAAGAACAGAACCCGATGCAGTACCAAATATAGAGAGTAAAATACAAACACGCAAAATGTTTCGCACACGTTACCACTCTTCATTGTGCTGTTACCTAGCTTTTCTCAGTTTCAGTTTCTGGAAATGTATATAAAAATTCTCTGTATACAAAACTAATGCCTGTCTTTGTGTTTATTATGGCTGTTTTTCGAATGAAAATGTCAATATTTGTTACAGAGCCCTTTAGTGTAGATATAATATTTATGCGTTATTAAAATCATTTAAACAAATAAAATTGAAGTCGTTGCAGCAATTAGTTTGCAATTTCCCTCACAACTTCTTCAAGAAACTTTTTTAATTTAGATTTTGTTTAAAGATGCACTGTGTATTTATATTTCAAAGTCCATGTATTGTAATAAGTTACAAATACGATACAACACAAGTAAAAGAAAAATATAAAATGAGCAGTGTAGCAATATTTGTAAAGCTTCTAAGTGGAAATTTCTAGCGGCGTTGTCAGATGAAAGAGAAAAAGTCATTATGCATTCCTACTATTTGTGTTTCTGTACATAACGAATAAAAAAATATATTCAAATAACAGCCCTCTGATTAATGTGAATTTTAATCTACACCAACATTATCATTTGATACAAATTTCATTCATATATCAGTAATGAAAAATACATATCCAAATTATAAGTATTTTTTATCTCAAACTCCTAAATAGCTGTAACGTTAAGTTAATAAATACATTAATGTATTTTTTTTTATTTTACTCCATTTTTAGAGACAACATTTCTTTCCACGGATACGCAATTTAAAGCTGGTCAGTTTAAGTAATTGTATTGTTATACTAGTTAGTTTAACCCACAATAGCCAATACTTCAAAGTGTGATTACCAAACAACAATGTAAATACTGTGAATACTAGGCTACTGAAACCCTAAGCCTTGGAAATTTTAAATTGACCATTTGCCTATCACGTTTCGTTTAATCACTACTTCGATCTTTCTGTAAAATGCTCTTAGAAGTTCCAGGCTTTCACAGATCCTGGATCTTCTAAGTGGCGTGGAAGGTCAGATTAATGTGGTAAAGTGTTAAATAGTGAGTGATTTAGGATTTTATCTGTTATTTATTCTGCAGAGTATCTTCCGAGGGAAAGTCGTTTCCAAAGAACACTATGGTTCAGGATGCTTGGGGACATACCAGTGTACTGTAATACATTCATGATATATTTTACTCCATTAAAGATTCCAAAATATTTTGACCTGATTCAGTGGAACGAGTAAATGTTAGCTATGGCAATGTCAGTCAATGTTTCCGAGACATAATAATTTCACACAACTTTCTGCCGTAAATCCTATTTTTAGCAGTGGTACAACTCTTAGTCATCACTAACTTTGTAAGATCTTTATTTTATGAATTTATGAATAAGATAAGAAGGAAATTGTAATAGATATAACTAATGTGAAGAACTTTCAAAAATTAAGTGTAACACTTCCTTGTAACACTTTTGCTGAAAATTATTTCTATAAAAGTATTCTTTTACAAGAAGAGATTGCGTGATGTCATATTTTTTCCAGTAATTAAACCTCACCTAGATTACGGTACCGAACAGTAAAAAGTTTAAAAAGTCACTGACCAGGCATTCCTGGTCCTACGTGAGACCAACCTTGGTGCAACACTGAGAAATGTAATATTCTTCTGATGTAAAGCTTCTCTAGAAATCTATGAAAAATAACGTTTATCAATCATGATCTTGTTGAGCAATATTGGTTTGGAGCGTAACTCAGCAAGATAGATGAACATTTGTTATGGGTACCTGTTACAAGGGTTGTCATTGCCATTCAAGATTTTCCAGCATATAGGTTACTTTTTAGAGCCGGTTTCGGTAGATGTAAATTCTTATCAGTTTTCTAAATATATTTTTTATGGGTTTAAGATGTCGTGCACCTCTAGATCTCATATGGTTTAGCCTGTGTTAGTAAACCCTTAATCAAAGATCTTTCGAAAAATATTCTCTTTCATTTATAGATTTTGATTACAGTTTAGTTCAAACTAAAGGCACCTATCTGGGCTGTACTTAGAAAATAATGAAATTAATAAATTTATTAAATTAGTTTGATGTAAAATATTTTCTGGGATAAAAGTCAATGCCTTGAGATTTGTTACTCAAAACTGACATTTGGAAAATAAATAAAATACGTTCTCTCTTACTGTTGTAGTCCCCGTTTATGTTTTTAGATGTGAGGCTTTATATTATAAATCGAAGTATCACTGTTGCATTTATCGTTAGCCTAATCAGCTATGTTAGGCTTATTGTCAGAATATAATTTGATCACATCATTTGATGAAGTAAAACAATGAAAGTATAGTTAACAGTGCTTTGTAGTTTGTATAATACGATCTATTTATTTGTTTATTGATTTTTCATCTCTACATATAGAATAGGTACTACAAAACCTTTTCAGGTAATACAATTTTATGTTTTAACATCTGACTTTCTATCTTGCATAACTGCAACAACACCGAAATCTGCCTCAGTGCTTTACATGAGTAAGACTTTTTTCGGTAAGATTTACTTTTAATCGACTATTAATTGTGTCATTCAGTTTGTTTAAATACATTTTAACCCCCTGAAACTAAAGGCAGTGAACCAAATACTTTATTAGTCTTCTTCTAATATTATATAAATTTCGGTTATATTAAATATGAGGTGATAACAGTCTCTTATTAGAAAAAAATAAATATGTTTGACAAAAAGTGTTGTATAATATGTTATTGAACAAAATAAAGTCAGAAAAATTTGACATAGAATATTTAATTTTTAACGGTGGTTGCATTATAATGTATAAAATATTGAAAGAATTGATTTTAAGGTCAACAGCAGTTTGATTAATGACTGGAAGGTTAACCCTCGGTCTTGTGGCCAGGGTGTCAATAGTGAAGGACGACTTCATCATTAATCAGGAAGATAAATTATTTGCCGATATCACGACTTATTAGAGCCATTTCCACAAATTAAGTTATACCTACCATATAATACAAGGTAGGAGTACGCCACACCACGTGTCATGCAACGGGGTTCACTCAGGTAACATGTGAACTTTCAATAGCTATTTACGAGTGTATATAATGTGATTTTCTAATTGCCATAAAGGTTACCCATAAGGTAAATGTACAAATTTTCGCTAAAAACACAGCAAATCCCATTAAGTAAGAGTGGCTCTCATCGGACTCGGACTCGATATTGATTATGTAGGATTGAAGCGAAAATGCTTTGTTATTGCCAATTTAGTAGAAAGAAAACAATTTACATGTGAAATGCTTTTTACGTACGAACATTGGAAACTAATTTAGACGTTTAATATATACCGGTATTTAAAACTATGCATGGCCAATACAATTATTTATTAGCTTACGAAAATTCATGTTTGATAAGATACAGAGAAGTCAGTTTTAACTATCACGAAACCGTAATAAATACTGGACATAAGTTACCCAATGTGATATGAACAGTTAAAAATGTTGCATGTGAAAAGTCAATGAAAAAAAGAGACAAATTTTTATATTTCAATTAGGAAAGAAAAAAAAACTAAGATGTAAAAAAGATAAAGTGATTAAATATATTCTATTTGTTTTAAAAGAAATGTACATGTAAAATATTATCAGTAGGTAAAAATCCTTATGAAAGAAGTGATTTACAAAAGAAATTTGCCTTTTGGTTTCTTCACACAGCACTCAGAAATTCCTTTAACCGTAAATATTGTCTTTATTATTCTAAATAGTATTCATGTATACTGGGTATTACATTTATTATGTAATAACAAATACTGTTCAATATGAAAAATTATACGTGTAATTTTGTATGTAGCAAACTTATATTAAACTATACTCTTGTCGTTAGGTTTTATTACTTTTGATAATATAAATATGTATTGAATAATAATTATTATTCTAATGTTGTAGTAAAAAGCTAATTTTCTACACTCATGCGACGTGTAAACATTATACGTACTCGTGTTTAAATTACTTTTTTGCGATAAGTCGTAAGACTAATGTAGACATAAGATACACTTTGTAATGAACACTTTGACATGATCTAGAGTTATTCAGGAGAATCTCTACGGTGTAAAAACTGATTAGCCTCTCATCACAACCTGGTGGTCCTTAAGTGTAGGTTAATGGGTTAATTGCGAGTCACGGCTCTCGTCCTCAAAAGATAACAACAGCTCGTTAGATAAAGTTACAGTTTATGTATGCTGTTGAGATCTATATTAAACTGATTGAACAATTTAAAACTCATTAAATGGGCTTGAGTTGTCATAAAATCTATACAATTTTATTTAGGACAATTTATGTATGCAGATTAAGGTTTAAGAAAGGTCTTATTAATGCTGTGAAAGTAATAACTTACTACTAAATATTGAATTTTTAGTTCTCAAACGTATAAAGATTAAAATAGTGAACATTGTTTACTGTTTAGTATTTACTCCTCGCAATGCAGGTGAGATATTCTACAACATTTTATAATAAAAACTACAGATTTATATCCTCAAAAAATTTACTAATTTCGATGACACTGCGAAAATAAATTTAAATTATAAATAACAGTTAACAGTTGTTTTAATGTACAGAAAAACGTCTAAACTGTTTCCTTTACAATTTATATGCGTAATACAACATTTTCTATTATTCCATTAACAAGCCAAAGTAGTTGTCGTATGTCCTTACACCCCTCCCAATCGCTCCACGAAAAGAAAGTCTCAAAATGTATTTAACTTACTCTATAATGAATTAGGAACTAAAATTTCGTTTACTCTTAGACGTGTTATTAGTGTATTACAATGAAAATGTAATTTCTGGTATTAACACTCGATTACACACATATAAGCTAGAGTAACGTAAAATCCCGAATACACGCAACTAGGATTATATAGCCTGTACTATACTCCTTGTTGTAAGATAGCTATGCCCCAAAGGTTTAAAAACTCCACGTGCTGTAGCTCACTCAAGTGTTTATGGTTCCATTAGAAAAATACTTTTTATTTCGTTACCTTTTATTTGGCTCCGAAAGAACGCACATTATAAGTTACAAAACATATTAAACTACCTTAATTTTCAGTATCACAATTAAGATTTGTAAGATTTGCTTACAACACGTTTTTATTTCTTAAATTTGACAACTTTTATGGATTAAAACCAACATTATATGACAAATATACAGGAAAACGAATTAAGAGGTAGGACGGTTAGTATGAATAATAATGTATTTTTTGTGTATCATAAATGCGATTAAGATTTTTTTTATGAACTCCGATTTTGTGTGAGCCAATATTATTTAGGTGTAACAAAATGTACAATGAACTAAGTAAAATCCAATTTTTAACCAATAAAACCTATTGGTTATTATATCCTACTAAAGAAATCATGTCATTGCTTAATGATAACTCATAAACACTGGACTCTGGTATGTATAAAAGTAACGTACTCTTATATAAAGTGGAAGGAACAGTATACACCACTAGGAAGTAAAACTTATTTTAATGTTCCAAACTGAAGTTTTCACACGTGACAATGACATGGTTATCTCTCAAGAGATCTCCATCCGTTACATCCTGACTCTAACTCCCTTTACACTCCAGTCTAACTCATCTTCATGTCGCAGATACTTAGCAAAATATATGAACTTACATAAATGTTTCTAAACTGAAAAGCTCACACGTGACATCTCCTGGTACGATGAATGACGTAGTTTATCTCTCCAGAGACCTCCAACCCTTTCAACCTGACCTCGACTCCCTTTACACTCAGTCTAGCTTATCTTCATGTCGCAGATACTTAGCAAGATATATAAACTTATATAAATGTTCTACACTGAAAATCTCACACGTGACATCTCCTGGTACGCATGAATGACGTAGTTATCTCTCCAGAGACCTCCAACCCTTTCAACCTGACCTCGACTCCCTTTACACTCAGTCTAGCTTATCTTCATGTCGCAGATACTTAGCAAGATATATAAACTTATATAAATGTTCTAAACTGAAAATCTCACACGTGACATCTCCTGGTACGGTAAATGACCTAGTTACCTATCCAGAGACCTCCAACCCTTCCAACCTGATTTCGACTCCCTTTACACTCAGTCTAACTTATCTTCATGTCGCAGATACTTAGCAAGATATATAAACTTATATAAATGTTCTAAACTGAAAATCTCACACGTGACATCTCCTGGTACGGTAAATGACGTAGTTACCTCTCCAGAGACCTCCAACCCTTTCAACCTGACTTCGACTCCCTTTACACTCAGTCTAACTTATCTTCATGTCGCAGATACATAGCAAGATATATAATCGCAAATAAAAAGGTATACAAATTATATACATTTTTAACAGTCTTTGTACTATATTGTAGGTAGCTTTTATACAAAATTACCTTTTTACAATTATCCTCTTGGTAGCACTTACCGAAAATTACTTCTTAACTTCACCAAACATGACCCCAACAGCTCAAAAACAACCCCGTCCAAAAATTTATATGTAGGTACAGTTGAAACTTGGAACAAAAATCAAACTGTAGGTATTGTTTTTAGGTAATTGGCCAGCTTGTTACGATATGGTGTCCGCTCAATGTTTAAAGTAGTCAGAAATATGTTATTTATGAACCTATCGAAAAACCACTTAGCACACAAAATTGTCATAGAGTTTTTTTTTTACTTTCCAAAATATTCAGTACTTAAAGGTTACAGGTTTTATACTTATAGGTAAATATTTACCTTATGAGAAAATATTAATAATATTTCAGATGTCACAAAAGTTACCTACTTGTTCGAACCAAATCATGATTTAAAGTTTCCCAATCTATTGGTAAACAATTCCTAAAGATAAGATGTACATGGAAAAGTAATTCATGTTGTGTTGCGAAACTGTGATTCGTTCAAGATTTTATTCTATTAATATGGAGCAAAATGTATCACCATGTATGACTTATGTTCAACAACAAACTGCAATAATATTTCATAAACCACGACAAATGTCTGATGCAGGAACTGCGCAATGTTCTAGTTGTATAATGAACTAACACTAGAAACTAGAAACATACAGTTCTGCATTGCTTTCTTTACATTTGAATTAAGTTTTTCCGATTCTTAATTAACTTTCCTAAACCTTATTTAATACTCTTTTCTGATAGAAAATAGTGAAATAAATTGGTGAGTTACTGTATAATATCTCATAAATTAAATAGGCAATGATTAAAAGTACTGTAAAGTAACGATATTTTATGAATTGGTCAATTAATACAAATCTTTAATTAAGATCGAATTGTAATGCGCATTGGAAAGCGTTTTTCCTTTTCAATGTAATAACTAACTATATTTAATCTTATTTTATTTCCATATACTTACCTAGCTTTCAAATTGAAATAAAAAAATGTCTATACTTTACATAAAATGTTTTAATCTTTTTCTTTGTTTTCACAAATATACATATTTTTAGAGTATTAGATTGGTTTTTTCATCTTTAAATGTACCTTTCAGAAAGGTTATAAATAGTACTAGTAATATAATATAACTTTTTCCAACATTTTTATTTACCAACGTTTCGTTCAGTCGATGGTTCTCTTGACGCTTACTCTCGATAAAGTAAGACATTTTCAAATCGGGTGATAGACCTGAGGATACGTATGATTGTTTTAAAATTTCCTTTTGACTTCATATTTACTTGAGCGAATCATTGGTGCAAGGCTATACTTGTGAGTTGAAAGCAGGAGAGTATGTAGCAGAGGCAGAACTGTAAGTGCACATGAGGAAAACCATATTTGCAATTCGAAACCATGTTTATATGTTATTGATTTCAGGTGGATATTTTAAGCGATTACTCAAATTGAAGAAAAATGAGGATATCATTAGCCAAAAGTGTTATTCGTTTTTGTGATAATGTCCAACCTTCAGGTAGATAACTTCTACAGGTTAATATTACTGAAATACTCTTTCTTAAACTGTGTAATTGTAAAAAATTTAATCTAATACCAAAAGTGTACTTTTACGACAGGAGAATACTGTACATAGAAGAATAGTACCTATTTGTAGGCTCATGCTAACGAAGTAAGATGATAAAAAAAGAAATCCTTTTTTTTAGGATAACTATACCTTTAGTGATCTAAATAGAAGAATGTTATTTATGCTCTAAATGCTACTTCTCTTCAAGTTATGTACGAGTAGTTTTCTTAAATTTATATTGCTAAGTAATGCTGTTTTAGTATGGTTATAAGAACATTATGGTTTTAAGACCCAGCCTGATCTTTATTAAACAATCTTTTTATTAAACTAATCTGATTATGGCATGTACACAACACGAGCTTTTGTCAAACAAGAAAGGTGAAAGTCTGAGTCTATAGTTTTACATGAACAACAAATCTAGATTATCACTCTATAAATAAACTACGACATTAGGAAGCGATGTACAAACAGACTGCGCATAAGAGTAAAACGTATACACTGCCAGAAACAATCAGGAGAGTGAACACTAAATAAATATTGTTTGCTTTAAAGGTTATTGTTTGCTTACTTTAAATAAAGAAAGCAAACAATAAACCAAAAGAGCTGGATGCTCAACGTATACATCAATTTTTCAACGGATTAGAACAAAGATATTCGTTAATTGTTTTTCAGAACTTTTTCCGTAACCTCTGTTTTCAATAATACGCAATCTAAGAAACATAGAATTCATATCTGTACACTTAGTATTGTACAGTTAATATATTCAACCTAAAATTGTATTGAAAAATTAGGCGTAACGTATGTGTAGTTATGTGGCAATTAGAAAGAAATTTTTACACAGATGTAACATAAGCCAGTTTTCAAATAGTTCAACTTAAATCCACATATCCTGTATAATTTATAGATATTTAAATACGATACGATGATAAATTAGTGTGAAGTAATAAATGAAATAATGAGTCTATGAGCTAAGTAGGGCGAGATTTAATAGAATGATTTGTCACACTCTGAATCTAATTAAATTACACTCTGGACTCTTAAGAGGTGAATTGAGCAAAAGAAATGATACATAACAATAATTTTACATATTATACGTTCAATATATTTGTTTGATTTTAATTCCACAACTATCTGCGTGTCACTCTCCTTAAAAATGTATATAGCAAAAAGAGTATGAACAATAAATAAATAAATAAAATCTAATTTAAGAATGAACAGAAAATACTTCTCTGAAAGCGTTACGAATCGTAAACTGAGAATGTGAGCCCTATTTCATGCAGTCTTATTGTAAGACAGACCGAGGAAGACCCACGTGACATATTGTGTAAATAAATAACACCCACCCGAGTGAATCCCCGAAGTACACATGATTTAACAATAAGTTCCCAGCTGACTGCACTTCCCGCCATAACCTCAATGATGCACGTCAGTTCCCGCCAAAAGTCTGTGCTAAGACCTGGGTTTATGGTCCTCCTCTAAATTGCTTTTCTACACCGTACTGTACTGAATAATTCTGTGACCTTGCTTTAGGGTGTACTTTCCTTATGAAAGTAAAATGTAAGTATTATCCATATCCAGTAAAGTGTTCAGGATCAAAGAAGCAGTTTAATTTGATAAAAACTAGCTTATTGAGCTGTGCATACTAAATCTGTACTCTATCCATCTAGCTTTCCATTAATATTTATTTTCAAATTCCGGTTTTTCTACAGTGCTAAAATTTATAGGCTATCCCGTTAACGTTTAAAGAGTAAAATTGTACACTTTTAAGATGACGGCTTTCAATTCATAAAGAATACTGCAAGTTTAGTAAGAGATTTTATTATTTTCAATTTTGATTTTTTGTTTCTTTCATGACTGTTTACGGTTTTGGAATACTTTTGAAGCGTTTGGATACATGGATGGGTGTATGATATGTTTATAAATTGCCATAGACTTACCAATAAGTCGTATTAAATTATATCGTTTCTCAATCATAGAGATAACTGAACGTAAGGTAATTAAAAAACTTTAATAATTAAAATGTTAAAAATTAACTGAGTGATACTTTTAATAGCTACGTTAGGTAATGTTATAGTCCTTAATAAGTTATTTATTACAAGAAACATTGACACAGTTATTAAATATAATTTACTAAAGTTATCACTATAATATTAAAAACACGACAAATGCATTGCTATAAAATCGAAACTAAAAAAATAACTGGAAATTTTATTATACTTAAAAAGTTCTTCTATTACATTACGACGTATCATGTTTACAATGATACAAGGAAATATAATAAAAATAAGGATGGGACAGAGGAAACAGTAATCACCAATTACACTGATATAAGGTATATACATACAGCGTGTTCCAGAACTCTCGACCAATATTTACGGGTATTATTCCTGGATCAGAGACAAACCGAAACATCATATTTAAACTTTAGAAAACTCAATAATTACCTGAATAGGCACTATTTTGATTTTTCTCAAGTTTTCTCAAGTATTTTTAATTGGAGAACCGTTTGTTATAATGGATTGAAATTCGGTATACAGCGTTATAACCTAAATACCTGGTATACAATTGTATTTTTAAGAAGCTTAAACAAAAAAATATAATTGTTTGAATGGTTATTGTTACACAAACCGTACTTAAAATCATTTTTTACGCTGGAAAACATTATTATGATTTACATTAAAAAAATAAAGTTAGTGTTCAGTTTTCAATTGTAAAATTCAGCTAACAAGTGTATTCTTGCTATGCAAAACTATTTAAATGCCCATTAAAAAAATTAATTCGAGTCAAAGAAGTATGTTTTATTGTATTTGCAGACGTAAAGGAGCCTACAAGTGTTAAACTAAATTACAATTTACACTAATATAAAAGTGTTGTTCTTTTACCTTAATATAGTAAGAAATGAATGTTGAAGTAAATATGTATAAACTGTATAATAAACATTCATTGTATGAGCCTTAAAACGTTTTAAAATAACTTCAACCGAGATTTTTCGGAGAAAATAGTCTTCCAATGGTCGGTATCTCATAAATTCTGTATATCATGTACACTAGCTAATTTCACAGGCTTTTTATGAGTATTAACGCTAACGCAGGGCTGAAGCTTCAGACTATGTTAAGATCCTAGGGCTCATGGAGGTACTAGAAGCTATAATTTTTTAGATAGAGATGTAGACGCTAAGTAGATTCAAGAGGAAGGAAGCTAAATTTTTGATGTCACTTCAATTGTCCTTTGTCAGTTGTACATAACAGGACAGAGTGCTTGGCATCAACTCTGTCCTCTCGGCTGTAAGGATATATACAGTATGGAGACGTTTTATTAGTATCCCTTGTTTACTTATTGAAATTTCGTTCTTATAGTACGTTTTATACTTATAAAACAATGCATTATTACAAGTCCATAATATAAAAGTTCTATAATGTTCTATAATGCGTGTAATATAAAGTCCTTCTTATAATTATAATAATAGAAATACTAAATTACCACTAGATTACTTGTACTAATAATTACTAAGTACTTGTATTAGTACTTACTAAAGTACCAGTAAATTACTTTGTTGTTTTTTAATAATCGGATGCTGTCGTTGAAATTAATGTGGTGTATCTCAGGTAATTTTTATTTTAAACATATATTTTTTCTTTAAACTTCTTCGATAAAAATCTGTTATCAAGGAAGAATTAAATTATGTTACTAAAGAAAAATAAACCCGAAGTTTCTTGAGGAAACCGAACTCAATATTGACAAGATGAGATTCAGCCTGCAGCAACTTGCCTTACACCGGAAACCATTATTAAATTAGAGAAACCACTTCCACCAAAACCGCGTATCTCTACTGCAAAGCATTTATTAAAATTTTCTTTTTATAAACGGTTCTAGATCATGATAAGACATTTATTTAAGAATACATTTTACCAGCGTCTTCTTATTGGAAATTCTAAATGCTTAATATGTGATCAAACACTCCAATAAAATGAAAAAGTTTTATTTTGTGAGGCCTTTCATGCTCAAAGAACACATCGTCAGACCCACATTGGGTCTGACGATGTGTTCTTTGAGCACGAAAGGCCTCACAAAATAAAACTTTTTCATTTTATTGGAGTGTTTTGATCACATATTAAGCATTTATTTAAGAATGTAATAATTAAACAAACTAACAGTAGGTTCTAACGAAATTCCATGTTAAATAACAGTGTGATATAGATATGTATAATCTTTTTAAATGGCATAATAGAATACTAATGGTCACTGTAAGATACTTCAATCTCCGTTTTGAAATAATTTGACTTCACGTTTAAAGCAGTATTTTCAGGCTTAGTAGTCGGAAAACGTCTTATAAAAGCGAACAAAATAGTTCGACTTTCTTCCTAACACCTTGAAATTTGATTGGTTGAAATCTAATTATTTTTAGTAAAGTCCGAATTATTATTAATAATAAGTCCAGTAATTATTCAACAGCCGGAGTCCATACGTCTTGATGAAAACAAATATGATCAGGAAGGAACGGCGGAGAGAAGCGTTCTTAAGAAAAATGTTAAAGCAGTATTGATTTTAAGTTCTGTCAACGAAAAATATTGTAGTGAATGTGTTAAATCATCTTGTCATTAATGCTTGTTTCACAAAACCACTTAAATATATAAACCGTTGTTTACTATTTTCAAGCAATATTTTAGACATATTTAAACATCATTTTTATTTTAGCAAAATAACGAATAATATATACGAATATATATATATATATATATATATATATATATATATTGTTGTATATATTTTTTACACAATAAAGAAGAGTAGTTCAACACCTAACAATAAAATAAGAAAATCTTATCGATTTGATAGGAATTATAAGTTTTTAATTATATAAATCAAATATTACTTTAAGCCGCATTAAGAATTTGCTTGACTAATATGAAAAGTAAAGGCTACCCATTGGAACTGGTAAATAAAATTTATTATTTTACACTTTCATAGTTTTTTTTCAAGAGGTTGGCTTTGTTTCAAAAGGCTATGTTCTCATGTGAATGTAGTATTTAAGAGACCGATGGTTTAACAAACTTTTTTAGTAAACAAATATTCAAGTTCCACTATTATATGGATGATACAAACTAAATCGTCTTATCAGATACGAGTCACTATGTAGAACGTACAATTTATTTCTTAAAGATTTGCGGAAGCTAAGGTTAGGAAATTTAAAGTACTAATCTTGATAAAAATTGTATGCATAAATAAGAAGATACAAAGTTACAAACTCTCACAAAAAGCATGGAAGCCCTAATAATGTGAAAATTAGGTGGTTATTTATTTTTTATAAATGTACACATTTATAGGGGAGACCAGATTCTCGGCACAAACCAAAGTAAGATTTTGAATAGAACTAATGAAATAAGTATTCAGGATTCTTTTAGATAGTGAAGTAAATTAGAGAGTCCAAATAAGTATACTTTAAAATAAAATAAACAATGCTCTTAAGTATGTTTATTTTTTAGGGATTTTTGTAACGAAAGAGTATTTCATATGTTATATTTTTCTCTAATTCAAAGTCGCATAGAGTATGGTATAGTATTTTGGAGTAGTACCTAAGAATCTTATTAAAATCCAATAAAGGTGCAGCAAAAGCGTCTAATTATACTAATATCATATAGAAAAAGATTGGAAACTCTCGACCTTTATTTATAAAACATAGAATCTTGCCTTAAAAATGGACTTTTGTTTTTAAGGTGTTAAAGCTTTTTTTACTCTAAAAGTAGAAATAGTCCTAATAATTGCAATATATATATATAGGCTTAAATTGAGAAAGCACTTTGAAATTCTATGGTCTAAAAACGAGTTTTTTTACAAAACCTGCAGCACTAGAGCATCTACAATTTTTTATTTAATGCAGGAACATTTTTAACTACTCAAAACAAAATTGCATTTGCTAATAAATTGAAAATGTGGTTAATAGAATTATATGACATTAATTTCCTACTAAAATAAATTACTCATAAACTCATCAAAACTTTTGTGACTGGTTTTTCTAAAGAAAACCTAAAAATAACTTTATTTTTTGTTTTTCGTAAACACCAATGTTTATATTCCTATACATGTGAAACTTATTTATTGTAATCATTATGGTTTGTCATGTGATTAATCGTACATTGTAAGATGAAAATTAGTTTCGTTTATCTATTATTTTTAATGAAGAATGCATGATGTGAATTACATTAAATGTCGTAGAATTGTTCCCACGTGAAAGAAGCACTGCAAAAAGTAATACGAATTACCACTGCAATACAGCTGTGGAAGCGGCAGCTGGAAATTAAACGAGTTGACCACGGGAATAGAACATCACTGCAGTGTTCTGTGTCGTTGGTTAAACACCACTGCTGGTGATGTCGTCTGCCTTAATCACTCAACTACGTGTTTCACCTGATATCTATTTTAACAAACATACGTAAATGTTGTGATATTCCGTATAAATTGAATATAGGACCATATTTTAACAACATTTCATTTGTTAATGATGAGCTATTCATGATATATACACGCCACAGGAATTTTGAATTTCCTATATAGGTAATTAGAAAAATTTTGCCATTATGTATACACCTTCACTCCTGCTGTACTGTATACTGAGTTATATTAAGTACTGTAACACCAAAGAACGCTCACCGTGCAAAATGTCTTTGGGTTAAACTAGTGCAAAATAAGTGTCAGTGTATATTAATAAATGTAGGAAATACTAAGTTATATGTAAAGGGTTTTAGTATTTTTTCCGATTTCGCAGCTTTCCAATACTTCCAATCGTCAATTCTAACACTTTTTAATGTTGTAGGTAGACGATTTGAAAGGGATACAAAGTAATTTCTTAGAAAATGCCACTCTGTAGCAAACTTTACACTATAAAAATTTGCGTAATGCAAGTGCTTGCAGTAAAAAATCTATAACATTTACACGAAAAAAAATATTTCCATAATTATATGGCACCTATATTAATTGGGATTGTTTGATTATAATTAATTCTCCTTGTTAACATTTCATGAAATTTCATGTCGAATTACGGGACTAACCGTTTCAATTCCTCTCCCAATGTCAAGCAGCGATGTACTTAGAAAGTGGAGTGTAGTTGTGATTCTAATGATCGCATCACTCATCACTTTCTATCCCATCAAAAGAGCGGGGAGTGACGCGTCAAGTTCACTTTAAGGCAGTCTGACCACGCTTCAGTACCGCCTGTCACACCACAGAAAGTGACCAAGCCCTTAATTTTTCCATGACCCAAATTATAGCATTGGATGGTTTCTCCATTATGTAACTCGTACAATCAAAGTTTTCAGCATATAGGTTAACTAATGTAAGATTTGAAAATCATTACGAATTCAGTAAAAACTAATCAAGGCATTACGTAACGTGCAAGTGATATTTTGCTTCACTAATATTTTCAGATCGTAATTCATTAGTTCGGTAAACCAACACCCTTATAAAATATAACTTATAACATTAAGTAAACCCTTGAAATATGATAATTCGAGTATTAAACGATAATTAATACAAAGCATAATGATATTTAAAAAACAAAACAAAAAAACTAAATATAATAACAAACTGGGTGGGAGGTCACGAATATAATAATAAACTGTTATATAGAGTATAAAGGTTGTAAAAAGGTAAAAGGTTGTGCGCATGTTACTCGGCGCAAGGGATATATTTTATGTTGGCGTATACGCATTACATCTAAAAACTCAAATTCAAATTTTTATTGAAGCTTCATTGGATTCGGCAGTTGTTAGTAAACATTTCTACATTGGTCTTGTGGATAACCAAGATGGCAGCAAAAATCGAAGAATAAATAGTTTGTAAACAATCTAAAGACATTAATTTTTAAATGTGGAATAGTGACACATGTAGCTCTAGACTTAAAATGTTGCATGAAGTCTCAGCGAGGGCTGTTACGCGACACATTGTGTAATGTTCTTCTGCTTTGTAGATAAATACAAATCCTAAAGTTATTTAAGAATCTAGTACGATGAATAAAAGTGATAAACTGTTTTTAATAGTTTTAGTCTATAAAGTACTAGTTACAGAATTACTCCTGAAATTGCACTCTAAAATATGTAGGTATGGAAATTAGGTCCAATTACCATTTAGGTGAGGCTGGTAAGAAAAGCAACTCCTAATAATCTGAGTATAATTAAAACATTTTTATTGTAGATACAGTTTTATCCGCTTTAGAAGTCAAATGTAGTAATTATTTTACGCCGCACTATAACTCATTTCTTAGAAACTTATAAAAAATTGTTATAACACTAATTAGTAAATATAAAATATATTCTACAATGTTTATCGTTAAATTGTCACCACTTTCGTTTAAAAATATTTTAACCTGTAAATAGGAAAAATATAATTATTGCGGTAGGGAATGGAGAAAGGTGGTGAAGGTGCGGACTTTAGTGCGCACAGATTGGACATGCTGCAATCACAGCTGACGACTGTTGGGAGTGCCAAGCGGATTGCGTCGACAGCGCCGTACTTCACTCAATCACCAACAGTTTAACCTCAGACCAATGTCAATTCCTCGGCGAGAAAAGTCCTTTACCAAAATGAACAAGTAATAACAAGAACCATTTCATTTATTATCAAATCCTGAGTGGAATTGTTAGTTTTAAATTTACTTTGAATAAACATTTGTACTTACATTCTAAGTAAGTTTCGGGAAGATGGAAACATTTTTCTCAGTAACTGCGGTATTCACTACACTACTGAATAATAATATACATATATAATATTAATATAATAATAATATAATACGAATATATTTGGTAATATAATCTTTAATTAGATAATGGTTGATTTTACGGACACGAGAGACTGGGAAGTGTTCTTGTTGCCGTTATGGTACTACTAAAGATGGAATTCACAGAGTTTAAGTTTTATTTGCGTTTGCTGCAAAACTACATATGCTTAATTACGGAAATATTGTTCTTTTCTTACTAACTCTTCAGTAATAATAATTACAATATTAACAAGAATCATAATATTGTTTTAAATTACGATAAATTATTTAACAACAAATAATTAATTATTTTAATAATTAATTAAAACAATAATTGATATTAAATAATTAATTAACAAATAAATTGATTAATTTGTTAATGGTTTTTTTATTATTTTTATTTATTATTTATTTATTATTTTTTATTATTATTTTATTTATTAACAATATTATTATTTGTAAAGTCATAAAAGCTAATTACTGCGACAGATTTGAAGGCCGTTTTACTGCATTACTATAATGTAAAAGTTTTATTACAATATGATCTATAGTATGGCAATATCGTGTTGGTAATATAAAAGTATTGGGCATTGGTGAGTTGTAACTTTTACAATCATTTAACTGATAAAACGTAACAGTTCAGAGATCCCAGTTCCGTTATTAGAGCCGGTCACCGAGTGGTCCAGAGCATCGGACTTTGCATCCTCAGTTAGGGCTAGCGCAGTCTCAAATCCTGTCTGTGACTGTTGCTCTTTTTGCCATTACTTTGTATTGTACCGACATATCCTCACGTTCTGTTCGACAAGGTCCTCGCACAGGCCAGTGGCGCATGAGGACAGGGTAGAATAATGCTGTAAAGAGGATTTATTAGCATTTTTATTTGAAAGGAATAAGAAAAAGAAACAATTGTAAAGTTAGCGCACTATAATGTGAGTTTCGCTATAAATTAACGTATACATTCCCCTTTGATATGAGTGAGTTATAAAACATGCCACATGATTAATCACTTGCATTCTACATCTATGAATATTACTGATTTGAATTGAAATGTTAATTCAGGGATCAACGCATGAATAAATTTGTCAAGTTTTGGGACGATTGGTTCCTATCACACACGCCAAAACTATGTTTTACACCTTGAGGAAACGAATTTTTTTTATTAATACATGAACTGAAGAATAATATCTACATGGTGAATAAAACGTCAGGAGCCTTCTCTATTTTTTTGTCTAAAGTTTATATAGTAAGACCTTTTGTGGGTAGTGGTTCTATGTAAAAAAGTATTTTCGTCTGATTATTTTAATTATTTATTATGTCTCCCAAAAATGTGGGACTTTGAGGGCAACTAAAAATTTTTAAATTTGAACAATATTATTATTTAATCTTTACACTAACATTTACTTATTGTAAAAGCTTATCTTTTGAGAATCCGGTAAAATTATAATTTTACTTGTGAAATACACACTAAAGTCCCAAAAACCTAATTTTATATTATTACATGTAAATAATTTATAACAATGTTATAATACCTTAGCCTTATTTACGCCAAATTTAGTTGTTTATCAATATCTTTACCTAGAACAGACGTGTTTATTAAGATGTTCAGATAAGTAAAATATTTGAGTAGAGCTAAGTAGTTAAGTACGTAATGATTATAACACAAACACAAACCGATGTTCACAGGAAGCAGAAAGCGGCACCTTTCATGTGTAGGCACGTCTCTCTTCCATTACCTAATGTACTGTAAGTTTATGTTCCAGACAAATACTAGAAGTTTTCCTATACAAATACTCAGAATTAATTAGTATATTTTCTGTAATATTCTGGTTTATAGTCTCTAATTTTGCCGAGTATGCCTAAATTTATATTTTAGAACTCCATAAAGGTTTTATATTGTATAAAATATCGACAACCAGTAATACAAATCCCTTCCATATTTGACAAAAAGCTGTATTAATTGGCTGACCGTTAGCGAATCGTATCTTTCGAGGGGCTGGAAAAGTTATTGATGTGTATCTGCCTGTCTGTGTATCTGAATTTACGTCCAAATGATATCTCGGAAACGAACCGACATAAAATGTTGCATTAAGCCTCATTTCTCTACGTGTAACACTGAGTTGGATGTTTATGCATGTCATTGTATGGATGGTGGCTGAGCATCAGGTAATACTATCACATTAATAAATGGGTAACCGTAATGGAAATGAGAAAATACCAGAGTAAATACATTTTTAAACATGGTAAGTGCAATCTAAAGAGGGCATGCTACATATTGATATGGGTAGCTTATTCAAGCATTAGAAATAAACAATTATAAAACGGAATGGATGTTTTTTAGTAGGTAATAAGAATTGCTTTCAGCTTCCTACGTGACCGGAACCTTATTACGTAATTAAATCTAACAATACAAAAAATCATAATGCTTCATGTGGAAAGATATCTTGAAGGAGATATCATTTTGTAATCTTTTTAATAAAAACTTAATTTCTACATGGAGAAGAATGGGTTCTGTGATGGTTCATGTCCAGCCAAGGAATTTGGCAGAGCGTTATTAAAGCCTATCACTCGGTAGGCTGACACAATTTCTCTTTTGTCTGCCAGGGTATGATTTAGTACTCTCAGGTGCACATGTGTGTGATAGTGGCCGTTTTATCCCACACACATCAATCAAAGTGAATATTTCGCTTGTTTTATTTTCATTGTATTATTTCAACCAGTTATGATTCAGCGCTTGGACTCGTTTTAACTCTATAGTTCTTATTAGTTTCAGTAAATTGGGAAGATGTTGATAACTTTAAAATACATGTCACACATAACTGTAAATCCTGATTATACTTGTAACTTACTTGTTTTTAGTTTTAATAAATGAAACAGTAGACATTATGACTTTTGGATTTAAATAGTAGGTAGGAAATTTGCTATTCGAATTTAACGAACCAATTTAAACAATCAGTATCTTAAAACGTGAACCGTTACAAGGGCAAATTAAATTTGAATTCAAAATTAATTGCTAGATATATATCTAATAAAACCTAATACTACATTATTAATATATTATAACGAGTATTATTGTTATTATTATCATGATACTTTGTATATAAAACTGGGTACCACAGAAAGATTTTATCAACATATTTATGTCAAAGAAAAATCTAAACATTATAATTAATTTGATCTTTCTAAACTCAAGAATTACTCAAACCACTTCCATGTTGTATATATCTTAACAATTTTTATTTTTAAAACAGCTTGTCGGTTGAAATGTAGTAAAATTGTTGTTCATTCAGCCCTTAGATAAACTCTAAAGGTTCTAAAGATTTAATCTTAGATAAACTAACAATGCAATTATTGATAAAACCATGTTCAATAAAGCATGAACAACAAGCAACCCTTTCCGTCATTGTGAGATGTAACAGTGGCTGGCGTATTTTGGGTACAATGATAGACAGGAGGAAGGAACTCCGGCTTTCTTCTCTTTCTTTCATTCTTATCCTTGTCTTTGTTGCACATAATTAGCTTCAAGACTCTTCCCCTCACGCTCTTAACCTCCTTAGAAGACTATCGACTAACATGATTAATCCTTTGAGTTCAACGTAAAAATTGAAAATAAAATGACATTCAAACAATAAAATTAAAATAACTGATTGTTTTTATGAAATTGCTAAAATTTGGTAAAATAATTAAGAAAATGGACGAATTCAGTGCGTGTAGTCCAGTCCTAGTCTAGGTGAGTAAAAATAATAAAAATAACGAATGCTGTATAGAAATATCAAGAGAAAAATAACACCTTCTCCTACACCAAAGTAATACGATGTAATTTAAATTACTAAAAATATTGAATCTTGCCTTTAATACACAAATTTTAAACACCTACGGATTGTTTGCAAGCGTTTACCTTAAACATGTTGTTTGTATAACAGAAACAGTACGATGTTACATAGAAAATCTTTTTAAATCTGAACTATAGCGGGAATGTTTATTTGTTGTGAATGAGGGTAAGAAGGATCTCACCATTGTCTGGGCCGATTATTCGGTGACCAGCCACCTGAAGCCACCGACAGGATCGTCCTGCGGATCCCCTATCAGAGAAGGCAAGTGAATGTACAACGTTTTAGTAACAAAGTAAGCATTAGTAAGATTAAGATTCAGTTTAATGGCAGAGCCCTGCAAGCCCATCCTCACAGCGTTCCTGGTAAGGTAACGGACGAGAACGACATCTTTATTTATGAAAGTACATGTAGACCAGTAAAGTCATAATAAATACTTGCCTAAATTGTAAAAATATCATTCTCTCTAAAGCAAAGATTAAGTAATAATGTGTTTTTTATAAGTGCTGCCTTGACTGCTTGTTGCATAATATTTCATAGTTCTAACATAGCTTAGTAGGCCTCTCTCATATGGTAATAACGTAAAAATAATAAACTGTGTTTATCTTATTATAATTTTAAATTTTTTAAAAGTGATAAAATATCTACATTTATCTTCTTAGTTTGGGCTTTATTAACGTCAGCCCCATATGAGTTTTAAATAAATAAGTAAACCTAGTTAGTCCACTCTCTCAATCAGCTGGCAATAGCAGGTTGTGTAGTCAGTTTATGCAACAGTGCAATAATAGGTGTCAATCAGCAGTTGACTCGCTGGCGGTGGGTAATGCATTAGGCAAACATTTATTCTTATCAACATCCATCTTTAGATACACAAAATATCTTCACAAGACGTTTCATATAAAGAATGCAATTTTCGCGAAGTGGAATAATATACAAGTGTTACCGTTATACCAAGTTATTTACCGTTATACCAAGTTTTACCGTTCAAATTATAACCTTATTATCTATAAACAAGAGTAGCTTTCTTTTAATATTTAATTTATCAAAGTAATTTATACAGATTAGGAATAACAAAGGAACTAGCATTCTTCCTTGATCTACGCCGTAATTAACTTCCTGAAGTTCATTTATATTACTATACAAATTGAAAACGTAAAGATTATGGAAAAGTATATATAATTTAAATTAAATTATTATATTAAAAGTTTAATTTAAATATCTTTGTTATCTTATGTATCCAAAACATCTCATTGGTATTAAGCATGTAAAAAATAAATCAATAATGTTTTCTAACTGTACAATTTTCAAGCTTTAATGAGTAATTTCCAACAGGTAACTGCTACAGAATTTGCAATATTACAAACTATAGATTTAGTATTATAGGTTGAGGCATAAAATTTCCGACAATTGAACAATTACAACACGGAATGGTCCGTGAATGTAGATTGAAGCCTTTTTAATAATTCAACATACCATATATAAATTACTAGTTATTATTACAAATCATTCCCAGCTAATAGATTTTTGGACACAAACGTGCACATTTTATGCCAACGAATTAACTGGAAATAATAGCCGTTGACAATAGCGGTATATTCAGTATTAGGTCAACAGAGTTATTAAAATCTATGATTGCACAATGGCAAACCCTGACGTTAAAAGCACGTTTGTCCCTTTTGTTTTTGTTATTTACGTGCCATCTGCGACCAACGGACTCGTCCCCACCCTTAGCCTGAGTCGTAAAACATGGGTGGTTTTATTAACTTTTAAATACCACAACAAGTTTCTTTGTTTTTTAGTTTCTAGTTGACCTTACGACTAGTTCTGTTGTAAGAAATTAAATTACTTTATGTACGTTATGTTAAGACCAATTTCTATCGAACAATACAAAATTTGTAAACTTTGTAAAGTTTTGAAAATTAAAACTATGAAATTAAATAGTTACTTAAAGATGGCTGTAATTTTGCTATTTATTCAGTCATAATGTAGGGTTAAAATATTTTATATTATTACTTTTAAACTTTCTGTATATAATTTCGTTATTGTATCAACATTAGAAATCCAACCGTTCTCTATTTGTATGCTACTGTTGTATTGTACCTATATTCATATAGCGACATGAGGACAACTTATTTATACACATTCCACATTCATATATATTGATAAATTAAACTTTTTACACGTAGGAGTACGTCATGAATTCAAATTTGTACGAAATCAAAAGATCTTCTTTGAATGACGTAAAACTTCTATTTTCCCACCATTAAGCGTTTAAAAAAGTTTTATAAATTATAAAAAGGTTATAAAAGGGAATGAAATGAATAATTGTAAACAACGACGTTCACGTTTTAGAGTTTCAGTCATGGTTCGTGACCGCAGTGACAGAGCTGTTCCACTAATTGCTTTATTAACTTTGCTGTGTCCTGTTGTTTACAACCAGTATTGTTGGCTGCGCATCAGAAAATTGTCCGTTTCGGAACTAATGTTTCCGATACACTTTTTTGCACACTCTATAATGATGCCTGTTAGTGGCATTGTAACAACGTGATTTATAATAATTTGTATTATTTATTTAAAACAATTGAAGGTTCTAATTTTGTATTATTCTTTTATTCCGTATAGTATACGGAACATTAATTTTAACAATAAACGTAATTTGAAAAGTAAAAATGAATATACGTTATATTACCATGTAAATATAAAATTGGATATAAATATTCCGTTGGAATATTTTGTTTGTATTTGCTTAAATTAATCTTTTTGGAGTAATTGAAATGTGATTCAATTTTTTAAAATTTTAAATTCAGGATATATATCTTGATAATATAATCATAAGATGAGCGGAAAAGTTGTTAAGAATAACAAAATGTGAGGGCCCAAATTATGTCATCTCGAATCGGCTTTGAAAACCCGAGAATATTCGTGGAGCTGCTTGTCATTCGGATGCATGGGAGGCTGCCCATATTCAGTAGCTTTATAACAGGACACTTAGACGAGCCACCCGGGAGATCCTGCATCCCCATGTCACATGATTCCGGAGCGTCACAACACAGCTCACTTCATGCACGGAAATCCCGCTTAATAGCTGTGTTCTCCATCTTGCTGCCTCTACCCACACTTTTTGACACCGCTTCTCGCATGGAGATAACTGGCTTTATTAAGAGAACTTTAAACACCTCCTCTGTTCCAGATATAATAGGGTATGATGTGTGAGGGCACAAAGATCTTTCCTGACACGTTCTGGCCGTCATGCGTATATATTGGGTGCTTTCATCCTGCCTGGAAGGTCTCGATTACCCTCCTTATTCAAAACAGATGTCAGGTTGAATAATTTAACGATTGGTGGCCCATCGTCCTTTCAAAATCGTTTTGGTATTGTACCACCGCCTACTCGTTACACATTTCAGTGGGCGTCTGCCAACGGGCTCTTTTTCGGGGCTAAGAAGGATTTCATACCTAGAGTGGGCTAAAATATGCTTCATGAGCCCATCTACAGCCACATAAGTGTCAAGGCAGCCCATTTCTGTTTATAATAAGGTTTTATATTTTCATACTTTTTATTTATTATTTCTGTAACTTATTTTAAACTATGGTTATTATTAGCTATTACATTTATCTTGAAATTTTTTTTATATAAAATAATAAATTTGATAGTTCACAATTTATATTTGTGTTATTTATTTAACATTTGTAATTCTTAAAGTTGATTATTTATATCCAAATAATAAAAGCAATTTTTTTAATTCATGAATCACTAGTTTTATATATTTACTATTCTATTAAGTTAAATGAAAATTTTAAATCGTGATCGAATGTTAATTTACTTTCTTCACAAGGCGTTTTATATAATATTATAGATTTGACTTTAGTACATTTATAATTAAATTATCACTGTATGTTAGTAATATATAAAAATGTATAATATATATAAAACTGTATATTTTAAAATAAATCAGACGATAAATTGTTATTTAATAAGCCGATAAATCGGAATTTGCAAGAACTCAACAGAACGTAAAAAAGGCTTTTTTTGTTCAGTAAGCTGAACAATCCAGAAAAGTATCTTTATCACGAATATAGCTATGTCATATGATAATGTTACGTGATATTACTCAGTGGTTACCATGGATACACGTAAGACCAAACTAAATATGTCAATTTTATATTTCTACCTTTAATTTTGACCAATTTACTCATCAAATGCAAAAGCGTTTTGAACAAGAAGTCACATGTGCTGTATCTAGGATCTACCAAGAGTTATCTCATGAACGGAGAGTCTAAGTCAGATTGACGGACAGATATCAACACGTATTTGTTTCATAACTTTTGGATCCTCAATGCAATGCATTTCCGAGAACAGAACCTGATGTAGTACCTAATACAGAACATAATATAGGCACATGCAAAATGTTTTGCACCATACAAGTTACCACCCTCAATGTGCAGCTACTAAGCTTTTCTCAGTTTCAGTTTCTGAAAATGTATATAAAAAAGTAAATATGAAAATCCAATGCTTGTCTTTATGTTTATTAGGGCTTTTTTAGAATGAAAATTTCAGTGTTTGTTACTGATCCCTATAGTTGAGATAAAATATTTGTTATTACAATCTTTAAAAAAAAAAGAAAGGCATTACATCACTTAGTTTGCAAATGTCCTTCACAATTTTTCATGAAAAGTTAAACATTTATATTTTGTTTGTAGATGCAATTGTTTATTCGTATTTCCAATTTTGTGTATGGTAATAATTTACAAATAATATATAGCACAAAGAAAATAAAAATACAAAATGAGCAGTGCTAGCAATATTTGTAAAGCTTGTAAGTGGAAATTTCAAGCAGCGTTGTAAGATCAAAGGGAAACAGTCATTATGCATTCCTACTATTCGCGTTTCTCTACATAATGAATAAAAAATAAATTCAATTCAACAGCCCTCTGATTAATGTGAATTTTAATCTACGGCCACATTATCATTTGATAGAAAAAAAAAAATGAACTTAATCGATTTATGAAATTAGTTTTATGTATAATATTTTCTGAGATAAAGTCAATACCTTGTAATTTCAGTTGCTCAAAACTATCCTTTGTAAAATAAATCAAAATACGAGTACATTCTCTCCTACAGATAATCCGTTTACTTTTTTAGAGGGGAGGTTGTAACGTTTAAATCAAAGTACCTACGTTGTATAGCTCAGTATACTAATATAGCTGATTAGGCTTAATATCAGAATATAATTTAATCACATCATTTGATGAAGTAAAACACTGAAAGTACAGTTAACCGTGCAGTAGTTTGTATATTACGATCTATTGATTTATTTATTGATTCTACAACTCTACGTATAGTAAAGGTAATAAACCATTTCTGCAGGTAATACAATTTTATGAGTTATCATCTCACTTTCTATCTTACATAACTGTAACAATACCGAAATCTGCCTCAGTGTTTTATATGAGTAAGACTGTTTTCGGTAGGACTTATTTTTTATCGACTAATAAGTGTCCCATTTCAGTTTATTTCAAATCAAAGATGACAGAATAAAAGTTATTCTTCTAACTAAGCACATCAGTGTGCTACAGGACGTAGGAATGTTTAAACCTTTAGGGCATAGCTATCTTAAAACATGTAGTATATTGCATTCTATATAATCCCTACCATATTATTTTGGATTTTGCGTTACTCTAGCTTAAATGAGTGTAATCAAGTGTTAATACTAGATATTACATTTTCATTGTAATAATACATATAAGATTAAACGAACTTTTACATCCTCATTGTCTAAAGGGAGCAATCCATTTTGTGACTTTCTTTTCGTGGAGTGATTGGGAGTGGTTTGAGAACATACTAGTTATAGTATGATATAGTATAGTTATTCTTTGGCTTGTTAATGAATAATAGAAAATGTTTTATTAGCATATAATTGTTTAAGGAAAAAGTTTAAGTTTTTTCCGTACATTTGGTACAAAAATATTTTGAACTGTTGATTATAATTTAAATTAATTTCCACAGTGTCATCGAAATAAATTGTTTCTTTGTTGAGGATGGAAAACTGTAGTTTATATTAAAAAATGTTTTAGAATGTCCCACCTGCATTTCGAGGAGTAAATACTAAAAAGTAAATAATGTTCACTATTTGAGTCTTTATACGTTTGAGAACTAAAAATGCAATATTTATTAGTAAGATATTAATTTTACAGCATTAACAATACCTTCTTTCTTAAACCCTTATCGGCATAAATAAATTATCATAAATAAAAGTTTCTTGATTTTATGACAACACAAAAACATTTCATTACTTTAAAATTGTTCAATCAGTTCAGTATAAATCTCAACATCAAAAATAAACTGTAAGTTTATCCAACGAGCTGTTGTTGCCTTTTGAGGACGAGAGCCGTGACTCGTAATAGACCCATTAAACAACACTTAAGGACCAAGCTGGTGATGAGAGGCTAATCAGTTTGCACCCAGGAGAGATCCTGATGAATAACTATCGATCATGTCAAAGTGTTCATTACGAGGTGTATCTTAAATCTACATTAAATTTACGACTTATCAAAAAACATTAATTTAACGACCAGTACGTATAATGTACATGAGTGGAGAAAATGCTCAATACACATTTTTATTTTATTAAAAGTAAAAAAAAACTAACAGCTAGAGTATGGTTTAATACAAGCTTGCTATTAAATTACGTATAACTTTTCATATGTCACAGTATTTGATATTATATAATGAACATGGAACCCTGTATACATAAAAAATTTAGATATAATAAAGACAATATTTATGGTTAAAGGAATTTCTTGTTGTTGTGTGCAGAAATCAAAGGGAAATCTTTTGTTGAAAATAATTTCTTTCAATAAGGAGTTTTACATACTGACAATATTTTACATATAATTTTCTTTTAAAACAAATATAGTATATTTTTTTACTTTTTCTTTATTTTATTTCTTACTTTTCTTATTGCCAAATTGTAATACCAAATATTTTGTATACACTTATCCATTGACCTTTCATATTCATTATCTTTAATTTTTCATATCACATTGGGAAACCAAAGTCCAGTATTTATTATGGTTTAGTAATCATTAAAACCGACTCCAATGTATCTTATAAAACATGAACTTTCGTAAGCTAATCGATAATTTTATTGACCATGCATAGTTTTAAGTATACATAGTGATAAATTTATTTAAGTTATTAGACATATTTGAGTTTGAACTATGAGGAAGTGAGAGAGTACGTGTACTGATGCATAATTGAGTTTACGCAGCGGTTCGTGGTGGTCTGTGGGAGACCTTTACTTCTCACCAAGCCACTGTCTCTTTTGGCACGTCCCACTACTAAAGTTTCTATTCCCGTGGATTCGTCCATATGCCCTCAGCACAGATAAATTTCTTGACTAATACATCATAAATAATATACATAATATCTAATATTTCGGAGAAATATACAAACAAAAGTTCTTAGAATTATGTTTTAATACATGTATTCGTGGTCTTTTCTAGTGATTGAGTTGAGTGACTGAATATTGCTTTATTACTGATAACCTTTATACCAAATTCCAAAAGGTAAGCAAACGTTTATATTAGTTGCCAATGTTCGTAGATAAAAACATTTGACATGTAAATTGTTTTTTTTTACTAAATTGACACCAACAAAGCATTTCCCCTATATTCCTACACAGGCAATATCGAGTCCGATGAGAGTGCATGTTACTTAATGGGAATTACCGTGTTTTAACGAAATTTTGTATATTTTCCTTATGGGTAACATTGATGGCAATGAGAAAATTCACAAAATATATATACTTGTGAAAAAAGAAATTGATACAATCATGTCACTTTAACATGTAACTTAGTAATAAATACAAACTAACCAAACAAGCTATTGAAATTTCCCATGCTACATGAGTGAAGCCTGTTATGACAAGTGGTGTGGCGTACTCCTACCTTGTATTATATGGTAGGTGTAACTCTTTAATAATTTGGAGAAATTTTTTTAATTGTAGGCTCTAACATCTATCTCTAATAGGTAGTGATATCGGCAAATAATTTATCTTGTTGATTAATGATAAAGTCGTCCTGCACTATTGACTCTCTGGCCACAAGACCGAGGGTTAACCTTCCAGTCATTAATCAAACTGCCATTGACCTTAAAAGGAATCTATTAATTAATTCTTTCAAACTTTTATACTCTGTAAAGCGTATGCGGTTAAAAATAAATATTCTATACCAAATTTTTATGACTCTAATAAAAACTTTCAAAAGAATATTATATTATGTTTTGTCACAAGTATATAGTTTTAAAAATAAGATACTGTTGTTACCTCATAGTTATATATATATCAGACTATAACCTCTCAAAAAAGAGCTGCTTTCCACATAATGATTAATAGATTACTTACAACACCTTTAAAACACTATGAGTACATGAAGGAACTAAGAAAAATAAAAAGTATATCAGCTTTCAAGGGATAGTCAACTAAATTAATTGATATTTTGTAAAAAAAATAATAATTTACCAAAACATTAAGAACTACATTAAAAAGTGAACTAAAATAAAAACGAAAATGGAAATTCATGAGTTATGGTCCCTTTTTATAAAGAAATAAAAAAAGTATTTATAAAACATTGTTATAAATAATCTAATTGGAAATCCAAAAGATAACATTTTAGATGAAAATAATAGTGACATTTACAAAATTAACTGTGAATATTGTGATAAGATTTACATTGGCCAGACAAAAAGAACAATTAAAAAAGGTTTAAGGAACACGAAAGATATTATGAATACGGACAAACTGAAAAATCAGCTATTGCCAAACATGTATCTGACACAAATCACAACTTTAAAAACTTCACATTATTAAAACAAGTCCATAAGCAAGAAAAACTCGACGCTTACGAAACATTATACATGCAAAAACATAAATATAAAATACTAAACAATGATTTTGGACTGATTCAAAATTCCTTTAGAATAGAACTAAATTTTGTTTGACCAAAACGTTTATACATATACCAATATTTATTTTATTTTACTTTTAACCATATAAATTTTGTAGTAAGTTCTTCTCAGCTGTTATTTGTTTTTAATTGTTGATTCACACCTGACGATGGCATCTTTGATGTCGAAAGGCCTCGTGTTAAAATATAAAAATTATTGGAGAATTGTTAGTTTCTTGTATAAAATAATAGAAAATAGTTTTTCCCAATAGGAAGAGCTCCTCATTCAACAAAACGATGATAAACACTGGTTTCTTGTATTTTTAAAAGTAAAGTACTCTTACATAAAATGGAAGAAATAGCATGCACCACTAGGAAATAAAACCTTATATAAATGTTTCAAACTAAAGTTCTCATAAGGGACGTCTCCAGGTGCGGTGAATGACGTGGTTACCTCTCCAGAGACCTGCATCCCTTCTGTCCCAACCCCGACTCCCTTTATATACAATCTACCTTATCTTCAAGTCACATATACTTAGACAGATATATAAAACTTTATGAATGTTCCAAACTGATGATCTCACAAAGGACCTCTCCAGAGACCTGCATCCCTTCTGTCCCAACCCCGACTCCCTTTATATACAATCTACCTTATCTTCAAGTCACAGATACTTAGACAGATATATAAAACTTTATGAATGTTCCAAACTGATGATCTCACAAGGGACCTCTCCAGAGACCTCATCCCTTCCGTCAAAACCCCCACTCCATTTATAGATAATCTTCTTTCTCTTCACTTCGCCAGATATGGAAGACGATATTATCTGTATATAAAATATCTCACCTTTTTAACCAACCTATCCAAAAGTGTATAGTAAGGTTTATTAAAGTATCAAATGCTTTCAAATCAATGATGAACCGCCCTTCGCTATATTCCAGAAATAGTGTAGTGTTTTTTTATTCAATATAAAAATAAGAAAAGGGCTCCAAACAAATGTGAGATACTCAATCTTACGAAGGATAAAGTACAAAGTATTTAGTATAATAAACCTTATCTCATTACATTCTGGTATAAAAAGAAGTTAATTACTAAATATTTTATCTAAATGTTATTTAATCTAAACTATATATATATATATATATATATATATATATATATATATATATATATATATATTTTAATATATATGTATATATAAAACGACAAGGCAATATACGAGTAACACTGACAAAGTTATTACATGAAGAGTATCGATTATAAACTAGGCCGTTTTACACAGAAATACTTCTCAGAAGTTCTGAGGGGACTATAAACTGTATGGTGAAGTTTAAACAGTATTATTTAATATTAGGTCTTTATTCAAAATGTGTAGGTATTTAAACGGTTTAATATTTTAAAGTACTAGATGGCTTTTGTCTAGTCTAGTGGCTAAATACGTTGTTACTGTAGTAAAGGATGTATGAATAAAATGGAGTGGTCATACATCTATAGCTAAGGGAATAAATAAAATAATCATATACTGTTCATTAAGATATATTGTGCAGCAATACCGTTAGAAAATAATTTTGGAATGAAAAGGGAGACATAATTTAAATAAATATGTAGTATCAAGAATATTATCAGGATCTTTAGATATTAAATATTGACATACATACACTTAGTTGAGAATGAAAGCTATAATAGGAATAAAACTCGGAGATTATTCAGTTATTTTTGCAAGAATAACGAGTGTAGAGTGAGGCAAACACGTTTATATGTAACTATTTATTGGAAAATGGTAATCATAAGAAACACGTTACTTTGAACGTGAGGAATATTGGCCTAATGTTTTATAAATACACTTAGAAGAAAAATCACATAGATAAAAGATAATAATTTGTTAATGCACAAAATAAAAATTACTTTATCATTAACTGATATTAAATAATAATGAAACATTGATAAATATGTTTGAAAAAGCACATTCAAAATTCTTGTAAATTAACTCCATGCAACGGTCTTAAACAACTTTTCCACCAAATAAATATTTGTTTACAAAGCATATTTTCTTCGTAAATGAATACCACAATTCACTAGCACAATTTGAAATATATGGTATTCTGGTTTATATATAAAACTTGTATGTTCAAACATTCTATAAAATTATGTAACGTGCTAGAGCTGTATGAGAAGGTAGGACCTGTGTCGGGTCGAATAAATGTGGATAGGTATTTGAACGGAAGGGAAGGTTCTGAAGACATATTGAGCAAATGAATAAATAAACAAAACGGTGTGCAAATGTTCCCACAGAGACACGTCTCCACAAACTGTCACGCACCCAGGGCACATAACTGTCACCTACTGGTCACGTGATCGTCACGAATCAGCTAATGTAGTCGCCCAAATTATTAATTGGATGAGCCTTTACGAAGAATATCACTCGTGAGACTGGAAAAAAGTTTATTTCTGTCTCTCTCTTTGTCTATTTGTCCGCACCATAATTCGAAAACTAGAAATCGTATTTGAAGTTTATTTTTTACAAAGGCAATATCGAGTTCGATAATTGTGTATGGAAATCCATGGGATTTGGCTGAGCGTTAGTGAACATTATTATGTTCGTTTTATAGGTAACCAATATGGTAACGAGTAGATTGTAAAATAATTAAGTTTTAAAACATACTAAGTACAGTTATAGAAAATGTTTATATTTCACATAGTAATATAAGGTCACCTCCTTTGTATGTACATATGTCCATAGTTTACATTACTAAAAATAAAATAAGAAACATTTTGTTTCTGTTTGATAGCTCTCTTATAGTTGTGAGACTTGTTTACGATATTATGAACATTTTAATTGTTCTATGAGGTACCAAAAAGGATGCGTGTTTAATATTATTCGTGATCAACCATATTCAAGGAAAGTTTGCTTGTAGCATTTAGACCTAGTTTAAGCCTTTTTGCTCTATATAATTGTAATTTAAAATTATATTTGTTATTCGTTGACATGCTTTGATTAAAGAACTTGAATGTACAATTTGTATTACCGATTCAAATATTCATCAGTTAATTTCTATATCTACTAAGGACTAAAGATGGTTAGAAAAGTTGGAGTTGTTCTCCGCACGATGTATTAAAAATGAACTGATATATAGACTTACAAGTTTGCAAGAAGCTTCATTTTTATACAGGACAACTGATTTCAATTATGGTGTTTGTCACTCAATGGAGTTAGGCCTAGCGTTAGCAAATCTTTTACATTGGTCTTTATTGAGCAAGAAATTCAACAAAATAATTATTCTGTAAACAACCTGTGTAAAATAATATATTTAGCATGTAAAATATGCATGTCGCTTATTCGTACAGTGAGAAGAAAAATGGATAATGGAAAGTGAATGTTGAAAGCCAGTGACAAGATTTGGTTTCAGCGCACTCTTGAGTTGTAATTCCCTCCCAACCTCACCAGATCGTTTATTATTTACACTGTTATGAAGGCTAGGCCAATGAAAAACTTTAAATAAATCACTTGAAAAGATATTACCAAACATCTCATCTATAGACTTTTTGTTTTGCACGAAACCATTTCTACGTAAACTACAGTGATTTCTATGTTGGTACGTGTCATAACATATAATTTCGCTAAGCACTATTTAAGCGTATCACACACTAGGCTTACTTAATTACTCTTCTGTCTGCGGGGGATGATAAAAATTGTTTTTGTGTAAGTTACCTGAATGTCTACCTGCTTGCAGAACACTTCGAGAATGATATAATTTATATTCGTGGTGTGGAGTGCTCTTACCTTGTTTATAAAAAACGACAATGATTAGCAACACACCTATATAAGAACATTAGTAAAATTTATTAAGTTTTCAAACACCAGTTTATAAGATAAATATTATATTTATAAGAATCATTTAAATCCTTATTAGTAAGGCTGATAATCTATTGACAATTTTTATGGAAACCTCTAGTTATGACTAATTTTTTCCCAATGCTTTGCCTAGTCACCTTATTGTTTTTCTGTCAATAGGGGATGTTCTCTTAACTTGTAAGATGATCAGTTATATCGGTAATTGAAAACGTTAGTTACTTAGGAAAAGGATAAGGATAATAGTTATGCTTGTAAAGATGAGACTGTAGTTTTTTATCTTTAAATTTAGCAAAATAACTTTTGTTTAGAATAACTGAGACTAATACCTAAGCCTAAAATAACTTGTTCTGTATTTATTTTTTCTTTAATCGATACAAATAGCCCTTGTTATTTTTGTAAACCTTCAATTCCAATTTCTTGCACTAAGTATATTTTTTCTTTCAATTGATGTTGTCTTTATAATCACAAATAAAAGGAATAATTAATATTATCTCAATTTGGACAGACATTTGGCTGTATTATAGGTAGTTTTTGTACAAAATTACCTTATTGCAATTGTTATCGTGGTAGTACTTACTGAAAATTTCTTCTTAACTTCACCAATCTTGACCCCAGCAACTCAAAACCAACCCCGTCCAAAAGTTTAAATATATAGGTATAGTTTAAACTTGGAATCAAAAATCGATTTATAATTATTTCGTCTCAGAGAATTGGCCAGCTTTTTACGATATTTTCGTTTCTATATGGCGGCCATTCAATGTTTAATACGTTATTAAGAACCGAGAGAAAAACTACCTAGCACATCAAAATGTTATTGAGAGCTTATATAATTTCCAATATATTTTATACTTGAAGGTTACAGGTTTTATACTTATAGGTACATACACACACACACACACACACACACACACACACACACACATATATATATATATATATATATATATATATATATATCGCATGAGAAAATACTAATAATATTTCAGATTTCACCAAAATTACCTTCTTCTTCAAACCGAGCCATGATTTAAAGTTTCCCAATGTCATGGCAAACAACTCCCAAAGTTAATATGCACATAGAAAAGTAATTCATGTTATGTAATTCGTTCAAGATTGTATTCTATTAATATCGAGTAAAAAGTATTACCATGAATGACTCACGTTCAACAACAAACTGCAATAATATTTCTTAAACCACGACAAATGTCTGATGCAGGAACTGCGCAACGTTCCAGTTGTATAATGAACCAACACTGGACACTAGAAACATATAGTTCTGCATTCCTTTCTTTACATTTCAATTATTTTTTTCCAATTCCTAATTAACTTTCTGTAACCTTATTTAATACTCTTGTCTGTTGGAAAATACTAAAATAAATTAGTGAATTACTGAATAATATCTCATAAATTAAAATAGGCAATGATTAAATGTATCGTAAAATAACGACAATTATGAGTTGGTCAATGAATACGAATATTTTTATAGAGATCAAATCGTAATGCACATTGGTACACATTTATAATTTTAAAAGTTATATTTAAACTTATTTACCTTCTATCAATTTACCTAGGTTTCAAATAAATGAAAATTCAATTTTATACTTTACATGTAATTTTTAAAATGTTGTTCTTTGTTTTTATAAATATAAAATGTTTTAATTGGATTATTCATTTTTTACATATTTAAATTTGTACCTTTCAGGAAGGTTAGTAATGGTACTAGTAATATATCTGAGGATAACAGTTTCAAAAGTTTCGTTCAATCAATGATTCTCTTGACGCATACTCTGGAGAAATCAAGATATTTTTAAATCGTGCCATAGGTCCGTGGAGGCGTATGATTGTTCTAAATTCCTTTTTGGCCTCATCATATTTACTTCAACGAATTATTGGTGTATTATTATACTTATGAGTTAAAAACAGGAGAGCCGTATGCAGTAGAGGCAGAACTGTAAGTGCGCATGAGGGAAACCATATTTGCAATACGAAACCATGTTTATATGGTTTTGATTTCAGGTGGATATTTTAAGCGATTACTGAAATTGAAGAAAACTGAGGATATAATTTGCCATAAGTGTTATTCGTTTTTGTTATAATGTCCAAGCTTCAGGTAGATAACTTCTATAGGTTAATACTAATGAAATACTCTTTTTTAAACTGTGTAATTGTAAAAAATGTAATCTAATAGGAAAAGTGTACTTCTAAGACAGGAGACTACTGTACGTAGACGAATAGTATCTATTTGTAGGCTCATGCTAACGAAGTTAGATGATAAGAAAAAAAATCCCTTTGTTTTGGATAATTATACTTATTATGATGTAAATAGAAGGATGTTATTCATGCTCTAAATGGTACTTCACTTCAAGTTTAGTAGTTTTCTTTAATTTTGCTATTGCTATGTAATGCTATTTTAATACGGTTATTAGAGCATATGGTTTTAGGACTTTATTAAACTATTTGTTTACTAAACTAATCTGATTACGGCATGTACACAACACGAGCTTTTGTTAAACAAGAAAGGTGAAAAACCTAGTCCATTGTTTTACATCACCAACAAATCTAGATTCTCCCTCTATAAATAAACTGAGATGTTAGGAAGCGATGTACAAACAGACTGCGTAATTAGAGTAAAACCTACAGACAGCCAGAAACAATCACGAGAGTGAACACTAAATATTTAAAGAAAGCAAACAACTCGAGAGAGGCTTGCACTTTTGTAGCTGGCTGTTCAATGTATACATGAATTGTTAAATGGATTAGAATAAAAATAATCGTTATTTGTTTTTAAGAACGTTTTTCCGTATCCTCTGTTTTCATTAGCACGAAATCTAAGAAACATAGAAGTCATATATCTGCACGTGGTACTGTACAGCTAAATGTATTTACTCTAAAAGTATAGGGCACTTTACTATTGAACAATTAAAAGTACAAATTCAGCGTAACGTCTTGATAATTATGGGGCAATTAGAGATGAAAGTTTTACACAGTTATATCGTAAGCCAGTCTTCAAATAGGTTAATTTAAATCCAAATATCCTGAATAATTTAAAGGGATTTAAATAAGATACGATGAAAATTTAGAGTGAAATATGATATTAAATTATTAGTCTATTATCTGAGTATAGGGAATTGATTAGAGTAATTTGCAAACATTGGACTCTTAAGTGGTAAATTGAGCAACAGCAATGATACATTACAATAATTTCTCATATTTTACAAGGGCTATATATGTTTTATTTTAATTCTAAAATTATGTGTTTCAAGTTCCTTAAAAATCTATTTGTTATATTCAAAAAAAGATGAACAATAAAAAATTAAATCTTATCTGTTATTAGACTATGAATTAAGAAAAACTACTTATCTCTAAGCGTTAAGAATCGTAAACTGAGAATGTGAGCCCTATTTGATGCAGTATTATTGTAAGACAGGCCGAGGAAGACCCACGTGACATATTGTGTAAATAAATAACGCCCACCCGAGTGAATCCCCGAAGTACACATGATTTAACAATAAGTTCCCAGCTGACTGCACTTCCCGCCATAACCTCAATGATGCACGTCAGTTCCCGCCAAAAGTCTGTGCTAAAACCTGGGTTTATGGTCCTCCTCTAAATTGCTTCTCTACGCGGTATTGTACTGAATATTTCCGTTATCTTCCTTTAGGGTGTACTTTCCTTATTAAAGTAAAATATTTACATTATCCATATCCAGAAAAGTGTTGGGGATCAAAGAAGCAGTTTAATTTTATACAAACAAGCTTATTGAGCTATGCATCTTAAATCTCTACCCTTTTCATTTAGCCTTCCTCTTACATTTATTTTCAAATTCCTGTTTTTCCACCGTGCTAAAATTTATATCTATCCCGTTAACGTTTAAAGAGTAAAAGTTTACACTTTTAAGGGTGGAAATTTACTTTTTAGATAACAAATTCTTAATAGCCTTATTGCTTACAAATATTCCTTAGTTTATTTCGATTAAGAATATGTATATATATATATATATATATATATATATATATATATATATATATATATATATATATATTCTTTCTCTATCTTTCCGATACTAATGTCTAACAAAAGAAGTGAGCGAATCGAGCCCATGTCGATTACAAATGATATCAATAATATTATGCAACAACACAAGGTTCTTTTTTATAGAGGAAACATTAATCAATAGTTACACTGATAAAATATCTAAACGTATATATCTAAAGAGTGCCCTAGAACTCTCTACCAATATTTTCGGGTATTATTCCTGGACCAAAGGCAAACTAAAATATCATATTTAATCTTTAGAAAAACAGAATAATTATCTGAAACGGCTTTATTGTGATTTTTCACTGAAGTACTTTTAATTGGAGAACCGTGTGTTATATTGAGTTGAAATTCCCTATACAGATGTTATGACCTAATTTCCGGTAAAAAAATTATATTTTAAGAAGCTTTAACAACAAAAAACAATACAATTGTTTGAAGAGTTATTGTCACAAATAGTAATTAAAAACAAATTTGTTTACACTAGAATGTTCTATTATTTCTCACATTAAAAAAACGTACGTTAGTGTTTTGTTTTCAAATAGAAACACCATTAAACAAGTGTATTCTCACTATGAAATCCAAACGCCAAATTAAAAAATTATTTCAAGTAAAAAAATATATTTTTTGCATTGAGGCTTAGTTAATTATCTAAATAATATTTGAAACAAATTTAAAATTGTTGTTCTTTTACCTTAATATAGTAAGAAAAGAATTTTGGTGTAAATATGTATAAAGGATATAATAAAAATTCATAGTATAAGCCTCAAAAATATGTAAAATAACTTCAACCAAGATGTTTCGGAGAAAATGACCTACAAATGGTTAGTTTCTCGTAAATTCTGTAGCTCATGTAGACTGGCTACTTTCACAGGCTTTTTATGAGTATGAACGCTAATACAGATTCCTGAACGCTAATACAGAAACTTCAAACTATGTTAAGATCCTAGGGCTCATGGAGGTACTAGAAACTATAATTCTTGAGATAGAGATGTAGACGCTAAGTAGATTCTAGAGGAAGGAAGCTAAATATTTAATCTTACTTAAATTGTCCTTTGTCAGTTGTACATAGCAGGAGAGAGTGCTTGGAATCATCTCTGTCCTCTCAGCTGTCAGGATATATCTGGAGAAATTTTTTTAGTATCACTTGTTCACTTATGATATTTTATTCTTATAATACGTTTTGTAATTATAAAACAATACATTATTACATGTCCATAATATACGAGTTCTATAATGTTGTATTACACGCACGAGTAATGTAAATTTCTTTTCATAATAAAATCATAGAAGTAATTTTGGGTTTGAATTAATTATAGCAATTAAATTTTCAAATAAAATCTGAGTGTTATATTAGGAAATACTAGATGAGAACCTAGTATTTAGGGTATAAATCCAATATGTAAGAGTACTAGTATAAAACTACTAAATTACCAATAGATTACTTGTACCAGTGAAGTACTAAGTAATTACTAAAGTAACAGTAAATTACTTTGTTAATTTTTAATAATCTGGTGCAGTTTTTTCTTTAAATTCCTTCGATAAGAAGCTGTTATCAAGGAAGAATTCAATTATGTTACCAAAGAAAAATAAACCCAAAGTGAATTGAGGAAACAGGACTCAATATTGACAAGATGAGATTCAGCCTGCGGCAACTTCCTTACACCGGAAACTATTATTAAATTAGAGAAACCACTTCCGCTAAAACCGCGCATCTCTACTAAAAAGCTTTTATTAAAATTTTCCTTTTATAAACTTTGCCACATCATGATAAGCGAACATATATTTAAGAATGTAATAATTATATAAATAAACTAACAGTTATCCGCAGGTTCTAACGCAATCCCTTGTTGAATAACAGAGTGCATTTGAACACTTGCCGTCCCAAGTTGGTGTGAAACTTATAAACAAGCTGCCTGAGGGAATAAAACATCTCATTGATTCTAAACTATTCAAATCTCGATTAAAACACCTCATGGTGTCAAAGGCGTTTTACTCCGTTAGAGTTCATGTTGAGTTGCTGGGATGAAAATTATTGAAAACTATTGAAAACAAGAATAAAATTGAACCCCCAGTTCTGTTATACAATTAAATAGCAATAACTGCAATGGAACTGTATATTATTATGAATGTACTTGACGCATGCATGCAGTGTAATAATTGTTGACACAATAAAGATTATTCTTATTAGAGTCATATATATGAGTATAACTTTTTCAATGGCATAATATAATAGTAATGGTCACTGTGAGATACTTCAATCTCCATTTGAATTTGAATTCATGTTTAAATTAGTATTTTGAGACTTATAAGTCGGAGAAACGTTTTGTAAACGAGAACGAAATAGTTAGAATTTCCTATTAATACCCTGATACTTGATTGATTATATCCAATTATTTCAGTAAAGTCCGAATTATTATTCATAATAACTATAAAGTCCAGTAATTATAAGTCCGAGTCCATATTTTTCGTGAAAGTAAATATGATCAGGATAATTAGGGAACAGCGAAGAGAAGCGTTTCTGAAGAAAAAAGTTAAAGCAGTATCGATTGTAAGATCTGTAAAGTGAAATATTGAAAGTTTTTAATCCTCTTATCTTTAATCCATTTTATCCAAAACTATTTAAATATATAAACTGTTGTGTACATTTATCAGGCAATATTTTAGACATATTTAAACATTATTATTGATTTAAGGAAATAACGAACAATACAGGTGAATAAATACCTGTATATTTATTTACTCACTAAAGAAGGGTAATCCAAAACTTAATATTGAAAAAGTGAATCTCATCGATTTAGTAGGAACTAAGTTTTTAATTAGATATTTTAAATATATTTTTAAGCCGCATTAATAACTTGCTTGACTAATATAAAAAAATAAATGCTACCCACTGAAACTGGTAAATAAAATGTATTATTTTTAAATGTCAAAGTGCTTTTTTCAAGAGGCTTTGTATCAAAACTATTTTGTTCTTATGTGAATTTTGCATTTAAGAGAACGAGTGCTTAGCAAACTTTCTTTAGTAAACAAATATTTAAGTTCCACTATTTGGACAATACAAACTAAATCGTCTTATCGGATACGAGTCACCATGAGGAACGTAGACATCTCTTATAGATTTGCGGAAGCTAAGGATGTGAAATGTAAAGTACTACTGGTAATAACAATTGTATGTGTATAAATTAGAAGATACTAACTGTTACAATAACATTGAAACTCTAATACTGTAGAAATTAGGTGGGAAATTCAGGATTTGTTATTTAAGTATTATGAAAATTTTTAGATATGTATTATAACAGGGTGGGAGGCCATCACAGGTATGGGGATGAAGTATAACGGAGCCCTAGCTCGGATAGTAGTTGTAAAATGAAAACAGGCATATGTTAGTTCAGTGCCAATAAACAAATTTAATCACAATTGTGAATTATAGGTTTTCTGTAACAGAAGCACAAACATCAAAAATAGTAAACATATATGTGTAACATTTACTATTATTGCAGTCTTATAAAACGACATATATAAATGCTCATTGGTTGGTTCACTGTATTTTTTCACCTTGTTTATTCATTCTTAGAAAGTATGAAAATCTTTAAACCCGATACAATACAGTGTCCTTGCTTTCAAATCTCTTGCTTTTTATAAAGCTCTATTTCCTTGGTCCAGTCTGGCAATAGATTATTATTTACATACGTATTAGGTAACCATCCCTCGTACCTTATGTATATTGTAAAAGGTATAAACATTAGAGTTCGGCATCTCATATGTATTAAATATAGTACCAAAGTTTAATTTATATTAGTTAGTTTTTAGTTTTTTTTATTTATTGAAGATAACGATTTTCTTTTTCCAATGGTACATGAAATTAGTACATGAAAACTCAGCAAACATGTTACGACACTTGGTGTGGTGAACTTCTACTTTGTATTAAATATATTATTTTAATTCTTCAATCAATATAATGCTACCATCGAAATGTTTATTTGCACGATACATTACTCAGAATCTTGGTTATAATAGTGGTGAAGCGTGATATCAATATCGGAAATCCATAAATCAGGGAGAAACCTTTGGTACCGATAACCACAATAACTTTGCTGGAGACGCATTTGCGAAACGTTATTAATCCTTAAAGATCTATTGAGAATTTATTGAGTTTAAAATTTAGAATACGTGTGGTTATTTAGGGCATTGCATTATCAGTAGCGAAAACAGAGCAGAAAATTGAGTTTTAGTTTGTTGTAAGAATATCATTAATAAGTTTTAATTTTCGCCAAAATATTTGTTAAATAGAAATAATTTTTGTATAAAAATCGAAAAGACTCAAGGGGCTGAAACATCCCTATTTCTAAATTACTCTTCAACAAAGTCATAGATACGAGTATCCATGTTTATGAAACTAAAACTTGAACTTTACGTTTGCTTTTTTAAAGTTGGTCATGAAATAAATACATGTTTAAGGCGACCAATAAGCCTGTGGACTAAAATAAAAGTAATCCCTGGTAGATCTTAGTTCAAAATAAAAGAATCACAGGGTGTTGTTCCATATTATTTTATTAAAAAACAATCAAATCAAACAACAAGCTATAGAGGTCAAAAATGCATTAGAAGAAATCTCAGGTAACGGAAAATAGGAAGTTTCATTTAACGTAAAAGTTACCAAATATATCAAGGTTAGGGAGCAAGTTTAAACTTTGTTTTGAAGGCTATAGCTAGTTTTTATTTTTTATATTTACAACGTACCTTTTCGATATATTAACAGAGCAACTTCTAAAAGATAACTATATCACCAGCCGCAAAAATGTTGGTCCAAATGAAAGGATGGTGAAAGCTATATTAGCCTGGTACCTAATTAGATGTATCTACTCGTATGAGTAATGTAATGAAATGAGTTAGCTAGTCGAGATTAATAGTTAATACTATTACTACTTAGTGACCCGTTTCGTTAAATAAGCTTTAAAAGTCGTATATACACGAAGTTAAAGTATTATTTAATTAGTTGAAATATTTGCCAGTAATAAAAGCGTATAACGTGATTCTATAATGAAGAAAAGTCTTTTCATTGATTGACGCAACGATAAAAGAGCAACAGTAAAAGGGAAGAATAAAAGCTGTCTTCGTACACTCCTTGACTCATGACATTTCATCTAAGCTTTGCAATGATACAGATCTCCCTCCTTCCAACTCTGTTGCTACTTTTGATGTTATTTCTTTATTTCCTTACCATGTGAATTAAGTGGGAAGTATTCTTGAAAACGATAAGTACAGCTAAGATTTCCAACACAACGCTTTGGTGTAAAAATCAGTTTACAACATTATTTTATATTCTTAACATGAAGTTGAGTTAAAAGTCTACACACCGGGTTAAGAACTACTCCCTGAGGTAAACTATGCTTATAATGAGTCTATTTTAATAGAAATTATATCTAGCAATAGTTCTTTGTTTTATATTTTTAGATTACTGTTTGGATATTAAACAATTGTATAATTTAAAAGAATCATAAACTCAGATTTCAATAAATAATGGAATACTGAATCTCTAAGCTACATCTGAAACATGGAGCAAAATAGTATTTTATTTCATCGATTTCCTACCCTGTCCTAAATAATTTTACTTATCCAAAGCGTAGCCATTCCTGTATTTTTGCAATACAGAACGTAAATTTCCACTGACAAATAAGATTACTTGACGACAAACGGTTATCAAGGGTCTGATAGTTTAGATAAAGTGTAGAAAATCGTTTGATGATTATTTTTTCTTGAATAGCAGGATTTACTAAACTAAGATTTTGATACTAGTAGAGCTCAATATCTCTTTATAGAAATAATTTATAGCAATACGGAGACAGTATTGAATATCTTTTGTACAATATATGTTTCATTTGGAGCCTTTCAATAAACATTAAACTTTAAAATCTGCAAGTAAATTTTCAACGTACGTCTGCCAAAGTGAACGGGAACATTAAATAAGGAAGGTTTTTAATTATAATAGGAAATATTCTATTACAATCTGCAGTGTAGTAAATACCGAGATTGTAATTGGTTGTTTGTAATTTCATCAGTTCCGATTGAAACTTGAATTATTTACAGTCAAATGAGGTATTCGAAGTCAATTGAGTGTTTAACATAATTGTATAACATAAGGACGAAGGTCGTTACGGATTACCATTGAGCCTATAAACGAGAAGGTAATTAGTAACTATAAAGAGTATGCTTGTGACGCTAACAATCAGTGGTGACGGGGTGGTGTGGCAGGTATGTGTGTCCATATGAGTATGTAACCCTTTACGAAAATCAAAATGACAGAGCTAGAATATCTCACGTAACATCATTTTTCCATTGCGAGTGAGCATGTTAAGAAAGTAGAAGTGACCCGTGTTTGATAGATCTAGGATTATATTCTACTATTTTTCATTAAGAAATCTGACAACTTAGAATGGTTCAAATTCTGGGCAGGTACATATTCTAACTACTCTACGTTTTGACACTAGTTCATATAGGAGAGGGCTCAGGTAAAGAGGACAGAAGCAAGGTGAAATATTCATTTGGTCCTTTGGCCACATTTTTATACAGTGTTGAACTTTAGGAAAAGGAGAGGTTTATTGAAGACGAAAAAGATGGGTTGGAAATACTACAATGTATACCTCACCGACTTTCCCATAAACTCTTGCAAAAGTTCCCAACGTAGGTACAATGACACTAAGAAACCGCTGGAGTGGATGGAACGGTCAATTGACGGATGGCACTGAAATTGTCTGCAGTAACCACTGACGTCGGAGTTGCACATAAGAAGAAATTGGGACGGACAAGGCTACAAAACTAAGATTTCGAAGGACAGTTTCTGTAATTATGTTTATAGTATTTTTGTGTAATCTTAAAGCTAAGCTTAACGATCATTTAATTAGGTTTGTTAACATTTTGGATTTATTTATTTTACTGTAAACGTTTCGTTCAGAAGAAAATAAATAGTTTTTTTTACAGTAACACAAAGAATTTAAAGCTTCACAATAAGAAGAATTTGATTTACAATAATACAATAAATGCAGTTAATTTATTGTACATGTATAAGATTGTTAGTTTTATTAATGTCACCGTTAAGCATCTAATCTCTCATTTATGGAGAAACACATCTGCAATATTCTAACGGTTTCTTTCTGACTATTTATTTGCATATAACCACTCAGAGATATCGAAATTCGCTCGTTATCTGAGGCAACATTTATAAGAAATTTTAGTAATCTCATGCGACATCAATGAATGAGTATCGAGGGAGTTTTTACAATAAATGATTAATGGGAGCAGTAAACTTAACACAAGTGTTAAATATCAAGCATTGCTATGTTTTAGAGTTTATCAATAATACAGTATTGGTTATTGTAAACGGTAGGTCGGAGTCTAAGTGTGAAGGAAATAAAACAAACCTTTGAAAAGGGTAATAGGTTGCTCAATTAGCGATTTGGCAATTTTTTTATTAATTGCTCATCTCAAACAAGGGCTTTTACGTTTTAATTATGTAAGTTTGGACCACAAGCAAGTGTAATTGTTTTTAAGTGACTGTACCGGAAGGAGAACTTCTAACAGGAAGTGGAGTTTCTACCACTGAAATACCAAAAATTGACTGTACAGGGTAAAATATGTTATGGGGACAAAGTGAAGCAAACATTTAGAATTTATTATAAACCTATATAAATCAAAAATATTAATAAGAAAACGATGTGGGGGGATAAACATTTTCATTGTATGTCTGGCTTATGCGTGTAAGGTTTATGTGCTCTGATATACATACATTTATGTGCAGTGCTTGTGCGTATTATTAACATAAATATTGTTTAAATTGGTATATTGACGTTAATTTACTTTAGATTAAAAAGAATTGAACCCTTTTTTTATTTTTTTAACAGATTTCTATGGCTTTTCACTCATCCCTGAAGTTTATATAGAACACACAAATAAATAGTAATCAAAATAACTCCCTCTTTTTAATAGACAAGTTCATAACTTTAGGTATTAATAAGATACAGCATAATATTATTTAGTTATGAAAGCTTCTTACTGGTCAAAGAAATAAATATTTGTGAAAATATTATCTATAAACCCTTTTTAATCAGTGTTGTATTGCAATATGTATTACAATAACTATAAGCATATCCTTATTTACCAATATTGTAGAGACAAATCAGTGTATAAAGTTTTACAAGTTTTTTTTATTTAAAAATTCTATAAGGTTCATGCGGTGAAAAATGGATTACAAATTTAAGTTAGCCATAAAAAACTCTACACTCCACAAAAACAGTACACTCCTAAGACATATTAACGTGCGCCATATTAACATATATAGGTGACCTATTCCTACTACCTCATTTTATGATGACTTTTTATGTAAAATTATATTATTTAAATACTGATAGGAAGCCTGATGTAATAAAAAAGAACTGAACTGAAATGCCATGTGGCAAGATATCTAGAGAAGGATCTCATTAAAACATGGTTCTATAATGTTGCACTATCAACAATGGAATTTTGCTGTGTTGTACCATAGTTATAATCATTATGCTGAATCGCGGTAGGAAGTAGGCTCCATTGTTAACTAGACGCGGTGCGTGGACATTGTTTGTTGATTAGACCAGGAAATCAGCTGATCGAGATGTCATCGGTGGTACGTTCCCGAGCCGGTTGGCTTGAGGAGAGGGAGCAGTATTGGAGTGTCAATCATAGCGTACAGACGTCGAGTTTAGAAGCAGTAGTTCTTCCTCTAATCCTATAGTTTGGGATATAGAGTAATTTTTACCGGGTGTAATTTAAATCAAGTTTTTAAATTTTCTTTAAGTGCGTAACAGTTTCATTTCAGCCTCCATAGTCTTCAAAGTAGTAAGTCCCGTACCAGCGTTTAGTTAATATCTTTTATTTTATACTGTTGTGATTAAATTTCTAAGGTTTCCCATATTACAGAGTCTGAGAATTAATTCAATTTTGAAGTATTATAAATTAGATTTTGGTCGTAAAGTTAATATCAAGTTTTGTGTTATTTTGATTTTCAATATTTTGAGAAGAGAACTTTTTATTTTATTTTGTTAATTTAAACCATTTTGGAGAAGTATACATTTTTAGTTTCATTTTAATTTAGATCAGACTCTTAATTAGATTTGACCGATTGTGAGAAGTTTTTTTGAAGAAAATCAAATCTAAAGTTTGTAAACTTTGTTAAATTTTGGGGTGAACTTTAAATCTGAATAAATTAAGTATTTCCGAAAAGTTGTTCTGATTTATAGAATATGAGCTCCAAAATCAATTAATATATGTACTATAATAACGGTACAGTTTCGTTAAAGTTATCCATCCTTCACTAGACTAACAAAATTTATCTTTGTTTACAAAGGAAAGTAAAACATTTCTTTACACGATTGTCTTGACATAAACTAGAAATTACAAATTGCATTTCAGTGAAGCCTGTTACGCGACAAGTGGTGTGGTAAACTCCTACTTTGTTTAATAATAGAATAAAGTTTCTTTACATACTTGACAGTAATTCCACATCTTAAGCGTTCAGTTAATTACCTTATTTCAAATTTAGATTAGTTGATATTATAATCTATAACATTTCTGAAGATTATAGAGTAACCTGCATGGACACCGCAGTGTCTTAGTCTACAGGGCAACCTTTACATTATTGATATCTTGCAGTACTTCCCTGATTTAAGCATTTGTAGTCGCTTGCACATTGATAAATTGTCTTATTATAACATATGTACAGATAATGAAATAGTCTACTTATATTTAGAAATTGAAATATAAATTTAAGCAAAGTATTTATTTCTTAATATTTTTGTAATTGTAGTGATTCAAATCTATGTGTTGTAACTTCTTAATCCATGTTGTAAATTTTTAATGAAAACGACTCACTTAGCTTTTAAAATTCCCATAAAACCCTATTTATTAAATCAGTGACTTTATTTATCAATTGCAACAGCAAAGGTGCAGGTTACTCGTTTTAAATAATGTTTGTAAAATCATTTGTTAGACGGAACCATAATTACTGTAAAATGAAGATCAATGATGCAACTGTGCAAAATGTACAAAACCTCACTACTTGATATGTTTTAAACTCTCAATAACTTATAGACTTACAAACTTTTTGAACAATAAAGAATCTAAAAATTGAACTACTGATTTGTTATATCCTTTTATATTTTGTTCAACATTGTCTCTTTGAATTTCAGATCACATTGATTGCATGGGATCATATTTCCTCGTCGACAACAGACAGCCATATTCATGCAATAAATCCTTCACCGTTTCCACCCATCGCGTCACGTTGCTTCGTGCATGGAATTCTCTCTCAGACAATAACAGCCATATTTGTAAGCCGAAGGAGCAAAGTCAGTACCTTCTGTTTTTCGCTTAGCTAATGTGAAGTTTTGTAGATCTGTTGGTCGCAGTTTTAATAATATTTTTCAATTTGGGATTTTGGCAAACGAAAAGTAATACATGAAATGGTGAATTATTTATCTGTTCAATACAAAAAATACAAGTGCCTACAAACAGTTTTTATTTTTCTATAATCCATAATTAAGATAATTCATGATTTAAACGAATATTTTTTGTAAAACAAGTTAAAATAAATTGATATTGAAAATATATCCCCTAATCCATTAGTTGTCTCAGTCAAGTTATTAACATTGCTTGTCAAACGCGGTTTGTATGGAGCAGAAGAAAATAAGTACATATATTATTGTTGGAATATTAAATTTACTCATTTATTCCCAAAGGAAGTGATCGAGTGTGCAGGATGATGTGGTTTTGTCCAGAATATTGCTCCCAAAACGCGTCATCCCGATAATGCTTTCTCATCATTCTCCTCGTCTACCTCTCTCATCCGTGTAACACTTATATTCTACCTTGTACTGCCGTTTTCAGAACCTTTCAAATATGTCAAGTTCTCCATATATTTATGAGAACATAATGTTTAAAATATTATTATTAATATATTTTAATGCTTGAAATTTCAAATTTTGGAATAAATTCAATATTTATACACCTTTAAGGGCGATAAATAGCTTTTTTTTAGATGAAATATAACTTAATATATAGCAGTTTATCATAATATATGAAGATGAGGCACATTGACGTTAAATGTTTTTAAACACATGGACCATAAGTACACTTCGGTTACTGGTTTAATGCTACAATGGTAATTAATGCTCTCCAGCTTACTAATTGATTCTTAACTACAAGGCCACTCTTTTGAATATAAAAAAGTAATAACGAAGTGTAAATATGTAACTTTGAATTTTGAATTATTGAACCATTAAATAAGTTGCGTAATAATATTATTATAATTTTTTAAATTTCAATAGCTTTTCGTTATTATTTAAATTTTAAATTACGTATGTAACGTAGAATATTTAAAGTGTGAGCTTCAATTCTCTCGATTCATAGAGTGTCATGATACTTCATGAAGTACTTGTTTCTAAACGAAAATATATACGAGTTTCAAACTGATAAATCAAAACGTTAGAGAAGATAGTGTGTGTTTCCATTATTTTAAAAATATCCAAACTAATTTAGTTATTAGATAACTATTAGATAAATAATTCACCATTTCATGTATTACTTTTTCGTTTGCCAAAATCCCAAATTGAAAAATATTATTAAAAACTGCGACCAACAGATCTACAAAACTTCACATTAGCTAAGCGAAAAACCAGAAGGTACTAACTTTGCTCCTTCGGCTTACAAATATGGCTGTTATTGTCTGAGAGAGAATTCCATGCACAAAGCAACGTGACGCGATGGGTGGAAACGGTGAAGGATTTATTGCGTGAATATGGCTGTCTGTTGTCGACGAGGAATTATGATCCCATGCAATCAATGTGATCTGAAATTCAAAGAGACAATGTTGAACAAAATATAAAAGGATATAAAAAAATCAGTAGTTCCAATTTTGAGATTCTTATTGTTCAAAAATTTTGTAAGTCTATAAGTTATTGAGAGTTTAAAAACATATCAAGTAGTGAGGTTTTGTACATTTTGCACAGTTGCATCATTGAATCTTCATTTTACAGTAATTAATAGTTCCGTCTAACTAATTTTTTTTCAAACATTATTTAAAACGAGTAACCTGCACCTTTGGCTGTTGCAATTGGATTAATAAAGTCACTGATTTAATAAATAGGGTTTTATGGGAATTTTAAATGCTAAGTGAGTCGTTTTCATTAAAAATTTACAACATGGATTAAGAAGTTACAACACAGACAGATTTGAATCACTACAATTACAAAAATGTTAAGAAATAAATATTTTACTTAAATTTATATTTATATTTCTAAATATAAGTAGACTATTTCATTATCTGTACATATGTTATAATAAGACAATTTATCAATGTGCAAGCGACTACAAATGCTTAAATCAGGGAAGTACTGCAAGATATCAATAATGTAAAGGTTGCCCTGTAGACTAAGACACTGCGGTGTCCATGCAGGTTAATCTATAATCTTCAGAAATGTTATAGATTATAATATCAACTAATCTAAATTTGAAATAAGGTAATTAATTAAACGCTTAAGGTGTGTGGAATTACTGTCAAGTATGTACAGAAACTTAATTCTATTATTAAACAAAGTAGGAGTTTACCACACCACTTGTCGCGTAACAGGCTTCGCTGAAATGCAATTTGTAATTTCTAATAAGTCAAGACAATCGTGTAAAGAAATGTTTTACGTTCCTTGGTAAACAAAGATAAATTTTGTTAGTCTAGTGAAGGATGGATAACTTTAACGACAAAGCCAAATTCCATTGTTGATAGTGCAACATTATAGAACCATGTTTTAATGAGATCCTTCTCTAGATATCTTGCCACATGGCATTTCAGTTCTTTTTTTTTACATCAGGCTTCCTATCAGTATTTAAATAATATAATTTTACATAACAAGTCATCATAAAAATGAGGTAGTAGGAATAGGTCACCTATATATGTTAATATGGCACACGTTAATATGTCTTAGTAGTGTACTGTTTTTGTAGAGTGTAGAGTTTTTTACAACTTAAATTTGTAAACCATTTTTCACCGCATAAACCATACAATTTTTAAATAAAAACCTGTAAATCTTTATACACTGACTTGTCTCTACAATATTGGTAAATGAGGATATGCTTATAATTATTGTAGTATGTATTACAACACAACACTGATTAAAAAGGGTTTATAAATAATATTTTTCAGAGATATTTATTTCTTTTGACCAGTAAGAAGCTTTCATAACTAAATAATATTAATGGTGTATCTTATTAATACCTCAAGTTATGAACTTGTCTATTAATTTGGATTACTATTTATTTGTGTGCTCTATATAAACTTCAAGGATGAGTGAAAAGCCGAAGAAAAAAAAATTATCTGTTAAAAAAATAAAAATAGTGTTTAATTTATTTTTAATCTAAAGTAAATTAACGTCAATATACCAATGTAAACACTAGTTATATTCATAATACGCACAAGCACTGCACATATGTATGAATATTATAGCACATAAACGTTACACGCATAAGCCAGACATACAATGAAAATGTTTATCCCCCCACACACCGTTTTCTTATTAATATTTTTTGATTTATAATAGGTTTATAATAAATTCTAAATGTTTGCTTCACTTTGTCCCCATAACATATTTTACCCTGTACAATCATTTTTTGGTATTTCAGTGGTAAGAAACTTCACTTCCTGTTACAAGTTCTCCTTCCGGTACAGTCACTTTAAAATCAATTACATTGCTTGTGGTCCAAACTTATATAATTGAAATCGTAAAATCCCTTGTTTGAGATGAGGAATTAATAAAAAAATTGCCAAATTGCTAATTGAGCAACCCATTACCCTTTTCAAAGGTTTGTTTTTATTTCCTTCACACTTAGACTCCGGCCTACCGTTTACAATAAACCAATACTGTATTATTGATAAACTTTAAAACAATGCTTGATATTTAACACTTGTGTTAAGTTTACTGCTCCCATTAATCATTTATTGTAAAAACTCCCTCGATACTCATTCATTGATGTCGCATGAGATTACTAAAATTTTCTTTATAAGTGTTGCCTCGGATAACGAGCGAATTTCGATATCTCTGAGTGGTTATATACAAATAAATAGGCAGAAAGAAACCGCTAGAATATTGCAGATGTTTTTCTCCATAAATGAGAGATTAGATGCTTAACGGTGACATTAATAAAACTAACAATCTTATACATATACAATAAATTAACTGCATTTATTGTATTATTGTAAAACAAACTCTTCTTATTGTGAAGCTTTAAATTCTTTGTGTTACTGTAAAAAAACTATTTATTTTCTTCTGAACGAAACGTTTACGGTAAAATAAATAAATCGAAAATGTTAACAAACCTAATTAAATGAACGGTTAGCTTAGCTTTAAGATTACACAAATACTACAAACATAATGACAGAAACTGTCCTTCGAAATCTTAGGTTTGTAGCCTTGTCGGTCCCAATTTCTTCTTAAGTGCAACTCCGACGTCAGTGCTTACTGCAGACAATTTCGGTGCCATCCGTCAATTGACCATTCCATCCACTCCAGCGGTTTCTTAGTGTCATTGTACCTACGATGGGAACTTTTGCAAGAGTTTTATGGGAAAGTCGGTAAAGTATACATTAAAGTATTTCCAACCCATCTTGTTCGTCTTAAATAAACCTCTCCTTTTCCTAAAGTTCAACACTGTATAATAATGTGGCCTAAGGGCCAATGGCATATTTCACCTTCCTTCTGTCATCTATACCTGAGCCCTCTCCTATATGAACTAGTGTCAAAACGTAGAATAGTTAGAATATGTACCTGCCCCAGGATTTGAACCATTCTAAGTTTTCAGATTTCTTAATGAAAAATAGTAGAATAAAATCCTAGACCTATCAAATACGCGTCACTTCTACTTTCTAATATGCTCATTCGCAATGGAAAAATGATGTTACGTTAGATATTCTAATCTGTGTCATTTTGATTTTTCGTAAAGGGTTTTACGTACTCATAGGGACACACATACCTGCCACACCCACCCCGTTACCATTGATTGTTAGCGTCACAAGCATACTCTTTACAGTTACTAATTACCTTCTCGTTTATGGGCTCAATAGTAATCCGTAACGACCTTCGTCCTTATGTTGTACAATTAAACACTTAATTGACTTCGAATACCTAATTTAACTGTAAATAATTTAAGTTTCAATCGGAACTGATGAAATTACAAAGAACCAATTACAATCTCGGTATTTACTACACTGCAGATTGTAGTAGATTATTTCCTATTATAATTAAAAACCTTCCTTTTTTAATGTTCCCGTTCACTTTGGCAGACGTACGTTGAAAATTTAATTGCAGATTTTAAAGTTTAAAGTTTATTGAAAGGCTCCAAATGAAACATATATTGTACAAAAGATATTCAATACTGTCTCCGTATTGCTATAAATTATTTCTATAAAGAGATATTGAGCTCTAATAGTATCAAAATCTTAGTTTAGTAAATCCTGCTAGTCAAGAAAAAATAATCATCAACGATTCTCTATACTTTATCTAAACTATCAGACCCTTGATAACCGTTTGTCGTCAAGTAATCTTATTGGTCAGTGGAAATTTACATTCTGTATTGAAAAAATACAGCAATGGCTAACGCTTTGGATAAGTAAAGTTATTTAGGACAGGGTAGGAAATCGATGAAATAAAATACTATTTTGCTCCATGTTTTCAGATGTAGCTTAGAGATTCAGTATTCCAATTATTTATTGAAATCTGAGTTTATGATTCTTTTAAATTATACAATTGTTTAATATCCAAACAGTAATCTAAAAATATAAAACAAAGGAACTATGCTAGATATAATTTCTATTAAAATAGACTCATTATAAGCATAGTTTACCCTCAGGAGTAGTTCTTAACCCGGTGTGTAAACTTTTAACTCAACTTCATGTTAAGAATATAAAAATAATGTTTGTAAACTGATGTTTACACCAAAGCGTTGTGTTGGAAATCTTAGCTGTACTTATCGTTTTCAAGAATAACTTCCCACTTAATTCACATGGTAAGGAAATAAAGAAATAACATCAAAAGTAGCAACAGAGTTGGAAGGAGGGAGATCTGTATCATTGCAAAGCTTAGATGAAATGTCATGAGTCAAGGAGTGTACGAAGACAGCTTTTATTCTTCCCTTTTACTGTTGCTCTTTTAATCGTTGCGTCAATCAATGAAAAGACTTTTCTTCATTATAGAATCACGTTATAATACGCTTTTTATTACTGGCAAATATTTCAACTAATCAAATAATACTTTAACTTCGTGTATATACGACTTTTTAAAGCTTATTTAACGAACGGGTCACTAAGTAGTAATAGTATTAACAATTAATCTCGACTAGCTAACTCATTTCATTACATTACTCATACGAGTAGATACATCTAATTAGGTACCAGGGCTAATATAGCTTTCACCATCCTTTTCATTTGGACCAACATTTTTGCGGCTAGTGATATAGTTATCTTTTAGAAGTTGCTCTGTTAATATATCGAAAAGGGACGTTGTAAATATAAAAAATAAAAACTAGCTATAGCCTTCAAAACAAAGTTTTAAACTTGCTCCCTAACCTTGATATATTTTGGTAACTTTTACGTTAAATGAAACTTCCTATTTTCCGTTACCTGAGATTTCTTCTAATGCATTTTGACCTCTATAGCTTGTTGTTTGATTTGATTGTTTTTTAAATAAAATAATATACAACAACACCCTGTGATTCTTTTATTTTGAACTAAAATCTACCAGGATTACTTTTATTTTAGTCCACAGGCTTATTGGTCGCCTTAAACATGTATTTATTTCATGACCAACTTTAAAAAAGCAAACGTAAAGTTCAAGTTTTAGTTTCATAAACATGGATACTCGTAAATCTATGACTTTGTTGAAGAGTAATTTAGAAATAGGGATGTTTCAGCCCCTTGAGTCTTTTCGATTTTTATACAAAATTATTTATTTTTAACAATTTTTAACAAAAATTAAAAACTTATTAATGATATTCTTACAACAAACTAAAACTCAATTTTCTGCTCTGTTTTCGCTACTGATAATGCAATGCCCTAGAATAACCACACGTATTCCTAAATTTTAAACTCAATAAATTCTCAATAGATCTTTAAGGATTAATAACGTTTCGCAAATGCGTCTGCAGCAAAGTTATTGTGGTTCTCGGTACCAAAGGTTTCTCCCTGATTTATGGATTTCCGATATTGATATCACGCTTCACCATTATTATAACCAAGATTCTGAGTAATGTATCGTGCAAATAAACATTTCGATGGTAGCATTATATTGATTGAAGAATTAAAATAATATAATATAACAGGTTATTGGCTGAGTTTTCATGTACTAATTTCATGTACTATTGGAAAAAGAAAATAGTTATCTTCAATAAATAAAAAAAAAAACTAACTAATATAAATTAAACTTTGGTACTATATTTAATACATATGAGATGCCGAAACTCTAATGTTTATACCTCTTACAATATACATAAGGTACGAGGGATGGGTTACTTAATATGTGTGTAAATAATAAACTATTGCCAGACTGGACCAAGGAAATAGAGTTTTATAAAAAGCAAGAGATTTAAAAGCAAGGACACTGTATTGTATCGGGTTTAAAGATAGTCATTACTTTCTAAGAATGAATAACTTATGATAAAGGTGAAAAAATAAGTGAACCAACCAATGAGCAATATATGTCGTTTTTATAAGACTGCAATAATAGTAAATGTTACACATATATGTTTACTATTTTTCATGTTTCTGCTTCTGTAACAGAAAACGTACAATTTACATTTGTGATTAAATTTGTTATTGGCACTGAACTAACATATGCCTGTTTTTCATTTTACAACTACTATCTATAATCCGAGCTAGGGCTCCGTTATACTTCAAAACCCATACCTGTGATGGCCTCCCACCCTGTTATAATACATATCTAAAAATTTTCATAATACTTAAATAACAAATCCTGAATTACCAACTAATTTCTATAGTATTAGAGTTTCAATGTTATTGTAACAGTTAGTATCTTCTAATTTATACACATAATTGTTATTACCAGTAATACTTTACATTTCACATCCTTAGCTTCCGAAAATCTATAAGAAATGTCTACGTTCCTCATGGTGACTCGTATCCGATAAGACGATTTTAGTTTGTATTGTCAAAATAGTGGAACTTGAATATTTGTTTACTAAAGAAAGTTTTGCTAAGGACTCGTTCTCTTAAATGCAAAATTCACATAAGAACAAAATAGTTTTGATACAAAGCCTCTTGAAAAAAGCACTTTAACATTTAAAAAAATACATTTTATTTACCATCTTCAGTGGGTAGCATTTATTTTTTTATATTAGTCAAGCAAGTTTCTTATTGCGGCTTAAAATATATTTAAAAATATCTAATTAAAAAGGTAGTTCTACCAAATCGATGAGATTCACTTTATATCAATATTAAGTTTTGTATTACCCTTCTTTAGTGAGTAAATAAATATACAGGTTATATTATTATACAATATACAATGGTTATTGTTATAAATATACAATAATTCACCTGTATTGTTCGTTATTTCCTTAAATCAATAATAATGTTTTAAATATGTCTTAAATATTGCCTGATAAATGTACACAACAATTTATATATTTAAATAGTTTTGGATAAAATGGATAAACTAACGATATATTATCATCTCAACATTAAGGGTTATTGTCTCATCAGTGTTGTATAAATAAAACATCTGAATTAACAGTCCATGTCTAGTTTGACATTTAGAGATAGCTGCCGGATGAATGAGTTACCTTTCTTCTGCTTGAGCTGGAAGAGATAATATATATTGTAATAGTGATTCATTTATATATAAATAAGAATATATGGGTGATATTTTAATCATAATGGTACATTATTCTAATATTTCCAAATATAAAATACAGAAATACATTTAAAATGTGAGTCTTCGAAGCAGTAGTGTAAGTTTACTAAACTTCGATATCCATCGGTTATTAATTTAACCAAGCCTAAACTTACGCATGAAATGCGCTTAATCATGTGATTTTATTAAAAATTATGTTTCATGTGTTTATTTTTATTTAGTAAGGTACAATTACAAATCAGTTCTTTAACATAAAATATTATCTTATTTATACTTTGGGATTATAAATACAAAATTGAGATACAATGAAAAATAACTATGCAGTTTAGCTCAATTACTACTTAGTAATTAGAGGGCTATTTGAGGCAGTAAGTTTTCAGTATAATGTTTTAATATTAAGACTCAAGTCATGAAAGGTGGAAAACAGAAAAATACATTATCTCTATAAAAGCAGAATCAAAATACAGTATCAATAAAACATGAAATAGGATTCCTTAACTTGTATATGTATATAAAAGGAACACCACGTTTGCTTTTGAGTAAATTTTTAAAAGTATCAGTAAGTGAAAGTTTTGCAGGATTACACAGTTCTTTGGTAGTGTGTTTTAGATACCCAAATCACTACTTATTTTTATTTTATAAATTCAAGTTCGTAACCAAGGTAGATACTAAGACAATCAATAAAAATGTTATACAAAAGATAGTAATTAATCATTTGGTTAAAAGTTATATTGCGTAGGCCTCGTATTTCTTACTCGTTTATTACGTTAACACACAGTTAAGTTAAACAAAACTTGTCTGCAACCCACAGGGACTTGCAAATGTAAACGAGTTTAAAACAAGGCGCGTGAAGTTTGCTTCATCCTGAAAGTAATCTAGAGGGATTGTTCTTGTTTGTTACGGCATAATCATAAAGCCAACAATATATTCTTCATGACAGTTGTAGATTATGTAGGCACTGCGGTATAAAATGCTAAGTTTCATTGAATTTTTTTATTTAAAACTTTTATAATAGAATCTGACACCAACAAATACTCGATAACCAATATTATATCATCTCCTTGGCCAACACATATTACACATAACAATTAATACTTTAAATACTTTGTCAGAATAGGTTTACAAATCATTTAAGAATCTATGCGTTTTTGTGTATTAAGCGATTTAAATAAACATATTAATTGTTTATAGAGCTGGGTTAATTTAAGCCGAAATATATATCACTAGCTTTTTGCCTGCGGCTTCGCAAGCAAGTTCCTGCCGAACATTGGGAGCACAATAGGCATATACGTTTGACAGAATAGGCATACAAAAGATTACTGACTCATGAATGTAAAGTGCAATAACACGTAGAATAATCTCAGTACGCAATGGAAATGAGGCGGAAATATGTGATCATTGAGACACAGAGGGTAAGTGAGGTTGATGTTTTAATTGGTTAGAACGCTGCGAGATAATTTTCATAAATCTTTTAAAATAACTAACCATTTTAATTAGAGGAAGACTACTTTTTAAGCCTTAGTCTGCTTGTCATCAGTTGCCCACTGTCTTACTTGAGGCTCTTATTAAACAGAATAAGGTACAATACATCGTCGATAAAAGTGATGAAAGTGCTACGATAACAGATAGGATTTTCGAGATGTCCTACTCAGATACAAAGTTTGAAGTCCTAGATCGCTGTCATCGGTAATCCAAATGGCTAGTTTGGGTTTTACTTCTTGACTACATATACAATTTTCAACTAACGTTCTTTGGCGCCACATGGGAACCAAGGAGCCGTATAATCTGGTGTCTTTCAATCTATCTTTACCATATCTATACATAATTGTGAATTAAAGGTAGGCTAATTGTTGGACTCCCTAACATTTTTAATTCACTCCTCCTTTCATATTTACTATGTCTCGTTATATTTACATTGCTGACAGTCTCTAATTTAAAAATACCAATTAAACAGGGTAAAACAAATTGCGGTACTCGGGGGATTATTGTTTTCATTTTCTAACAACAAAATTACAATATTACTGATGTAAATTACAGTAATTACATAAGTAATGGTGTATTATTTTATTGATTATTGTTGTAATAATTATATTTTTGTTCATCGTGTAGCATTATTAATTGCTAAATTTCAAGCAAATAAAAACACGAATAATGGAGGGAATACCGCTCGTACAGAGTAAGCAAATTGAAGTAGTTTTGTACGTCTGCAACTGCTGATAACAATGTTATAAAGGGCCCAACTGCCCGGCCAGTCTTAACTGTGCCAAGTTGGTTTAACTCTAAAAGGGATGAGTTAGTTTTATCAGCAATTGTAATTCACGTATCACATTGCAGAATGATCGTTCGTTGTTGAAAATTGTTATATGAACTCCCAATTACATAATTATTGCTGTTTTTGTCTGCATGTGGTTTTAGATACGCAAAAAGCTTTATATACATTTTTACTACAATTATATCAATTTCCAAATTAACTCTAACCCAGAGAGATCGGAAATTTTAATCGATATCGTAAAGTAATAGTAACTTATACTTTACGATACTCTTTATATTGGATTCGAAACATATTTTCGAATCCAAAGTTTTATTCCAGCTATATATGTGTATAACTTTAATATTCCTCATGTCTTATTCTAAACAAGAAGTTGTGTGTTAAATATATTCAAATAATTATATATATATATATATAAAGTCATATCTATTTAACAAAATATAAACATTTTCAAAATAATAAATTTGTGAATCCTCAAGATATAAAGAACTAGACCCTCTAGTCCATGCTATCCTTATTCATATAAAACAAGTTTTAATCTCTGAGTATATGCCATCTAGCTTTTAATTACAGTATTTTTGCAAGTCATATCGTCTAATGTTTTAAGGTGTACACGATCAACAGAATTAGGATTTTCTTTATAAAGTGCCTTAAAGCATCTAGTAACAGAGACCGCCTGAGATCCAAGGGAATCTATTCTTTACAACCACGCTTGTTCCAATAAACAATTAATCCAATGTACAATCACGACCATATAAATAAGAGTCATTCATTTAAATTTTCCTTACGTCTGGTAGTCCGGGAATATATGCATCTAGTTGTTAGAGACCTATGCGGGGTTTTTATAAATGTTGATGTGCATAACCCCAAAAACAATACTTCAAGACCCATATTGCTTAAAGAACTACGTTACCGTTTGTACCATCTGACTTTTAGTTCCAAAACACCTTTTCTTAGAAGAATCTAGTTATATGAAAGCTTCCAATGTTTAACTCTCAAGTTGAAACTCGTCGACTATTAGAAAAGCTCACACATCTTTACTGCATCTTTTAAAGGGACTTTTTAATTAAATTATTTGATCTTTCCTTGGAGATAACGACACCAAGTACGTATCATTCATATGGTAAATATGAATTTTTTATTTAAAGATTAATATTATATACAATATAATATTATAATTATTATTTATATTATATATCTGTGCTTGATAGACAATTAAATAGAATCTAATGTTGTCGGTTTCTTTTTAATAACGTGGAATTTTAACTTATTCAATAGATTTACGGAATTCACGTTCTGTACACGTTTTCACTGGGTAGAGAATTTGGACGCATTTTAGTGAAAATAAAATACAAATAATCTGATAAATAAATTCGTATTGCTTTATTTATGAAAGTAAAAACCATTATTTCATGATTTTAACTCTCGAAAATTTATATCGTGCTTGGATATAATGATGGGAATCATTCCTGGAAACAGGCAGAGTTAGGAAATGTAATTTACAAGGCGACAGTGAGCCAGAGAGGGTAACAATGATATATGAAGGGTTAATGTGCTCCTTAGCTCAGCGACATCCATGTGAAGTCATAACGTGGTTTTTACATTTCTGGGTAGATATTAACGTTCATTGCATTAGTTGTATCTTTAAATTTGACAAAACTAAGTCAGAAACATAACAATACGATAAAGGGTATTATATTTTATATAATTATTATACATCACATATAAGGTATCATTCTTATAGCGATTTCTTTTACGATTGTATATGCTATTTATAAGGATTTTGACCAGAAAACTAGTGGCGTATTTGTTTGTTTCTCTATATAAGTTACAGTGAATGGTTCTTTTCATTTCATTATCAGTTTTAAATCCAAAAGTACGTTGCTTGAAGTATGTCTACACTTTGCATGATTGGCAGATGTTAGCATATTCACAATAGTCTTACATTATATACCGCCATTATTTTTCTAAGCCCCTTTAAACTCAATGTTCAAATTGAATAAAATTATATTTATTAACTTCTAGGAGATTGGTGGTTTCAGGTATAACGCAGTTCTATGGAAGAGAACTTATAACGAAGCACACCTAGAGTGATAACGTACAAAATAGAAAAATTAAATAGCGATGTAAAGCAATTGATATTAAAATCTACAGTATAAAGATTAATATTTAATTTAATAATTAATAATAATCTGTTATAACTCTAAAACTTATGATAATCATTGACAAAAGCATTGTTTTCGCTGTTTATAATAGTAAGTAGTTGAAAATTATACTATAATGGTGTTATATCCCCATAAGGCCATGCATGTTCTAAATTAGTTGATTTCTGGCCACACATTTAATAATTTCTGTACAAAAACCTGTATTTTTACAGTGAAAGAATACTTTTTGTACAAAAATTATTTGAACTTTATCAATTAGCAAATACGGTTTATAAAACATGGAAGGTGTGATAGTAAAATAACAGTTTTAACTATTATATGAAAACTGTATAAAAAAGAATATTTACAAAACCGAGGTATTTACAAAAATTCCATGTTATTTGTTCATCCTATAATTGACTGAGCTTTAACGAAGTAAACACTCGTGGGGCTGGTAAATTTGTATTTCTGTCTTTCGATCTATCTGTCTGTACTTAGGCTATTTATCAAATAAATAATGTATAATGATACAATGTATTTGGAATTCAAAAGTAATCTCAAAACTAAGTGACCTAAAGACTTGAAATAATTGTTTATGAAGATTCATTTATAAATAAACAATACTTAGTTGGATGATGATAATTGTTGCTCCATATCAAATTCGCTGATTGCTATTGAATTATTTTACGTTGATCTTATAGGTGACCTTGATGGTAACAAGAATATACCGAAGTAAATACATTTGTAAGCAAAAGTCAATACACACGAAATATAATTAAATACGTGACACATCAATACATTTAGCGTGAGTATCCTAACATGTACATCATTTTACAGTCATAGTATTTTATTAGTTAAACACTGAAATTAAGCCAAATATAATAAATTAAAATATGAATGTATTACTTAACAAGATATGCCAAGAAAGATTTCATGTGTAGAGTTGAAATTTTTTCATGACACTTTATTTCTATAAAATGAGTTCTAAGATGCGTAATGTTTGTGCTAACCTCTTTTTTGTATGATTGTCTGTTTGTATTTATGTAAGGAGGACATACCGAGAATGAAGTGAGCCATAGATTTGAAATTTTGCATTTATCCTCAGCCAATCCTATTACGCCTCGTAATGCAACGTACTTGTAATATATATACGGATTATTCATTACTCACTGATTATAAGCCACAGTCAAATAATAAAAGATGTAATTGTAATTTAGACATAAATGTTTGGTATTAATTTTTGAACTTAAACAAATGTTTTTTTACCAAAATGCGTTACATTGCGTTTAAATCAAAGAGCTGGATTAATAAGTTTAAAATACCGTGTTTGACGGAAGGCAGGAACTCTTTAGAAATTTACGTTTTTATCCAAAAAAAGTTTTATAATGACTGTAGTATAATTAATGTTAACGAAAGTTACTTAATTTAATTATATAGACACTATTTTATATATATATATATATATATATATATATATATATATATATATATATATATATATATATATATATATATATATATATATATATATATATATATATATCGTAAAAACGTTCAAATTAAGGAACGTTACAGTTTAGCGGACGTCCCACGTTATGAACGCCTCGTAAACCTCACCGACCGCACTATGCAGTCCTGGTCGTCCCATAAAAGATTTGTCAATAAACCTTTTACAGGCAGACAGATTCCACCGTTAGTGTTACAGTAAATGCTTTGCCATCGGTTTAGGTATAAAAGTCCGACACTTGAATTATTTGAAATATAATTTTAGTATGTAATTTTAGGAAACTAAACTTGTCCTCCATCATTTACATAAGAGTATTTTAGTCATTGATTACAAATGTTTGCGAAATTAAATACGTGCAGGATACAAAATATCATTATACTAAACTGTATATGATGTTTCTGTTCAAAAAAGGAAATATATTTGACGGTTTGTTATATGTTCAAAACTAACAATTGGCATGCAATTGAATTTAGTGAGGTTCTCACTCCATATTCTCCTATCACAATTCTTATTTGAAATTTTGTCTCTTTAAAAGTAGAGTTGTTGCTGTTTTAAATTATATACTCATACAGAATTAATTACTCCAGCTTTATTACTTAAAATAGTATTATAAGGAGTTTAGGTTTGAGGTAAAAAAAATATATATATATTTACTTTCCGATTCGAAATTCATAAAGAGAAATTTATCAGGCAATAAAATTAATTTATACCTCAAATTTCAGTTTGCCATTTACCTTTGAAAATTGGCTAATAAATTATGCTCACTTATTTTTCCAATCTGTAAGGCAAGAACATGAAAATATATGAAATATCGTGGCAAGAAACTGTGTTTATATCCTTTTCTAATTATGATGTACATCCAGTACATTGATCAGCTGGCTAGCTGATCAGAATTTGGCCATTCATTCATTGTTGTTGTTATTTACTTTTGACTTTATGAAATGAGTCTGTTGGAAACTTTTGAATAAATGTGTTTGAGTTATTCTCCTTTATTTCTTACCTTTTTTATGTCTTTTTTTAATTTAAATTAGTGCATACCATACGGTGAATTTCAAGTGTCAAGAATTCAATACTGACATAGTTGTTACTAAGATACCTGATAATTCAGAAAATGGATACTTATTAGAAGTAGTATCGTATATCGGAGTATCAAAAATAAGTACACGATAAACACATTCCTTTTTCCACTAGCACCCGAACACAGGATTCCACTAGGATCTAAAAAAACTAAGATAACAAAATATATGTGTTTTATTAAAGGATACTAAAACTCTACTTATCTCAAGGAATGAAACTGAAGATAGACCGTGTATTTAGCTTTAGATAATCGGAGTGGTTAAAATAGTACATAGATTTAAACACAGAATTGAGGAAAAAAGTAAATAATGACTTTGAGAAAGACTAGCAATCGAGTTAACATTAGACTTTGTACAGCGAGTAAGCAGATCGAATGATTAATAGCAAAACCTTATTTTAGGACAAGAATAGTTTTGTCACAGACAATTCAACAGAAGTTGATATGATAAAAATTAATCTCGTATACAACAAACCGATTTATGTACTTACTTACTGCCGTGGCTCTTGGTACCCAAGGTGGTACTTTGCCTCGCCAACACACTGCCTCCAGATATCTCTTTCCATTGCCTCTTCTTCCCTTCTTCCCAGTTTTCTTATGTCTCTTCTGATCTGGTCTCGCCATCTCAACTTGGGCCTTCCTGGTGGTCTTCTACCCTCCGGATTGTTTACAAGGACGTTCTTGACTAAGGAGTTGTCCTCCTTCCTTACTAAATGGCCAGCCCATCTCATTCTCCTACTTCTCACCTCGGCTACTATGTCTGGGTCCATATATAGTTGCCTCAACTCCACATTATGTTTTATCCTCCACTCTCCATCTTCAAGGGTTGGCCCATAGATTTTTATCAATAATTTGTTTTTTAATACTATAAAACGATTTATGTATGAATTCTTAATAAATAATATACTCAATCTGCCCAAAACTCTAATGTATAGCTTTCACTAATATCTATTATGAAGGGAAATATGACAATAAGATACCTGTGCTTATGGTAATGACAAAAAATAAAAATATTTATCATATTTTCAGAAAGCTTAGCATTTTCTATGACATTTGGTAGACTCTAATATTTTTATAAAGAATTGTGAACGTCAGCTTTTTAAAGTTTTGTTCAAAAATGAGAACATCCCATTTTAAGTCTATTGAATTAATATATTTGAACATTCAGGCCAATTACAAGTTATCTATCCTTACTTTCAATTTAATTTAGAATACAATGGCAGTAATAAAGTTCGAGAAAATACCAAAATGTTATAAAAAGTTAACATTTTTTACGAAAAGTTCCTATATTATAAGAGACAAAAATAATTTTTGTCTGCGAGTGTGAGTAATAAAAACTTGTAATTTCTGTATTTGCCACCTTTATGTTGTTTTATTACCTACGAAAAATGTAACACTACTTAATAGCCACTCTGTATGTATATCAAACGTTTTACAGGCAAACTGTATATTGAATGTATATTATATAAAGTACTCATACTTTCGGTGCAATTCTTAAGGTTAAAACAAGTATAATTTCCAATTACAAACTATTTGTAACTCTCTTTGAGTATAAAGTTAGCCTGGACAAAATGTGAGCTCTATTTCAAAAGATCATTTATAAAGTCCTACATCATTAGTGTATAACACAACTCGAAAAAGATCGTCTTTTAACTCAGATGAAACCAGTTACGAACTCAAAAGATTTGTTGGAATAATGATATAATTTAAACAACGGCGTGAAGTGTAATATACCATATGAAAGTTACAATAATAAAGCCGGTTTATAAATTCCTCTTGAATATATATTTGCTAGAAAAAAAAGCAGATGTTTAACTTTTTTGTGACAACACCAAGGCACCAACATAGTAGGGTTTAAGACTAAAGTTTGAGATTTCTACGGCTGTTTTCATTTAAGGAACTCATGTTCTTAATATAAAGAAAATGTATATATATATATATATATATATATATATATGTGTGTGTGTGTGTGTGTGTGTGTGTGTGTGTGTGTGTGTGTGTGTGTGTGTGTGTGTGTGTGTGTGTGTGTGTGTGTGTGTGTTAGTGAGTTCAAATATTGTATGTAGCTGCTTGTAAAAGTTTAAATATTATGAATCAATATCTAGATGGCCATTATAGTTTCATAGTAGTTGTGTGTGAGATATTAATCCATAGTAGCCATTTAAATTCCATTGGCCATTAAATGACTAAACACTCATTTTAATAATAACATTAGCTTACTGGGCACTCTCTATATATCACATGTATTTATTTAATATATTTATAAACTCGTTCTGGCAAATCAGCGTTTACATCCAAGACGAGACGGAGATTGTGAACAATATCCTATTAACTCCATAACGAGCTATATTGTCACGTGGTGAACATAGAGAACATAACAGTGGCGATGTTTTTGGTCGGCGTGTAACCAACTAGTGAGTTTACTGCAGTGGAACTCTGTTCCCGTGGGGCTACCAACTCGTTCAATTTCCAGCTGTCACTTCCGTAGTAATTGCAAGAGTAATTCGTTTCTCTCTCCTCACGGTGCTGCCCTCATAGGGGAGTAATTTTACAAGGTGTTGCATTCAACTTAAACATATGTGTAACTTTTTACTAAATACAAATACTGCAAAGCTGTACTAAATACAAGGCTTTATTTACTGTCGACTAAAACATATATCAGGCATAACTAACATAAAATATAATTAAAATTTAAAGCTAAACGTATTTTTTATAGTTCTCAAATTTTTAATAGTAAAAGTGTCTAGTAATAAAAGTTATTTTTTTATATTTAAGATTTGAAATGAAGATGTTTTGAAACAGTACAAGCCAAACTACTTTGATATTGTAGTAGAAAGTTATACTTAAGAATTGCAATAATATTTTCCCCTATCGTGAAAAATTTGGAGCTCAACTCAACAAGCACATAATATAAACCCTACTCACCATATGTACGTTATCTGTAGTAAAATTACATATGGAATGGAACCAAAATAAGTCAGTTATAGCACGTTGTGTGATATGGAATTATTTAATGTACCTTTACTTATCCTTTGCTGTAAATCAAAACAAAAATAATAATAATATCAGTTTACATAAATTTTATTACACAATGAGAACTAAAAAAAAATAAATTTATATAGGGAATTATAAGGTAGATATGGAAATAATTAATGACAGCACTTTTCTTGAAACAAGGCAGACTTGGTGGTGTTTATGAAGTGGAGTAATATAGTAGGGCCAGGTCAAGTGATACAATGTGGGAGGTGTCAGCAGAATATGGGCCATCTTCATGGCAGTCTCCAGCAGACTCTTGAACTGTCTCTTTATATGCTAATATATTTATATAAAACTCTTTTAAGTTTTTATAAATGCTGTAGGAATGATTAGCTTGATATTTTTATAAAATTTACAAACTTCCACACCAATTTAAACGGCTAATATTCTACAATATTTGTGCACATCATGTAGAATCACCCATGTTGTGTTACAGAATCACCCCTCCTTTGGTTAAAATATAAAGTAAAAATATTGTGTAATTTAAAATTATTTAATGCTAAAATTTTAATCCTCCATGGTTCATAGGTAACTTTTTATATTTAAAAAAATCCATCAACTCGAAAGTGCAATGTTTGAAATTAATCATCTTGGAAGTGTGGTTTCTACCTTTCAGAGAATGTATTGATTTTTAAGCTGTACAGTGTCTTTGAACTATTAAAACTAATATGCAACATTGGTGAAAATAATATTTCTTGAAAGAAAGAAGAATTTTTCCCAACAAATGCATGTTTATACTTACATATTTTGAATAATAAAGACTGAAGAACTAAAAAATTGACTCTTAGTCCACAACGCGTAACCTTACGGTTATAGCGCATCCCAAGCTCCGCTAGTAGTGCCTGCTTATCTCTATACCTTCAGGAAATCCAAGAGTTTCTTCACGTAAGCTCAAGACTCACAATCCAAAATAGTGTGTTGAGCGATCTCCGGCTGATTACGTACGCTACAACTGAGACCTTTAGTAGTGAATCCTGAGGTGTGAAAGTGTTTCTGTATTGATCATTGTGTAGTAATAAAGGAAATGACCGGTATCAGAAGGCCTTTGTTTAGTGTCATCTGCCAGTTCTTGAACTGGGTGTTAATGCATCCAATGAGCTTCTTGTCTAATGATTGCCCAGAGAAACTCTGCTACCGTGGCACCTTTGCTTATGTCTGAACCATTGCCTAATAGTTCGGATGCCGGTTCATATTTACATAATTCTATCACTACTTAAATAAGACTGATCTCGGATTCTTTTGATTGTAACTTAATCTTACGTATAAAGGTTAGTTTAAGTAACGGGTTACTTAGTAATAATGACTTATTTTTATGAATTACATTTAACTAAATACTGTCCACTAATTTATGATGGTTTAATTATTGCATTTAGAATAATGTTTTAATAAAGATTAGGAAAATGCATTCTAATATCCATAATAACGATTTTTTGATTTTCGAAATATTTAGGCACCGTAAACGGATTGACTGTGGTGGTATTGCCCTTACTGAAGTGAAAAAATTAAATAGAGTCGATTGTTGTATTAAAACTTTATTAAATATTTATTTAATACTTTATTTATTTTACTTTATATAAATATTATTAAATAATTTTGTAGCTTAATTAGTTATTAATACATGAAGTTATAATAAAATAATTATACCAATTTTTACCACATTAAAAATCCTGACAATTACATTGAATTAATCATTTTAGTGGTAAGGAGAAGTTACACAATGTATTATAAATATAATAGATTGAATGTTTTTAACATATTAATGAATAATTTGTAACGCTTAATCTATCTGGGGTAAATTTACGAAATCTCCAACTAAATTTACAAACTCGTTCTAGTCAATATAACTTATTTGAAATCAAACATACAAAGATGATATACAATCCTTAAAATCCATTGTATATACTGTATACAGCAAGAAGCAGCTAACAAAGAGAACGCCTTCAATTTCACTCATTGTTTGTGGGAATTCTTCTGTCTGTTTTTCAGTTCGTTGAACTGTAACTGATTTGTTGTTCTTCTGTACATTGTTGAGTGATAACAGTGTTCTAATGCTATTTTGCTACAGAGTTCAATATTAACGTACGTATAAGGATATACGATAGTTCAAAGAAATTAATATCTGTCAATGAATCACAAAAATTATTATAACGTCCGGTTTTGTGTTACATTATTGTGGTTTTGTTTGGATTTATTTTGGTTATTACAATTGTTGTTGGATATACAAATGCACAACTAGAAAACAATCTCCAATGGTATCCGTATAAAATTGTCTTACACTATGGTTAAAGAATAGGAGATGATTTAAGTACTTTTTGCATAATATTATTATGTCATACCATTTATAAGGCGTAAGTAATAGTAAGTGACATATGGTTCACGTATAACTCCTGAAATTTCAATTCCTTGCAAAAATGATTATTTTTTAACCAATCGTTTCTGTATTGGTTTTTAAAAAATATTTTGTTAATGAGTAGAATTCTTCCCGTTTTACTATCAGTCAACGATTTTTTTAAGGTTCAGATGTTGTGAGTATTTTGGACATAGTGAGATGATGATATGATTTTCGTGAGATAACTACTCGTAACATAATTCATAAGCTATATAATTAATCTACAATCATTGAAATTTAAATTATTATTTCATAATAATGCTGTCGTCGTTAACATACGAGTATATCCAATTCTTTGCTTCTAGATGTTCATCTACTAGGAAACAGTAAATTCTTTGAAAAAGATATAACCTAACCTCTTATTTACAATTAAAATTTGTAATTTATTATTGCTTATGTAGAATTTGAAAGAATAACACGCTTACGGAAATTTTCCACTGTTATAAGTAATAAATACAACAATATTTTAGAAGTATATAATTTTTTTGATGTGTTTTGAATCATGAGGAGGTGGACATATTCTAATCCTTGAAACGTTTACCGTCTGATTACAGTACCTCAGACAACTAACTTCTAATCCTGAGTAATTAAGATCCCGCTTACTGATACATCTAACGTGAACGTCTGAACATGGCTGCGTCAGCAGTGACTTGAAATGTCAACAAATGGCGACAAAAAGTATAATCTTAATCATACACGCTTAACAAATTATAAGACCTCTTTGAAAACCGTCACATAAAGATCATTAAGTATTGGATCAATGAGTCATATGAACCACTCTTTGCAGTAAGTAGGCCATTTGTATTTCGTTATACAAGGTATGAACATTAAATAATTTAATAAGTTTAATGATTAGTTGCTTTAAATTTGGTGTAACAGGTATTATAGAGTTCGCAGAAGCAGCACTAAAAGATATTAGGCGATCCCCACTTCATATTGTATATAATCTATTTTCATTTACCAATTTAATTCCATTATAGAACTACAATATCCAATAAATTACTCTCTTATCGGCCTTATGGTAATACTGAAAATACAGTTTATCTTCCTAAAAGGTATGCCAAACCACGTGTTGCATAAAATGTCTCATTGAGTTTGTCTCACAGTTTTAAGTTTGATCCTTGCTTTAATTATCAGTTTTTTATACTAGTTTCGTTATTCTGCGAAATTTTCTTATCATAATGGTTACCTATAAGAAAAATGCAAAAGTGTTTACCAATGCTCAGTCAAATCCCATATAGTAGTAACATGCACGTTAATCTAGCTCAATTTTGCCTATGTATAAATGAAGATTTGTGCAATATTTCAAGTCTTTCATCGTCTTCGAGATATTAAATACGTCTTCATTGCCGTTCTTCTTCATAATCAATTCTATAAATTCACGCTAGGGATGGTAATTTATACAGCCTTTAACTTTCTCTTACCAGTTACAAAAAAAGTTATAAGAATTTTGGCTTAACGGTAATTTTGAAAACAGCAAGTATTTAGAAAACAACATCTTACTTATGTACTAGTAATAAGATCGCCAGTTTTGATGAGGCAAATTATACCAATATGATACCCTGGATCCACCACGAACTGTATATCACCAGCTACATTTTAGTAGTGAATAGTTTAAAAGTAGTCTATGTGGAGCACATTTAGAAATATACAAAAAAATATAAAATTGTAGCCCCTTGTATGTTTCCAATTACATTAAAGGTAACACAGATAAATATTAAATGAAATCTAGTAATATTTAAATAACAAAACACATCTGAGTCGTTGGTATAAATAATTAACTTCTTTGTTAACCTGTAGAAAGATTTATTTATTCACTTATAAATTCACAAATAAAAGACTATTCTTAATGAAAAGTAACTATAAATAGATACAGACTTCAACAAATATTTGATTGCGTTAATACAATAATTACATACTATGATTTGTTAATTGTTGTAGGAAGCAAATTTATACACGTGAGATTAACACTACCATGGTGTATATCAATGTCACCTTGCTGTAGTCTCACGTCACCACGTAATCCTCAGTGATTGATCACCAATTAAGCCTAGAATGTAACTACAGTGTACATTATATTTACTGTATTTATTGCATATATAAATATGCATTTATTGAAATGATATTTTAGGTACATAAATGTAAATTCGGTCTCCGTCCTCTAGTGTAATACATTTTTTTATTTGTTCATGCCACTTTATAAATAACTATTCTGTAACGTCATATTATAGTTCAGACAATATGAACGAATATTAATATGTTGCCTGCGGAATTGCATATGTTGGTAGGGCCAAGTCTGTTTATATTAAATGAATATATTATTTTAATATAATAATAATTTTATAATATGATTGTGTACACAGTAGGAGTACGCCACACTATGTGTCGCGTAACATGCTTCGCTAATGTAATTTAGATAATTACAAGTCTGTAGCTCCACGTTTTATTATGTCATGTGCACTCTGTTTGTTATGAATACAATTTTATACGATACCTCGTTGCCTTCATGGTTACCCATAAGGTATTTGTAAAATCTTCCGTTCACGCCTAAACAACTTCCATGTAATGAAATAGACCATCATCGAACTCCATTTTGCCCATATAGAAATGAAGATTCATGCATTTCAAGTGTTCAGGTGAATCCTTTCTCATAATATCATGCGGGTAGATAGACAGAAATGAAATATTTCCAGTCCTTTGAACATAGGCTCTCTAGCTCACATACACTAAGGATTTTAAAATTGAATGGAAACTAATTTAGTACAATCATGAAATTTTTAAGGCTTTTGTGCCATTGAGATCAGTTAGAAAATATTAATTTTATCCAACATATTTATTCTATATTTATTCAAACATAGTCTGATATGGGTATTGAAACGATTTTTCAGTTGATTTTCTCATTAGTATTCAATCTGGTTAAAACAGACTAATCAAAATGACACGATAACATTTATTAATTAATTTTTTGAACAATTGAAAGTATTGACCATAAAATTAGAGATAAAATTAAATGACATATATATATATATTGATGATTATACAGTATAAGTGTTATCTTTATCGTAATTTTTTCGTTAATTAATACTAAGAATATATTAATTAAGTAATTTTAATATTTAGCTTTATAAAAAAATATAATTGGAGTCCAGAATAGTACCGAGTAGATTATTATTCAGATAAGAGTAAATGGGGCTTTAAGATTTGGAAGACATAATAAAGAATGAAAATTGTTTTAGCTCCGATGAAAACAACGGTTCACCAGAACGAATGACAGATTGCCTTTATTTTCACAGAATACTGTTATTTCCCCGGAGTTCCTTTAAGCTTTTATAGCCATCAGAAGACCGAATCCTCAGTAGAATTGAGAATTTCATGATTATTAAAATAATGTTTATTTTATAAATGTTAAACGACGTAGAAACTTTCTTTGAAATAAGATATTTATTCAATACTTTCAGTCTGAATTAATTAGTCATTACATTAGTCATTAAGTTTAGTTTTTGTAGGGTATTCCTTGTCATGCTAATGGAGAAAGTATTGCACTTGTACGAATTATATAACATATAAAGCAGTTTTCATTTTCGACAGAAGTATTTGTAGGTTTTAGCCATAAATTTTGTAGCAAGAAACTAATAAAAAATATTTGTTTTGTTTTCAACGTGATTTAGTAAAACACAATGGTTTCACGTAACTAATTTTGGCATAATTCAAGTACCGGTGGTAAAAAAATGAACTAATCAAATCAATGATATCTCATATAGTATTTTCTGATCAACTTTTAGTAACAATTAAAGTATCAAAATATTAAGTCAATATGCTTAGTCATCCTTAATTATTTTTTTTAACTGTTTCATGTGTAAAGTTATAACATTATTAGTAATTAATTAATTTATGAAATATCAATAAACTACCGTTTTTACCATATCTTCGTGTAGGCAAAATAAACGTTATTCACATTATAAACATGTATAATATATAATTAAATGTTTGTTGTTCAATCAAAACTCCAAATGTGGTTTAAGCTGGAGAAATGAGGAATAATCTGTTAAAGCATTATTAGTAAAGCGATCAATAAATTTAACATGACCTATATATTATTGTTTGATTGAGTGAAAATATACCCATTACTTTTTAAATTAAAACATAAGGTAATACAGAGGACAGAGTAAGTTAAGAGTACTAGTTGAGTACTAACATAATTACTAACAGAATAATAGAGTACAAATAGGAGGCTATGACAAATTACATTATATCATGTATATATATATATGTTATGACATAAATATTTAGTGTTATGAAAGTATGGAGGAAAAGTCAGAACAACCGTCGTGTAGAATAAACCGCTATACTTTTAAATCAATATTTATCTTTGAACCATGATTTATAAAATGGTGATATAAGTGCACTCTTTGTATCACAGAAAGTACTTTACGGTGAAAGCCATTACCTGATAGTGCTATTGAATTCTTCAAGCTTAAATAAATATAAATTTTACATTCATTATTATCAATTATTGTAGATTCCAAATTTGTTTTTGTGATCTAGTCCATAAGAGCTGCAAAATTAGGTTCAAAAGCGAAAACTTACTTCCGAGAAAATTAAAGACTGCATGAGCGCTGTAGTTTTTCAGATTCTGGTATTAAATTTCTGTATTCATACAGGCCTCTCAATTTTCCTAATGCACGTTCGATGTCATGCAACTACTATCATGCAAGCCTATCATGCAAGGGTATTGACCATCACACCCCTCATGTTCCCGTCGCTCGTGTTTTTCGTCACTCTGTACCAAAATCTTATATATGATTACTTCAAACAGTTGAGGATCACAGAAAGATTTGTTTGACAAGGGTGAAATGAAGGGAGGGTAAGACAGTGTGAACAATAGATAGTTTAAAAATATACTTAGTTGCACTTTGACTATGAAATGGCTGGGCGTGCCTCTACTCCCCATTACTGTATTTGTAGATATTATTGCACCATTTTATATTTATTGCTCGATATGAGCATATAAAGTATTTTCTGCGTATTTATTTAAACTAAATACATAATCCTGGAACTGTGGACCCATGCAAATCTTTGCCATAAGGAGACAGTAAGCGATGTGCATCACATTTACAATTCAAAAGGACAGCCCACGTTATGATTGCCTCATGAATCTCCCCAACCGTACTTTATAATCCCGGTTGTCCATCAGAGATTTATCTATAAACGTTTTATAAGAATACTCATTCTACTCGTAATTTACAGTAAGTCCCCTGTTATCAATTAATTTCACAAAGTAAAGTATTAGTAACATCTAATTTCTATTTATTCTAAAGTAATAGTTAAATATCTATATTTAATTGGAATTGAAATTTTTGTGATTATTTATAACTGAAGACAATCATCATATAACAAATTCTAACAATTTGGTTTATATTTTTATTTATTCTTATTTATTAAACATCTATTTCAATAATTTTAATTGCAATATTTTTATTTTTAGCCCCTATATATGATTTTACTATAAAACATAACCATTTTGTTTTTAAATTATACAGTAAAATAGACATGAAAATCAATTGCATCTGCTTATTTAGTTTTTTAGTAGGCCTATGATTACGTAAAGTTTAAATAAAACCTACTTTCATAAATTTTGCTTCGTAACATTTTACGTGAGGTATTGAATAATGGTAGTTTTTTATTTAAATTGATTAGTGACCTAACCAATAGCAATTTATTATCATTATAGACTTACAGAACATTCTATCACAGTATAAGAGAATTGCATATTTATTATTTTTATAGAACATGTTTATTAATATGTAACCCATTTTGAAAACTCAATTTGTATTTGCGCTCAATAAGATTAAGGTTGAAAATGTATGTAGTATTATGTTTACTACAATAACACAAGTCAATAAAGGGCGCCACTGTCACGTGATCAGCGTAGAGAATGTACTAGTAACTATGTTTTAGCCGGTATTTACCAACTGCTGGACCACTGCAGTAGAGCTTTGTTCCCATGGGGCTGCCAACTCGTTCAATTTCCAGCTGTCGCTTCCTCAGTAATTACAGTGATAATTCGTCCTCGCTTCCCGCAATGCTGCCTTATGTGAATATGTTTCTTCTGGAAAAAGTTATAACACCTAAACAAATTATATATAGTAATACATTACAAAAATTACATAAAAACAATTAAATCACATTAAAATTACATTACATTACAACAATTACATCAACACCTACATGTACCCTATGAAGGAAAATTAAGAGCAGTAGGACATACAATTATTGACTGACATAAATAAACCGATTCAACGGTATATCGAAGGACTATCGTAAAGAGTCATCGCACAGATGGAGAGACAGACAGATCTTCTGTATAACAGGTTAGACAATAACTTGGTCTTTCCTCTCTGCATCACATTTTACTTTAAAAAGTATCATCAATGGAAATAACTTGTTCCAGTAAATTTTGAAAATATGTTTAGTTTAAGTTTAAATGGGATGATATTTCATTAATATAACTTGTGTTTGCATGTTTGCAGAATAAAAAAAATATTGCTGGTATATATAAATATTTTCTTTCACAAAACAATTCCTGAGATATCAATGTTAAGCTATTTCATTAAGATTTTTAATAATGAAATATTCATTACGTATCAAATATAAACCCTAACAATATCCTTTTCATCAATAATAATTATTCTTTAAATTATCTGAGAAAACGTTTTGTAGTTTTTTTGTGTTTGTGTCAAACAAATTTAAAATTATTATATAAGTATTTTATATATTATACTATATATATATATATATATATATATATATATATATATATATATATATATTATACTACTAATATATAAGTATTATAATTACTGAACAGCACAATCGTAAAAACTCAAAATACAAATGAGAGAGACTTATGAATGAAAACTTATAGTTAACTCTGATTAAAATATTTCCATAATTATATATTCGGAATAATTTAAGAGCATTTACCTACATCGATTAAATTCCATACTATATGATATTTTCAATGTCATTTTGAAGTATAGATGATTATTAAACAAGGGTTGTGTACAATAAAATGCAACTGAAGACTTGAACGATGAAAAAAGGATTAGAATTTAAAATTATTCAGGTTTTGAAATTAAATTATATTATTATGTGATAAAAACTGTATGAGACCCGTTAAAAACACCTGTTTACCAGGAACAAATCACAGATTGACTTCATTTCCTAAACAATAACTTTATTTCCCGAGAGTTCCTTTGTCTCTTTGTTAGTCGTCATAAGGCATGTTATTATCAGTAGAATAGAACAGTCAATTTTTTGAAACAATTTTTTTATTGTGTGACCTTATTTGGAGCATTGGAAAAAATTACTCTTGAATTTTATTCCTAATAAGAAAAAAAATTTAAAAAGTAGTAGAGCCTTATCATTGTTTTACTGTTTGATCGAATTCATACATGGTAGTTTCAGAAATCAGAAGAAATATTTTCAATATAATCCCTAAGAATCATTGTGAAATAAGTCGCATTGACCTACGAGGAAAAAATTATTTTGTATATATTATATTTTTTTATTCATTGAATTCAATAGCTAAGCTGATCTTTGGTAAATCATTTACAAAAGCAATAGTGGATTAAATACGACATTATTTTAATACTGACAAGAATTATATAAAGGACCTGGAAATCTTAAAAACAACATCACCTTATTAACTATAAGCTATTCTAGTAATAAAAATATTATGATACTAATGGTATGTTAAGTCATATATGCATTGAACCTTTTGGACTGTTTTGCGTGTAAAGAATAAAAGGTTATTAGTAATTTACTTAGAGAAAATTCATTTATTTGACGATGTTTAAAACTCTGCTGAAATATGTTTTATAAAGATAAATCTTTATTAAGCTAGATAGAATCTTCTTGATACCCTGGCATTATGTTGTGTTTATGTTTGTATGATAAATAACTCTTGATAGAAAGTCTTGGAGACTTGAAAATTGGTATATGGGTCCCAATTAGTTTAAAGAACAACCTTATTGGTTTTTGGATCTGAAGCCGAAAATAATTAAGTAAAGCATATTTTTTCACCAGAACAAATAAGTTAAAAAATTACAATATCTTCTATGTCAATCAGTCCCCACAACGACTACATTAGTGTATGAAGACTTAGTATTGTGTACTCGTATTTCGTAAAGTATGGTATGGAATGTTTGTATAGTGCATTTGTTTGTATATGTGTGAAGCGAAGTGTGAGTGTATGTGTGTCTTTGTGTTTATAGTTACATGCTAGACTGTGTGAATAAGTGGCGCCAATATTTAATGGTGTTAACCATGTTAGTTTTCTCTGCATGAGCCACTTAACCACTCTTTTACACCCAGTGACTCTACTTCTCTCAGCTTCTATAATATAGTTGGGTAAACATTCTGTGAATTGTGTGTGAAAGATGCAAAGTAATTTTAAGTTCTTTTTATTGTTAGACTTCGGTATAGAATAGCAATAATTAGTTTTGCTTTTTAGGGTTATCATGTTCTGTTAGTAAATAGGTGGTTTCTATAGTTTCGTATATGGTTTAGAAATTTTCCATAAAAAGTGTACCAAGAGTTATCAATTCAAGAAATACAAGAATATACTTCTTTTTAAATGACATTCCTATTTTAGTTTGGTTGTATAGTAAGTTATGTTTTTGTAATATTATTGTTATTATTATTATTTTATTTAAGAACATTTATATAAATGTTTAATATTATAAATGATTTCTTATTATTGAGTTAAAAACCCGAATTAATATTTAAAGGTATATTTATTTTAATAAAATTACACACATACTTAGTATAAGCAAAAGGTCATATCACTATTGAATTATTTATCAAATGTAATATATTTCAGTTAATATTTTACTTTAAATATTTTTTACATTATTATTTAAATAATGTTTTGTAAATGTATTCAAACAATTCCTGTAAATTACCAAGGAATACGAAAAATAAAAATCTTTTCATGGTACATTACTCAGCTATAAATGTTAGAAAACATTAAAGAATACTTAAGTATCGAACAACAACTAGACTTTAATAAGATGTATTTTAACTAGTGAGTTTGAAGTATATTTATTTACGTATTAATATGTTAGGAAACCCTTCCCAGCAGCATAATACAGAAGTAATTGGTCCCTCTTTTTTAAAAGGTGTAGCAAGGATTCCTGAGATGAGTGATGATTATTGGAAGCATTAATTTCTGGCTCCATATTCATTGATAAACACTAAGACATTAAGGTTTGAAGTGCAGTGTGTCGTTGCTGTAACATTTTTAAATGGTGTAGCAAGGATTCCTGAGATGAGTGATGATTATTGGAAGCATTAATTTCTGGCTCCATATTCATTGATAAACACTAAGACATTAAGGTTTGAAGTGCAGTGTGTCGTTGCTGTAACATTTTTAAATTGTGTAGCAAGGATTCCTGAGATGAGTGATGATTATTGGAAGCATTAATTTCTGGCTCCATATTCATTGATAAACACTAAGATATTAAGGTTTGAAGTGCAGTGTGTCGTTGCTGTAACATTTTTAAATTGTGTAGCAAGGATTCCTGAGATGAGTGATGATTATTGGAAGCATTAATTTCTGGCTCCATATTCATTGATAAACACTAAGATATTAAGGTTTGAAGTGCAGTGTGTCATTACTGTAACATTTTAAAATGGTGTAGCAAGGATTCCTGAGATGAGTGATGATTATTGGAAGCAGTAATTTCTGGCTCCATATTCATTGATAAACACTAAGACATTAAAGTTTGAAGTGCAGTGTGTCATTACTGTAACATTTTAAAATGGTGTAGCAAGGATTCCTGAGATGAGTGATGATTATTGGAAGCAGTAATTTCTGGCTCCATATTCATTGATAAACACTAAGACATTAAAGTTTGAAGTGCAGTGTGTCATTACTGTAACATTTTAAAATGGTGTGTAGCAAGGATTCCTGAGATGAGTGATGATTATTGGAAGCATTAATTTCTGGCTCAATATTCATTGATAAACACTAAGACATTAAAGTTTGAAGTGCAGTGTGTCATTACTGTAACATTTTAAAATGGGTGTAGCAAGGATTCCTGAGATGAGTAATGATTATTGGAAGCAGTAATTTCTGGCTCAATATTCATTGATAAACACTAAGACATTAAGGTTTGAAGTGCAGTGTGTCATTACTGTAACATTTTAAAATGGTGTAGCAAGGATTCCTGAGATGAGTCAAGATTATTGGAAGCATTAATTTCTGGCTCAATATTCATTGATAAACACTAAGACATTAAGGTTTGAAGTGCAGTGTGTCATTGCTGTAACATTTTAAAATGGTGTAGCAAGGATTCCTGAGATGAGTCAAGATTATTGGAAGCAGTAATTTCTGGCTCAATACTCATGATAAACACTAAGACATTAAGGTTTGAAGTGCAGTGTGTCATTGCTGTAACATTTTTAAATGGTGTAGCAAGGATTCCTGAATGAGTAATGACCATTGAAGCATTACTGTACCATTTTTAAATGGTGTAGCAAGGATTCCTGAGATGAGTAATGACCATTGGAAGCATTACTTTCTGGCTCCATATTCATTGATAAACACTAAGACATTAAGGTTTGAAGTGCAACGTGTCGTTGCTGTAACATTTTAAAACAAAACAATACGAACCTAAATTATATGCATGCAAGTGTCTAATTTGTAATATTAGTTGAGTATAATGAAAACTTATGAGTCTGAGTAACGCTTTATTTTTTATAGATGTTTTGCATAACAAAGCATGTTTTCATCCAACAAAGTTGTATCTAATATTAAAGAATAAAACTAGTAGAAGATATCTGCAACTCTATAATATTCTTTAACTATATAACGTTAAAATTGAAAATTTTTGCAAATTAGAGAATAAAGTGTTTAAATTTTCAATACTTTTTTATAAGACAAAATATAAGATAGTTATAATGTACCTAGCCTGTTTCAAACCTGTGTTCAATTTTTGTATTAAGATATAAAAGAGCACTTTGATTTCAACAAAGCAAATGGATCATTAAAGCAAGTAAATGGTGCTCGGTTTTGCTGACTAGACTAGGTTCCTCTTTAAAGCAGAGTATATAAAGAGTATTATGTCATTTTCTGATATTCATGAATATGAGCTCGTTGAGTTAGAATAAATTGATCCAAATAAAATCCACAGAAAACGCTCTCCACTAACGTCAAGTACAACTGATGTGAGATTGTATATATTGGTTCTCAATGAAAGTATACAAATTCTTACGTATAATACATCTCAATATATTGTATACACCAACATTCCTAAATTTAAGAGGTTGGAAGTACATTCGTAAATAATGGAGGAGTAAACAGACTGAACATATTAAAATACAGGAGATTCTAAAGTGTTCTTATTTTGTCCCGGTGAATGCCCTTTTTATAGAAGAAGAGAAACAGCTCGTGCCCATGACATATTTATTAGAAAGCTAAATCTATCACTATAAAATGAGCCGATAAATAGAAAATATAATACATTTAATTTAATCCTCTCAGAAACCTTTGAGACAACCATTACAGAAAAGTTTCTCTGTACCAGACCACTTCTCGTGCAATAGACTTTGCTGAAGTTACACGTAAACCTTCGTTTATAGCTTATTTTATTTTCGTGATTTCACGCGAATAGACGGGCAATAATATTTTAAAAACCTTTTGCACCCTCTAGGGAGACGGAAGTTATAGACTCAACGACGGTTGAGCAAAATACAATGAATATACACACATGCATGCTTGTCTATGTAAAAATCAGGTTTCATGCCAAATTAGAAATATAACGATCAAAATTTGCCATAGATATCCAACTAATTATTAGAGTAGTCAAAATAAGCAAACGCTCTGTCAAATCCCAAAGAGCAGCTTGCAATTCATCAAATATAATGTTTCGTATGTAGAAACGAAGTTACATTAAATTAAATTATTTTATCCTTAAGATATAAGAAGCCTAACAGAAGAAGAAGACATGCAGGCAAACAAAGAATAACGAGGAATTGTCCAGAATCCACAGTGATACCTATGCTTAATAAATATAACATTAAAAACAGAACAATAAAAGTTATACATGGTTACAGACAATACAGCAAAGGTCATAGGAAATTGAAATGTCTTTGACAGGTACTCCTACCTTATACTTCGAGATATGGGTACGCCAGACACACATCACGTAACAGGTTTCGCTGAGGTTCAGTCTTGAATTTCAAGCCTGTTATCATCATCGTTTTATAACCATCCAGATTTAATTATTGACAAAGATAACAACAGACAATAGTACGTCAATGAAGTATTCATATCCTCCGTACAAGTATTTATACAAGTATTCAAACAAAAAGAGAAAATGAGACTACTAGGTCGTTAAGAGATAGGCTTCAACGGCGCTCAGCCAAATTTTGCGTATGTATAAATGAATTATCTAGTATTATTATTTTGTCCACAGTCAAAAATCGTTTTGAAATATCTTGGCACTTGATACATCCAAACTTTTGTTCGTTAAATTGGTTTTCATAACATTGTGTAAATAATAAAAGTCTAGAAACCAGGTCACCATAAAATGATGTAAATGTGTTAGGATAATTAAGCTGTGTTAATATGACACACGTTTAAATCTCTTATAGTATACTCAGTTTTTCAAATTACTTATTTTACTATTGGATACCAATAAAACCAATTTAAAAATACAGCCAATTACCATGGAGAGATACGCACCATAATTGACTTGGTGTTTCTCATATAGAAAGGAAAGTTCATCCACCATTCCAGGGCTATATTTAAGTTTTCTTTCATACATCATAAGGACAAACAGGCATGTGGACTGATTAACTTTTTCAGCATCACGGAAAAATTAACTTCATTATCACTTAGCCTATTAAATCAATTGAAACGTTTTCATTTTAATTTCTAATACATTATATTTACATACTCAACTTCTATTCAATTGATGATCCTATTTCCCAAGACACTTCAGTCCTTACGTAATCATCTTTGGGACGATTCCAAAAGCCTGTGGTAGTGTAATATGCCTTCCGCTCCTCCTGTGAACATAACACCACCACTGGCATAAGTGCCAAGAAATTTGAGCGGCCGCTGTATCCTTGACACCCATTTGGCAAGGAAAGAGAGATACTATTGAACCTTTCATACTGAAAACCTTAAAAATGCAATCTTAAACAGTTTTCATAGGAACTAAGACCTTCAAAGCTGAATTGGCTATACATGAAAATGAAATTATAGCCACCAATGTTAATGCGTCCAAGACTGCTATGAAATAATGTTATGGTAGCAGTAACCTTGCCTTAAGACAGGGAAACGTACCCATAGGCACACAAAACCTCACTTATGCGTGACCTTTCTGTAGTTACATTAAGGTTGGTTTGGGCTTTAGAGGTCATATTCTGTCAAGTTATGCAAAAATTTTCGGTAAGTGCTGCCATGAGATGTAGTGAAATAAGCTGATTTTTTATACAAAGTTAAAATATAACCGCAATAGAAATTTACTAAACACATTATTTTAAAAGTAACATAATATATTTATAATTACCTGAAGGGAATAGAACAGTAATATTTCAACTGTTATAAATTATTCCAGATAAATTAGAATAGTAAATCGACTGTTACCTCAACCGGTAGCTGCTGCAAACAGCTATAAATGTTAAAATGGTGTTCTGCCATCGGAATGTCATTCCAGTAATAAATTGCTGTCGTTTGAAAAGCAGTGTTACAAATGTAAATCATTCGCTTTTGTGTCTGCGGGATGGATCGTGATAATTCATATAATGGTTTTCATTGTTTTTAACAATAAATCCGATGAAAGTTATTGAAAACTTATAGGTATTATATATAATTAATTGTTGCTTGTTTGAAGTTTGTTTTTTATGATGGAAGAATTGTGAAGGAAACAGGATTTTTCCGGATATTTACCATCGTTCAGTGGAACAAAAAATCAGTAACACTTGTAGCAAATGGACAATACACATGGGGTTGGATACCGCTGAGTTCGTAGTAATGAATACTTGAAATTCTAAGTTTACGTTTATGTTTAATATTGGCAAATAAACATAAAAGCGTCACTTTTAGTTGGTACAATAAAATAAAGTATTGCCACGTTGCTGCCAAATAGAGTATGAATAAACTAAAATATGATACCATGGAATAGGCCTAAATATCCCAATGTTCTATGGATTGTACCTTCGAAATTAATAATTATTAAAACTTTAAAAATAACTTCCCTTTACGGTGAACTTGTCTCACAAACGCGGGCGTCAGCATTCTTGGCTCGACAATGTAGCTTTAATCGGAAAAAGGGAAGATTAGTAGACTGTAGTAAGTCTAAAACATGAAGTAATTGGGCTTGAACTCAAGAAGTGAGCTCGAAGAGCGAACTGCAACTTATACAAAAACAAAATCGCGACGGTATTAGCCATTTATTGAGACAACTTATAATCAGAACAACGTGGTCTCGTCAGAAGGACATCGCTAAAAATATTGTCCAAGTTGATCTGGCAAGTAAAACACATTCAAGTTAAGTTACTTTCAAGTTATAATTTTACTTTACATTACATTCGAGTTAGATGTCTCGCATGAAAGGGCTAACTTATGATACGAAAATGTAAATCTTTACTTATGGACAAGGCGCGCGAGTTGTTCCTTCGGTAGCGAGGTTCAGCAGCTACAAAGTTCCCGAGAGAAAAAATTAATACGCGTGTCAATTAGGTTATCAATCCGCCAAGAATTTAGTTCCAAGAACATCTGATGTAACTTATACTAACCAGTAACAAGTAACTGGATTGCGAAAATATGTACTATATGAAGTAAAAATAAATAACAGTACACACTACATGTTTCGAGATCTGCAATCTGATCTCTTCTTCAGGTAAATATCTAACCTAACACATAATTACAAACCGGTAAAAGTAAACAAATCATATCAGAGCGTTATGATATGCGTATGTCATAAATCACAACCACCATATCAGAGAACATTATTGTGTATCAACTTCACTCACATGTACTTTATGCAAAAATCCTCTTTTATTTATATAATTGAATTTTGGATAATTTGGATTACTTCCCAATAGATTGTAACTTTCAATGATTAAAAGCATGAGGATGGAGGTTACCAATCAAGATAACAAGAAACGAAAGACATAGGTTTTGGTGATAACCATCTCGTTTTATAGAAATTAAGGGCTGTCTCAGTAATTAATTAGATGTTCTGTTAAAGAAGAGGCTTTATTTATGCTATTTAAAACATAAAATTGCAGCCTTTTCAATGTAAAGTTTTAGAAAAATATAATAAAATTTTGTGTTTGTTTTTTATAACACAAAATTATGATTACTCTCGATCCATAAAACTGAGTAATCTACAAGAGTAAATCAGCTTATATTTATGCGCATATATTTTGAGTATATATAGGAGTTGTTGATTTAGAGAGTGGTGATGTCGCCATGTTGGCAGACTCTATAAAAGAAGATTCATTTTCATCCAAATGTCTTGGTATTCACCTAGATGGAATGTTGACATGGAATGATCATGTCTAGTCAGTTTGCACAAAAGCAGTCCCAGACATTTATGTTTTGAGGATTTTACCGAAATATTGCTCGTCACGTACACATTATTGACTAATTTACTCTAACCTTTCATTTGGGGTGGTTTTATGGGAGGCTTTCCAAATAATTATTTTTTGAAAGCATTCCGGCTAAAAAAGAAAGCTATTCGAATAATAGCAAATAAGATTTATTAAAAACACGAATAATAGACACCCAGAGGTCACTTTGAACATTTTCAGACAAGAATATGCTCAAACAGAGTGTTATTGGCTTAATGGAATCTAGAATAAGTTATGGTATTATATCATGGGGAAACACAACCTTTAGTTGTTCTCAGAGAATGTTGTTGAGGCCTAATTGGGCATTGGACATCGTGACGGTTGTAGGAAGCCGTTCAGATAAAGTGGCTCCTTTCATTTACAAGTTTATTAATTTACAACATGTTAACGTTCGGGTTTAAAAACTTATTCTCTTTTATATACTAGAACGTTCATATACTACCACGCATATAAATAATATTGTCTCGGATACATCCAGACTTTCATTCACTAAAGATTTTTATTTCTCTATGAAATGAAATATGCCTTTATTTAAGAGGCGGAGTTAGGGCTATTTAGCCCTCTCTACCACTAAGCCTCACATAATATACAGATATATGTACATTGAATGATCTTAACTAATAACAAATTTTAAATTAAAATAAATGCTTAAAAATTAACCAAAATACATACAGTACATACTATGTAATAATTAAAAATAAAATTTATCAACTTAATATGTAGAAAAATTCAAACAAATTTAAATTAAAACTTAAATTACCAGATTACTTTTTAAATGAATTTCTCTTTATTACTACATTCATTCTCTCAAACACACAGCCTGACCACAAGCACGCCACGAGCACCGCCACCCGTCACCCCTACAGACCGGCCAGCAACAAGTCCTTGACCTTTGCCCCAAAACGAGCTCGACATTCTATAAGACGTATATCATCAGGAAGAGAGTTCCAGAGGCGACATGCCTGAACAGTGAACGACTTACTGAAGAAGTTCGATCTATGAACAGGAATTGACAGTAAGGTGGATCCCCTTCTCGTAGGTCGCTCACTTATATCGGAAATAAATTTCAAATGTTCGGACAGGTAAACAGGTGACTATAGACCTAAACTATATAATATTTTACCAATTCAACTTAAATCAGTCAAAAGTAACCGTTTAAGAGCCTACTAGGTCGGAAAGGCTTTGTAAAGTCTACAAGAGGCCTTTGGGTAGTAATGTGTACGGCCGGAAAGCCTAGTTTTAATTTTAATTGTAGAATGTAATTATTTTGGTTTTTTTAATTACTTCATGTATTGTTACTAAAATAATGTATTGTAATTTATCAAATATCTTACGTCTTTATAACGTACAAAGAAAACATTAATGTTCTATTGTGTTAAATAGAAGACGACTTGAATTTAATTTCAAGGACCAGCTTTAAAAACCTTGCAACTGTTCACTCCACCAAGCCTCTACATTTTGGAAACAATATTAATTTACATATTGATAGGTCTCCTGTCAAGAGGTATGAAAAAGAGGCCGAGACATCTTTCTAACTGAGAGAGACCTCACATGGTAGTTTTTATCTTTATGATTTTATCTTATACGTTACATGTTCACAACATTGACTACATGTTAATATACAGTGCCAAGCTATCAGCTAATAATAAAATAAGTATGTATAACTTTGGACATCTGCTAAACTCAGGTATATCTCAATAGTTCAAATATAAGGGCGAGATGTGAATGGCACGGTGGTGGATTGTCTCTGAATAACGCATGAGAAGCCATGTCGCTCATCTCCAGTCCTTGTTTTGCTGGAATTGAGAGGACAGCGTGTGTAACTGCGGTGTTCTGTACAACACAGTCAAATCTACTCATTTCGAATAGACGGCAGGGAGAAATGACGCGGTGGTGGAATGTCTCCCAATATGAGATGCCATGTCGCGTGTTCCCAGGCGAGGGTTTATTGTGTATAAGTGGGACTCTGTACAACACAGTCACATCTTCTCATTTCGAATAGACGGCAGGGAGAAATGACGCGGTGGTGGAATGTCTCCCAATATGAGATGCTATGTCGCGTGTTCCCAGGCGAGGGTTTATTGTGTATAAGTGGGACTCTGTACAACACAGTCACATCTTCTCATTTCGAATAGACGGCAGGGAAGGTGAAATGACGCGGTGGTGGAATATCTCCCAATATGAGATGCCATGTCGCGTGTTCCCAGGCGAAGGTTTATTGTGTATAAGTGGGACTCTGTACAACACAGTCATATCTTCTCATTTCGAATAGACGGCAGGGAGAAATGACGCGGTGGTGGAATATCTCCCAATATGAGATGCTATGTCGCGTGTTCCCAGGCGAGGGTTTATTGTGTATAAGTGGGACTCTGTACAACACAGTCACATCTTCTCATTTCGAATAGACGGGAGGGAGAAATGACGCGGAGGTGGAATGTCTCCCAATATGAGACTACGTCGCGTGTTCCCAGTCGAGGGTTTATTGTGTATAAGTGGGACTCTGTACAACACAGTCACATCTTCTCATTTCGAATAGACGGGAGGGAGAAATGACGCGGAGGTGGAATGATTCCGAATACGAGATGCCATGTCAAGTGTATACAATACTACCCATCGAGAGTATACTAGGCTTTAAAAAAATATCGCAAATTTTTTTTCTTGGAAATCATTTATTTATTCATCAATCTCAATTTTTTTCCCATTAGATATTATACAGTTGCGCTAACGTTTCTTCTAATCATGGAAGCACTTTTGTGATCTTGTTCAGCGTCTTCATCGATGCCGTCTTTATTTCGTAAATCGTAGCGTAGTGGGCCTTCATGGGCCTTTTCAGTTTCCGGAACAATAAAATATAACAGAGGGCCAGATCTGGGGAATACAGTGGTTACGACATTATTTATGTGCTTTTTTCAGCAGGGGCTTTATCGTGGTGCAAAAGCCAATTTTTGTTCTTCCACAAATCCGAGCGTACCTGACGGATTGCTTCGCGCAATTTGCGCATAACTGGTATATGGTATTCCTATTGTGTGGCAAGTACTCATGATGCACCACGCTCCTGCAATCGGAAAAAAACTGTAAGCAAAACTTTCACATACACCGAAGTTAGCGCGCTTTTTTAGGTCTGGCTAATGCGGCAACTTTGACTAGGATGATTGAGCTTTGGTTTCTACATCATAACTAATAAACCTATGATTCTTCACCGTTTCTGATCCTATGGAGCAAATTTGGGCCATCACGGACATAGTCAAAAGTAAATTAGCAATGGCAATGCGCTGCTGCTTTTGGTCGAAATTAAGCTATTTTGGTAGGAATTTCGGGGTGACTGGTCTCATGCACAAATCATTAGTAAAAATATAATGGCACGAACCAATCGATATGCTCCTCAGAAACTTCTCTTACGTTGATTTGACGTTTGGCCAAAACTGTTTTCTTCACTTCATTAATGTTTTCGTTTGTTCTTGACGTGCATGGCGTCAGGCACACTGTTCGTAGTTCACATATTTTCGGCCCTCTGAGAACGTTTTTTACTACGTGGTACCATAAACGTAACGTTGTACCAAGGTAACTTCTCCATAAACCACAGTCAACACTCGGAATGTGTCCGCGCACTTAATTTCGTGTTTTACACAGAATGTTATACATATTCTTTGTTTCATTTTTCAAGTGGGTACAAATTTAAGACAAGACATGACACGTAACAATTACACTCAGCTATAAACAATTAACTGAACATTAAAAATTGCCCAACTTGTTTACATACGTCAGAGACTTGTGTACCAACATAATGGCACAACAAATATGGAAGGAATATACGTTACTCGCGGAAATTAAAAAGACGCGATCTTTTTTGAACAGAGCTCTTATTGTGTATAAGTGGGACTCTGTACAATGCAAGCATAGCTCTCCATTTGGAATATACGGCACGGAAGAATGACACAGTGGTGGATTGTCTCCCAATATGAGGTGACGTGTCGTGCGTCACCGATTGAGAGTGGTTTGCTGCAGTTGACAGTATAGTATGTGCAACAATGGGGCTCTATACTAGGTAAGCATATTTCCCCATTTGGAATAGAAAAGCACGGGGGAATGACGGGGTGGTGAATTGTCTCTGAATAACGCATGAGGGGGCATGTCGCTTGTCGCAGTCCTTGTTTTACTGCAGTCGAGAATATAGTGTGTGACGGCACTCATTATCATCCTAACAACTCTCTACCTTTAAAATTTATACTATACGGTTTCGTAGACTTTTATCACTCTTCTCTTTACAAAAGACACATCGAGGGTACATAGAGTATATGTGTAATACAACCTATTTAGACGCATAACGTGAGATTATGCTTGGCATGATGATTTTTTGATTGCTTATGAATTGATAAGATTAACCACATTTATGAAGCTAGTGTTTATATTTAGGCGTTTTTGCATTTGTAATCTTTCTTCATTTCTTTACACAGTAAAATCCTTCACAGTAAATCAACAATTGTCATTTAATAGTTGATTTAATAATGGGATGGATCTATATTTAAGTCAAGCAAGTTAGCTAATTAGATGTAGTAATGGGTGTAATATTAGCGAACACGTTTCCCTCAAAATATATTTACCTCTGTTAGTTTTGGTCGGTTGTTATTATCATGAAATATCTCTCTGCGATACACTTCGGTTTAATTTCGCAAATTTAATTAAGAATATTTGATAAAGGAATCATGAGACAAAATGTAAAAATAGTAAGTATAGCAAGGTTATAAATTATGAAAGCTATAACATTTAAAAAATGTATCATTTGGTTTTTTAAATAATTAATATTACTCTCTCATTTTGAACCCCCACCAAAAGTATTCCGGCTATAGATCTACCTCTTCGAGTGAGAACTTCTCAAGTTCCAAGGAAATCTAGGAGTTACTCTTTGAATTTTATAAGAGTTTGTCTCACGCCACTTAGATTATATATTACAGTATTTTAAAAACGTATGTGTCTTTCAAGAAGTTTTACTTATTTATTACGTCAATTTAATACATACGCGAATCTTGTCCTTCAGGTACTACCATTTAAGTATTCCTCTTCAGCAAATGCCTACTGAAAGATATTCTTTACCTTACTCGTCCATTTTAGTTCTCAGTTTCAGATTTTCAGACTAAATGTTAAAATATAACTTTTTTATATTTTGAATTTCCCATATGACATTATTCAAGAGATCTATTGATCTTTATTATGCATAAACTTAGAATGGCATGCTAAGCTGCCTGTTTCTTTTCATAATTTAATTATTTAGTAAATATCCTATTCATCCATTTTCATATACCATTGACCTTAATAAAATAAATAACAAAGATTCTCTTAGTTAAAATTCTATCGTTAAAATAAACACCATACCACAACATTCGCCCTATTCGTCTAAATACAGTTTTTCTAGTTTTCGGAAGCCAATAGAAACGGTGGACTTTATTTTCTCAAATAGTTAAGTATTATCAGTAGAAAACAAATAGTGCAACGAGAATTAGCATGCCATACTAACTTTTCTAAAAGTCTAAAAGCCAACTCTTGTTTCACTGTACAATGGCAAATGTCCGAAAAATCTTGTTTCCTTCTTAACATCGTATTAGGTCGTTTGGTACTTAGAAATTATTTTATAAAACTGCTACTTGTTTAAAATATGCTCTGAATCAATAAAATATTTAAATTAAGATAAGATTGGTCCCTACTTATATTTACATCGGAGGGCAAAGTACGCGATATGCATAATTTCCACTCACCTGAGTTTTTTCTGCGTGTGAAAGAACGTTTTAGGATAATGTACGACTAATTACCCATCAACATCGTGAAATACAAAATAGTTCTAGATATTAATAACTAGGAGACCTGTTCTCAACATAACCACTAAGTATTTAAATACAAGTGTCAATAGCGATAAATAAGTTTTAAAGCAATGACAGATATTATAAAAGTAAGGGATAATAATGCAGAAGAAATTCATACTTGTATGTTTTCCATAGCTATAAAAAGTGAATTACAAACGGCAGAGATTTTTAGTTATGTTGTGCATACTGCGACGCTTATGTTCATCCTGAACTGCGGAACGATCCTGTGGTATTCCTGAATAAAACACGGTCAGCCACACAGTGGAAGTTATTTACGTTCCATATGTGACTGACCGTGCTCGGCTCTGGACCATATAACGCGTTGGCTTTATGATGATATCCACCTATTTTTTTCTTTTATTGTACAACCTACATTTCATAACATTTAGTTATAATGGGTTTTAAACTTATGCGTGTAAAGTTTATATCACTTTTCATGAAGAATCGTTATATTAAACATAACTTAATAACTATTAGGCAGGATATATAATGCACCTAATCGTTGGGCCAGTACCCGGTAGTCTTTAGTCGTCCAGCAACTTGTGGTTGAACTAGCGTAGCGATTCTGATAAAAATCTATACACTATTCTCATTTGTGTAAAAATTAAATTAGATTTTATACTGAGTTACTGGAATTGCTTTTTAGTTACTATAAGAATTAGTTACCATCAGTAGTTATAAAAATGATTTTAAAAAAATTATGGTTGCCTGTAAAGTCGGTTTTACGGGCGAAGATTTTACGTGACAACGTCTTTTTCTCGGTAGAATATTTATTGATATGAATATTATTAAATTGCACAATAGGAACAAGGAATTGAATGAAAATAGGAATTGCACAAATTTTAACTATAGAAATATATTTTGTTTACTAAAACATTGTACATAATTTGAAATTAATTAAAATTTGTTATTGTAAATGGTAAAGTTGAATAAAACATTTACTAAAATTGGAATTTGAAATTCTTGCTAAACACAGTTAAATTCTAACTCCGCGCGTGGTGATTGGTGGGTTTAGTTCGTTTGTTTGGTCGCACTGTTATGACAGGTTAGAGGTTATAATTTGTTATTTTAAATGTTTGACTAGCAATACGCGCTGTTTCTTCTCCATCGACTGAATTACGATTGATTGCAGAGTGATTTAAACTAATAATTTACTTAACACTATCAAAATTTGTCAATAGTATGACATAACCTATAAACTCAGTTTCTCAACTTTTTGTGTCAATCTAACAATTAATCAATCAATCATAGTTTACGATAATGAAATATCAGTGTACAATTATTTACCTTTATTGTTGTAGTTGTTGTAAATGACGAATCTAAGCACTCCACATTTTCACGAATAAACATAGTTATCTGCTTTATCCCGTGCGGCGGACCCACAGTTATCTGCTTTATCCCGTGCGGATCCCGTGCGTCGGACCCACTGGACGGGCATCGTAACGTTACCGGGCGTTACACTTTTTCATGAGTGACTCCGAGCCGCAACCTAATTTAAGACGTTGTCACGTCAAAATTTTTAATAAATATTTTCAAGAATTTTTCTATGTCTCTAAGATACCATTTTTGGTAAACAGATAATTAGAAAATGATTATAAAGGGAGTTGTAAATATTAGACTTGTAATTATAAGAATGTTATCATCGGCCCTAAGGACCATAGTGGAGAAATGATTGAATTGTAGTATTATGTACATGAGAAATGATTAGGGAGAATATAATTTTTATTTATAGCAGAATTTAAATCCTTGATTAAACACACACATTAAAAACGTGTGATTTTAGTGACCAATTCCTGATTACAAAACTATATATTTTTATTACGACATAAATAAATAAACACATGGTACTTCATGAATCTCTAACTCATGCATGTATTGCATGAGTAAGATATTTCTTTCTTCAGGCACTTTTAATTAGGTCTTACCTGTGAATACACTTAGTACATATATGGATTGTTTTAATTAGTTACCTGTAAAACGTGCTATCTTATGTTTAATTTTGATGGAGGATTGTATATGGTTACCGTACATACGTGATACTACCTGGATAATTTCGAAACCAAGTCTAGACCAGATGAACCAAGACAAGATTATTATTCGAGTACAGAAGATATTTCCTTAACTTCTTGCATTTGATGGAAAATTTACAGAAAACATATTGTTTAAAAGTCAAAACAGTTATAGGTATTGTACATAAGCCAAAATTCACGCTTGTAAGTAAATTTGTATGTGTTTTGTGTTTATTTATTTACATAAATTGCGTAAAACAAATAAAACTACTAAACTCAACAACCCTTCTGTAGAGTACAATAATTGTCAATAATGGTTCCCATGGGGCAAAACTCACAATAGGAGCCTGTTGATATGTTGGAGGTGCTGAAAGAGTAAGTCTAAAGTATACTAATAAAGCGATAAATAGTTTATTACGAAAATTTATCGTAGCAGATTTAGAATGAAAATTAGTTAAATTAGTTAGTAATTTCAACACAACAAAGTTTAATTATTGAACATGGACTTAAATAGATATTCTAATCAATTAAGAATCTTAAGTATGTGGGAGAGGATCTGGAAGCTAATTACGTGCAACTCAGATAAGGATAAGAATGAAGGGACAGAAGAAAGCCGGAGTTCCTTCCTCTTGTCTTTCATTGTTTAAAAAATACGCCAGCATCTGTACCATTGTATAATAAAACAGACACTCACTTATTTCTTGAGCTATACTACACATTTGATTCGCAGCAAGAACTTGTTATGTATGCCTAGAGCGTTGTTTATAAATATAATTTTAAGCACATAAATTAACCACTTATATATATATATATATATATATATATATAAGTGGTTAATTTATGTGCTTAAAATTATATTTATAAATATATATATTATATTTATATATATATATATATATGTGTGTGTGTGTGTGTGTGTGTGTGTGTGTGCGTGTGTGTGTGTGTGTGTGTGTGTGTGTGTGTGTGTGTGTGTGTGTGTGTGTGTGTGTGTGTGTGGTGTGTGTGTGTGTGTGTGTGTGTGTGTGTGTGTGTGTGTGTGTGTGTGTGTGTGTGTAACATAAAATAAAGTCAATTTGAAAATTACTAAGTTGAGAAAGGTATTAAAAGCATAACACTACGTTATTATGACATGACGATACAGAATTTCAATGTTATTTTCTTAATAATAATTTAAGTTTAATCTAGTTTTGATTTGAATACATACTTGCTATGGAAAAGCCACACACTGTTAAAATCACGTTCTAGTTCAGATTCTATCTATAGGGTGAAGCAAAAGTACGAAATATAGAATAACTGGTTTTGTTTAAATGCATTACAGTCTTGTTAAAAGATATTTGAAAGGTTTTCACTGAATTATACACAAAATGAGTTCTCATTAGGTCACGCATCCAAATTTTAAAACATCTAAACTGTAAACTTCAGTAACTATTAAGCAATGTCTAAAACACATTTTTCCCTCAATGAATTACGGAAAAAACAAACCCCAATGACCCTATGAGCGCTAAACGTAATGTATTTTTTCCCATCATGTTAAGTAAGATTTGGCATTTAAACCAACCAACCGATCATAGAATAAACATATTTTGAAGTTTATAGGCACTATGTGTACAATATGTCCAATTTTATTTGAAACACATCAGCCCATTACTCTTGAAGCAGCAGTTAACTATTAGAGATGTAAATAACTGATAGTTATATCTTGAGAACTCGTCTCAAATTCAAAACGTTACATTTTACCAGGTCAACAATTTAAACGATTTTTTGCGGACGTATTAAACACTAAATACAAGATTAAAACCCTTTAAGACATAGTATTGGAAGAAAATCGTCCAAAGAATTATAGATTTGTGAAGGTCAACTTCATACGCAAATTTGGAAAGAGTTTGAGATTAACGTAAATTAACATACGTACATTTTTTGCAATAAAAGTTCCTTTAAAAGTTCTAAATGAGACATTTAAATTCTTGCAATATAAATCTCTATGTGGAGCCAGTTTCGGCCTAATGATGTGTATCCAATATTGCCACTCTTACATATTTGCTTATACAGGTGTGATTAGTGGGCGAGCTGTATTGTAATTGATTGAGCTGAACGAATAAACTATTATTATAATTAACAGTGGTCATTATGGATTTTTATCACAGGTTTTCACATTTTTTACAGTTTTATGCTCTCTTCTTTGTTAATTTTCCTATTTTAATTTTTTCATAGTACTATGTATGTTTTATACATTCTTTTAAAATTTTGTTTTAGTACATTCTATTGCATTGGTTATTGTAACTGTTTTTTCTATTGTAAATACTTGGTCAACCTGACAATTTGTGCCGCTAATTTGTCGTATAACTTTCTAAACTAGGATGATTAAACTGGAATGACTTGGAACTTCGTAAATCTCAAGCTCACGCCAAACAATCTTGTTATTTACTGATCTGAAACAGTTCTTTAGTATTTTACCTTGTTTTGAAACTGTTGTGGTATTATTTTTGTTCAGTCCCACATATCGGTCTTCTGTAAGATTAAGTGAGATAAGTCAGTAAGGCAGTGAGTTAGCTGTAATATGAATTAGAAAATAGAGTTTAGTTTTGATAATATCACCTTAAATCAGAGAACTATAGTTAAAATCATTCAAGCCTAGCGAAAAAACTCTTATTGAAAAATATCAGGGTGTTTGTTACATATTTATGTAAGTTACATACATAATGCGTGATTTGAAAAAGCCATGCAAATATTTACCATGACGAGACAGAAAGCGATGTGCATCACATTTCCAAGTCAAAAGGACGACCCACGTTATGAACGCCTCATGAATCTCGCCGGCCGCACCATTGTCCTAATTGTCCATAAAATATTTGTCCATAACCGTTTTACGAGAAAACATATTCTACTCTTAATTTACAAAAAGTGCTCTGCTATTAAACAATTTCAACAAGTCCAGTATTATTAACATTCAATTTCCGCTCAATCTTTCTATAAAATATCAGACTTATGTATAAATATTAGAAATTTAAACTTATTAAAAATATTAACAACATACTACAAGATTTGAAACATAATATTATTAAATTGGTTATTTTGCCAAAAATAACATGTTTTTCTACAATATCTTTTTGTAGTTAAAAACAAAACATTCAAGAGTGTGGTAATTTTATGACGAAAGCTGGTTTTCAATGTAGTGATTTTCAATGTGATTATTTACAATTAAACAACGCGTTATTTTGCCCATCATATTGTAGCACATTTAAATTTGTAATATTTTCTTTACAAATTTTAATAAATTATGAGAAATTTACTACCGTATATAAAACTATAATGTACTAAAAACCGTAACCGTATAATGTTACTATAAAACTATTGATATTACGAGAGTATATAATAGTTTTATATACTCTCATAATAATATATACAAAAATAAATACATATCACGTTTATGTGATTATAAAAGTGACTTTTATTGCAAACTAGTTTCAGAATCTCTGGTTTTGTAGCAGTGTTATGTACACTAGTTAAACTAAACTAGCAGCTTTCTTTATTTAAATTGGTCAGTGTTTGATTTCATTATATTCTAGACCTACAAACAGCCCTTGTAAGTTAAAAAAAACACACACACACACACACACACAAATATAAGCTAATTCGTTTCTTATCTATTTTTTATGGTTAATTTGATTATATTTCCATAATATTAATATTGAAAATGTGTTTATTATTATGTTTATTTTACTTTACAACCAGGAAGTAGAGAACACAACTGCCACGTTATCAACGTATGGAATATAACATGAGCACTGTTTCTGACTGGGTAACTCTAAACTTTATTCTTATTTTCTACTCCTCAATTATTGTATTGCTGTCAATTTTAGTAACACAGATCATTACATTTTTTATATATTTAATTACATTTCTTCGTTAAAAAAGTTATAGAAGATACTCGTAGAAATATATAAGACTATCTAAATGGTTGGCAATCGTTTTGGTGACAACCGTTAACAACCTAGCTCTGGCCAGTCTTAACGTCATGTCATAATATCTTAAAATAGAAGTAAATTACAATTACCCACAGTACACACTTTTAGACGTATTTCCTCCAACGTGGTAACAATGCATCTGAAGCTGTTAACAAAACCTTTACAAGGTACCAACTATTTGGACAATGTTGTTACAATTCCAACGGCACTTATTTCAACGGAATACGTCAATGCATAAGCGAGCTCAACCATAGATACTCAACAAGATACTCTTGTAAAAGCCAGGAGCAACACACAACTGATAACTCTCAACTATAACATGTTTGGCGCTCCCGGTTTGTGGAAGCGTGGTCGTGCCTGCTCATGCGTTAATGGATTTCGATGAAAAAAGTACCGTTGAAATTTTTATAAAACTTTAAAAATAGTTGATATCTTTTAAAACTGTTATAACCAATGTAAAACAGCGAATAATTATTAAAAGTCAAAATGTTTGCTTCTCATAGCTTGTGCAAGCGTACGTTTAAAGTGGCCCTGCTTGGCTTATGCCTTGATGCTTTGATGCCTTGATTCCTTTGAAGCTAATACCGTTGGAATTGCACTAAATTTCTCCAACTAACTGATGTCTAGTACATCTTTTATAACTATACTGGTGTTTTTGTCATTTGATTTGAAAAACCTTAATATTAACTTTCACCAGACGCCATTTTGTTAATATTAAAGAAAATAACACAATTATTTTTCAAAATTTTCCTAATTATCGATACAATGACATAAATATTTGTTTAATTGTATGTGTGATACACAAATTATATTTTGAGGGAAACGATGAATACAACTTACATACGCTATGTACCACAGTTTGTTATACAAATTTGATACAAATTTTTACAATACGTTTCTACATTCATGAATTATTGTGAACAGGCAATGAAATGGTGTTGACAAAAAATTTTACTTCATAATAAATCATCATGTGTTTTTTTTCATTCATTCATCATAAAAGGATACCCATATTGGCTTATGTGGTATTCAGAATATTGATTATGCCTAAAAGTAGTAAATGTTAACATTAAATGTATGTATTGTGTACAGGTATATAATAAAATAACTTAGATAAGTGTAATAAAGGTCTCATCATAAACATTAATAAGCTATCAGTAAACTTTGAGTAATGAAAGATATAAAAGAGAACTTAACATTTTAATCATTAAAAATGAACTATTTTTGAACTTCTTGGTAAGTATGGCAAGTAATTTTTGTAATTAAATCTTTATTGAAAAATGAGGCTATAGTGGTGTATAAAAACCTAATACATTTTTAAAGGTATTTTATCTTCCGATCATATGTTAGTTTAGTTATTTAACCACATATGTGACAGAAACGATAAAATACAAAGTAATTGGATCGTGAGAAGGCTCTGTGGGATAGGGAGAGCATACTCACACGGCAAGTGAGAGATCTGTAAGCGTATGAATGTTGAGTATATGAGTATCCTTGATGGGAGCAATAAAAAAAAATTCAAGAGTAACAACGTAAGCAAATTTAAACGGCTGGAATTAGATATATTTTGACTAAATTAGGCTTCTCAGTCTTTTGATTTATTCTCTTCAAAGGATTACAAGATAAACTAGACTATACCTATACCTACAAACAAATAAAATTAGAGCAACATGTGTAGAGATGAAATTAATAGTCTGTTGTTGGAAAATATGTTTATAAATTTCATATTATTAAGTAAATGTTCTTAATTTGGAAAAGTAATTAATCCATTTTAACTATGTAAAAATTATGTACATTATTAGAGAGTAAATGCTTATGTAAATACCTTACAATCCAGCCAAATCTTAAATAATCCACAACCTTACATAGCGAAGTCAAACCTTACAAATGTTTTAGACCGTCTTACAATAAGGGCTGGAAATAAACGCTTTTTGATCGAAGGAGGTTTCGAAACATAGGTATTTTTATTTTCTGGTCAGGCAAGAAGGTAAACTCAACTGCGTCATCGGAAATATAAGTATTTCGAACAAAAATGCTCATACACGCGCAAAACCTGATAAAATCCGGGATCCACTTAACTATTAACAATGAAATACTTACTATATAGCTCATGTATGCCCATTTACGTTAGAAAAATTGTATAGGTCTCCATCATATTACATCATTTTTGCTTCTTTTAAGTAGGCTAAGAACTTCGATTCTGTAATTCATTACGAAGCAGAGAGCAACAAATAGATATAAATAAATTTTTTCATCCTCTTCAAGAAACATTTAATATTACCTTCCCGCATTATTAATTTGGTTTACAGTACCTATATAAAGCGTACTTTAGTCGTGTACTAACGTTATTTAATTTATCTATTTTGTTCTTTTCAAAATAAGTTATGCCAAGTTTATTAGTTTTGTAGTTTCAACTTTTTTAAATATTTTCTAAGCCCCTACGTAGACATTCAGGAGATTGTGTAGCTTTTAATTCTTTTTAGTTAACAAAAAGAAATTTCTTAAAGATAACCTCAAAGAATACTTATACTAGTCGCAGCCTTTATATATATATATATAAATATATATATATATATATATATATATATATATATATACATTAAAATTGTATGGCAATAGCCATTTAATTTCAATAAACATTGAATCGCAAAAAGTACTTGCTCCGCCGGGAGTCGAACCCGGATCTCTCACTTGCCGGGTGAATGTGCTACCATTACACCACAGAGCGCTTACTTTTTACTATTCAATTATTTTGTATTTGGCCGTATCTGTCACATATGCGTTTAAATAAGCAAACTAACATATGATCGGAAGACCAAATACCTGTCAAACGACTTTTATTTACATTAAATTGTATAAATGGCAATAGCTATAATTATAGCTTTCCTACATAAGTTTGTATAATATTCTGGACGATAGTAAATTCTATACAACCGATGCCATATCAACAATACTTACATGAGAAGGTAGAGTTTATCTCCATCTCACCTTCGTCTTAGTGCACAATTGGTTTATTCTGCTATACTTAATCAGAGGTGTACAATATACTTTCCTGAGTTTGAAAACAGCAGTATGTGCAATTTTTAAATTAATAGAAAAATCAAAAAAATTTACATTATTTAAGAAAAATATAAAACTTGTTGAACAAAATAGAATCTATATCCGATTGTCTTAGTCTAAACATTACAAATATTAATATTATTAAATGTTGTAATTCATATTTATAAAAATTATTTCCATCGCGTTTTATTCATATATTTTAAAATATGTGCAATACTATTTAAAAAGAACATTTTGGTTGCCATAGCTAATAATAAAAACTCACAAAAATTTCCCGTTATCATTGTCCTAAATACACTTTGTTATTGCAACGAAACGTAAAATAATAATGTTACTAGCTACAATATTCATGAAGTGTATATGTGTATCCCCATGTCTGCTATTGTCTAGAACATAACGTTTGTAAATAATTAAATCTTGTACCAGTCAAATTTGAATCCTGAATGAAATTTTTATTTAAATTTAATATGCCATCTAAAGTTATACAACTAGAATAATATAGTAAAAACTTTATAACGATTATAAAAAATAGATTATAACTCACTTTAAAACCCTGTAGTGTCTGTGCCATATATCCTAATGTGAGTGCCCGTGTGTTGCACTGCGACTCGTCCCTAGTATCATATAATTTATAGGAACAACGTGATCTGCCACCTAATACAAAATCTGCCCTATAATTGGGACTGGACAGATCTATATGGTTGGTTACTTCCGTATTTTATAGTTTCAGTAAACTTTGTAGATATGTAATAAAATATGCAGGTCGTTACAACGGTGTAGTATGCATACAATTAACACTATACCTGGTATATAACCACAAATAATGACAAAGTTTGGTTGATGAAACTATGAAATATTTTTAATATTTTTATTGATCGGTAGATTTGTATTGATAGGAGGCGTTGCACCCGAATGAGAAAATAGACTCACTTGACATTATAATGACACCACACCAAAATGGCCTAATGCCGCAACATCTTTACTCCTAGAGCTTGATATCAGCTGGAGATACAATGCTGATAGAGGGAGTAACTATATCTCTATACTCCTATATAAAAATATCATGGTGTCTGTATAGGTGTTCGTGTGTGTGTGTGTGTGTGTGTGTGTGTGTGTGTGTGTTTTACACGATCATGTAAAAACTAATAGACTGATTTAACTGAAATCTTACATGGAAATCGTAAACATAATATAGGCCTATTCCTATATCAAAAATAATCCTCCCTTTCAAAATAATATGGAGTAACATTACAAATTACATTTTAAGTGTGTTATTAGCTGGCCTAAAACAATTTCATTGTTATTATTATATTATCAACACTTTATTATTATTATATTTCACTGAAATCTTTTATCATGAAATATGGAAGAGAATTCAAGTTATTTCATGGCGCTCATAAAAACTATTTCACTCTTTGTCTTGAAGCCTCCAAAACAGTACTCTTTAAACTTAAATCTAAAAGGAATTATGAGATTTTAATATTTTTCAGTGAGTATCACTTAACTTAGGAGTGTTTATAATGCAAGTTAAAAGCTATATGCCCACAATGTCCCTGTGTTTTAGTTGTAATTAACGAGCGAAGCCATAGGTTGAATGTAAGTAATGTCTACAATATTAATAAAAATACGTATTACCAGGGTCTTCCTAAGTTTCTCTCAGTAGTGAATGCGAGAAAGTTGTAGCTAGTTTTTCAATAAAACGAATCCAATTTTATTCCAATCATGGCCACATTTGGATGAGATTTCATTAGAATAATAAATAATAAGATATAATGGCAGTTATCATAGTTTTTATGCGCAATTTTCTGAAATCTCAATAGCTCCTTGGGACTACTGTACATATTTTTTTGCTAGCCCAGGATAGAACAGTCACAGTCTTATATGTAAACATAGAAAAAATGTAGATATGAAGATTGAGGGGATCAGAAGTCAAAAGGCTGAGTTGTAAATATTGAAAGTGTTTGAAGTAAAATTGGCTGAGAAATCTAACACAACCTCAATGAAATACTTGAGTTGTTGTTACTTTATTGCTTAGATTGAATTTAAAATAACAGATTTAGTGTTCATATTGAAAGTTTGGAACGTAAGAGCTTTACTAATGTCAAAATTGCTAAACTTAAGGATGTAAAGTACACTGAGCAGGCAATAAAACAGGGAAACTTAACAACTTTAGTTTTTGGGAAGAAATTGAAATGACTAATCCCTGTACTATTATTACAACTACCTTTAAGCCTAAAGGCCGATTGATTTAATTAACCACTATGTATGGAAAATCAACTATTTTGTAACTTGCCATTTCATTTTCGTCTATAATAGCCTTAAAAAGAAAAATATGTATCTAGCAAAATTAAAAATACCATCTTATCGATATCAATAGTAACCTCAGAAGTTTACCTTAAGACCATAGAAATTTATTCTTATAATATTTAAATGGCAATTTAAATATGAACATACACATTTAGAAAGTAAATAACTTCAATAGATAACCACTTACCTTACAAACTCAAACTTGTTTTACATTTATTACCTGTTGCAGGGCGGGCCTCTTTTATCATATCAGTGTTGAGGAAGTCCAGTATCAGGTTCAGTTTCTGATTGGAATTAACAAAGTTAATACGTGTTTGTTTGATATTTTACGTTGAAATGTAGTGTTTTACCACATGATCGGGCGGAACCTTAAGGTGATTTTTTTTTATGTGAGAACTTCCCAGCCGGTGGTAGTAACCTCTATATTTAACAAGCAAAAAAAAAACACCTGTTTTGCTGGTGGCTGGTGGAAGACAGTTATTAGATTTGTACTTTCTCAGTAATGTGGTTTTAAGCGCTTTGTTGCGTGACCCTTGGTAAGCCTTATCACAATTTAATAATACACGATATCTTAAGAGAGATCTCTCCCTCAGCCAACAAATTTTATGTTACAAACCTTAGTTTGTCGCCAACTCTAAAATACCATTAAAATATATTACAAATCAAAAGCGAAATTGTTTAATGTATATTCTCTCTTAAATTATTTTCATATATGTGTACACACACATTCACACACACGCGTGCGCACGCAAGCACAGACGAGAATTGATATTTATTTTCTATTAAGGATACAGAAGGATCAGTGAGACCTCAGGATTGGTACACATTGATTATATCAAGACATGATTGACCCTGCGATTTGTTATTCTATACATATCAACTAGTGGATACATGGTTGAAAACGTTAATAAGTATTGTAATATTTTAAGACTCATCATTATAATATTATTGAATGTTTTAAACAAGGTGGGCTGGAAAATGAATTCGTTGTACTCAAAACCAATAGTAATATACCTAGACGAGTAATTTATGTTACTAATATCCGTCAACATATTGGACAATACTGCACTGTGTCTAATCACATTTATTGTTTTAACTGTCTTTGGAATAGCGTTCCAAGAAAAATAAGAAATCTTTTTTATACTAGCTGTTACTCGTGGCTCCGCACGCAATTTTTAGAACCGAAGTCCTTATAAAAAGCAATTATGATGTAATATGATTGGAGTAGGCATACATCAGGTAGATATTATTAAGTTCATGGTAAATAGTAGCATAGTTTAAATTAATTATTATTATATCATGTTTGGCACGTGTAGGAGCATTTCTGGTTCTAATTAATTATATACATAACGTCACAGCTGAATCTGCCTTGTCATCCCGATCAATAAAACACAAATCTCGGATCACACAGGTCTCGGAAACTTACTTTGGTCAAAAAGCGTATATTTCCAGTCCTTGTCATATATTTCAGGTCTAAGCTATTTTCAGTACCATAGTAGAGTTTGCCTTGTTGTTCTGACGAAGAAACAATATATATATATATACTTACATAGGACCGAGATGCCTACTTAAGACCGTTTAAATTCACTTACCTCCTATGTCACAGGTTAGCTTGCCATGTTGCCTCGATTAAAATACTATATACATTTGATTATATAGTTCTCGGAAATCTATTTTGGTCAAAAATCGTGTTGGCATAGTTGAGTTTGCTAGGAGTTTGAAAAGCCTATTACGACCTAGGGGGAAGTCCTACATACTTCTTATGTACTTCCGGTATAAGGGGGAAATCCTTATTAAGGTTATGCAATATTCCAAAATAATCGTTACTAAAGTTTTGCGTTACACTTGTTTTTTGGACTGTAGCCAGGGAAAGAATAAATCGTTAAGGTATGTTAGTATTCATTTGTCTGTTTTTCCGTAAAGCCATTGTTAAAATGTAATATCATAATGTCAAGGAAGCCCACCACTTTAAAGTAACTTATGTGAAAACATTCATAACTTTATTCTTTAAGGTGAGTTTTATAACAGTATTTAATGCATTAGATTATTTTAATTCGTCATTAGCGCAATCTGGAGTAAAATTGATATATTAATGTTTTATTTACTATCTGCATTACACAACCGATCAAGCACTTTTTAATTATTATTGATAAAATTTAAATGTAAACAAATGTTTCATAAAGTTTGTTGAATTATAGCTGTCAACAGCTTTTTAGTGCCAGTTTTAATTTGAATTATGAAACGTTATTACGTTTCGTTCTTACCATAACATTTGAATGTAAACAGACTAATGTTTCAATTTGAATTCGACTTTATTGGGTAAAATGATTGTGTTATGAGTGGTATAAAGCACTCTAAGTGTTAATGTACCAAAAGCTATACCAGTTCCAAATTTCAGCGCAATCCGTATAACAGTTTCAGCGTGATTCGAAGACAAACCTCCAAACATCTAAACATACAAAAATCCAAACATCCAATTATTCAAACATTGAAACTTTCGCATTTATAATATTAGTGGGATTTCATCTGAAATCGATATTTACTTTTTATTATTATTTATTGCTCCGATTTACAAAACCATAACAAAAATCTAAGAAACAAAATAAATTTTCACTCTATAATCTTTCAACCTCAGTTTCCTTAATGTTGATAGAGGAATTTGATTAGCAGGCATGGTAAGTTTGATGCATGTCGCAATGATACCCTCACTTGATTAACTTGATACATTAACCTACCGCCTGACACATAAACAATATATACTATATAAACGATGGAAATTGGATAATTTATGGGTTTATAATTACTTGGCTTACATTTATCTGCCGGGTGGTTTTAAATACATTAAGCTAAAAAGTCTGGGAAAATATTATACATTTATAATTAAGCTCTTGTGTCCATAAGGATTAATGTTCATATAGATAAACGTTGATGTTTGTGGTAGTGGGTGAGTGGAAAAAACCCCTAAGAAACTCGGTGGTAACTGATATTCCTTATTTGCGAAAAATTGAAACCTATTACACACAGTAACAAAATTAATTCACGTGTAACTTTTAGCTTTTCTATTAGAGACATAAAATATTGCAGGTAACGTATAAAAATTATACATTGGATTTAATGAGCTAACCAATTATCAGTTATATTACAGAATAGTAGGTCAATTTGCACAAAAATAAGAGTGTGCAAATTGCGTACATTGTGATTATCTAACTAGTCAGTTACACAAACTACATTGATATATGCTCACAGTCCACTGTGACATTGGATTATCTAAAAAACATTGGTTCCAGTACTCTCACATAGACTAATTGTTAGTTTTAAAAACTATTCTTTACTTAATTTTTTAAAAGCAGCGGAAGTAGGGACGTGTTTTGTCAACGAATTTGTAACATTCTGCTGAGTAGGTAAAAGCTACAGATCTTGTAAAGGTCAGAAATGCGATAATTTCTCTTAGTATTATAGTTGAGTCAAGTAAATGGTGGTCAATATTTAGAGCACAAGCAATCCGTATAATATCTCCTTATCTTCTTCAAAACTTCGTTCTCTTTAATTAAATTTATGGTTATGGAACGCGTCCACATACAGTACGTAGTTTATGTAATAGAATTTATATTTGCTGTAATTATATAATAAACCTGTGGTAAGAGTTTATTATTTGGCATTATTGTTAACTCTAATAATGGAAATTGGTATTTTACTTAACAAATTTGAATAAATATTTGTTTTTTTTGTCCATTTTGATTTTAAATAATACGTCTGCTTTAAAATTATCTATGCTTTGACCTATAGCAACATAATATATATACTCTAAAAACAAGGTAGTATATATATATATATATATATATATATATATATATATATATATATATATAGTATATATATATAGAGTAGAGGTATATATATATATATATATATACAAGTACAACAAGAAATCATATAAATGACGATCAACCATATCATACACACAACAGATACGCTAGTCACCGTAAACAAACAGCTGAATTGAGTTTTATGGCCGACAATTATTTCCCAGTGGCGTGCAATAGTCGCATCAGCTGTGTTTCGCATATCCTTTGAAAAACTTTATCAGTTAAACGGTCGATGATATTTAGCGAATACCTTTTACGTTTTGATCCTTTAAAGGGGTAAAATTTTTCGTGATTTGTATAATGCTGAAACCTTTAAATATTTATGTATCTAATATGTGTAGATTTTAATATTTATACTAATCATACTTTACTGATGGACTTAGATACAGGTTTAATTTTAATTGCGTCCAACACAATGATTCAGAAAATAATAAATTTCTTAAAATTGATGGTAGCATTGACGTATAAAAGTATTTAATGCCTACTAAAAGAAATGTTACTACCAAATGTTGCAAAAGTTTTTCTACGTAGATGTTTGCAAAGGTTATGTTGAAAATAATTTATGTAGTGTAGCCTACTCTAAAATTCGCCAATCTCTTGATGATATTTGTTAGGTTAGTTTGGGATTTAGGATACACAATGTGACAATCTGTATACTCCTTGAACTTATTAGTTAGTAATTAGAAAGCAAGTATAATTGCCAACATGCTTTAATTATTATAAGATTAGACTAGTAGGTACTACCTTTATTAAAGAAATATGGATTAAAACTGTCTTGATGTTAAGTAATAGAACAATACTTTTCCCACACGATTTTATTTTTGGACGAGGTCTTTCGAAACCAAAAGTTTCATCATCAGGCCACTACACAGATTAAACCTTGTAGTACTAGTTTAAAATTGTTTCCAATTGCTCTAAAATTCGCCAATCTCTTGATGATATTTGTTAGGTTAGTTTGGGATTTAGGATACACTATGTGACAATCTGTATACTCCTTGAACTTATTAGTTAGTAATTAGAAAGCAAGTATAATGGCCAACATGCTTTAATTATTATAAGATTAGACTACGTTATACTTAAAAACCAACATTAAACCATGAATAGTTCCATATAAAAAGTGCCGTGATAGAAAACTGAAAACCCATTTCAAATTGGAATACAATAGTTTTTTTTCTAACACGCTCAGATTTGAAATACCAGACTAGTTTCTGCTATGTTATAGATACTATGAGACAACATTTCAATCAAATACATCGTGTTAAGATCACTCATTTGTACCATAACGTTTATTCTCAATTTGGAACTAATTTCACTATTATAAGTTCTTTCTCACTTTCTCATTGATCTGTTATAACCCAGTGAGATAATTTAATCTGAATAAAACTCCAATAATTCATTGGTTTCTTTCTCAATTTTGAGTAAACATTTCTACACTTTAGCTTTACACGATATACGTAAAATCAATATTTTTACATCAATAAAACTGTGATTCCACCACGAAACATTTAAACTCGAAAATATGAAGCATCAGTGGCAATTATGCTTAAAAAGTTTACATTTATTTTTATACTTAGGTGAATACAGGAACCTTTGTGCAATAATACATACTGAAATATCAACAATAAATCGTCTCTATAATTTATTCAACAGTTTTCAGTATTTATTATAGTGTGCCAGTGAAGGTGATGTGCGACTAATCATGACTAACATCTCAGTTTATTGGTTAACTTCATAAACCACTCCCTGATTGGATGATCCATTCTTGATTGCTATTCTCGTCTGAACTCTTGGCTTCGATTCTTGGAAAATACAGTTGAAAACTTTTGAAATATGCCGCAGTACAATGTAAGTCCTGTGAATTGCCGATGCCATTCGCTGTATTTTATTGTTTCCTTGTTTTTCTAACTATGACGGAATTTAGTATGTATTATGTATCTATTTCAGTTCACAAACCTTATCAATATAACACTTGCTCGTTGCATTAAATGGCTTTTGTGAATAAAAAATTGCAATTTATGCTAGAAACAAACATTTCTTACATATTAAACAAAAGCAGTATCAACACTTATATATGGAAGTGAAATTTTGACAACATCAAATAAAAAGGAAAGCAAAATACTAGCACAAGAAATAAAATTACAAAAGAAGAGTTGCAGGGATGCTAAAGAAACTATAGACTAAACGTTTAGGAATGAAAAGTTTTCCATTTCTTAAAAGTTTTGGTAAAATCATGAAAAGTACTATTGCACAAATGGTTTGAAATTTAAATAATGTTAAGAATAAAATACAGTTAATACAACTGAAAATAAATATGTTGTATAGGGTATCAATAAGGACGAGCTCATTTAGTGATATGTATTCTATTTGTATTGGTATAGAAGAGAGCACAAGGGTTTCACCAAAGCGAGGGGATCATTAAAGTAAGTACATGGTGCTCGGCTTTGTACGCTAGACTAGCTACTATTCCTCTTCAAAGCAGAGAATAAATAAGGATATGAAGTATACTGTCCATTTGCTGTTCTTTACATGCCAGTATGTGGGCTTGTAAAGCCCACTCTATCCAATTACAGCCGCCACAGTTATAAATTAACCATATTCAGCGTTTCTGTACCAGTTTTTAGAATGAGAATTTAAACCCACAACTAGAATAAACATTTTTGCCCCACCAAGGCAATTTCGAACTATTCTCGTAACATTTCGATCAGTTAGGTGATAGAATAAAACGAGTATTCGGATTTCAGGTACTTGCCATTCTTTTATGTTAAAAAACAGGTAAAGAAAAATTGTATAGGAACGACTTTTTTTTTAATCCCGTGTCCAAAACCCTAATAAATCACAACAATTAAAATCAAAAAGACACCACCATTGTTGTCTTTTTGATTTTAATTGTATTAAAGAATGTATTGTATTCAGAATGATACTTAATATAATAATATTCCCTCTTGAAAATTTACAAATTACAAAATGCTAATTGCATTGTTTTGTCACATTTAAGCACGATTGTGCAAGTAATGTCTGATGTAGAACAAATATAAAAAGGAAAGAACGTTATTGTTAAGTAAACTTTTAAAATTGTGTCGATGATCATTATTAATCTAAATCTTGCTAGAACTTTACATACAAAGTATTGCGTTTCTTTTTATGTTAAAAACGTCTATGTAATTTAAATTAAAATCATATGTTTTTTTAAATAACATTTTAATAATTTTGCATGAGAAGTAAACTACATCAGTCCAGTAGTCTCAGCACTCCACACCAGTAGAGAACAAACACTCAAACATCCAAACTGCTCTAAAGTCTTGGGTTGTATTTTACTTAAATTCTCTTACGGTTTTTCTCTCTAAATACATGTTTGGCAGCAAGCAAACGTTTACCAGTATTAACGAATAAGTATTTGTACTATTTCTTAACACTATCTCCGAATAACGTATTTGTCCGTGTACGAGCTGTACTCGTTATTATTAATTGTTGTATTATTATAATTATTATTTTTGTTGCTGCTAAATGTTTTATTTGATTATGGTAGGTGTTCAAAGCTTTAATTCTTTAAAGCAAAGAATTCTTTAATGAAGCCATTTAAAACATATATTTCAACACATCGCATGAAGAGCATGTAAATTACAGGACTGAGGAATGCGGATCTCATTAAAATAAGTGTGACCTGGGAGATAAGTTAATTAGCTTCCTTAATATAGCGTCCTGAAATCCTTAATGTAATGTCTCTTAAAGTCACCTGATACGAGAAACTTGTAACTCTATCTGCCTAAACATACTTTCAGCTCATTTGCATAATTGCTGTTTTCAGTTACTTTGGTAGCAAGTTTCATCTTTGTTTTAATAACTGAAAGAAGAATAACTTGTTTCTAGTTTAAACTTTACTTAAATATTCCGTTTTGTTATCAGACTGCTGACCCTACTTATAACTATGTGAAAGATTCATTTGGTTTCAAACTGTATTTCAGTGTAGCTGTATGTACATAAATGTAAATGTATATAAAATTACATTTACACATAAAATTATGTACGTTTACAACGATCTATAAGGTCAATATTTACCTCATAAATATCACCAAACCAGAAGTAATTACTTTCAGTTGTAATAAACCGATACAGAGGATCAAAGAATCCGACAGAACGTAACAAAAGTATTTCGTACAGATGGATGAACTGCCTTTTTTCCTTGTGACACGAAAATCAATAGAGTTCTATATTGGATCTGGAGTAATTTATGTTCTAAGATTCAAATATATAGGACATTTCTATTAATAACTCTCGCATAGACTGGTAGAGAGACGGACTGACTGCGATTTTACCTTTGACAAAAACATCAGTAGGGTTCTTCCATGTACCAAGAAGAACCTATGTGCCAAGTTATTTCTATCAAGAGGTATTGCACAAAGACGTATTGACATTAAAACCATAAAATAGGAATGGTCTAAGAGGAACTTATGTATAAAATAAATAAATGAAATAAATCATATCACAAATTTAAAACATAAAAATTACAGACGCATAACATTTACAGATTTTACTCCATATATGTAAACATTATTTTTAGTCGTTATTTAATTACTGTTCTCAGTTACTGTTATCAGTAGCTTCGGTAAGTTTCATCTTTGTTTTATTAAATAAGACAAGAATAGTTTGTGTTCACAGTTTACGTTTTAACAACTATTTTATTATTATCAGACTAAATATAACTATATGTAAAAATCATAGCGATTCAAACTATATTTTAATTGTCGCCTAATAAATAAAATTACATTTAGAAACGAAATTACGTACCTTTTACAATGTTCTCTCAGGGTAGTATTCATTATAAATCTCACTAATTACTTAATAATTATAAAACAGCGGTAATTACTTTCAGTTGTAATAAATCGATACAGCGGAGTATCAAAGTATCCGACAGAACTTTGAGAACGAGTTATCGCAAATGAAGGAAAGTAAGAAGGAACATCTTTTAAGTGCTTACAAACAGAAATTTATTAATTTTTGTTGTATAACGATTGTTAGCCTAATTCTGCCAAAGGAACACGAGAATATTCAGCCAAACATTAAATTATACTCTTATTCAAGATCAGTTACAAAAAATAAAACAAATCGCAACATTTTCTACAAAATCTACACAAACAAAACGTGCAGTACTTTGCTTACTTAAATCAAACTAAAGAAATTCATAACAGATCTCACCATTAAAATGTTATTACTAGTATAACAGAATACAAGTATATAACAATGTAGTCTACGAAATTTATTCTTAAGGAAGCAAAGAAAGGGCGGGTTGAATAAAAAAGAATAATGAAAAATGTACTCTGTTTGCCGTGGATTATTAAACTTGAAGGAATGCTACGAGTCACGTCAGTAGAAAGTGATCTTGCTCCCCAGGTTTTAGCGAAGACAATAAACTGCATAATCAGGGCATTAACAGTGAGATACGGCCTGCCTCACTATTAGGACTTTATCTCACAAGTCAGCGATGTTTTGTTGTTATCCTTTCACAATACAGTGTTGCTTATTTATGCCACTGTGATAAAATACTGATTTCATTGATTTACATACCAAATTTTCATGTTGGAAATTATTATGAATTTTAAACTAGGATGGCATCATTGATTTCTATGATCCTCGGTTCTTTGTTGATTAATGAAAGTCTCAGTGATAACTGGTATAAAACATTATAAATGTAGGTATATATTATTTAAATAAAACATAAGTTATTTTATTAAAAAGTGTATGCACTTTTAGGACAAAACATATGTATAACAATAATTATGTACAAAACATTTTAAGTGGAAATTTGTTATCAAAAAAATCCAATACTGATACGGATAAGTTACAAAGAATCTACCAGTTAGATAATTTAATTAAGGCGGATATTTTAAACAAATATGGGTTTATTACTGATGTAGTATAAACAAAGTTGTTTCATTACTTTCATATAAGCTCGAATTTTGTGATTTTTACACAAGTTTTTGATAAAACCCTGCAGCAATAATCAAAATATGTCATTTTGGATATTTAACAAAATATACTAAAGGTAAAACAGTAATCGGTATAAAACATATTATGACTACACTTTTTTGTGGTCTTACGTGTTATAAGATATCGTCCGATAAATGTTTGTAAAGAAAATGATTACAAGCATTAAGCATTGGAGAGCAAAACTTAAATTTTGGAAAATTTTAATTAAGAATATAAACATTTATACTGTTTGTTTAACTTTCAAAAAATTTTTGATAATTGCATGTTTACTAGAGTTGTAGATCGTTGCTCAAATATCTATCACAACACTAGTTATATACATTTAATTGTACATACGAAAGAATAGCAAACGAAACTAAAACTCCCAGTACCTGTTAGAGGAAGAATAACTAATATTCATCGAGTACGCATATGTAGAACTAACACAATAAATACTAATTAAACGATTTTAAATTGATAAAAATGCCTATCTGAGTGCCTTATTAAAAAATTCAAAAATGTATTCCTTACAAATACATTACTGTAACATAATAGCTCATTAATCAATATCATTTGAATGAAACAATACTAAACAATAACTAAACTCTTTATCCTAATCTATTGCACAGCATTAAAATCCACATTCGTCAATAACTTGGACATGCTGGCATATAATAATATATTGAAAATGTTCCTAGTGTGTTTAGTTACAGTTGGCGATAAGTTCATAATTCAATGGTCCAAAAATAGTATTAGATATAACATGTTTATTTTATGGCCTCATAGTATTCACAAAGTATTCTCGATTAGCATTTGCCCGAAAGAATATTGATACCAAATGTGGTTAATTAAGAAATTCATAACTTGCGCAGTGTAGTTACCGAAAAAAGTTTTTGGGATTGGTTTAAAAGGATTGAAATAACTAACCTGCGTTAAATGTTTTCATACGCCATCGAATACAACGATTTTAAGGAACTGTATATTAGTATTATAGAAGGGTATTGCGGTTCCAGAGGTGGATAAAAATATGTTGTCAAAATATATGTTTGATCTTTTCATTTACTTGCAGACGTACATGTACAATTTATGGATACAATAAGAAGTTTGGTCGAGATATATGGGTATTTGTTTATTTACTCAACCGTGAAAGGGCATAACATTTTTTTTCACTGTAACATGGTTACATATGTTCCATTAACTGACATATATTTGTATACTGGACCTAATTTATTTAAATTTATTATAATAAAAAATAAATAATTATATTACTTTATGTATAACACAATATAAATAAACCTTTTAACACTTTTTTTAAACTTTTATTTTTGTTACAATGTACATTTCGAAATCTGTGATTTCATCTTCAGGTACTAAAATCATATATTACTTTCTTTTCATTACATCAATTTGGTTTCAATCTTTTCTAACATAAATAATTATATATATATATATATATATATATTATATATATATATATATATATATATATATATATAAATGAATGTTTGTGTGTTTGTCCTTTATGGAATCGTACACTATTTGACCGATCATTATGAAAAATTTGAATGTATATGTACTTTTCGACGGAGAAGGTTTATATGCTATACTCATTTATAAAACTCACCACGAGGTGGCGCTGCAAAATATAAAAGTTTTCAAAAGCGCCTGCACATTATAAACTGCAATTACGAGACAGTTACGTATATTAATTTGCCAAAGACTATTTAAAGGCACTAAGTTAGAATATATGTTTGTCTTTATGATAAATACAGGGTGACAATTAAGTCTGGAACCTCCTTTTTAATTTTTGAACCACAATAGAAAGAAATACCACAGTTCGCACGTGCTTACTGGTGATAGTAACGCACACATCTGCCCAATTACCGATTAGATAATCCCTTTGGGGAACGGTCCACAAGGAGTCAGACAAAATTATTAAATAGCAGCATAGGTCGAGTTTGGTATCAAATTAAAGGTCTTACTTAGCAGAGTACAAAGCCGCAAACCGGGCTTCAAAAAGGTGGATTCATTTAGTAGTTATAGCTATTTGAATTTTAAAACAATTGAACAATGTAAATTATTAATTATTACAAGTAAACACCAATTTTTAAGTACCTGTGATCAAGTAAGTGTTCAAAACGTTCCACTCCCATCGTCTGGAAATGTCCTAGGCGGTTGTAAAAGCCATCCACTGCATTTTGAAGGTAGTCACGAGGAATATGTTGAGCTTCTTGGACTATGAGATTTCTTAGGTTGCGCCAAATCTCGAGGCTTAGTACGATAAACTTTATCTTTGAGGTATCCCCAAAGAAAAAAATCCAGCGGAGATAAATCAGGGGAACGAGCAGGCAACTCTACTGCACCACGTCTTCCAATCCATCTGTGAAGGAATATTGTATCCAAGTATTCTCTAACAAGGAGAGCAAAGTGTGGTGGGGCGCCATCTTGTTGGAAATAAATTCTTTGAAATTGTCGACCAAGAGTAGCGTGTAGTGCAGGAATTATCTCATTTTGGAGCATTGCTAGATACGAGTCCACCATTTAAATTACCATTGATAAATAATGGGCCCATAATTTGATTTCCTATAATACCTGCCCAAACGTTAAGTTTCTGTGGATGCTGTATGACTCAATCTGCCACTTTCACATTCTAACAGTAGTTGTGTTATTGGTAATAATTATTGATTCCTGGCTTCGATTACTACATTGTCAGAAGATGGGAGGGGAACATTCTGAACACTTACTTTGATCACAGGTACTTAAAAATTGGTGTTTACTTGTAATTACTTAATAATTTACATTGTTCAATTGTTTTTAAAATTCAAATAGCTGTAACTACTAAATGAATCCACCTTTTGAAGCCCGGTTTGCGGCTTTGTACTTTGCTAAGTAAGACCTTTAATTTGATACCAAACTCGACCTATGCTGCTATATTAATAATTTTGGTCTGACTCCTTGTGGACCGTTCCCAAAGGGATTATCTAATCGGTAATTGGGCAGATGTGTGCGTTACTATCACCAGTAAGCACGTGTGAACTTTGGTATTTTCTTTCTATTGTGGTTCAAAAATTAAAAAGGAGGTTCCAGACTTAATTGTCACCCTGTATATGGTTGAACTTAAAGCTTGACTGTTAGACCGCTTTACAATAAAATACATGTACGTTTATAATGGCTATATAATAAGCATACACAGATTTTCTTGATCGTGACAACAAGGCAAACTCTACATCGGTGTTAGAAATATAATGCACTTGAACCAGAAGTGCAAATACATGGCCAAGGCTTACGTAAAGCGTGCGAAGCCGCGGGAAACAGCTAGTTAATATATAAATAGTGTTTTAATTTCTTAAAAGTCAACATTTATACCCATTATAATGAAGCAAATTGTTAATGAAATGCCATTGTTTTGCCATACATGATATTATTCTAATTAAGTACTTAAAAAATATTTGAGATATCGTAAATAATAATAAAATTCATGAAATAAGTTTATTGCCATAAACAATTTTAGTCTTGTTTTTTGAGTGTTGTTATTTTAAAACTAAACTGTGCTTCCACACGACAGACAAATGTGTATTGCTTTTAAAAACCATGAAAAGTATTTAAATATAAATTGTCTCGCCATTGTAAACGATGATATATGTAGCAACTTTAAGATGTCTTTTCCCACACAAACAGACACCGACACAACACAATGTACAGAGCTTGTCATAGCAGATAACAAGCAAACTCACCACAAAGACGCCCAACTTGTTATTTTGTGGCTTACATAATGTCTCATTACATCCTCTATAGTAGATGCAAGCACATACAGGGACAATTACAATATGCAGAGCACATCAATGAAGGTAACAAGTAACCTCAGTACTATTTCGCCCTACTTGTATTGTTAGCGGCTTACAGAATGTCGCGGTACATCCTCCATAATGGCAGTTCTTGTTGCAAGCACACACCGGGATAAATTCCAGGAAGATGATCTATAGAGTCCCACAAGGATCTATTCTCAGTCCCATTCGCTTCATGCTTTATGTCACTAACATAAAATCATTACTGACGCACGGTGCAATCGTGCAATACGCAGATGATACAACGCTTTGCTTTAACGATTTGCTTTCAAATTGGAAATTTGAGCGAAATCCCCTTTTTAGCGTCAAATGCGTCGAACATTTCCACATCCTTAATCTGAAAACAAATTCTTTGAGATGTTCAAACATTTTCTTTGATCTCGGTAGATTTCGTATTTGGTCCAAACATACCATAAAAGATACCATACTAGATGAAGTTTACTCTACAAAAATTTCTAGAAATTAATTTAGATCGAACAATGTCATGGAGTATTCACGTAGACTACGTCTGCTCCAAATTTGCCTCAGGCATTTATGGTTTGACGTCCTTAGCCAAATACCGCCTACTTTGGTTCTGAAGACGGCTTATTATGGTTTTATTTTTCCAAATTTAAGTAAGAAATGGTGTTGTAGGGTGCTTGCGATAACAAACAGTTCCTGAAATTTTTTCAATTGCAAAATAATCAATCCACGTGATTGCAAAGTTGAAGTAACTGTTGGACTCTGCCAGGCCTTTATATTCTGGAGACATCATTATATTTTATGTTTAAATGTGCGTTGAGCAATATCCGATACACTCGAACCAGACTAACGGACGCAGAACGCTTGCCCTCGTTCATGTGATGGCTGGCGTTCTTTTGATCAACAGGTTGCCATTAGATATAAAAATGTCCCGCTCAAGGTTAAAACTCGTTTACAAAGCTGCTTAGCGTCCATCAATTTTATAAACGTGGACAAGTTTTTGGCATTAAAATAGGAGACCTTATAATAATCTGGATTGAAGTGAGACTCATTGGCGATGAATGTATGAAAATGAAGATCACGTATGTCTGTGGGAGAGAATTTTTGGTACGAAATTACAAATTCTAGTTTAAATTATTGTAATATGACGTTTGCTATACAACTATATTTTCGCTGAAATAAACGTATGAATATGACTGCAACACAATGTACAGAGCACATCATTGCAGATAACAAGCAAAACTCAGCACAATGACTTTCCACTTGTTACTGTTAGTGGCTTACAGCACGTTTGCAGTACATCCTGCTGCAGACTATTTCGTGATTAGGTACAGATTTTCAGGATAATGAGGGTTTGCTTCACACGCGTTGCAACACAAATATTTCTAACTTGTTTTGCAAAAACGATCAGATTTTATAATATTCAGTCATACATACTAAACATGAGATGTTGTGCAATTTGGATTTATCAATTTTGAGTGTCGTTCTGTACAAGCATTATAGAAGTGTAAAAATATTCTTAAAATATCCTTTGGAATTTCAACTAGAGTGTGTTTTTACGTTGTATATGAATGAAACATTATAATATCCAATAGTGTTACACATTTTTTTTAAATATTGAATCTGAGAGTATATACTACGTTTTGAATAGAATTTTCCAAATAATACTATTTTAAATGTTATTCTTAAATATTCTTTTCAAATATCTGCGTTTTTTATTATACAAACACCTATTGTAATTAATTTTTAAAACAAATCTAGCATATAGTGTTAATTTTAGAATAATAGACCTATGTCATTAATGTTTGATTATTCATTCATATCTCTTTGAAGAAGCTTAATAGAAGATAAAAGGAAATATACAACAAAGAATTAATCAGATGTTTATAAATAGATCAGGTGAGTTTTACTACGACTTGGTACGTTTGTAAAATCTCTAGATTAACCAAGTTTTAACAGCGCTACACTGCTAATAATTTTGCTAACACATTATATAAATGTTAATTAATTTACAAGAATATAAAACTATTATTCTATAATTTTTAACCCGAGTTTACAGCTTACACGGCGTCACAAAAGCTGCCGGAACCCTGAGAGTAAAGGAAGGGCTCTCTAAATGGAATATTACGTCAAAGAGCCCTTCTCACCTCATACTTAGGCTTAGTATCTGAGATTACCTTAGGCCAAGCCGTATTGTGCAAGCTTATATTAAAAGTCCTTTTTTGGGATCCATGCATATGTGTCTAGGCTCTTCCAATTACTTTCGCCAAATTTATTATTTGAAGAAACATGGTTATGTTATTATTGGTATGTACCAATTACACAGTCTTTTTTTATTTAAACCAAAATTAGACTATATATATTTATATATATATAATATTATATATATATATATATATATCATAAAATTGTTTTATATATTGATATATTGAATTTGGAATGGCTCAGAATAGTGGCATGGAGGAATGTGCAATTGACCTCCATGCCATGTACAGTTTATGTCCAGAGAAAATTATCTGCGAAATTTCTAGTTAGTTTCGTTCATCTAACACATTTAAAAAAATGATCATTATAATTTTTGCACCCCGTTGGCAACAAGCCTACACGGTGCGTGCCTTTCCTCTTCTTTTTGTAACCATTTATTCCTTATATTGCAGTATCGATGAAAATGTCCTCACCAAACTGCATACAGTTATCAGTGTTTCACTAATGCTATCATTGTAGCTAAATTTGTGGAGGATTTGCTGTCAATAAACTTATTCCAAATATATCTATTAAATTTTATAATTTTTAGAAGATGTTATTGTAATTATATTTCTAGAATGAATCCCGAAATACCTCAAACTAAAACATCACACGAAACATTAGTATGAACAAGACATATGTCCTAGAATATGTGTATTAGTAATCGTCATTGGAAGAAAAAGTATACCGGCTAGTTATTCAGTGTCGTTGCTGCATCTCATATTTCACATGAATCCAAATCAGCCACCATGATGTAGACTAGGGTGCACCTAAAGTAAACGCAGAAGTAAATTATACTGATTTAAAACATTCCATTCCCGCACTCGATCTCGGTAAGTTAGTCTAGGGGCAGATGTTTTATATTGCGTTTATTAGGGACGTCATCCCAAAAACAAACACTAAAAAAAGTGATATTTTAATGTAATTATAATGTAAGTTTAGTAGATCTTTAGCAAATCGATTCATGCAGTATAATTTTTGGGACGAAAAACTTCATATTGATTTTTGTTCATATCATGGTGCAGTTGTTAAATAATAACCGGACCACTTTGTCGCCACCTCATTAAAAAAAAAGATTAGAAGTCTGGGTTCAGTATATTAAAATTGTTCGGTGAACGTGCGTATAAAAACTACATTTTAAAAGGTTTTATTGTATAAACACACTCGTTTCGAAGTCTGCTGTAAAAAATGTATAGAATTATCTTTAATCAAACCAAAATACGACCAGGACAATAAACTCCATGCCCACCATCATTCTTGTGTAACATTATTATATTCTACTTTTTTATTTAAGCATAGATCACTTTGAAATATATAAGGCTCCAAGGAGATATTGTTTGGAGCGCAACAAATTGCAATTATTCATGTAAAGAAGAAACGTTGTCATTTTATGACATATGACCGAGAAACAATGTGTGCGAATATTTAGTGTCATGGAGTTTACTACTTGTTACCGTGTTAATTCTATTAGTACTAATGAATTATTCAGGACTCACAGCGGTACACCTTTAAGCTAGATAATTTATATAAAATAACAAAAAAACGTTAGGTACATTACGCTGGTCTTAAAACTTTTTTATTTAGCACTATATGATAGATTAATACAAATCATTTTTTAAAGAATTTAATGTACGCTAAAAGACGACTGTATGTCTGTGCTTTACTTAATCATATGTTTTTTATAAATTAAAAAATGATTCCATGATTGTGTTGCTATGTGCCTGATCTCGAGAACAGCTCGGACTCATTTCAGCTAGTTCTTTTTCAATATTCTTTGAATTTGGGACGGTTTTTATGAATAGAAAAATCAAAAGAGTGTACTCGGGAATGTTTTATGGATCTGAAACATTATGGAAAGTATTTAAGAACATAATACAAATGTAATGACCATTAACAACTTTGACACTTTAGGATGAAGTTTGCTAGATTCAGAAATAACTTGTTTCGGACTTTCAGAAAATAATTACATATATGTGCTTGATCGTTTGTATACTTCATATTGCAAAGACGAAGTTTCTTTCTAATTTTTACAACATGATTGCTCAAGTAATGAAGTAAGTCAACTTTACATAGACTCAAATTAAAGGTTCCAATCAAGGGCTTATTTCAAGGTCAATTGACAATTCGAGACAAACAGATATTATTACTTTACGATTGTATCATTGGCTAAAAATAGAAAATTGTGTTATGATAGTTTTTAAGTTTTACTCAAATTAGATATTTAAATATTATGCTCGTGAGAATTACAAGAGTATAGCATCTCCTTTCCGTCTTCGAACGCAAGTTTCAAAATCAAAGGGTGTAGTCTCTCGGTGAAAGCATGCATGATGTTATGCTGTAGTTCTATAATTTTCTTATCAAACAGAAATTAGGAATATATCTGTTGCTTAGGGTTTTACTAACCATGGTTAAGTGATTCATAAGTTAAATACAAATTGTATTCGTGCATATTTCTTGTCACTTCAGGAACTTGCAATTATTTTTCTAATCAGTTACATTTTCTGACACCACTCTCGAATACACAAGGCCTAATGCCTCGTCCAAGAAACTATTTACATATAAAGGTCTTAAAAACCTACTTCGGTCAAAAACTGTTTACCTCCAGCTCTTTTAATCTACTTCCGGTTTAAGTTATTTCAAGTGTCGTATTTGTGTTTGCCTTTCAATGACGATGTGAAATATATACATAATCACGTATGACTTACTGCGGTTAAAAGTGCGGTTCACACTGTTTAAATTCATTTCCTGTCTACTTTATGAACGGCTTGACATTTCAGTTTCCGTTGTTGGTCTGAACATATTATACATATGTAAGTCTCGGAAACCAACTTAAATTTAAAAAACCTACTTCAGGTCTACAATATTTTTGGTAGTAAATTAGATTTTGATAGGTTACCCCTATTAAGAAAATGAATAATTATACGTAAAAATTTATAAGGTTATTTTGGTCGAAAAGCATGTGCTACGATCACGAATTTTCTGCTTCCGTTATAAAGGTAAGAGTGGAAAATCCTTGAAACTCAGGTCGTTCGACATTTCAAAATAATCGTTTATAATAAGTTGTGAGCGATAGAAGTTCTTTGATTTTTCATACAGCGGTGTGCGAAAGAATGGATCGTTGAAGCATTTTTGTGTCTACAATCTGTTTTTCTGAAAGCACACAAAAATTGTCATACACGATCTCAAAGGAACCAACCGGTTTTAAGTACAATATGAGGATATATTCACAGCTTTGTTCGTTACGGTTTTATAACAGAGATGAAATAGCATTTATAAAGCGTAATATGCATAGACTAAATTATTTAGTCTATGATAAAGTGGCTTACTTTCATTACTTGAGCAATCTGTTGTAAAAATTAGAAAGTAACTTCGTCTTTGCAATATGAAGTATACAAACTGATCAAGCACTTATATTTAATATTTTCTGAAAGTCCAAACAAGTATTTCTGCATCTAGCAAACTTCATCTGAAAGTGTCAAGAGTTGTTAATGGTCAGTTACATTTGGATTATGTTTCTTAAATACTTCCATAATTTTTCAGATCCATAAAACATTCCGGTACACTCTTTTTGATTTTTCTATTCATAAAAACCGTCCTCAAATTTCAAAGAATATTGAAAAAGAACTAGCTGAATTGGTCCAGCTGTTCTCGAGATCAGCACTTAGCAACACATTCAGGGAATCAGTTTTTTATTTATAAAAAGACATATGAGTAAGTAAGACATAAACAGACATAAGTCGTCTTTTAGCCTACTTTAAAAACAAATCTTTAAAAAATGATTGTATTAATCTATCATATTAGTGCTAATAAAAAGTTTTAAGACCAGCGTAATGTACCTAAGTTTTTTGTTATTTTATATAAATTACCTTAGCTTAAAGGTGTACCGCTGAGAGTCCTGAATAATTCATTAGTACTAATAGAATTACACGGTAACAAGTAGTAAAACTCATGACACTAATATATTCGCACACATTGTCTCGGTCATATGTCATAATATGACAACGTTCCTTCTTTACATGAATATTGCATTTGTGCGCTCCAAAACAATATCTCCTTGGAGCCTTAATATGTTTCAAAGTGATCTATGCTTAAATAAAAAAGTAGAATATAATAATGTTACACAAGTAATGATGGTGGGCATGGAGTTAATGTCTGGTCGTATTTTGGTTTGATTAAAGATAATTCATATACATTTTAAAGCTGACTTCGAAAACGAGTGGGTTATACAATATAACCTTTTAAATGTATTTTTTATACGCACGTTCACCGAACATTTTTATATACTGAACCCAGACTGATAAATCTTTTTTTAAATGAGGGTGGCGACAAAGTGGTCCGGATAATTATTTAACAACTGCACCATGATATGACCAGGAAATCATTTTGGAAGTTTTTCGTCCCAGAAAATTATACTGCATGAATGCGATTTGCTAAAGATTACTAAAATTACATTTATAATTGCTTTAAAATATCACTTTTTTGAGTTTTGTTTTAGGATGACGTCCCTAATAAACGCAATATAAAACATCTCCCCTACACTAACTTACCGAGATCGAGTGCGGAGAATGGAATGTTTTAAATCAGTATAATTTACTTCTGCGTTACTTTTAGGTGCATTCTAGTCTACATCATGGTCCTGATTTGGATTCATGTGAAATATGAGATGCAGCATCGACACTGAATAACTAGCCGAGGTATACTTTTCTTCCAATGACGATTACTACACATATTCTAGGACATATGTCTTGTTCATACTAATGTTTCGTGTGATGTTTTAGTTTGAGGTATTTCGGGATTCATTCTAGAATAATAAAAAATAACATCTCTAAAAAATTATAAAATTTAATAGATATATTTGGGAATAACTATTTTGACAGCAAATCCACCACAAATTTAGCTGCAACGATAGCATTAGTGAAACAATTGATAACTGTAGGCAGTTGGTGAGGACATTTTCATCGAATACTGCAATATAAGGAATAAATGGTTACAAAAAGAAGAGGAAAGCACGCACCGTGTAGGGCTTGTTGGCCAACGGGGCGCAAAAATATAATGATCATATTTTTAATGTGTAAGATGAACGAAACTACTAGAATTTCGCAGATAATTTTCTCTGGACACAAACTGTACATGGCATACAGGTAAATTGCACATTCCCATGCCGCTTCCTGAGCCATTCAAATTGAAATATATCATATATAAAACTATTATATATATATATATATATATATATATATATATATATATAAATAAAATTTTGGTTTAGATAAAAAAAACTGTGTCATTGGTACATACCAATAATAACATAACCATGTTTCTTCTTCAAATAATAATTTGGCGAAAGTAATTGGAAGAGCCTAGACACATATGCATGGATCCAAAAAAGGACTTTTAATATAGCTGGCACAATACGACACGGCAAGCTTGGCTAAGGTAATCTCAGATACTAGCCTATGTATGAGGTGAGAAGGGCTCTTGACGTTAAATATTCCATTAGAGAGCCCTTCCTTTACTCTCAGGTTCCGGCAGCTTTTGTGACCCGTGTAAGCTGTAAACTCGGTTAAAAATTATAGAATAATAGTTTTATTCTTGTAAATTAATTAACATTTATATAATGTGTACAGAATTTATTAGCAGTGTAGCTTTCAGTTATATGGAATGGACCTAACGCCTCGAAACTTTAGTGAAATATTATTTCTAAATATGAAATATCGAGGTCGATAATGGCACAGTTCCTATAATATGACTGAGTGTTAGCAAAGTGCTTTACTGAGGGGGTTATATTGAGAACGAATAATGGTGCATCATTTCTTCACAGGCAATATCGAATTCCTTCAGTGGATGTTCCTTATTCGCCATGGATACAGAGAAATCTACGGGGACAGCCTTGTGGTTGGATTATAAGGTAATTCTTATTACTTTATTTCGGTATTTTTGCGATTTTTTATGATTTATTCAAGCCTTGTTTAAGAATAGGACGAACCAAATCTCACCAGGATGGTGTTCAGATGTTATGAAGCCTGCTTGTTACCAGTCACATGGTCTGGTGTTACCCTGCCATGTCAATACCACAAATATGGCTTACTTAAAAACTTTTAGTAACATAAATAAAATAAATGAATATTTTAAAACAATATTCATCACGAAAGTTAGTTAATATTTAGTTACTCTGTATTCTGAAATAACTATGTATAAATGGTTTACTTAAAAAATATATAAATGTCATTCGCGCATTACATGGTAGTGTAGTTCACCAAAGTAAATGGACTGTTTTTTAAATAAAATAGTTTAAGAAAATTGAAAGTGGAAGGAAGCACTTAAAGCGAGTCCGTCCGTTGAACTCGCTTAGACAGCTATTTGCGATTCTTTATATAAGGGACAGACATTTTTGAACTCAAATGAGTTCATTCGATATAGTTTATTGTTTGCATACTGGAAACATCACTTACATGTATTTATAATAAGATTTAACACTTTATAAAGACTTAGCTTTGTTTCCCTCTTATTTACGAGACACCAATACTGTAATTTAAGGTATCTCTTTTTTTCACTGACTGACTCACCCATCATAATTACTAATTGAGTATATGTTGGAAGCAATAAAACATTCAAAAAGGTAAAGTTAAACATGTTTTAACTAAATGTTTACCAATAATATGCTTTCAACTGTATTAAAACGAAACATTTTTGTTTTTCACTATCTTTTTTTAACACTTTAAATGTGTATCTCCCTGTGCCTTCCTCTTACGCACGATAACACTACAGTAGTTTGCGCCATTACCTCACTTATTCATTGAATGACCAATTATCATAATTATCAACTCACTTGAGTATATTTTGAAAGCTGTAAAACGTTCGTGAAGGTACATTTCTACGATTTTAGATTATATTTTTACCAATAATACATTTTTACATTGTAGCAAAAAGAAATAGTTTTATTTTAACGGATGCTATACAAATTCAGTAATATTCATCAGATAGTTTTAGATAGTTATTTAGAGTACAAAGCGATTTTCTTGTTGCCAAAATTGTTACCATTAAGACCAATGTAAAAATGTTTGCTAGCATTTAATCGAATTCTATGGAGTAACATGCATCACCATCGAAATCAGTTTTCCTTCTAAATTTGAAGCTTCATGCAAACTTTCAAGTCAGTTCGCTAATCCTCAGCCAATAAAAACAGACACTGAAGTAAAGAATTCAGTTCGAAATTTCTCACCCGCCTATAACTGTAAATATTACTACTTTTTGCAAAATTATTGCGCTAATGAGTTATTATAGATCAGTGTCACCAGAACGATGTGTTGAACTGCAATACTCATAGCTGATTAAGCTAGTAGAATTGAACACAATGTCTTTATAAGCCTAATTACTTTGGTCAGATTACGTGAAAAATATATTACAAAAAAAAAATAATTACAAATAATGTTATAAAGTATGGCATTATTAGGGTGCCTAAGTAACGTATAGTCTTGTCCCTATTTTGAAAACTTATCCCTAAATTTTTGTATACTATAAGGTTAACACATTACAAGGTCTTGATATATACACGATGACCTAGACCTAGTGTTAAGCTTTTTTTGTGAGTGATAATCAAACATAAATGTGACGCAGATACGGGAATTAAAAGGTTATTCACAAACCCAAAGAAAGATTACTTTGTTTTGTAACAAGAACATGAACATTTAGTAAAAAATGTAAAATTTCTATGACATTTTAATACATTACTCTAACTTCCATTACCGACCTCGTAATCTACATTAAATATTGTGTAAGTATCGACAACTTTTAATGTGTGTAAATATCCAGAATTATTAATTAAATCGACTTAAATTGAGAAGTTCTCAAGTTTTATATACAAAAATGATATGTACATTTCTTTGTAAAAAACATAGAGACTAGAAAATGTCATATAAGCTGCTTCATAACATAAGCTTTCATAAAATATGATACATTGTTTGATTTTTTTATCATTTAAGTATATTTATGTGAGTTTTAATATTGTAACACCCAATATGACCAAAATTGTATTGTACATACTAGTGTAAAACAGCCTCGATTGTATTGTATACAAAAATGCTAGCAAGAAATTAAACGAACAGGAAATCTTCAATGATAATGGTTTTATAAAGAACGCTTAATTTCGCGTTTTTTTTTATTTATATATATAGACAAGACAACATTTTTTATATTAAATAGGAGGTATAATATTTCTCCAGGGCACCGATGCAGTATTCATGTAGAGGTGGTCTGTCGGGCAAGATGTATTGCCGGGTCAATGTGTGCAGATATGTCTGGGTTCTGTGCTGTTTGAGAGAGACGTGGTATTTCAACACTATTGTTTTCACTGCATTGTGTGTTACAAACGAGAAATAAGATGTAGAAAAGAAACTCATATATTTATTCTAAATAAGATACTGTCTTATAGTTTTGTGTGCTATATTATCGAACTATTACAAATGGATAATCAAATAACTACTTCTATATTTTTCTAAAATTACCAAAATTAACATAAACTTTATAACTGAGAATTTATTATTAAACCATATGGTAATTGTAATTTATACATATAATCATTCACAGGAATTGTCTAGTATATCTAGAGCACAACTTGTTTCTAAGACAAAATAACACGCAGTATTCTTGGAATATGAATACATTTAAACTGCATCAGGCTTCAGAAATGTTATTTGTAATAACTTGGTTACATAATTCCTTTGTCCACTACTAAGAGTGAGCTCTATACCTAACAATATTTCCCTCTCTTTATTCTATTTATCACCGAAGGACAGTTTATTGCTAGTTTACCAAATAACTATGAAGCAATGTGGCGTTTTTTCCGAACAAATGCTAGTAGAATCAAGTTGAATATAATTTTTTATGACCATCCAAAAAGCAACATTTAATTATATGGGGTTTTAGCCTATTTTCAAATAAAACTGTATACTTAAAGATGGAGTTTTCATTTTATGTAGCGTAAACATGTATCTAAGGTGTGCATCACCTTAAAAATTAAAAACCGTAGCAGCACCATCGGAGTCGTATTAAAAGTGTTATAAACCATATGCCACTGTTTGAGATGTTTCGGTATAATCGCTTTTTATATCGTCTGCCCTGATAGTTGCAGTCGTGCTGGGTTCTATTCCAGGGTTGTAGTATCGCCTTATATTTATCTTACCCGCGCCCTCACCGTACGCTGGTAGAGATTCAGATGATACGCAAGGTTAAACGTAAGTGAACAGAAAAACTCAGACTGTCGTTCAGAGCGAATTCAGTTATTCGCACTCTTCAATGGAACGATATCATCACCGTTTTCTGTTCTATATTTCGCGATTTTACTGATCGTTTAAATAATTGTTGATTAGAACTGTCAATGCCCCGTTCTAAAATAGGACGTTTAGAATTAAATTGTATCGTAAAGACGACTATTCGGCTGTTATTTGTGCGTGAGAGAAAAACAGGTTTTTAATATCGGTGGTCCGCGGGATCTTTATTCCACAGCCGTTGACTCAAACCGGTCCCTGTATCGGCTGCTAGTTTCTTCAGTGTCTGTTGTTGTGCTGTACTAAGCTGAGGCTATGTTTTGACTTAAAAATATCAAAATAATATATTAAATATATCAAACCAAACAAACTCCTTCTCTATACTAATAAGACTAACGTTATCGTATAAGGTTAACCTGAAAGCAAAATGTCTAGGGGGAGTCTTGAGTTATATTCCTACCCTGCAAAGCAGCTAAATTCCTTCAAACAAATATGTTTAGGTTATTCAATACAAGTATCCTAGTTCAACTAGGCTATAATACAGGTATTTCGTATGTACTGTTTTCCTCCGTAGACCCTTAATATCAAATGTATTGATATTAACGAGCATGAAAAGTTTGCTATAGCATACAAACTAATATTCACTTTAAAACATACTCTTCAAAGTAGGAAATAAAGCTTATGCGGTTAGCAGGGTACAAAACTGACATTTAGAAACCGGGCTGACAATTTAGAGGTTTGTTAAGCTGATGACTAATATATTTGTAAACAAGGCTGTTATCTAGATAGCATAATTAAGTTCCTAGACTATACTGGCGTCGGTCAATAACTTTAAGCTTAGGCTATTAGGCCTACACGACTTACAGTACGCAAAATATATGAGTGTGGGCTATAGAAAGGTTTATATAGGCTATATTTAGTAGATGGACCATGTAGCTACGCCTAACCTATCTTATGCACCAAACTATTAATTTTAAGAACAGGATAACAAGCTTATACTGCTTATAGGATGCAAAATATGCGTTTGCAAACTAGGAAAGGTAGTGAAGGGTAGTATAACCTATAGCAGTAGTATACACTACTGTCACTAACCGCGATAACCTGTAAGCTGCTGTTAACCTATCCTACGCACCGAGTTATTGCTTTTAGGAATAGGATCACAAGCCTGTGCGGCTTATAGGATTCAAAATATGCGTTTGGAAACTAGGAAAGATAGTGAAGGGTAGTAGAACCTATATTGAATAGATGCACTACTATCACTAAACGCAATAACCTATCCTACGCGCCGAATTATTAATTTTTCAAAGATTCCGTAGAATTCAAGGTTAACCAATCGGTATTAATTTTGATGTTTAACCTTCAACATTCGATATTCGTATTCTTATCAAATCTCCATAATGATTACAATACGGTGTGACTCACCAAATAGACGATATATGGCTACTGCGTATTCTCTGGTACAGGGCTCCTCTCCTCGACTCGATTTGACACCACGACGTCCGCAAGCAAAACTTCTCGTTTCTTGTCGGGCCGGTAGTAGACCGCCAGCCGGTCATGCACAGAAACGCGTTTTCGTCAGTCGTCGGCAAACGCTGCAGCGGCCATATCGGAGCTCCGGCTAACTGCACTGCCCCAAGTAGAGAGGTTCCCTAACCTCAAATCAACTCCTTTTAATAGAATGACTACGACGACGACGACTATCGACGAAAATAAATCGATACATCCACTTGTCAAAATAAACATTAAAAAAAAACGGGATATAAAATTGAACCCTTACAACCGTGACTATGTCTTTTTTCAATGCTGGTTGAAGATAGGAAGGAAAACAGTATTTAGTGACGTATCGAAAACAGAAAGCTCATCAAATTGGCTACTATAAGCATTGACAGTATTAATTTTAACATCGATGGGAGTATCTTGTTAAATTTAAGTTACGTACCAATTTTCTAAGTACTGAATTAACTAATAACACGTAATCGTAAAACTGATCATTCAATCAGTGGTTCCACTGGCCGACACTCGCTTGATCAATGTTGAGATTACACGTATGTAATCAATGTTTACTTTTCTCCTTTAACGGAATGCAGCAGTAAGTTTTTCTTCCCTTTGGTGGAATGATGAAGATCTATTTTGACTTATTAGAAGCTGAGCAGAACTTCGATGAGTAAGAAGAAAATGATTATCCTCTCACTATGTCTCTCCTGTCTGGGTACGGGAAAGTTAGTTGGGAGATCTATCCTATTAAGTTTATTAGCAGAACTGAGTTATACAGGCAAAGCGTCAATACAAACTACCACTAACAGTAACAAGTGGGTGGTCATTACGTTGAGTTTGCTTGTTATCTGTAATAATTTGCTCTACACATTATGTTGTCCCGGTGTGTGCTTGCAGCAGGATCTGCCACTATGGAGGATGTACTGCGACATGCTTTAAGCCACTAACAGTAACAAGTGAGTGGTCATTGCGCTGAGTTTGCTTGTTATCTGTAATGATTTGCTCTACACATTATGTAGTCCCGGTGTGTGCTTGCAGCAGGATCTGCCACTATGGAGGATGTACTGCGACATGCTGTAAGCCACTAACAGTAACAAGTGGGTGGTCATTGCGCTGAGTTTGCTTGTTATCTGTGACGATGTGCACTATACATTGTGTTGTCCCGGTTTGTGCTTGCAGCAGGATCTCTACTGAAGTGAATACAAATGTATAAATACATTTTCCGATTGTAATTAATTTCAATAACTTTTATCCAGTACACAGATATCCTTCAGTCATGTTCCTTTACATTTAAGTATATTAATATCCATTTTTCGCAATCAAAACCCTTCAATTATCCAGACACAAGTATATTATACGAGTAATTGGAAAGATAAAAATTTGTTTTGGAGTCAATCATGACCCACCTCTGAAACCGAAACCATTTTCTACACAATATTCCGAAATATCATACTGTCATGCAGGTATCTTTACTTGTCATGGATATCCTATTATAAAATTCAACGTATGGTAGTTTTTCAACTCCATTTAAATCACGATAGTGAAACAAGGCCCACATGGATTTTCGGATACCGCCCTTGACAAGTTTTGAATTCCTAGATTTAGCTACAGTTGATATCAAAATTCTTTGGAACGACTGCTAAGTAAGAATATTTTGTGAACCACTATGAGGCCCAATAAATATAATATTACTAGTAAATAAAGTATTCAGAACTTATTGCTAACTGTATTGAAACACACTCACTATATTCCAATAAAATATACGTAAGAGTATATCAAATTAGTGAGAAATATTTTAATGGTTTGCAATATTTTAGGATGGTATGTTTGGTTACTGTACCATTCATTGGTATTTATTAACCAGATATTATTTTAAAATACTACGTTTGTATGGAGTATAAAGGAGAAACATGTTACGTTGCAAAATTTAGATAGTCACTTCTTAACACGAGAAACTCTAAAAGACGTATTATTATCAAAAACAGTTTATACATTTTTATATTTATTTTTTGTCGAGGGTATTGCAAGAAATAGCATAATCTCAACGTATTTAATGTTTATACTCTAAATTAAAGTTTACACAAACTTAAGTTTTTCGGCGCCTAATAGATGAAAATTACCATATTTTATATTTTACGGACGTTATCTTATATCATCTATGAGTACGAAATGTGTATTTATATATGTTTTAATATAATAAATGCCTAACGCTAAATCAAACCTAACTAGATTTTAAGGCACGTGTACTAATGCAAATCGAAGGATATCAAACCTACTAAAATTTTAGGTGGTTTCCTAGGAAACGTCAATATTATTCTTTGAAAAAATCATTTATTCAGTTTCAATCACGTTTCAAAATATTAATATACAACACGCCTAACACTAAATTTTAGCTAACTAGATAGTAAGAAAACATTGCTAATGCATATCGAAGAATAACAATTATAACGAAAATTTTAAGTGGTTTCCTAGGAAACGTTAATTATTCTTTGGAAAATTATTTTATTCAGTTTTAGTCACATTGTACTATTTATGATATATTAAATGCCTAACGCTAAATCTCAGCTAACTAAATAGCCACACACTATTAATTGTTATAACAAATCAAAAGATATCGAAACTAACGAACATATTTAGTGGTTTCCAGGGACACGTACTTTATTTTTGCAAAAATAATTTATTCAGTTTTAGTCACATTACAATATTTTACAATGTATTACATGCCCAACGTAAAATTCAGAAAACTAGTTAGTAAGACACGATTACTAACACAAATCGAATATATCGCAACCTACCAAAATTTTAAGTGCTTTCCTGGGAAACGTCATTAATTTTGGAAAAAATAATTTATTCACTTTTAATCACATTTTAATATTTTAATATAATAAACGCCTAACGCTAAATCAAACCTAACTAGATTTTAAGACACATGTACTAATGCAAATCGAAGGATATCAAACCTACAAAAATATTAGGTGGTTTCGTAGGAAACGTCAATTATTCTTTGAAAAAATAATTTATTCAGTTTTAATCACATTTCAAAATATTAATATACAAAACGCCTAACACTAAATCTCAGCCAAATAGATAGTAAGAAAACATGACTAATGCAAATCGAAGAATAACAAATATTTCGAAAATTTTAAGTGGTTTCCTAGGAAACGTTAATTATTCTTTGCAAAATTATTTTATTCAAAATTAGTTACATTGTACTATTTATGATATATTTAACGCCTAATTCTAAATGTCAGCCAACTAATAGTAACACACTATAGGATATACAAATCAAAAGATATCGAAACTAACGAAAAGTTTAAGTGGTTTCCTAGGTCTAATACTTTATCCTTAGAAAAATTATTTATTCAGTTGCAGTCATATTACAATATTTTATAATATACAAAAACGGCAATTACAATAAATCTCAGGCCCAGCTAGATAGTAAAGAAACAAACTAATGCATGCAAATCGGAAGAATAACGAATAAATCGAAAATTTTAAGTGGTTTCCTTAGGAACACTTTAATTATTCTTTGCAAAATTATTTATATTCAGTTTCTAGTCACTCATTGTAGTAGTTTATTGATGTTATATAAAAAAGACCTAATACTAAATCTCAGCGAAGAAATAGTAACACATCATGTAATTACAACTCACAAGATATCGAAACAACGAAAGTATTAAATGGTTTCGTAGGTCACATACTTTATTCTTTGGAAAAAAAAATTTATTCAGTTTAGTCACATTACAATATTTGTACAATATATGTTACTAATTGCACAGACGTAAAATTCAGAAAATCTAGGTTAGTAAGATACGATTATTACTAACAACAAATCGAATATAATCGCAAACCTACCAACATTTCTAAGGTGGTTTCCAGGGAAACGTCATTTATTGTTGGAAAAACTAAATTATATGCAGTGTTCAATAACATTTAAATATTTTTTAAATCACCATTTTGAAAGTAAATACTGCCTATAAAAATTTTGTGTTTATAACTATCACTTTTTAATTTTTAAAATGTTTCTTTTAAACAATTGTGGAGTATTACTTATTTTGTTTTAATTATAAGCATACAGTAAAATATTGTTTGTGGTGTAGTACAGCTACTACTTAGTACTACAGCTCTTCATTTTGTCTTTAGTCTTAAACTAGCTGACCCGGGCGAACCTGTCGTACCGCCTTAAAAGCATCCACATTGGTGCTTGAAATGATGTGCAGAATAAAGAAAAAAGTAAAAAATAAATCAAAATTAGGTCCTATTTGTGATTTTTTTTCCTTCACAACGAATCTGAAATTTAAATAGGAAAAAACAAAATAAAAAAACACAATTCGTATATTTATTCTAAAATAATTTAAAATCGCAATATCAGCAAAGCAATTCCACAGATAACATTAATGTATTATATTGATTCTCTTTCTTCAGTCGAGTACCTTGTGATATACAAACATTTTTTGTCTTGTTATTATGGTGCAAAGAATGAATAAAAGCAGATGGTGTTAGCCGACACGTGAAACATGCCACCATGATAGTTGTCCATGAGAACACAGTGGATTTTCTTAAATTTAGTCCACTAAAATCGCTCAAATCATTGGCCTTGGTGATTTTTTGTGATCGTCATGGCAAATGCAAGACGAATCAGGAGAACTGAGTTTCGTGTAAATTTCAAAAGGCATATCGGTAGGAATCATCGGGAATCCTTGGAATAAGAACTTCCTCACCTTTAAATTTTCCTTTAGGAATTTCGTTCGCTGTGAATCACATTTATCATAAAATTTTTTTACAAACCAAAACGGCGTTTCCACTTGAAATTTAATTTTGGTGTTGATTTAGATTTGCGAAAGCATTATGACTACTGCATAAACTCTTCACAACGCTAAATTTATGGGGTGGTAAGCCGGGAACATCCCAAAGAGTTTAAAAATGCATTTTGGATAGTTAGTGGCCTCATCTTCATTTGTTTACGCAATCATATAGATTTGAATGTTTGCAGAGTACCATCAATTTGAATCCGAATTAAAAAGTTCAAGTCATTCCACATCCTTGTTCTCCCCCCCCTAGCTGCAATATTGCTCGCTCAGCTCAACCAATTGTTATTTTACTGTGATTCGTGAATGGATCAAGAGGGGGGAGTCAGTAATTGGCAAATTTTACTTTGGCCACTAAGGCAACACATATTCCAAGCGGACTCTCCAACAAACTTCAATGCCACTACAATGCACAAACAACAACATCCAATTGGACCAATAAGTAACAGATACATGCGAACTGTAAATCATAAGTGCTTTCATAACTAAATGATGCTCTATTCAAAATCAACAGCTGATGTATTTCCTTTCTTGGCGTGTCGGAACTTGATCTAGTTGTTGATCAGTACGATTAGGCTCGCCGATTTCCGCATAGCCCAAGGCGAGGCTGTATCACGGGCTTCCTCTCTTTTGCTCTTGAGATTGAGATGCACTGAAAGTCTCGGCCATACACAACACGACGCTCTTGTCGTCCGATTTCTCGTTCTTCTTCAGTAGAATTGTTCACAAAAACGTTACGAAGCCTTCTTGCATTACGGCTTTGTTGAGGACAGATTTGATCTTCTGGGGTCGCGGCATCTTTATACTAATCCTCTCAAATGTTCAAAACACTCGCAATATCTTTTAATTTTCTTGCGAACGAAACCAAGTTTATCCGAGCCGAATAAGCACAATCGAAGTAATTAAGTTGTTTGGTTCTTTTTTAAAAAACCAACAGATTATTGCAAAAGAAAAAAAAATCACTTCATGGTTGGACTGATTACTTAAGTAAAACTGATAAGGAACTCAATATATATGTCAGTAGCCATGATTTCATTTTGTATTGACTGTGTAACCCAGAAAAATTTTTTTTGGACACCAAGACGAGCCTCTACGTGTGAGATTTAATGGGGTGATCAACCGGGGCGGAGAGAAAGAGTGGGGGACAAGAAGCCGAGCGCAGTAACCGGATAAATCCCAGGAAAAAGGTCCTAGACAACACTCTGTACATGCGGCTAATAGCGACCTCAGTTCGGAACGGTTCTGATTTCTAATTATCTTACGAATTAATGAGTCGTTTTCTATTCCGAATTAATGTGTCTTCAAATAAACTTTGTGTAATTTGTAATTTGTGATTCATAAAATCTTCATATTCGTAGCATTAGAGAATTCAGTAGGACTAAATTATGTTCATCTAATCCGTATTACATTAAAATTTCTGCTAATATAAGCCTGTAATATTTCTTACATTAAATATAAATGTTTAAAATTGTAAAAAACCCCCCCCCCCCCCCCCCCCCCCCCCCCCCCCCCCCCCCCCCCCCCCCCCCCCCCCCCCCCCCCCCAAAAACCAAAAATATATCATATTTATGATCTTAAACTATAGGAATTTAGTCAAGTTACAGTAAATATAATATTAATTAGTAAAATTTTTGTATTTTATTAATGTGATGTCACGTTGCTATGTTAGGGTATTTTAAGTCAGGTAGTTGTCATTGGTTTTGTTCATATTTTTCTATTATTATGTTTTTGGTTGAATATTTACTCGCAAGTTTCTTTTTTAATCTTTTTTACTTACCCTTAGTTTATTACAGCTAATTACAGAACTCTTTTTTTACAGATTTTAGTAGTGTAATTATTAATTTATTTACTACCCCAATATTGTACTACAATAAATAAAGGGACTCCACATTATAATGTTGCTTTTTGCCCTAATTAATTTTGAATATAATTCCATAGCACCAAAATGATTTAATGGACATTTTATTCGTTGTGACTCACATCTCACATTTTGTAAAGTGTCCTTTGGAGTTTATAAAAGAAAAGTTCAATATTAATATAATTTAAATTCCGATATAATTTTCTTTTTTGTTTTGCAGATATGTTCGTGTAAAGTGTCTTTGGAGTTATAAAGAAAGTTCTATATTAATATATAATTAGTTCCAATTTAGAAGTAAGTAAAAAGAATACGAGTAAAAGAAACTCTAAAACAATTGGTGGTTAGGAAAAAATGTTTCACTATTCACATTTAGGTTATGTTTATGTTTATTCTGATGGATCCAAAAACTGACACGAGCTCCTCACACGGGCTATCTGTAGTTGGCAGGAGTGGCCCCTCCATCCCCACTCTTTCTCTCCGCCTCCGGATGATCACCCCATTAAATCTCACACGTGAGGAGCTCGTGGCTGTACAAATTGTCATTCTAATTTACCAGTTGTTTGTTTACATTTTTGAATTCCGCAATGTGTTTTTTTTCAAGATACATGGTTTTTTACTCTATGGCTTTTCTAAAAAACTATAGGTGTAAAGACAATTTAAAAATTACACATATATTTCTTTTCTAGCATTTGTATGTTTACAAAGAACAGCTGATTGAAATTTGGAAAAGGCTCTTTTCACTTCATTACATATAGGTTTGCTGCAATGCATTTCTTACGGGTTATTTCCGTAACTTTTAGAGACCCTAGTGCGGGGGGGGGGGGCTCGAGGGGTGGTGTGGCGGATGCGCGGAATCTGAATCGGGAACGGGATAAAAAAGTGATCAATTTATGTCCTTTTTCACAGGTCCTTAGCTACATCCCTACCAAATTTTACAGCCAAAATCGCGTTCAGCCGTTCTTCCGTTATAAAATTAGTGGTGGAACTAACACGGACTTTCTTATTATATTATATATATAGGTAGATGATTATGTTTGTAGTTTGTTAATTAGCAAGATATAAGTCTGATAAGACGGCCACATAAGTGCGGGACTCAAACTGGTAGCAAAGTGAATATTTTATGGAATGAAGAATATTATTAGTTTTTTAATTTAATACTATCAACTGACCACACTACTTGTAAGAGTGGTCAGTGTTTTCTAGGTTAAACTTTTCATTTAATTTGTTTTGTGCATTTTAAAATTGCTGGAATAAATCATTTTATTCTCATTATTATAATTTGAGAAAAAAGATACGTTAAGATGAATGTAATTTAAATACGCAGCCCAAAAACATCTTTTGATGTGGTTTTATTGAGTTATACATATGAAATTAGTTACACAATGATGCATTGAAACGTGGGCGAACAAGAGCCAGTTAGTATACTTTAATTAGGAAACTTCCAAGAAATAAAACATTAATAATGTTATTTACATTTGTACCAAGGGTTCTTACCTTATTGAAGTATTAATACTTAATTTTTTAATAAAACAAAATGACTCCAATGATTATTTGAATGTTATAATAATTATGGGAGTGGTTTAAATTAAATATAAATTTTATATTTCGTATATTGAATAAATTGCATTAAAAATTAATGGTGTTCGGAAAGAAATTTTTAAGTTGGATAACATGTTAAAGAAATGGGTGTTCAACTATGTCTAGCCCTAACTCGCATCTATGACATCAAACGGAATTTGCCGTACGTACTATCATCGGTTTTTGTTGGACTCCTGTTGTAGGTTCTTGTGGAAAGTTATAAACCCCAGCGAATAATGTGAACTCTTCTTGGTTGTTTCTTCCTGCAAACTGAGGCTGTTCGGAAATAGTTTAGAGACCGTTGCGTTTAGGACAATTCATGATTGATTGTCTGGGACGTTTCTGAACGGATTATTTAGGACGTGTCTTCACAATCTTGTCTTTCAAAGTTTCTATATTAGGTTTATTTACTTAATGATTTTATGCAATTTTTATTTATGTAGAAACTGAATTCTTTGAGACCAAAAATGTAAAACCTTTAGTATACAATTTATGATTTTTAATTTTTCGGTTTAAAATTGCATTGGGACAATAATTTTTGTTTAATAATGGGCATTTTGTTAACATTAGACCTCATTGTATCTTAAAAATAATCCTTTATTGATATGTACGATAAGTTTCAAGATTGTAATCCTGTACTTCGTCAGGGTGTATACACCAAAATTCACACCCAAAACAAATCCACGGTAATGGATGCTCTCATAAATGAGTTATTGAGCGGCTAGTTCATTTCAGAACTCTTTGCTTGTGTTTTTTTTACCTTATTAAGACGTGAGAAGAGGAGTTTTCATATATTTTTCTTTTTTAATATAAAAATAAAAAAATTTCCTAAATATAACAATTACTTACTTCTATAAAAAAATTGATGTTTATAATCTAAGGATAAAGAATTAGAAATCCATCATTTTTCAGGTATTATTAATGTTTATTTTAGCTAGTTAAGTTTATAGTCTCAATAGTAGTATAAAACCTCTGTTAGTATAAAAACATGTAGATATAGAAACCAAAAACGCATTGTTTCGCGGTTTTATTTTTGTAATGAGTGGGCTTACGAGTTCACATGATGTTGAGGAACATACAATTTATATATAAATAAATAAAATTAAATATATATATATATCTATACTTGATATTAATTATATATATATACTCATCTTCAAAGAGGAAATCAGCGTATTCTATAATACATACCCCAAAACATATTAACCTAGTTCAATGATCCCTTCGCTTTGATGAAACCTTTTTGGTCTTCTCCTACACCAATAAAAATAAGATCACCCAATACCCATTGAGCTTGTCATTATTTTGTGAATTTTTTCTAATATCTGTTAAAACACTTTTTTATTTTTTTATACTCCTAAAAATGTTTATTCTTTTATGATTTCTTTTTAAAAACTTATTCAAGGAAATGTTTAAATTCTATAATTTATACTTATTTTTTGATTCACTCGTTACTTGAGCTGCCCTTAGTTGTTTATTGTGTTTTACAATAAGAATGGAAGGCAGATTTTACTTGTGTCTTGTATTCTGCTTTAATTTTTTAGTTATTGTATTCCATATTTTAATTTAATTGCTTATGCCTTGGTAATGCTATTGTGTTGGTATGTGACAAATATGCATAAGATTGTTTCATTTCTATACAATTAAAACTACCGGGGCCAACCAATTTATATGTTGAAAATTGTTCTAGGATTTAATGCCACTTATAAAACATACAAACTCAATGATCGGTCTTAGGTGATTATAACAAAGAAACAAGATCATACAGCGAAATCGGAATTAGGAAGTTGAAGACAGATTGTATTTCATCATGTTTCAGGAAGTTCTAGTTGATAATTTTTTAGATAAAGCTAAAATTAATTGCATGCAATTTCAAATATGAACAAACCTTTTCTAAAAACAAAGTAAAATATAATTAACAGTTTCTTTATAAAACCCATTACTTTCATGGACAGAGATTTCTGGTTTACTTTGATTTATGAATGGTGGTAAATGCTAATCGGACTGTCGATGCGAAAGCAGTCTCTACACTTACCGCTACTTATCCTTATACAGGTAAGTGTACTAATTGTATCCCCTGGAATAATACACGGACTGTTTGCAGACTGACTATTAAAATAGTCTTTAAATGTAAAATGTCTTAATAATAGCCTTTTAGTAAGAAGTTATATAACGCTTCATCGATATTTGGAAACGTACAATTATAATGTGATTGGTAGTGTGAAAGCTCGGTTTTATGTTTGAAGTTTTATGTGCTACTGAAATTATGACACGGAGCAGTGTATTTCAGTATTTATGAAAAGTTAAAAAATTATTTTTTGCACTTGAAAATGCGAAATCATACAGGTAAACAATTTTATTCAGAATTACCTATTAATGAGGTATATATTTTAGTAACATATTTTATGTAGGTCCTATTATAGAAGTGAAATAAAACATCTATAATTAAAAAAAAATTAATTACGTATTTATTTGTTTCGATTAAAGTAGATAATGCCAATAGTTACTACTTTACAAATGACTATTACAAATCAATCGAAACAATTACGCGTTGCACCCTCATCCATTTTAGTTTACTTTTGCTTGGTTTATATCTTTCAGATAACCCATACTGGAAGATATGGGTTGCCATATAGTTGCCTACACCAAAGATTTATGTGTCACTTAAATCTGGGAACGTTATTGATGTCCAGGACCGGAAAATCACTAATCGCAAATGTTAAGATTCTCCTGTGAAAGGATAATTCGACAGGTCTAGTCTACTGCAGAATAGACCTACTGTTAGAATAGGTGGTATTCTTTCCTAAGAGTCAAAGGTTCTTACTAGGTGGATATGGCACTTACCTACTTTGGCTGTAGATGTTGGTTCCTGTTAATTTGGGGAAAATGTATTAAATTGAGTTATAATTTAATAACTCAATTTAAATTATTGAAATTGTTTTCATATTTAAATTATATGAAAACTAACTCATTGATCTTCTTTGAACGGACAGAATAAAAATAATCAGTCATTATAATAATTATTTTAACTTTAACTACATTGGTATTATGTTATGTTTTGCAATACCCTCGAAAAATACGGTATTAGTTGTATTCTCTGTCTCTGTCTGTCTCTCTCTCCCCCTCACACCCCCCTCCCCCCCTCTCTCTCTCTCTCTCTCTCTCTCTCTCTCTCCATCCACTATTCCCTCTTTTCCTCACTATCCATATTGATTAAGCATTTAATACACGGTTATATTCGGTTATAGTCATATAGAGATAAGTTATTCACAAAAGCAATAAGAGAGAACCGGATAACAAAACTAACACGCAGTGCAACACAAGCTGTAACATGAGAGTGTAATTTAAAAGAAACATTATGTGTGTTTGTTGACAGATAAAACACACTTTTGTTATTGAGGTAACATCCTGGTAACTGAGCGAGGTACAAGTTTTGTCGATATAGTACACTTACCACCTGATTACTTACTACTGCCGCACAAACATCAGCTGTGATTTCAGCATGTCCAATCGGATTGCACGGCACACTAAAAATTCACACCTTCTCCACCTTTCCCCAACCCATATTGCAATACATATATATATGAGTATTGCTTGTTTATATCATTTTCTTTTCAAGGAATTTCGATTTAATAGAAAGGAGATGACATTCGGATCCACCGTTAAAGTTTAGAAGCTTCTTAGCATTAGCGCAGAACATGATTTAGTGTACTAATATTAAGGTGTGTAATTTTGACTCCAGCTTAATTATTTAAGCTGATTGTAATGGGAAGTAATAAACGTGTCTGATAAATATTTTAAGTAATTCTATATTAAGTAGGAGAATTCTTTTCCATAATTTTTAAGAACGTTTGTTTGTTAATTTATTGCAAGAAGAGAAGAGAATGAACACCTAAAACTGTACTAGAATATATAAAATCTGAGCATATTAAGCAGTTGCACGAATTAAGCAAAACATGTATTTTATATCCTTTATTTATTGGAGTGGAAAGCTTCAAATAATGGAAAAGTTTGCATTTAAAGATGCAAAAAGTACTTGTGAATTATTGGATTAAAGTATTTCTGTCATATGGACATTAGTACAATAAAATGTATCAAAATTCTCTATAATTATAAAAAATTCATATTTAAAGCTTTTAATAAAGACACGAATTAAGGCGATGCAATAATTTAATAAACGCGTGTAAGCCATTCCAAAGTTTAAATTAGTAAGGATTAATATGTTGGTTTATGGTAATGCAAGCAATATTGCAGTAAGCTCTCGATTATCTACGGAGTTGATCGGTGCGCATAGGTGAATTTCGCGGTTTTTCTGTTCTTGAATGTATTGTTTCAATCACTGTTTATAGGTTACAGTATTTAGGAAACTTGTCGTTTCAAACATTTATCTGAAATGTACTGTTTATATTTTTAATGCCGGAAGACGCGCTGTGAACGGAATCGATTATTCGTAAATCGGATAATTTAGTGGTTCTTGAATTTACAGTATTTTAATTTAGCCCATAAAAATTTCGCATTCCAAAAATTGTTTCAAATATTTTTAGAACAATTGTTTTAATACTTGCCCTACGCAAAACTATCACTACAAAGCTTACCAAAATTATGTTTTTATTTAAGAACCACCTTTTTAGCAAAGTGTTGAACAAAACTGTGTTTTGAAAAAATAACAATGATGAGCTGTACAATGAATATAACGCTAACTTGTAAAACAGTAAAAAGGTACACCGTTCAATTTAGGAGTATAAAAAATCATTGCAATTTTCTCTGGTATACCCAAATTAAATAAAAGCATATACAAATTTCTGTGGCACACAAATATTATGGATTTTAATAAGTGACTCATCAACAAACAACATTTTGTGAAATATATAATCAATTTAACTGAACCAACTGTGGAGTGCAATTTGTAAGACAATCGTTCTTACACTGCATCATATTGTCATATAATCAGATTTAGCTAAAAGGGTATAAATATTATTACGTCTGTTTAAATGAATGCCTTGTAAATGCACTAAACGGTAAAGTTCTGTGATAAACATCAGTGGTGTTTCATCAAGGACATATAACACTGCAGTAATGCTCTGTTCTCGTGGGCCGGACAACTCGTTTAATTTCCAGTTGATGCTTCCACAGTTATCGCAGTGGTAACGTTTCCTCACCCTCGCTGTCATGCGGGAGAGATGGTCAGACGTTAAATGCAATAAACAACTGTATCTACCTGTTATAAGACGTTAAGTAATATTAAATAGATAACTAGAACCTTTGGATGTTAAGGCTCATTTTCGATTGGACTCAAATCACCTTGCTTCAATCAGTCTTGCACTAAATAAAATTTGGAATTTGTCAAAATTTGACTCTGTGATTGTAAAAGTGTTTAAATGTTGCATGTAAGTCCAAATTTTCAACCTATATTATATAGACACAAACAATTTTATTAGGAAAGTGATTATTATATTAATTATAATATTACGTTTTGTGAGTTATTATTTTCAAATATTAAATGATGAGAAAGACCTTTCATTTTACAGAAATCAGAAAACATTACTCTGAAGAAATATTAACATTTAACTATTCTATTCTGATATGGTTTTTTAAAAACTTTGCGTATATAAACATTTTACACCTGTTTATTTAAAGACTTTACGTGAACAATCCCTTTCCCCCTTATTATAATACTTCTAAATACATGTGTAAACTTGTAAAAACGGAAAATGTATTTCTTAATTTATTTAGTCCAAGAACTCTGATAATGTTAAACATCATTAACCCTCTAGATATTTTATCATTGTTCACCATAGAAAATGCAGTTCGACGCATAATGAAAATTAAATGTTTGGTAAAGTTAATCTCAACATTTAAACTCAACCCTCTGTTAAACACTTCCCTCTGGATAACTAATGTCATGGTAAACCAAACCCTTCATCATGGCTAACCCGTTAATAAAACTAACCCCATACTACGAATAACCTCCTAATATGGCTAGTCTTGAGAATACCTAGAACAATATAATAAGGCTGGACCCGCAGCCTCTAACAATCCTGCAATTAATTTTAATAGTAAATAATTATAAAATATAATATATTTTATATAATATATAAAAATACTTGTATAGAAGCATAAATACGTAAAATTTACTATATTGTCAATAACAAAGTATTTTCTCTGTTATGATCTTCAAATACTAGACTAGCTGCGATTGCTGTAACATACAAAGCTATCAATAATAGTCCTATATTTGTATATTCTGTAAGGGAAGGTTTTATTACAATAATGTAAGAGTTTTGTAGCACTTAAAAATCTGACAAATCTCACTCATCGAGGCAGTTATGTACTCTTTTATATACACAATGATATTTAAAATTCTAATAAATATTCATTCCAAAATATTTCATCGTTCAAATCAAAGTGATTGAATTTTGTAATTAAAGTAATCATGACCGATTTAATTCAGCGCTCTGTACATTATTGTCACCATTAATCCGATGTTGGCATGTAATAATTAAGTGAGTTATAACCAATTAGGCTTCCTCTGTAGTTACTCTGGTCGTTAATTATGAATTGTTGTGCACATTTGGAATATATTATTTTTAGCCTATATCTATCTCGGCTTCAACTTCTGCTTTGTGTTGCACTCGTTTTAGAAGTTCCCACAGGACAATGGCAATCGCGGCTTTTTACTACGTAGCGTGGCGCCATTAATTAGGTTTTTGATATTAATGAGTGCCCCTTGCTTAAACGTTGATTGCACTTGAGTGCCTCTTAATATCACATAATTAAGAAACTTTACATATACGCTAAGGTGTTCTACATGGTTGCTTCTTGATACCATGTGATTGGGAAATATAATATATGCTCTGACTTGTTCAACGTGGATGCCTCTTGATACCACATAATTGATAATCTTTACATATAGCCTACGCTAAGAGGTGGAAATAGACATATGTTAGGCATGACTGACCCTGGAGAGGGTTTTTATATACAGATTTTTAAACCAATCAAAACTTCGTCCATAACTTCTGTAATGCTATAAGAGCATCCGAAAAAAGTAATTTCCTTGTAGGAACTAACTGTAAAACTGGCTATTTTAATTTATAACATAAAATATTGATAAAAATTTAATTATTTACCACCGAATACAAAGAATAAATTTAGTAAAATGAACAGAATATTTTAACTAAGAATTGTATAAATTAAATGGCACGAATAATTCCATTCTGATAATGTTAATTTTTACCTCAAAGTTAGGTAATTTAGTCAACGTTCTCCAGTAATAAGACTGTCTGAAGATTAATATTTCTTTTGTAACTTTCTAAAGTTTTATTTAACTCCAACCAAGGCAAATTAACTTCCACTTATTGAGTTCAACCCGTTTATTACATCCATAATTAACTAGCAATGCGAAGTCTAATTGGTAATTGGTTCCTTCTTTCCTTTATTCCTACTTTTCAAGCAGTTATACTGCTAAATGAATATGCTAACTGATTTTAAGCTTTTTGGCGTTATTATTGATCCATATGATATTATGAGAATCTTTAAGCTTTTGGATTTGATATTTTGATCAAGGCAAAAGAATTAATATAAACGTAAGAAATTCTTAGTTTTCTGTCTGACGATCTGTACAATTTTTGTTATGTTATAATTTAAGAACAATTTAAGATAAAAATCAGATTTGGCACAGTTATTGTTCTTTTATTGTTAAATAAGAGAACAATTAATTAGTATTATTTTAAACATGGGGATATTTGAAACCTTGAAAGCGTATTTATATAAAAACTTATAAGATTATGAAACCTTTAAGATTATTGATAAAATATTCTACATGAAATTGCAGAAACTTTTAAGCCGCCGCGTTTACACTGGAAACAAAACATGTTTATAAACAGTGTTTCGGAACAATGTTCCTCAAATCGAAGAATAACTACTTGGAAACAATGTTTATAAACAATGTTTTCGGAACAGAAAATTCGGTGTTTCTCCACATGTTTCTTGTTTCCCGTAGAAAGCGGTAAGATCAAAGGGTGTTTATAAACATTGTGGAATGTTTCGGAAACACAAGACGTTTAGATATAGGAACATTGTTGAGAAACATAAATCATCAGGTCTACCAATAATTTTTTATGCGTTCTGTTGGTAGAACAAGTTGTCAGTATGTTTTGTTTCGATGGAATGAAAACAATGGTGTCATACAAAGTCAAGAATTCCAAAAATGTGTGTTGCTTCTATCGACTTGGTCATGAAAAAGCCATCAATTGATAAGGACTCAAAAAAAAACCTCTAATCATTGAGACATACAACGCAACCAAAGGTGCAGTTGATACTTTGGATCAAATGTGCCATCAAATAACGTGCAGCCGAAAGACGAGGCGGTGGCCATCCATGTGTATTTTTGGCATGAGAAATATCATGCTAGTAAATTCATATGTTATTTACACTAGTAAAAATGGTGCAAAATGGGCCCGAAACCGCTTTCAAGGAGAAACTTTGCAATGCAAATTCAATATGACCTCATCACAACCATGGCTTCATCACCGTATGAACTACCCAAACTTACCAAGAAACCTCCGCTAACCAATTGCTGAAATAATTAAGGCACCTCTTCAAACAAACAAATTTAATGTCCCTCAACACCCCCGTCGAACAATTTGTGGAATATTTCCATCAGCAAAACGGAGGAATGACGTCAATCTTTTGCTGCCGATGTGCCAAGCCCCATCTGTGCCGAGCATCGCGGAAGATGCTGTGTGTCCATTTTATAGATGAGATTTAACCATAGACTTAGTTTTAAAAAGGTTTACTAAGCTGCCATTATAAGTGTGTTAATACGCAATTAAATGACATTTTTGTAAAATAAAATGCATTTGTACATTTTTTAAATCCCTATCGTAATTTTTTACGATTCGTTAGCTTTAACGTAACTTTTTGAACACGTTAGCTCTCTAGGGTTAAGGTCTTTGAATAGGTCTCTTCCACTATAAACACCTCTTGACGCAAGTGAAGGCCTTACCCACAACCTCCTGGGTTCTCTGTCACATAACAAAACACAGGTAGCGGCAGCTAGAAGAAGAACATCCTCCTCGTCAGAAGACATCAAGAGTGGCTGTCCTAAAATGTTTAGGAACATTTGTGCAAAAATATTTTCATGATAGTAGCAAAATATAAACAAAGTTTATAAAGTTTACATTTTTATAAACTTTATAAACTATTTATATTATATATTTTCATAATATAAATAATCTATCTATAATATTTTTTATAAAAGTTTATAATAACAAAGTTCCAGGAACATTGTTTTTCTGCAACAAAAGTTCCAGAAACAATGTTTATAAACATGTTTTGTTTCCAGTGTAAACGCGGCTTTAACAGCTACAACATAAACATCGGTCAAACAATTAACAATTACAGACACCCACACACACACACACACACACACACACACACTTATATATATATATATATATATATATATATATATATAGTACATGTTACATAGTAGTTTAGTTATAGATATATGTACTACTTGCCGCTATGCACATAGTAACTCTTTCATAAGCATAGGTCAATTTAAATAACATAAATTAAAATGCGATAAAATGTTGCAAGATTACACACACACTTATAATAAGATATTATGTATCATAAGGATAACCTTGCATCAAGAAGTTAATACATTGACCCGGATGTACGCAAACAGTGTAGACTACAGGTGGACAGCTAGGAAATATTATTAGTAATATATTCTAATCTCAGACTTATTGTTTATGATTTAAAATTTTTTTCGCGTTAAGCATTAATTGCCATAATTATTAACTTAACTCGAGTCATAATGCGCAAAATTTAAACGTACCGTAACATGAACAAATGTGTTGCTACCACGACGCATCCATGTAGTTTACATGAGCTACGTGATCTACTTCCTGATATCTTGGCATGTAATCTAAATTGGAGAGGTGTCCATGGCTTGGCTATAACTCCCTCATCTCAAGTTCAACCTTCTATACACGGTAACTCTAAAGTATCAATTTTCAATTTTGTAGCAAGTCAAGTAATATTGTATTATGTGTATATGACCAGTTGAAACTAACATTAACAAGGGTTATGTTATTTATTACTTACACCACTGGAATTCTTTTTTATAACTCACAATTTTGTACATAATAACTAATTTTTACCGAAATTTCGATAGTTAATTCTATTATTTAAATAAATAGTAATCATGAATGCGTTATAACAGCCAACCGATGAGTTAAATTCCTTCAATTAATTTTAATATTTGCACACAGTTTTGATACATATTAAAATGCGCTTTATTATGTTGACACTGATATCGGCAATGTAACCTAAATAACAGTTTGAAACAATACTTAAGTATTTAAGTACATATTGAATTTATTATACTCAGAAATGAGTGCAGTTATTTCTTATGATACGATTCTAGAATTTCGAGAGTAGCTTTAGTGTTGTGGGATCTCATAAATCCAGGCAACTCTAACTAAAATTTATATTACAGAATATTTACGTGCCTCTCTAGGTAATAAATACTTTTGTAAAAATGCATCCTATTGGAAATTTAAATTCTATTGGATAAATTAAACATTGCTTTCAGTAACGTTTTTTCATATAGAAATTGCAAAAACATAAATAACCTGTGAAAAAACTAACTAGTAGCACTCTTTTGAAGATGAAAGAAAGGTTCTCGACCCACAATAAAATGTTTTCCATAGTTTCGCCGCTGTCAACAAGCTCATTCCTGGACTTACAGTTATTCGCACATTTTGTTCAGTACAAAATTATTTTCAAATGTGATTTGTTTTCAAGTAGACTTGGTCAGCATAAGCACACCCATGCCACTAGAAAATAATATCTTAATGTATAAAAAAACAGTTCGTGTTTTGCACATGGGTGTTTGTTGGCCAGACTCTTTATTCTGTCGATAAGTTACCACAATTATTTATAGTAACACAAATAATACCCATAAATTTTACATATATTTCCAGATATGTAGAGCTCTACATTATATAGATGATGTTGTTCGACTCTAGTAATGTATACCAGGCGAAGTATCGTTAAGGAAAATATCAGTCTTTCTGAAAATATGGATAATGAAGCCAATGGTTTTTACAACAAGAATGGAATCAACACTAACTAATTACGTACAAGCTGTGGTTAAGGCAGTGACGTGCTAAATATGTATATACCCCGAGGATGAAATAGGAATGTAATATTTCTGAGAAAGTGTTTTAAAAATCCCACTGTTGTATTGTTTTTAGATTTACTGATCTCTTATTCTGTGTCTACTGATGCACTTATATCAGTACACAAAACATACACTTATATATATGTAACACTCATGCTGCACACATCATAGAAGGTGAGGGACTGGAGAATATCAATATCGGCACCTCCTGTAGCTTTTTAAATGAAAAAATGTTGTGTTCTTTTGGAGGGGGTAAAGGGCAGACAGCTTCAGCTTTAAGTTTTTGGTCTTAATCCAAAAGTCATTGTGTGTTTTAAATTTTATTAGTTGAGGTTTCTTTTACTGATAATTTTTTTAAATTCTTGTTTATCTCCTTTTTAATATTACCCAAGCGGTCTAATATCAAAATAACATAGTCTTGACTAAAGCCTATCTTTCTCTAAGCACAAGTTATTTACTGTGTCAAAGAGTATATACCTCATGATTGATTTTGATAGTTCACAGTACAGTATTTAGATATTGATCCATGTATGTTTTTGGATAAATAGTTGGTCCTATATTTTACTACACACACACATCCAAAAAGGGTAAATTGTGTCGGATTGTTGCCACTATTGTAAGGGAACCTACTTACCTGGAATATAAAACGTTTACTTTAATGTCTTCTTGATGGATAATTATAAAATTTCATCCACTTAACTCATTCATGTCCTTTGTCTGAAACAGTAGTTAAAACTAGTAGTTTTTGCTACAATTCTTTTAATGACGTATATACCTCAAATTAAATTACAAAATATTTACTTTATACAAAAGTTTAATGAGATATTTCTTTTGAATGTTTTTTTTAGTATCATTGAAAATATACGAGTAATAAGACATAAATAGATAGTTTTTTATTCTATTAAAAAATTTATAACACAGATTTCAAATTTATTATTGATTTGATTACATTAATCTGTTCATATTAGTATTCTTAAAAAAGATTTAAAAGACCCATGTTATATGAAAGTATTGTTAGTTTAAATTATCTTGACTTAGCAGTATACCGGTGAGAGTACTGAATAAATTCATTAGTTCTAATTCAATTTGATTCTTGGTAACACTGGAACAAGTAGTAAACTCATGACACTGATATATTCGTACACATTGTCCTGGTCATATATCATGATCTGACAAAGTTTCTTCTTGACACGAATATTGCATTTGTGCGCTCCAAAACAATATTCTCCTCGGAGCTTTAATATGTTTCAAAGTGATCTATGCTTAAACAGGAAAGTAGAACATAATACTGATTTAAAAGCAATAATAGTGGTGATGTAGTTACTATCCAAATGCCTTTCATATGATCAACGATAATACATGTACATTATTTAACCGTCTTAAAAATGTGTGGTGTACAATTCGGTCTTTTTCAATGTCTTTTTTACACTTATGTCCAGACATTTTTTTAAATTTCTGAACCAAGACTGATGAATCTTTTTGTCAACGAAAAATCGTGGTGACGGAGTAATTCCACGTTATTTATTTAGGAATACGACCAGTAAATCCTTTTTTGAGTATACAATTTCCTTAAATACAAGAATATTAGAATGCAGAAATGTGAAGTCTTTAGAATTGTACCGTAGTTGTATTTTTTATGCTGAATCGCGGTAGGAAGTAGGCTCTTTTGTTAACTAGACGCGGTGCGTGGACATTGTTTGTTGGTTCGAGACCGATAAATCAGCTGATCGAGATGTCTACGGTGATACGTTCCCGAGCCGGTTGGCTTGAGAGAGGGGGAGCAGTGTTGGAGTGTCGACGACAGGGTGCAGACGTCCAGTTGAGAAGCAGTAGTTCTTCCTCTAATCCTCTAGTTTAGGATATAGAGTAATTCTTTTTATCGGGTGTAGTTTAAATCAAGTTATTAATTTTCTTTAGTGCGTATTAGTTTCCTATCAGCCTCCATAGTCTTCAAAGTAGTAAGTCCCGTACCAGCGTTTAGTTAATATCTTTTATTTTTATACTGTTGTGATTAAATTTCTAAAGTTTCCCATATTACAGAGTCTGTGAATTAATTCAATTTCTGAAGTATTGTCAATTAGACTTTGATCGTAAAGTTAATATCAAGTTTTGTGTTATTTTGATTTTTAATATTTTGTGAAGAGAACTTTTTAGTTTATTTTGTTAATTTAAACCATTTTGGAGAAGTATACATTTTTAGTTTCATTTTTATTTTAATTCATTTTTTTTGAACAGACTCTTAATTAGATTTGACCGATTGTGAGAAGTTTTTGAAGAAAATCAAATCTAAAGTTTGTAAACTTTGTTACATTTTTGGGTGAACAACTTTAATTCGGAATAAATCAAGTATTTCCGAAAAGTTGTTTTGATTTATAAAGTATTAGCTCCAAAGTAATATAATATATGTACTATAATAACGGTACAGAATTACTACAACTTAACTTAGAATTGTTAAGAAGCATCACATTCAAGGTTTAGTTTCAGAATGACGTCCTTAAATAGATATAATATAAAACAGGCGTCCTCGAGAAACGTACAGAGATTGAACCGGAAATATAATTTTTTTTAATCATTATAAGTTACTTCAGCGTTGCTGTTGATTACTTTAAAGTATAAATTATGACCAAGTTAGTATTTATTAAATATACGACATGTTGCATAGAGCATGAATAAATAGACTAGATGTACTTTTATTCCGACTATGGACAGCCCACATATACCAATTCACATAACTTGTTCATAGTAATGTTTCTAGTGATGTCTGAGTTAGGTTTAATTTGAATTTCATTATAAAGTATCTAGGGATAAGATGTCTCAGTGTTAAATAATTTACTAAGATTTATTTCCGAAATAAATATATTTACCACTAAATCCACTTCAATGTTTACAACTACCATAAGGTTAGTTTTAGTAAACAGATTGATATCTGTAGGAGTTGGTAAGGAGATTCTGATTGGATACTATAAAATAAGAGGTTACAACAATAAAAGGAGAGCACACACCGTGGAACCTGTTGCCTAAAGAGCCGCTTCAAAAGAGCCATATTTTAAAAATTTGTAAGATTAACGTAATTACTAGAAGCTCACAAGTAATTTTCCCTGCACGAAAACGGCATATGACATATAAGTACATAATAAGATTAAAATAACGTTTTCTACGACAGTTAAACCTAAAAAAATTAAATTAAATAATATATAAAAATTAAACATATCGTCTAAATAATTCTGTCTGTATATTACGTCTTTGACAGGTAAATGTGCTACGTTGTACACTATCAGATGTGCATATTAGCATACAGGGATTATAAATAAATGAATCCATATTGCTTTCACCAAAATGTTCGAGTGTATTCTATTTTATTTAATTATTGGTTAAAACTTAACCAACTCATAATTTAACCTCTTCCCAACAATTTTTATATTCTTCTTTGAGGCTTACTGTATGAAACATGACCTCCTAAAGAGATTCCATCCATCCCCATATTTAGGAATTAAAGTACCAATAATATAAATAAATAAATTTATTGAGTTTTAAAGCTGCATTCATAAAATAACTAGCTAAATTGGTAGTTATTCTGTAGGCTTTACAATAAATCTATTCAATGAAAATTAGAGGAATTATCCTTATTGATCAAATGCGTTTAATCGTAATTAATTGTTTGAATAAAACTTGAAGTTTGTTAAGATCCGGAGTAAAAGTTTTAATCCTAGTTTCAAAAAAGTTGATTTCAAACAATTTTCTATCGGGGTTTACATAAATCATATTCTGCTTTAAAGATAAACTACTTTGATATTGGTACATACCAACGATAACGTAAAAATATCCCGTCATTATAAGAATGCGATAAAAGACATTGGAAAAGCCTAGACACATTTTGTATTGACCTTCCCTAAAAAAGTGAATGGACATTTGTTATAGCTTCGATCAACGACACGACACAGAGGCTAGACAAAGGTAATCTCAGACACTAGCCTATGTATGAGTTGAGAAAGGCTTTTGACATTAAATATTCCATTAGAGAGCCCTTCCTTTACTCTCAGGTTCCGGTATTTTGTGTGACCTGGTATGTTTTTAACTTGGTTACAAATTTTAAAATAATAGGTTTATGTTTTTATTCATAAATTGAAAAGTATATGCTGTGTACAGACATTAAAAGTAATTTAGTTTTCAGTTGAGCAATAAGCATGAAACTTTAATGAAATTTCATTTGGTAAATACGCAAGATTGAGAGTGCTAATAGTGCAGTTCTTGCAAGATGTCGGAGCGTTAGAAAAGTCTTTTATTAAGGGAGATGTCTCGAGAACAAATAATTGTTTGGAATGATATTGTTTGGATGAACATTGTTTGGATGAACAATTGTTTGGATGAACATTCATAGTCAAGACTGATGTTCCTTTAGTGATAACCCTCATTTGGCAAGCATACCGTGAAAACTACGGCCAATGCAATTAAACAGCAGGCCATCCTGGCATTATTACAAGCCAATTTTATTAATTTTTGGTGGTTGGCGGGTATTTATAATTTTTTTCGAGGCTGTGTTTTCAATAATTCGTTACCACCAGCATGTTTTTGAGATAAAAATGAAAATCTAGACTAACTCATCTAAGCCTGTTACGCGAAACATGGTCAGACGTTCTCCTTCCTACTTTGTAAATACCACAAACATGGCTTGCTCAAAAACTGTTAGTAACATAAATAAAACATTAAAGGGGGAATCACTTCTTATTGGAAAAACTATTTACTATAAAAGAAAACTCACGTTTGTCTAATAATTTAATTGTGAAAATTCATATTATTGGACAGTTTTGAGTCCAATGGAAAACAATAGAAAATAAATTAAATATTTTTAATTACATTCGGCACGGAAATGTGTTAATGTTTAGTTACTCTTTATTCTGAAATAACAAAATATAAATAGTCTGTATTAAATAAATAATTCAAAATAGTTGTCATTCGCCCATTACAGGTTAGTATTTTTTTCAATAAAGCAAAAAGACTGTTTATATAGTAAAACATGTTGGAAGCATGGAGAGTGGAAGGAAGCACTTAAAGCGGAGTCCGGCCGTTGAACTCGCTTAGATGGCTCTTTGCGATTCTTTATACAAGGGACTGAAACGTTTTAACTCAAGTAAATTAATAAAGATATCTTTTATGTGTTTGCTAACTTTAGCAACATTACTTACATCTATTCATTATAAGATTTAACACTTTAAAAGTATCTCTTTTTGGCTTCCTCTCACGCTCGATAACACTACAATAGTTTACGTCACTACCTCAATTATTCAATGACTGAATAACTTATCATAATTAACAACTCACTTATGTATATGTTGGAATCTTTAAAATGTTCAAGAACGTAAAATTACACAATTTTTTATTGTATTTCCAATAGTACCTTTTTAATTTGTGGCCAACAGAAATAGTTTGCTAAACTAATGTTATCAAAATTCCGTAGTATCATTACGAAGATGTAAAAACATAAATTAATTGTCTGCATGATTCCATTACGAGTTTATTAATAAAACGGCATCATTAGCTAATATTTAAACTTATTGTTTCTGCATTATTTTATAAAATGCTTAAGAAATTTACGTTTTATTATAGAAAAGTTTCATGGGGATTGGTGCCAAAGTATGTAAATGCAGGTTCCCACTTTCTTATCTACCTCTAAGAGGGCTCAGTGTTACATATCTATCTTTTCGTATTTTTGGTTTCATAGTATTTAGGCTGCAATGAGATTTTCTCGTTGTCATCATTCTTAACCATAAGACCTTAATCATATAGTGTAATATGAATTTTCATCAAACTCTATGTTGCCTATATAAAATATAAGCTTCATTAACAGTTTCAAGTGTATATGTCAGTTAGACCTCTTCCACTCCGTTGTCTTCACTGCCTGTGCAAGATCGCCAGCAACTGAGCTCGGAGGCACTATCTCCAACGGCAGTGCAGCCTTGTGGAGCCGGTCATCGTTGGGTCCACTACATCGAGACCAGTTCCTCTACTTATGACGCCAGGACCTGCTTCCTCGAGATTCGCGCTGGTGCCATCTCGGATCTCCAGAGGGCGCGATGACACGTCCTGGCAATAAGACATTCGCCGAGGCCGTCAACAGCTGTCCGCCTGCCACCTCATCGCCGGTGCCTTTGGTCAAATTTGATTCTGTTTTTTTAGGGGGCCCCACGCCTGGCCGACGAACAAAATTGACTGACGTTACCCAACAAAATACAAACGAGTTCAAAATTTCTCAATCAGATTCAAATCCGACTGCTTCACCAAAATGCCCAATCTGCTCCACTAACAAGCTTGACGAAATTCAACTGATGTGTGCAGAAATGAAAAACAGATGTACTTGTTATTAACCGAGAACGGTTTTAATGACAAGAACATCGACCTATGCAAAATTCCAAAATTTTACATTGGCTAATTCATATTGCCGACAACTTTCCAAAGGAGGAGGAGTCGCCATTTTTGTTAGAAAAAATTATACTTTTTTCTCCATTTTCACCCATAAAAACTAGCGAAAAAGATTTTGAAGCAGTTGGGATAAAATTCAATTCAAAACAGATCAAAATTAACCGTCATTCGGAAATCTATAGGTCTCCCAATGGCAATGAGGGAAAATTTTTTTTAAACATTTTGAAGCCCTACTGATGGATTTGACTAGCCATCAACAGGATTATGTCCTAATGGGTGACTTCAACATTAATGCAATGGACACTAATCATCCTTCCACCAAACGATTTGTCGACTTGTTAAGGTCATTTGACCTAGAATTGTTAGTCAAAACGCCAACGCGTGTGACACATTCAACACAGTCGACAATTGACAACATCATCTCCAATCTATCAAGTGTCGCAGTGTCCGTGGTCAATACAGCTATCTCGGACCACTATGGCCAAGAGGCCACAATTAGTGGAGTAAAAATCGAGAGGGAGCTAAAAATCACGAAAACAATAAGAGACTTAAGGCCAGGAAACATCGCTCTTCTCAACACTTCCCTTTTCTAAAGAAAATTGGAAACACCAAGATTCAATTCATTCAGTATATGAGCATTTTAAAAGGTTTAGTGATACACTCAACTTTCATCTTGACATTTACTGTCCACTCAAAACCCTAAAAGTTTGTCCCAAAAGGGTAAACAACAAATGGATAACTAAAGGAATTTTGGTTTCTAGAGAAAAACTAAAGATTTTCTCAGAAATCCAAAAAACGTCCCAAAATGAAGAATTCAAGCGGTTTTTTCGAAATTACAAACGAATTTATAGAAAAATTTATCCAAGCTGCAAAAGGCATATGATGTTTCCAAATCAATTATATCTTCCAAAAATATTTCTAAAACTGCATGGGACATCATCAACAATAAAAACAAATCAAGTAACAAACAAAATCAAATTAAAAAGTGGTGATAGACTTGTGGAGGTTGCAAATAGGTTTAACAGATTCTTCGGATCTGTGGCTTGTGAGCAAGGCCCTTGCCCATCACCCCCCACAAGGAAATCACAAGACGTAGGCAGTGTCCAGTAGCCTCCCTGGCACTGGCACCTGTCGTTGAGGAAGAGCTTGAAAAAATAATTCAGCAGCTCCCAGCCAAAAAAAACAAATGATTTAAATTCAATGTCAACGTGGCTCATAAAAAAATGTTCAAAGCATATTGTGAGACCATTAACCCAATTAGTAAATTTCTCTTTTGAACAAGGAGTTTTTTCCCTCCACTCCTCAAAACCGCTAAAGTAACCCCTATTTTCAAGAAAGACGATCCCCAATCCCCACAAAATTACCGGCCTGTCTCAATTTTGCCAGTTATGAGCAAAATATTCGAAAAGCTTTTCTTGACACGAATGCTTCAATTTTTGAAATAAACACAACCAGCTATCGGAAGACCAGTTTGGCTTCAGGAAAGGGCAAGTCGACAATAGACGCAGTTGTAAATCTTGTCGACATGGTTGTAGAGGGACTAGAACGTCGGGATCACACATTGAGTGTGTTCCTGGACTTATCGAAAGCATTCGACTGTGTTGACCATGTTACAATGCTTGACAAACTTTGAATCTCATGGCATCCGAGGCGTGCCTCTCCAGTGGCTCAGATCATTTCTAAGCCATAGAACTCAAATTGTCCAGATCTCAAATAAATTATCTGAACCAATTCACCTGAGTTATGGTGTCCCACAGGGTCAATTCTCAGTCCAATTCTCTTCCTGATCTATGTCAATGATGTAGGTTCATCACTTCTGCACGGAAGACTAGTGACTAGTGCAGTGCACTAGAAAGACTAGAAGACTAGTGCAGTATACTGATGACACGACTCTCTGTTTCACTAGCAAATCAAAATTGACTTTGGAACAGCATAGTTTTGTTGAAATTAACAACTGTGTCCAAAATTTTAACAGCCTCAAAACTTAAAAAACAAATTCTGCAAAATCCAATTTTATAAATTTTGCTTTACGACCAGTAGATAGTCATGATGAGCCAGCTGTTATGTTGGCTGACACTATGCTGGAAGAAGTATATTGTTCAAAATTCCTGGGAATATACCTAGATCGAGGGTTGACTTGGAACGATCACATCGACCACGTTTGCTCCAAATTGGCCTCAGGCATTTATGTTTTGAGGTCTCTAGCCAAATACTGCCCGACTCAAGTTCTGATGATGGCGTATTATGGCTTGATTTACCCCCACCTCACTTACGGGCTGGTGTTGTGGGGAGCTTGTGCAAACAATCAATTCCTGAGAGTGTTCAAGCTGCAAAAACAAGCAATCCGCATTATCGCTCAGTTGAAATTTAGAGAGACGTGCAAGGAAGCCTTCAAAAATTTGCAACTGTTGACGCTGCCCAGTCTCTACATCTTGGAAACAACTCTGTTTTGTATGTCTAAATGTGCCATGACGAATGGCCGAGACATACATATGTATGAGACTAGAGGCAGAGATAACTACCGAACTGGTAGGCACAGAACGGTGGTTTATGAACGCTTGCCTTCACAGGCAGGTGTTCAATTCGTCAATAAGTTACCAAATTCAATTAAAAAACACTTCAACACTCAAAGTTGTTAAAAAACTCGTTTGAAACGCTTTTTAGTGTCAAAAACATTTTATAATGTTGACGAGTTTTTTGCTTATGATTGGGAGACCACCAATTAAAAAGACTGACAAAATTCGTCGCTGGAAGTGGGAATAATTGGTGAATGAATGGATGTAGGTAAGTTTGCAAAATTGTATGTTTGAATGAGATTTCTTGTGGTGTGTTTGACAAAAATTTTAGCCAGTAAAAAGTTAAAATATGACCATTTGCCATGCGGTTGTATAATGTTCCGGCAATAAAAAACTGATTTGATTTGATTTGATTAGATATTGTGCATTGTATTGAAATATCTTTTCAGCCAACCAAGTGATGATCTTCGTAACGTAATGCTCAAACAAAAAGTCCAGATATTGAAGTTTGAAATCAGTTTGTCGTAAATTTATCGTCCTTCCAAAACTGAAATTGATACTTCCAGTTTAGCAAGATTATTGTGTTAATGAGATGTTATAGGTCAATGTCAGTAGAACGATATGTTGAGCTGAAACACTATTAATGTATGTATGTGTGAGTGTGTGTGTGTGTGTGTATGTGTGTGTGTGTGTGTGTGTGTGTGTGTGTGTGTGTGTGTACGCGCGCGCGCGCGAATGTGTTTTGCTTAATCGCAAGAGATCTACTGGGCCGATAATATTAAAGTTCTATATGGACATTGCAAGGTCCCTGATTATCTTATTTTTATTTCTAAAACCATACGGGCTGCCCTTAATGTGTCTCTAAATTTGCAAAAAAATCTCATCTTATTCTCGCCACTGTAAAATTGCACTACTGTAAACAAATGTTATGAATTGAATGCGCCTGTTAAATTTAATCTTCTGACAGCACAGATATATATATATATATATATATATATATATATATATATATATATATATATATAATTATAAATTATTAATCTAGCACTATACATTTTATTACATTTATAGAAAATTAAACTTAATAGTAAAAACACTTATGTTTTAAACCTATTCTGAAATCGCTGTTGATCACATAGTAACATAATATTCAGATAATAAAATAACAATTTCAATAAAAATGCTTCGAACTGTACATTTTGGCAAATATTAAGCAAACCGTGTATTGTCAGTACTGTAAGGCAGATATCATGATATGGTTACTATCTAATATTTAATGTAAATTTAAAGATTGTCACAAGGCTCAATTTTCAAGAGATAGAAAACGAAGGCCATCACACGGTAAACCATAATTTTTATTTTGAATTATAATTATAAGGGCGATCTCTTTTTTGTATGTTTCACTTGTCAACCGTCTCGCACTCATGCCTTTCTACATTAACGAGCGCAGAGATTTGGGGTCAGCCTAGAACTTGCCGGTTACCGTTCCGGGCTATTTAGCAAGATCTTCTTAACTCATGAGTAAGCAATACTTTGTGAAAATTTCAGTGTATTTAAACGTTGTCTGGTACCATTGGTTCCCGTTATGATGTTTACTATCAATGTATACTAATTAAATAAGGATACAATTAAAAAACCCAAAGTCTAATTGGGATAATATGCTAGGTGACTAAAACTTCGGAAATACGGGCGGTCCTAAACTTGTGTGTGTGGGATTTACGTGTGCTTGGGTGTAAAGATACCTGGACCCAGTCGCGGTCTGTATTTGCTAATACTATAATGTTGTAACAATTTAATTTACTAAATTTTTTCAAACTATAAAATTCGTTAAATGTTCTAAATTGAATCTCAGGCAATTGGTCCTTAGTACTAATTTGTTGAACACATTATTGCTGGGCAGTAGTAAACTGTAATGTAGGATGATACCAACTTAACAACGTACGAAGACAGCTGTAAAATGTTTCAGTGTATTGTTTTAATTGTCTTTTGCTGGATTTATAAATAAAGAATTGAATACTAAAATTATTGAGATGACAAACCATACATGTAGCATATTCACGGTACAGATAGCCGAGTGTTAGAAATTTGACGGGAGAGATTAATGAGAATTGAGATGTAATAGGAAGAGGTGTTTGTTGTGTTGTGAGCAAGACAGCAGTTAATGTTGCCAATAGGTGGAATACAGCTGTTGCTAAGCAACAACGGCTGGTAACGTTACTGGATGAAGGACAATGGACAACCCTTTTTCCAATATGAAATTACTCGATCTACTTGTGTTAATACCTAGTGATACCTTCTAAGCAGTGTAAATGAAGAAGGCGAGATTGGTTCACTCATTACTACATTTTATTTTAATCGATTTTTAAACGACAGTGTAAATACATTGTTACAACAGTAAATGATAATTTATAAATATAGTTTATTATGCAGATTGATATGTTTCATTGTAACATTGTAACATCGAATCGTGCTTAACCTGCAATTTTTAATTCTTAAACCAAAGAAATAATGAAATGGCACTTGTTTAGTTTGATAGCTAGCTTATTAAAAACTTTGATTAAATATCTAAAGTAATAGTAATTAATAGTCGGATTAATCATGTCATATTTTCAAGCTATTGAATCTTTTTGGGACTGAAAATTATCTTAAGATGTACTAATTAGGTGAATTTTGTAAATTGATAATACTACATCTAACTTTTTGGAGGCCTAAATGTAAGATTTCAGTTTAATTTTGAATGTCAATTTGTTTGATTTGGATGCATACTCTACATAATCAATAGTAAAATATTTATTGCATCGAAAAACGTACATTTTATAGCAAAACCTAGTAAATTTTGACACCCATAGCACATCGAAATCTCATTTATACATACATTCTTACATTAACTCTTTTCCCTTCATCGTCAAGTTTTCCCAACTTAATTCGGCAATAAGTTTTCTCCCAGGTATACGCCATAAACTCATTCACGCTATAAAACGTGTTTAACATTAAACAGCATTTCAAACGGGTTTTGAATGCTTTTTAATTTAATTTGTGAAGCTATTGATGAGATTAACCCCTGTCTATGAGGGTAAAAGTTAATGAACTACCATGTGGTTTAAAGTTCCCTGTAGTCTATACTCAATCGAGTAACCTTGTTTGTTTTCTTATCTGTAAAGATTTACTGCAAAATTTAATTTAGTTCACTTGCATAATATTAGTATTTAGATAATAAACTATTTTTCCCCGTAAGTAATTAAAATAAAATTGTACAATTATTCATTTATTATTTAACTGTGTGTAATTTTATCAATAGTGAGGTGTAGGTTAGTAGACATGATTTGATTAAACGAGTATAATTAATCAAGTATACAATTTTAAGTATATGAGAGAGTGTGATCAATCAGTAGTGACAAGTGGTCCGTTAAATAAGCACAAAGACTACAGTACTGGTCTGACGCTCACCAATAGGATGATTCATCTCCGGCCACCACCATCTTGCTGTGGGCTACCGATTTACTTTGGTTTATTTTATTTTATTTATTTATTTAACGGAAACCCTTTACATGCAACTACATAACAATAAGCAATCAATGTTTGAAGAAAAAAAAATTACACAATAGCTATATATTACACGGATGGCAGCAGCAACAACATTAATCAAACAAGAGTCCATCGTGCATGAGAGATATCCAAGTAAAAAAAGTGACAACGTATACAACCGATGACAGTACGATAAGTAATATAAATAACAATAATCATAATAAGATAATATAAATATATGTAAATATACACATATATATATGTATAGTACAAAACTAAGAACCAATAACATAAATATATCTTAAGCATTAACAAAGAAATAGTGGAACATTCTATAATAATAAACAGCAGTAATCATGCATAGCAGCCGTGCACAAAACACATCCACGTCCAACCAAATCCAGCTTATTAAAAATATGTATCAATTCAAGAAGTAATATCAATACGAGAACAGTAACAATACTATAACAATAACAATGTGATACAATAACAATAACCACGCAATAACAATAACAATAAACCAAAATAATACAAGAAATATAGTAAAAACCATAACAACTAACGTAAATTATCTGTAAGCATTAACAAGAAAATAAACCATGCAACATACAATAACAAACCATTACACTACTTAGCCATAACATTGAATAACAACTCCGCAACAATCACAGCCACTCCAAAATACCATAAGTGGTCCCCCGAGTGCACCACCACTCGCAGTACCAGCGTTGATCACAGTGAGACATCACAGGACCACTGACAACATGTGATACTGTGGCCCTTTAAAGGCACCACCAATTAAATATTTACGCAAACAGCACCACTGCTAATGATCACCAGAGAAGTGGAAGTCCTTAATTGATCTTCGGAAAGTAGCCTCCGACACGAAGAAGAAGTCCACCTCTTCAGACAATGAGTTTCCAAGACGTTGCATCCTGACCATGGCGCTGTTCATTTCATAGTTAGTCACATGATGGAATCTACGAAAACGAAAAAGTTCTCTTGCATGAGAAGGCAGACGAAAAAATACACGTTCCAGCAACTCAGGGCAATCAATCAGACCATTTATGACTTTATACAGAAACATTAAATCTTGGACTTTCCTTCTGGCAGCCAATGGTGGAAGACACAGCGCTTCATCTGGACGGTCCACATGTACCTCTCTGTACAGGAAGCCAGTTCGGACGCCCAGATAACGTAGGAACTTGGTTTGAATCCTTTCAAGGTCGTTTATCAAGATTGACTGGTGCGGGGACCACACTACAGAGGCATATTCGACAATCGGCCTTACCATTGAACAGTACAACGTTCTTACTTTACCAGGATCACTAAATGACTTAGCAGATCGCATCAAAAAACTAAGGGCTCGTGTGGCTTGTAGGCACTTCTTGTAGGCAATATGAGCGTCGGCATTCAAGGTAGGTGTCCATATCACACCCAGATCATAAACCGAGGGAGGCTGTCACATGACATCACCATCAACACTGTAGTTGAAATGAGTTGGTGATTTTATCCTGTGAAATGTAAATGCTAAGCACTTTTTGCTATTTAGCGCCATATCGTTCTGCACGCACCATCCCTCAATCGCAGTCAAGTCATCTTGAAGAACCTTACAATCATCAGGATGTTGAATCGCCTTAAAGATCTTGATGTCATCGGCAAAGAGCAAAGTATTAGCTTCCAGATTGTAGACAATGTCGTTGATAAATATATTGAATAGTTTTGGACCCAGATGTGATCCTTGGGGCACGGCAGAAACTGCTGCGAAGGGTTCCGAGACTGACGAAGCAAACCTCTCTGACATTTGGCGATCAGACAAATAGCTAGCAAACCATTTCAAAAGAGTACCAGTGATTCCACTAGCCTCGAGCTTCCTAATAAGGAGAGGATGACTAACCTTATCGAACGCTTTATAAAAGTCCAAGTATAAAGCGTCCACCTGCTCAGCCTTTTTGAACGCTTCCACTATGTAATTTTGTAGAACGACTAGGTTGGTGACGGTCGATCTGCCATGAAAAAAACCATGCTGCTGAGAAACAATACCTTTAGTCAGAATACGATCGACCTTCTTCAACACCAGTTTCTCGAAGACCTTGGTCAAATTCGGCTGTATGGCAATTGGTCGATAATTACAAACATTATCGATAGCACCCCCCTTGTGAATTGGCACATTGTAACTTTGCTTGAGAGCCTCAGGGAACACGCCAATCTGCAGTGATTTGCCGAAAAGTTTATGGATTGGACCGGTTAGAACTGGACTGCAATATCTCAATACCCTCAGGGGAATCATGTCCGGTCCACAACCTTTATAAACATCAAGATTGACAAGAGCCTTCTCGACCTCCTCAAAAGTGATATCACAGTCAGCCATTAAGTCCTCCGAGTCTACTGCGATAGGCAAGACCAAGTTGCTCTGATTGGATTTGGATCTGGAAAACGATGAATAAAAGAACTGAGCAAAGTATGAGTTCATTAGTATTGAGTTCAGTCATTTCGATCGTGCTTAGGGAAGCTACTATGACGGGCAACTGTGTTAATTCTTAATTTGTTGTTGTTTAGCTGTTTACTGTTATTATTATTGTATTCATATTATATACGTGTTATTATAGTTGTCCAGATTCCTATATATGTATCATAACACTATTGACCCTAAAGTAACCCACCATTATTATTGTTATTATATAATTTTCGTCGTTTAGCTGTTTCTGTTGTTATTATTATTGTGTTCAGATTTATACGTGTTATTACTGTTGTTGGATTATATAAATATCATCTCACTATAGACCATAATGTAACTCGCCATTATTATTATATAACTTTTGTTGTTAGCTGTTTCCGTTGTTATTATTATTGTGTTCAGATTCTATATGTATATTATTGTTATATAATTTTTTCTATTTAGCTGCTACTTTTATTATTATCTCGCCCAGACTCTTTACGTATTATTATTGTTGTTAACTTGCAATAATTATTGTTTTTCAGATTCCATGGATATCATTACACGCATTATAAACCTTATTAAACTCACCATAATCCTTTATGTTATTATTGTTATTTTTCTCTGATTGTGTTTTGATTTTATTGTTTTGATTAATATTAAGTAAAATGCTTGGTTATGGATAGCTGCCACCTTTGTTATAAGTTATGTTGTACAAAATGGTTTACCGTTGAAATAAATAAATAATAAATAAAATAATTAATGCTGGTTCAGTAGTTGTTAGATCTCCAAACCTCGTGATCGAGGGTGCAGCAGGTGAGTTGTTGACATTTCCAATAAAACCCCAGAAAACCTTAGGATTGTTTTTGAGCCTATCTTCAGTAAAGGCGATGTAGTTTCTGTAACATTCATTGGACAGCAACTTGCATTGATTGCGGATGTGGGAAAATTTGTTGTAATCAGTGGAATAGAGAGTTGTTTTATATTTTTTGTGGAATGATTTCTTCATCAAGGTTACGTGCTTTAGTTCTTTCGTAAACCAGCATGGAAACTTGGAAGTACCAATTTTCTTCATAGGAGTGTGGGCCAAGATTGTGTCCCTAACACTCTCGCCAAATGCACTGAAAAGCTCGTCCGTACTCTTTAGATAATCCATCTCACAAAATCCCAACGACTGAAGATCGAGAAATATGCTTGCCATATCACATCTTCTGAAATCGGGTACCAATGACGCAGAGGAGTAATTTAACTGAGGTACGGGTACACTCACATTCAGGGCCGGATGTTGAGGATCAATATTCACCAAAGGGTGACAATCCTCATGAACAACAGTATCCGGAATGGAAGAGAAAACCAAGTCCAGTAGTACCAAGCGGTTGTTCTTCACACCATTACACTGATTACCACGAAGTAGTGATGCAAGTTCCTTTAGCAAACGCACGGAGGACGATTCAGTGGCACTAGCAGGAATTGACCAATCCACACCAGGAAGGTTAAAGTCGCCCACCAGCACAGATTCAGTCATGTTATTTCTTGTAGCCACAATTTCTTCTATGACCTCACAATAGTTCCTATATATATGGATGGGTTGAGTAGGAGGAATATACACTCCAGACAGAACTATATTAAAACCATAGCCAAGGGAGAGGGCCACAGCGACACTCTCAATGTCCTGTGTATTACATCGAATCAAAGAAGATGGTATCTCTCTATCCACAGCAACCAAGACACCTCCTCTGCTCTGTTTCGAACTAGTTATATTAGACCTGTCCTTCCTGTATACAATATAATTACTAAATCCTAGTTCTGTGTCTCGAATCTCAGGTAATAGATTGGTTCCATTTGTGCTCACTTGTGATACATCTATTGGTCTTATGTAGTCACTTCAAATCAAAGTGTTTCTTGTTAATCAAATTAAAATCACCACCATAGCTAATGCGAACTTTTATGCGTTCACTAAAGGGTCATAATTTTTGCCATTCTTTCGGGATTCAGTATGAATGCTGAATACGGAATCTTACCGATAGAAATAAAATAAATCCCATGCGTGACTGATTAGTCCCTGTAAGCTCATTTCTATGATCTTAATTATCTGAGGTGTTGTTTACTTTCGACTTGGTGTTATCTTGGAGATTTAAATTTTTCAGATTTCTACCTCTTGGAAGTGTCTCAGTAGGATGGGTGTCATGTACAGAAAATTAAAATTCCACCTTGAAAATTCTTGAAACATATTTTCAAAATTACTCAAACCATTTAATATATCTGAAGTGTGTCATAAGTTGGGTGTTAACGTAAATAATGTTAAATAAGGTTAAGTACCTATATAGATATAAATTATCACTAGTTTGGCTAGTTAGTAAAATTTTCTGAAATTTATTACCATTGTCTTACTTTTATTGTTTCCCTTTTAAATATTCAAAACAAAGAACCACTTGGCATATGCTTAGGTATATATGATTATAAGTTATACAATCGTTATAGTTTGCTTTATGTTTTTGTCCTAAAGGTAAAGCACTAATCAATCAATTGTGACATTAACGAAAAGATTTAATTCTAATATTTTATGCAATAAGACGTTTAAATAAGTAGTATATATAGTCTAATAGTGAAATTACCAGTCAATAGTTTTGATGAATGTAACGATGAAGTCAGTATTGAGAAGTGTGATGGCGTTAACATATTTCAGGTGTCAATTGTTTTGAGCGGGAACAAGAACAGGACCATACCATTATTGTAATGAAATCTAAATGTAAAAATATTTTAAAGTAAGACTGCACCACTATTCCAACACAGTGAAATGAAACCTTGCACAAAACAACTGCTTAATGAATCGTTAAAACTACATGGGCAAGTAAAAGTTTTCGTATTGTGAATGGGAGAAACAATTGTATATTATTTTCATAAACTAAAGCAAAAAATTTAACTATGTATATATTTTATTGTTCAATTTTATTTTATTTTTGTAATTATTTATATGAGTCAAGGTATTTTGACCTTAATCGAACCAAAATTTATAATTTTGTGAATCATATATAATTATATATTTCACCGTATAGTATTATTATTTGGTATTAAATAAGTTAGAAATGATTTAGCTTCTCTTTCATGAGTATAATGTCAACCAAGTCCATGGCATGGTCATAATAAACTAATGAAGGTAGACGCTAATCGATATGTTGACATTTTCTGCACGCCTATCATCAAATTGCAAATAGTAAACCTTATCTTACTAAACACATTCATTACAAATAAACCTATCGTGACTATTATATTATAAGTTTAATGTTTTAAATATTGAATAAACGCAACATTTTTATTTCATACAACATTTTTTGAAATTGACGTTAAATGAATTTTTATATGGCAATGTTTCCTATTTAGATATTTTAGTAAAATTTTCATATACCCTATAAATGTTTGATATTTATATCATGCACGTTATTACAATATAAATAAGAACTAATATGTTACTTTGATGAGAGATAATAATAACTTTATCTACAAAGCCCGCGATATGAGGCTCTCAAGAGAACTTGTAGTGTGCCGGAATATCGAGAAGCGCACGACTTGTAAGTAAAAATCTCTCATGCGACCTAAAATATTGACTAAACTAAGCTAGCCTACCTAAGTTTTTATAAAAAAAATGTATGATTTAGACAGTTGAACTATATTAATACAAACCGCTCCATTGTTAAATTCATTCAACTCAACTTATTCTTTATAGAGAAGTTCCAATTCAATGATTCACATTATTTTGGCCGTTCTCATAGGCCCAATCTCCGAGCCCTCTGGCCTCTGGCAATGGGCTGCTTGTGCGGGGATCTTATCAAACAGGATAAAGAGGAGAGTCTGTACAATACAGGTTGTCAGTATTTATAAAAAGTACAACGGTACAGACATGATTTGAACCTGCCCTATCTCGAAATCAGACACCAAGTCTGACACCCTGAACCATTCGACAATCGGCTCTCACCCTACTAAATATCGAACTAAAACTCTAATTTTAACTCAAATCAGATTCAGGCGTTATTTCATCGAGATACGAGTATACTAACTTTAGCTTTTCAATATCAGCTTTGTAAAATTATTTATTATTAGCAATTTAGAACTTTACTGTAATAGCTATTAGTTTTACAAAAACTTGATAAAAACTATTAAGGCACATGTGTTAAAACTTACACAATAAGGTTACATACATAGTACTAAGGTTTTAAAAAATTTATGCAACCTTTAACTAACTAAGGTATTAAGGTAAATGAGTAGTTGAGAATTTGTTTTTTAATAAGAATCACTATCGTAGATAATACACCTGATAGTTTTTACAAAAGCAAATCCAGTCAGGTGTGGCGGGAGCCATGTCTAAACGAGACACTATAGATCAGTGCCGCCAGGACAATATCCTGATCTGGCACACTCGAGACCTGCTGATTAAGCAGCTGGAGATTGCGTACATCTAGATCTCGTATAATCTGCCTGAAGCGGAATGACGCGCTGTTAAAACTTGGTTACTCTAGAGATTTTACAAACGTACCAAGTCGTAGTAAAACTCACCTGATCTATTTATAAAAATCTGATTAATTCTTTGTTGTATATTTCCTTTTATCTTCTATTAAGCTCTTCAAAGAGATATGAATGAATAATCAAACATTAATGACATAGGTCTATTATTCTAAAATTAACACTATATGCTAAATTTGTTTTAAAAATTAATTACAATAGGTGTTTGTATAATAAAAAACGCAGATATTTGAAAAGAATATTTAAGAATAACATTTAAAATAGTATTATTTGGAAAATTCTATTCAAAACGTAGTATATACTCTCAGATTCAATATTTAAAAACATGTGTAACACTATTGGATATTATAATGTTTCATTCATATACAACATAAAAACACACTCTAGTTGAAATTCCAAAGGATATTTTAAGAATATTTTTACACTTCTATAATGCTTGTACAGAACGACACTCACAATTGATAAATCCAAATTGCACAACATCTCATGTTTAGTATGTATGACTGAATATTATAAAATCTGATCGTTTTTGCAAAACAAGTTAGAAATATTTGTGTTGCAACGCGTGTGAAGCAAACCCTCATTATCCTGAAAATCTGTACCTAATCACGAAATAGTCTGCAGCAGGATGTACTGCAACGTGCTGTAAGCCACTAACAGTAACAAGTGGAAAGTCATTGTGCTGAGTTTGCTTGTTATCTGCAATGATGTGCTCTGTACATTGTGTTGCAGTCATATTCATACGTTTATTTCAGCGAAAATATAGTTGTATAGCAAACGCCATATTACAATAATTTAAACTAGAATTTGTAATTTCGTACCAAAAATTTTCTCCCACAGACATACGTGATCTTCATTTTCATACATTCATCGCCAATGAGTCTCACTTCAATCCGGAATTATTATAAGGTCTCCTATTTTAATGCCAAAAACTTGTCCACGTTATAAAGTTGATGGACGCTAAGCAGCTTTGTAAACGAGTTTTAACCTTGAGCGGGACATTTTTATATCTAATGGCAACCTGTTGATCAAAAGAACGCCAGCCATCACATGAACGAGGGCAAGCGTTCTGCGTCCGTTAGTCTGGTTCGAGTGTATCGGATATTGCTCAACGCACATTTAAACATAAAATATAATGATGTCTCCAGAATATAAAGGCCTGGCAGAGTCAACAGTTACTTCAACTTTGCAATCACGTGGATTGATTGTTTTGCAAATTGAAACACTCTCAGGAACTGTTTGTTATCGCAAGCACCCTACAACACCATTTCTTACTTAAATTTGGAAAAATAAAGCCATAATAAGCCGTCTTCAGAACCTAAGTAGGCGGTATTTGGCTAAGGACGTCAAACCATAAATGCCTGAGGCAAATTTGGAGCAGACGTAGTCTACGTGAATACTCCATGACATTGTTCGATCTAAATTAATTTCTAGAAATTTTGTAGAGTAAACTTCATCTAGTATGGTATCTTTTATGGTATGTTTGGACCAAATACGAAATCTACCGAGATCAAAGAAAATGTTTGAACATCTCAAAGAATTTGTTTTCAGATTAAGGATGTGGAAATGTTCGACGCATTTGACGCTAAAAAGGGGATTTCGCTCAAATTTTCAATTTGAAAGCAAATCGTTAAAGCAAAGCGTTGTATCATCTGCGTATTGCACGATTGCACCGTGCTTCAGTAATGATTTTATGTTAGTGACATAAAGCATGAAGCGAATGGGACTGAGAATAGATCCTTGTGGGACTCTATAGATCATCTTCCTGGAATTTATCCCGGTGTGTGCTTGCAACAAGAACTGCCATTATGGAGGATGTACCGCGACATTCTGTAAGCCGCTAACAATACAAGTAGGGCGAAATAGTACTGAGGTTACTTGTTACCTTCATTGATGTGCTCTGCATATTGTATTGTCCCTGTATGTGCTTGCATCTACTATAGAGGATGTAATGAGACATTATGTAAGCCACAAAATAACAAGTTGGGCGTCTTTGTGGTGAGTTTGCTTGTTATCTGCTATGACAAGCTCTGTACATTGTGTTGTGTCGGTGTCTGTTTGTGTGGGAAAAGACATCTTAAAGTTGCTACATATATCATCGTTTACAATGGCGAGACAATTTATATTTAAATACTTTTCATGGTTTTTAAAAGCAATACACATTTGTCTGTCGTGTGGAAGCACAGTTTAGTTTTAAAATAACAACACTCAAATAACAAGACTAAAATTGTTTATAGCAATAAACTTATTTCATGAATTTTATTATTATTTACGATATCTCAAATATTTTTTAAGTACTTAATTAGAATAATATCATGTATGGCAAAACAATGGCATTTCATTAACAATTTGCTTCATTATAATGGGTATAAATGTTGACTTTTAAGAAATTAAAACACTATTTATATATTAACTAGCTGTTTCCCGCGGCTTCGCACGCTTTACGTAAGCCTTGGCCATGTATTTGCACTTCTGGTTCAAGTGCATTATATTTCTAACACCGATGTAGAGTTTGCCTTGTTGTCACGATCAAGAAAATCTGTATGCTTATTATATAGCCATTATAAACGTACATGTATTTTATTATAAAGCGGTCTAACAGTCAAGCTTTAAGTTCAACCATATACAGGGTGACAATTAAGTCTGGAACCTCCTTTTTAATTTTTGAACCACAATAGAAAGAAATACCAAAGTTCACACGTGCTTACTGGTGATAGTAACGCACACATCTGCCCAATTACCGACGAGATAATCCCTTTGGGGGACGGTCCACAAGGAGTCAGACAAAATTATTAAATAGCAGCATAGGTCGAGTTTGGTATCAAATTAAAGGTCTTACTTAGCAAAGTACAAAGCCGCAAACCGGGCTTCAAAAGGTGGATTCATTTAGTAGTTACAGCTATTTGAATTTTAAAACAATTGAACAATGTAAATTATTAAGTATTACAAGTAAACACCAATTTTTAAGTACCTGTGATCAAAGTAAGTGTTCAGAATGTTCCCCTCCCATCTTCTGACAATGTAGTAATCGAAGCCAGGAATCAATAATTATTACCAATAACACAACTACTGTTAGAATGTGAAAGTGGCAGATTGAGTCATACAGCATCCACAGAAAACTTAACGTTTGGGCAGGTATTATAGGAAAATCAAATTATGGGCCCATTATTTATCAATGGTAATTTAAATGGTGACTCGTATCTAGCAATGCTCCAAAATGAGATAATTCCTGCACTACACGCTACTCTTGGTCGACAATTTCAAAGAATTTATTTCCAACAAGATGGCGCCCCACCACACTTTGCTCTCCTTGTTAGAGAATACTTGGATACAATATTCCTTCACAGATGGATTGGAAGACGTGGTGCAGTAGAGTTGCCTGCTCGTTCCCCTGATTTATCTCCGCTGGATTTTTTTTCTTTGGGGATACCTCAAAGATAAAGTTTATCGTACTAAGCCTCGAGATTTGGCGCACCTAAGAAATCTCATAGTCCAAGAAGCTCAACATATTCCTCGTGACTACCTTCAAAATGCAGTGGATGGCTTTTACAACCGCCTAGGACATTTCCAGACGATGGGAGTGGAACGTTTTGAACACTTACTTTGATCACAGGTACTTAAAAATTGGTGTTTACTTGTAATAATTAATAATTTACATTGTTCAATTGTTTTAAAATTCAAATAGCTATAACTACTAAATGAATCCACCTTTTGAAGCCCGGTTTGCGGCTTTGTACTCTGCTAAGTAAGACCTTTAATTTGATACCAAACTCGACCTATGCTGCTATTTAATAATTTTGTCTGACTCCTTGTGGACCGTTCCCCAAAGGGATTATCTAATCGGTAATTGGGCAGATGTGTGCGTTACTATCACCAGTAAGCACGTGCGAACTGTGGTATTTCTTTCTATTGTGGTTCAAAAATTAAAAAGGAGGTTCCAGACTTAATTGTCACCCTGTATTTATCATAAAGACAAACATATATTCTAACTTAGTGCCTTTAAATAGTCTTTGGCAAATTAATATACGTAAATGTCTCGTAATTGCAGTTTATAATGTGCAGGCGCTTTTGAAAACTTTTATATTTTGCAGCGCCACCTCGTGGTGAGTTTTATAAATGAGTATAGCATATAAACCTTCTCCGTCGAAAAGTACATATACATTCAAATTTTCATAATGATCGGTCAAATAGTGTACGATTCCATAAAGGACAAACACACAAACATTCATTTATATATATATATATATATATATATATATATATATATATATATATATATATATATATATATAATTATTTATGTTAGAAAAGATTGAAACCAAATTGATGTAATGAAAAGAAAGTAATATATGATTTTAGTACCTGAAGATGAAATCACAGATTTCGAAATGTACATTGTAACAAAAATCAAAGTCTACAAAAAAAGTGTTAAAAGGTTTATTTATATTGTGTTATACATAAAGTAATATAATTATTTATTTTTTATTATAATAAATTTAAATAAATTAGGTCCAGTATACAAATATATGTCAGTTAATGGAACATATGTAACCATGTTACAGTGAAAAGAAATGTTATGCCCTTTCACGGTTGAGTAAATAAACAAATACCCATATATCTCGACCAAACTTCTTATTGTATCCATAAATTGTACATGTACGTCTGCAAGTAAATGAAAAGATCAAACATATATTTTGACAACATATTTTTATCCACCTCTGGAACCGCAATACCCTTCTATAATACTAATATACAGTTCCTTAAAATCGTTGTATTCGATGGCGTATGAAAACATTTAACGCAGGTTAGTTATTTCAATCCTTTTAAACCAATCCCAAAAACTTTTTTCGGTAACTACACTGCGCAAGTTATGAATTTCTTAATTAACCACATTTGGTATCAATATTCTTTCGGGCAAATGCTAATCGAGAATACTTTGTGAATACTATGAGGCCATAAAATAAACATGTTATATCTAATACTATTTTTGGACCATTGAATTATGAACTTATCGCCAACTGTAACTAAACACACTAGGAACATTTTCAATATATTATTATATGCCAGCATGTCCAAGTTATTGACGAATGTGGATTTTAATGCTGTGCAATAGATTAGGATAAAGAGTTTAGTTATTGTTTAGTATTGTTTCATTCAAATGATATTGATTAATGAGCTATTATGTTACAGTAATGTATTTGTAAGGAATACATTTTTGAATTTTTTAATAAGGCACTCAGATAGGCATTTTTCATCAATTTAAAATCGTTTAATTAGTATTTATTGTGTTAGTTCTACATATGCGTACTCGATGAATATTAGTTATTCTTCCTCTAACAGGTACTGGGAGTTTTAGTTTCGTTTGCTATTATTTCGTATGTACAATTAAATGTATATAACTAGTGTTGTGATAGATATTTGAGCAACGATCTACAACTCTAGTAAACATGCAATTATCAAAAATTGTTTTGAAAGTTAAACAAACAGTATAAATGTTTATATTCTTAATTAAAATTTTCCAAAATTTAAGTTTTGCTCTCCAATGCCTAATGCTTGTAATCATTTTCTTTACAAACATTTATCGGACGATATCTTATAACACGTAAGACCACAAAAATGTGTAGTCATAATATGTTTTATACCGATTACTGTTTTACCTTTAGTATATTTTGTTAAATATCCAAAATGACATATTTTGATTATTGCTGCAGGGTTTTATCAAAAACTTGTGTAAAAATCACAAAATTCGAGCTTATATGAAAGTAATGAAACAACTTTGTTTATACTACATCAGTAATAAACCCATATTTGTTTTAAAATATACTCCATATTGTTTCTAATATTATCTAACTGGTAGATTCTTTGTAACTTATCCGTATCAGTATTGGATTTTGTTTGATAAAAATTTCCACTTAAAATGTTTTGTACATAATTATTGTTATACATATGTTTTGTCCTAAAAGTGCATACACTTTTTAATAAAATAACTTATGTTTTATTTAAATAATATATACCTACATTTATAATGTTTTATACCAGTTATCACTGAGACTTTCATTAATCAACAACGAACCGAGGATCATAGAAATCAATGATGCCATCCTAGTTTAAAATTCATAATAATTCCAACATGAAAATTTGGTATGTAAATCAATGAAATCAGTATTTTATCACAGTGGCATAAATAAGCAACACGGTATTGTGAAAGGATAACAACAAAACATCGCTGACTTGTGAGATAAAGTCCTAATAGTGAGGCAGGCCGTATCTCACTGTTAATGCCCTGATTATGCAGTTTATTGTCTTCGCTAAAACCTGGGGAGCAAGATCACTTTCTACTGACGTGACTCGTAGCATTCCTTCAAGTTTAATAATCCACGGCAAACAGAGTACATTTTTCATTATTCTTTTTTATTCAACCCGCCCTTTCTTTGCTTCCTTAATAAATGTCGTAGACTACATTGTTATGACTTGTATTCTGTTATAGTAATAACATTTTAATGGTGAGATCTGTTATGAATTTCTTTAGTTTGATTTAAGTAAGCAAAGTACTGCACGTTTTGTTTGTGTAGATTTTGTAGAAAATGTTGCGATTTGTTTTATTTTTTGTAACTGATCTTGAATAAGAGTATAATTTAATGTTTGGCTGAATATTCTCGTGTTCCTTTGGCAGAATTAGGCTAACAATCGTTATACAACAAAAATTAATAAATTTCTGTTTGTAAGCACTTAAAAGATGTTCCTTCTTACTTTCCTTCATTTGCGATAACTCGTTCTCAAAGTTCTGTCGGATACTTTGATACTCCGCTGTATCGATTTATTACAACTGAAAGTAATTACCGCTGTTTTATAATTATTAAGTAATTAGTGAGATTTATAATGAATACTAACCTGAGAGAACATTGTAAAAGGTACGTAATTTCGTTTCTAAATGTAATTTTATTTATTAGGCGACAATTAAAATATAGTTTGAATCGCTATGATTTTTACATATAGTTATATTTAGTCTCACAATAATAAAATAGTTGTTAAAACGTAAACTGTGAACACAAGTTATTCTTCTCTTATTTAATAAAACAAAGATGAAACTTACCGAAGCTACTGATAAAATAACTGAGAACAGTAATTAAATAACGTCTAAAAATAATGTTTACATATATGGAGTAAAATCTGTAAATGTTATGCGTCTGTAATTTTTATGTTTTAAATTTGTGATATGATTTATTTCATTTATTTATTTTATACATAAGTTCCTCTTAGACCATTCCTATTTTATGGTTTTAATGTCAATACGTCTTTGTGCAATACCTCTTGATAGAAATAACTTGGCACATAGGTTCTTCTTGGTACATGGAAGAACCCTACTGATGTTTTTGTCAAAGGTAAAATCGCAGTCAGTCCGTCTCTCTACCAGTCTATGCGAGAGTTATTAATAGAAATGTCCTATATATTTGAATCTTAGAACATAAATTACTCCAGATCCAATATAGAACTCTATTGATTTTCGTGTCACAAGGAAAAAAGGCAGTTCATCCATCTGTACGAAATACTTTTGTTACGTTCTGTCGGATTCTTTGATCCTCTGTATCGGTTTATTACAACTGAAAGTAATTACTTCTGGTTTGGTGGTATTTATGAGGTAAATATTGACCTTATAGATCGTTGTTAAACGTACATAATTTTATACGTAAATGTAATTTTATATACATTTACATTTATATACATACAGCTACACTGAAATACAGTTTGAAACCAAATGAATCTTTCACACAGTTATAAGTAGGGTCAGCAGTCTGACAACAAAACGGAATATTTAAGTAAAGTGTAAACTAGAAACAAGTTATTCTTCTTTCAGTTATTAAAACAAAGATGAAACTTGCTACCAAAGTAACTGAAAACAGCAATTATGCAAATGAGCTGAAAGTATGTTTAGGCAGATAGAGTTACAAGTTTCTCGTATCAGGTGACTTTAAGAGACATTACATTAAGGATTTCAGGACGCTATATTAAGGAAGCTAATTAACTTATCTCTCAGGTCACACTTATTTTAATGAGATCCGCATTCCTCAGTCCTGTAATTTACATGCTCTTCATGCGATGTGTTGAAATATATGTTTTAAATGGCTTCATTAAAGAATTCTTTGCTTTAAAGAATTAAAGCTTTGAACACCTACCATAATCAAATAAAACATTTAGCAGCAACAAAAATAATAATTATAATAATACAACAATTAATAATAACGAGTACAGCTCGTACACGGGAAAATACGTTATTCGGAGATAGTGTTAATAAATAGTACAAATACTTATTCGTTAATACTGGTAAACGTTTGCTTGCTGCCAAACATGTATTTAGAGAGAAAAACCGTAAGAGAATTTAAGTAAAATACAACCCAAGACTTTAGAGCAGTTTGGATGTTTGATTGTTTGTTCTCTACTGGTGTGGAGTGCTGAGACTACTGGACTGATGTAGTTTACTTCTCATGCAAAATTATTAAAATGATTTAAAAAAACATATGATTTTAATTTAAATTACATAGATATTTTTAACATAAAAAGAAACGCAAATCTTTGTATTTAAATTTCTAGCAAGATTTAGATTAATAATGATCATCGACACAATTTTAAAAGTTTACTTAACAATAACGTTCTTTCCTTTTTATATTTGTTCTACATCAGACATTACTTGCACAATCGTGCTTAAATGTGACAAAACAATGCAATTAGCATTTTGTAAATTTTCAAGAGGGAATATTATTATATTATTTTGTATAGAAAGTTTAAAAAAATTAAAGGTATTTCCATAAGAAATTTTAAAGTTGCCGAAAATTTATATAATCGGATAAACTGGGCTTCTTCTCCTTATAAATTAATTGTGTTACCGACTTGTAAGTAACAATGACGGTTTTAGCTCCATCCTAGGGTCTGTTCTACAGGTGTAATAAAAAAACCTCAATCTATCACAAAAGACTTTTAGGGCAATCCACAGTGAATTTCAGAATGCCGGTATGTACATTCTTTAATGGTTTTAACAATGGTGTTGTCTTTTTGATTTTAATTGTTGTGATTTATTAGGGTTTTGGACACGGGATTAAAAAAAAGTCGTTCCTATACAATTTTTCTTTACCTGTTTTTTAACATAAAAGAATGGCAAGTACCTGAAATCCGAATACTCGTTTTATTCTATCACCTAACTGATCGAAATGTTACGAGAATAGTTCGAAATTGCCTTGGTGAGGCAAAAATGTTTATTCTAGTTGTGGGTTTAAATTCTCATTCTAAAAACTGGTACAGAAACGCTGAATATGGTTAATTTATAACTGTGGCGGCTGTAATTGGATAGAGTGGGCTTTACAAGCCCACATACTGGCATGTAAAGAACAGCAAATGGACAGTATACTTTATATCCTTATTTATTCTCTGCTTTGAAGAGGAATAGTAGCTAGTCTAGCGTACAAAGCCGAGCACCATGTACTTACTTTAATGATTCCCTCGCTTTGGTGAAACCCTTGTGCTCTCTTCTATACCAATACAAATAGAATACATATCACTAAATGAGCTCGTCCTTATTGATACCCTATACAACATATTTATTTTCAGTTGTATTAACTGTATTTTATTCTTAACATTATTTAAATTTCAAACCATTTATGCAATAGTACTTTTATGATTTTTACCAAAACTTTCAAGAAATGGAAAACTTTTCAATCCGTTAAATGTTTAGTCTATAGTTTCTTTAGCATCCCTGCAACTCTTCTTTGTAATTTTATTTATTGTGCTAGTATTTTGCTTTCCTTTTTATTTGATGTTGTCAAAATTTCACTTCCATATATAAGTGTTGATACTGCTTTTGTTTAATATGTAAGAAATGTTTGTTTCTAGCATAAATTGTAATTTTTTATTCACCAAAAGCCATGTAATGCAACGAGCAAGTGTTATATTGATAAGGTTTGTGAACTGAAATAGATACATAATACATACTAAATTCTGTCATAGTTAGAAAAACAAGGAAACAATAAAATACAGCGAATGGCATCGGCAATTCGCAGGACTTACATTGTACTGCGGCATATTTCAAAAGTTTTCAACTGTATTTTCCAAGAATCGAAGCCAAGAGTTCAGACGAGAATAGCAATCAAGAATGGATCATCCAATCAGGGAGTGGTTTATGAAGTTAACAAATAAACTGAGATGTTAGTCATGATTAGTCGCACATCACCTTCACTGGCACACTATAATAAATACTGAAAACTGTTGAATAAATTATAGAGACGATTTATTGTTGATATTTCAGTATGTATTATTGCACAAAGGTTCCTGTATTCACCTAAGTATAAAAATAAATGTAAACTTTTTAAGCATAATTGCCACTGATGCTTCATATTTTCGAGTTTAAATGTTTCGTGGTGGAATCACAGTTTTATTGATGTAAAAATATTGATTTTACGTATATCGTGTAAAGCTAAAGTGTAGAAATGTTTACTCAAAATTGAGAAAGAAACCAATGAATTATTGGAGTTTTATTCAGATTAAATTATCTCACTGGGTTATAACAGATCAATGAGAAAGTGAGAAAGAACTTATAATAGTGAAATTAGTTCCAAATTGAGAATAAACGTTATGGTACAAATGAGTGATCTTAACACGATGTATTTGATTGAAATGTTGTCTCATAGTATCTATAACATAGCAGAAACTAGTCTGGTATTTCAAATCTGAGCGTGTTAGAAAAACAAACTATTGTATTCCAATTTGAAATGGGTTTTCAGTTTTCTATCACGGCACTTTTTATATGGAACTATTCATGGTTTAATGTTGGTTTTGAAGTATAACGTAGTCTAATCTTATAATAATTAAAGCATGTTGGCCATTATACTTGCTTTCTAATTACTAACTAATAAGTTCAAGCAGTATACAGATTGTCACATTGTGTATCCTAAATCCCAAACTAACCTAACAAATATCATCAAGAGATTGGCGAATTTTAGAGCAATTGGAAACAATTTTAAACTAGTACTACAAGGTTTAATCTGTGTAGTGGCCTGATGATGAAACTTTTGGTTTCGAAAGACCTCGTCCAAAAATAAAATCGTGTGGGAAAAGTATTGTTTTATTACTTAACATCAAGACAGTTTTAATCCATATTTCTTTAATAAAGGTAGTACCTATTTTACGTAGGCTACACTACATAAATTATTTTCAACATAACCTTTGCAAACATCTACGTAGAAAAACTTTTGCAACATTTGGTAGTAACATTTCTTTTAGTAGGCATTAAATACTTTTATACGTCAATGCTACCATCAATTTTAAGAAATTTATTATTTTCTGAATCATTGTGTTGGACGCAATTAAAATTAAACCTGTATCTAAGTCCATCAGTAAAGTATGATTAGTATAAATATTAAAATCTACACATATTAGATACATAAATATTTAAAGGTTTCAGCATTATACAAATCACGAAAAAGTTTACCCCTTTAAAGGATCAAAACGTAAAAGGTATTCGCTAAATATCATCGACCGTTTAACTGATAAAGTTTTTCAAAGGATATGCGAAACACAGCTGATGCGACTATTGCACGCCACTGGGAAATAATTGTCGGCCATAAAACTCAATTCAGCTGTTTGTTTACGGTGACTAGCGTATTTGTTGTGTGTATGATATGGTTGATCGTCATTTATATGATTTCTTGTTGTACTTGTATATATATATATATATATATATATATATATATATATATATATATACCTACTCTAAAACAAGGTTATGTTGCTATAGGTCAAAGCATAGATAATTTTAAAGCAGACGTATTATTTAAAATCAAAATGGACAAAAAAAAAACAAATATTTATTCAAATTTGTTAAGTAAAATACCAATTTCCATTATTAGAGTTAACAATAATGCAAAATAATAAACTCTTACCACAGGTTTATTATATAATTACAGCAAATATAATATTCTATTACATAAACTACGTACTGTATGTGGACGCGTTCCATAACCATAAATTTAATTAAAGAGAACGAAGTTTTGAAGAAGATAAGGAGATATTATACGGATTGCTTGTGCTCTAAATATTGACCACCATTTACTTGACTCAACTATAATACTAAGAGAAATTATCGCATTTCTGATCTTTACAAGATCTGTAGCTTTTACCTACTCAGCAGAATGTTACAAATTCGTTGACAAAACACGTCCCTACTTCCGCTGCTTTTAAAAAATTAAGTAAAGAATAGTTTTAAACTAACAATTAGTCTATGTGAGAGTACTGGAACCAATGTTTTTTTATAATCCAATGTCACAGTGGACTGTGAGCATATATCAATGTAGTTTGTGTAACTGATAAGTTAGATAATCACAATGTACGCAATTTGCACACTCTGATTTTTTTACCTACTATTCTGTAATATAACTGATAATTGGTTAGTTCATTGAATCCAATGTATAATTTTTATACTTTACCTGCAAAATTTGATGTCTCTAATAGAAAAGCTAAAAGTTAAACGTGAATTAATTTTGTTACTGTGTGTAATAGGTTTCAATGTTTTTTTTTTCAAATAAGAAATATCAGTTACCACCGAGTTTCTTAGGGGTTTTTTCCACTCACCCACTACCACAAACATCAACTTTTATCTTTATGAACATTAATCCTTATTAACAACAAGAGCTTAATCCAATTATGAACAAGAGCTTAATTATAAATGTATAATCTTTTCCCAGACTTTTTAGCTTAATATATTTAAAACCACCCTGCAGATAAATGTAAGCCAAGTAATTATAAACCCATAAATTATCCAATTTCCATCGTTTATATAGTATATATTGTTTATGTGTCAGGCGGTAGGTTAATGTATCAAGTTAATCAAGTGAGGGTATCATTGAACCCTCACTTGAATAAACCCTAACTCCGCCTCTTGAATAAAGGCATATTTCATTTCATTTCATTTCATTGCGACATGCATCAAACTTACCATGCTAATCAAATTCCTCTATCAACATTAAGGAAACTGAGGTTGATAGATTATAGAGTGAAAATTTATTTTTGTTTCTTATTTTTGTTATGGTTTTGTAAATCGGAATAAATAATAATAAAAAGTAAATATCGATTTCAGATGAAATCCCACTAATATTATAAATGCGAAAGTTTCAATGTTTGAATAATTGGATGTTTGGATTTTTGTATGTTTAGATGTTTGGAGGTTTGTCTTCGAATCACGCTGAAACTGTTATACGGATTGCGCTGAAATTTGGAACTGGAGCTTTTGGTACATTAACACTTAGAGTGCTTTATACCACTCATAACACAATCATTTTCATTTCATTTCATTTCATTTATTTATTTATTTCCACGGCAATCGCCACTTTTACAATACCATTACATACATGTACATCAAATAATCAATAAACTATAAAATACAACAACAATATCGAACAATTTAAATGCAAAGACTATAATATATATAACAAAGTACTACTAAAAAAAGGCGAGTAAAAACAGAAAAAAAAAGTATATTTGAAACAGAATTATAGAGTGCCATATACTAATTTGATGATTTCTTCTCGAAATCTAGCAGGGCTGGTGGCGAAGAAGTCAACAAGATGTCCCATCTCATTTCCGCTGCGTAGAAGTCGAGGTATCGTACTCTGTTGTTGGTAGGTCGTTGAGTAGTACAGTCTTGCAAAGGTGTCTCGCAGTCTCGTATGCCCAGGAACATGGAAGTAGATTTTGTTGAGTAGTTGCGGGCAATCAATGCTTCCGATGATGATCTTGTGGAGAAAGATAAGATCATGTATCTTTCTACGAGCCTCAAGAGGAGCAAGGCCATGCTGTAGTTGATAACCAGCAATTGGAACATTCATGTAGTGGTGGCCATCTCTGAACCCAGCTGTTCTGACAAGACGATGCTGAACTCTTTCAAGTTGTGTTTTGAGTCCTTCTTGGGAAGGTGACCAGATGGAAGAGTTGTATTCCAGGAGAGGACGAACAAGTGCTTTGTAGAGGATCAGCAGGGCGTCTACTGAAATATTACGAGTAGAGCGGAAGATAAATCCAAGAGTAGAGTTTGGTCTATTACAGATGTATTGGATGTGCTCAGCAGGGTGAAGAGTTGGTGTTGTGATGACGCCAAGGTCCTTTATTTTATCTACTCGATGAAGAACGGTGTTGTAAAGAGATTAGTTGAAGAGACAGGGTGTAAAAGATCTTGAAAAGGTCATCACAGCGCATTTAGATATATTAAGGTCCATAGCGTTCATAAGGCACCATTTTTCGATATGGAAAAGTGCTGATTGAAGCAGTTGGTGATCAGTAAAAGAGTTTATTTCTATGAAAATCTTTGCATCATCAGCAAATAGTAGCAGCTCAACTCCAAGGCAGTGGTCGATATCATTTATAAAGAGGTTAAACATTTTACCCAATAAAGTCGAATTCAAATTGAAACATTAGTCTGTTTACATTCAAATGTTATGGTAAGAACGAAACGTAATAACGTTTCATAATTCAAATTAAAATATACGCTTTTTGACCAAAGTAAGTTTCCGAGACCTGTGTGATCCGAGATTTGTGTTTTATTGATCGGGATGACAAGCAGATTCAGCTGTGACGTTATGTATATAATTAATTAGAACCAGAAATGCTCATACACGTGCCAAACATGATATAATAATTAATTTAAACTATGATACTATTTACCATGAACTTAATAATATCTACCTGATGTATGCCTACTCCAATCATATTACATCATAATTGCTTTTTATATGGACTTCGGTTCTAAAAATTACGTGCGAAGCCACGGGTAACAGCTAGTATAAAAAAAGAGTTCTTATTTTTCTTGGAACGCTATTCCAAAGACAGTTAAAACAATAAATGTGATTAGACACAGTGCAGTATTGTCCAATATGTTGACGTATGTTAGTAACATAAATTACTTGTCTAGGTATATTACTATTGGTTTTGAGTACAACAACGAATTCATTTTTAAGCCCACATTGTTTAAAACATTCAATAATATTATAATGATGAGTCTTAAAATATTACAATACTTATTAACGTTTTCAACCATGTATCCACTAGTTGGTATGTATAGAATAACAAATCGCAGGGTCAATTATGTCTTGATATAATCAATGTGTATCAATCCTGAGGGCTCACTGATCCTTCTGTGTCTTTAATAGAAAATAAATATCAATTCTCGTCTGTGCTTGCGTGCGCACGCGTGTGTGTAAATGTGTGTGTACACATATATGAAAATAATTTAAGAGAGAATATACATTAAACAATTTCGCTTTTGATTTGTAATATATTTTAATGGTATTTTAGTGTTGGCGACAAACTAAGGTTTGTAACATAAAATTTGTTGGCTGAGAGAGAGAGACCTCTCTTAGGATATCGTGTATTATTAAATTGTGATAAGGCTTACCAAGGGTCACGCAACAAAGCGCTTAAAACCACATTACTGAGAAAGTACAAATCTAATAACTGTCTTCCACCAGCCACCAGCAAAACAGGTGTTTTTTTTTTTTGCTTGTTAAATAGAGGTTACTACCACCGGCTGGGAAGTTCTCACATAAAAAAATCACCTTAAGGTTCCGCCCGATCATGGTGGTAAAACACTCCATTTCAACGTAAAATATCAAACAAACACGTATTATCTTTGTTAATTCCAATCAGAAACTGAACCTGATACTAGACTTCCTCAACACTGATATGATAAAAGAGGCCTGCCCTGCCACATGTAATAAATGTAAAACAAGTTTGAGTTTGTAAGGAAAATGGTTATCTATTGAAGTTATTTACTTTTTAAATGTGAATGTTTATATTAAAATTTCCATTTAAATATTTTAAGAATAAATTTCTATGGTCTTAAGGTAAACTTCTGAGGTTACTATTGATATCGATAAAATGGTATTTTTAATTTTGCTAGAACATATTTTTCTTTTTAAGGCTGTTATAGACGAAAATGAAATGGCAAGTTACAAAATAGTTGATTTTCCATACATAGTGGTTAATTAAATCAATCGGCCTTTAGGCTTAAAGGTAGTTGTAATACAGGGATTAGTCATTTCAATTTCTTCCAAAAACTAAAGTTGTTAAGTTTTCCTGTTTTATTGCCTGCTCAATGTACTTTACATACTTAAGTTTAGCAATTTTGACATTAGTAAATCTGTTACGTTCCAAACTTTCAATATGAATATTAAACCTGTTATTTTAAATTCAATCTAAGCAATAAAGTAACAACTACTCAAGTATTTAATTGATGTTTTGTTAGATTTCTCAGCCAATTTTACTTCAAACACTTTCAATCTTTACAACTCAGCCTTTTGACTTCTGATCCCATCAATCTTCATATCTACATTTTTTCTATGTTTACATATAAAACTGTGACTGTTCTATCATGGGCTAGCAAAAGAATATATACAGTAGTCCCAAGGAGCTATTGAGATTTCACAAAAATGCACATAAAAACTATGATAACTGCCATTATATCTTATTAGTTATTATTCCAATAAATCTCATCCAAATGTGGCCATCATTGGAATAAAATTGGATTCATTTATTTAAAAACTAGCTACAACTTTCTTGCATTCACTACTAAAAGAAACTGAGGAAGACCCTGGTAATACGTATTTTTATTAATACTGTAGACATTACTTACATTCAACCTATGGCTTCGCTCGTTAATTCCAACTAAAACACGGGGACATTGTGGGCATATCGCTTTTAAATTGCATTATAAACACTCCTAAGTTAGGTGATACTCACTGAAAAACTAGCTACAACTTTCTTGCATTCAGTACTGAGAGAAACTTAGGAAGACCCTGGTAATACGTATTTTTATTAATATTGTAGACATTACTTACATTCAACCTATGGCTTCGCTCGTTAATTCCAACTAAAACACAGGGAAATTGTGGGCATATTGCTTTTAAATTGCATTATAAACACTCCTAAGTTAGGTGATACTCACTGAAAAATATTAAAATCTCATGATTCGTTTTAGATTCAAGTTTAAAGAGTACTGTTTTGGAGGCTTCAAGACAAAGAGTGAAATAGTTTTTATGAGCGCCATGAAATAACTTGAATTCTCTTTCATATTTCATAATAAAAGATTTCAATGAAATATAATAATAATAAAGTGTTGATAATATAATAATAACAATGAAATTGTTTTAGGCCAGCTAATAACACACTTAAAATTTAATTTGTAATGTTACTCCATATTATTTAGAAACGGAGGATTATTTTTGATATAGGAATAGGTCTATATTATGTTTACGATTTCCATGTAAGATTTCAGTTAAATCGGTCTATTAGTTTTTACATGATCGAGTAAAACACACACACACACACGAACACCTATACAGACACCATGATATTTTTATATAGGAGTATAGAGATATATACTCCCTCTATCAGCATTGTATCTCGAGCTGATATTAAGCTCTAGGAGTAAAGATGTTGCGACATTCGGCCATTTTGGTGTGGTGTCATTATAATGTTAAGTGAGTCTATTTGCTCATTCGGGTGCAACGCCTCCTATCAATACAGGTCTACCGATCAATAAAAATATTTAAAATATTTCATAGTTTCATCAACAAAACTGTGTCATTATTTGTGGTTATATACCAGGTATAGTGTTAATTGTATGCATACTACACCGTTGTAACGACCTGCATATTTTATTACATATCTACAAAGTTTACTGAAACTATAAAATAGGGAAGTAACCAACCATATAGATCTGTCCAGTCCCGATTATAGGGCAGATTTTGTATTAGGTGGCAGATCACGTTGTTCCTATACATTATATGATACTAGGGACGAGTCGCAGTGCAACACACGGGCACGCACATTAGGATATATGGCACAGACACTACAGGGTTTTAAAGAGAGTTATAATTTATTTTTATAATCGTTATAAAGTTTTTACTATATTATTCTAGTTGTATAACTTTAGATGACATATTAAATTTAAAATAAAAATTTCATTCAGGATTCAAATTTGACTGGTACAAGATTTAATTATTTACAAGCGTTATGTTCTAGGCAATAGCAGACATGGAGATACACACAGACTTCATGAATATTGTAGCTAGTAACATTATTATTTTACGTTTCGTTACAATAACAAAGTGTATTTAGGACAATGATAACGGGAAATTTTTGTGAGTTTTTATTATTAGCTATGGCAACCACAATGTTGTTCTTTTTTAATCGTATTGCACGTATTATAAAATATATAAATAAAACGCGATGGAAATAATGTTTATAAATATGAATTACAACATTGAATAATATTAATATTTGTAATGTTTAGACTAAGACAATCGGATATAGATTCTATTTTGTTCAACAAGTTTTATATTTTTCTGAAATAATGTAAAGTTTTAGATTTTTCTATTAATTTAAAAATTGCACATACTGCTCTCTTCAAACTCAGGAAAGTATATTTTACACCTTTGATTAAGTATAGCAGAATAAACCAATTGTGCACTAAGACGAAGGTGAGCTGGACTCAACCTTCGCATGTAAGTATTGTGGTTCCGGTTCGATTACTCCACCGATCGTTGGCCCAACGACCCAAACATTAGTTTAGTTTTAAATAAGAGGGTCGTTGGCCCAACGATCAGTGGTGTAATTGGACTGATTTCTTTCATAAAGTAAAACATAACTAAATTGGTTCGTTTTTATGAACCGTATTTACAATTTAAACAGTAAATTACATTCAAGGTTCGTTGGGCCAACGATCCAAAATTTACTTACAAATACTAGTAGTGTATATGGTTCGTTGGGCCAACGACCCTATTGCAGTAACAAGTTAAATTGTAGAATGCAGGTTCGATTACACCACTGTTCGTTGGGCCAACGACCTGATCAAATAAAACATTGCATTTCAAATGAAAACGGTCGATTACTCCATTGACCGATTAGTCCATTATGGACAAGGGCAGGCGGTATGGCAGCCACTCCTCCTGCACTGTAGTAATTTTATCTTCATTATGAGCGTGAATACATTTGATCAAAATATAAATATATATAACTATAAATATTATTATAAATTATGTATAATTAAATGCAAGTATGAGGTAACTTGTACATTATTAATTATTTTGTCGTTAAAGAAAAAATTACATTGTTTAATATAAACGTATTATATTTTTAGTTCTAATTTCTTCTACATCATTGACGTGACTAAACATACCGGTATATGTTTATATACCATTTGTATAAACGGCAAAAGCGTGATTTAATCTTTATTGAAACTACATTAGTATCGATTTTTTTATCATATACATATACATGTACAAGTAAAAGAACTGGCCAATTCTCTTCAAAAAGCCAATGTATAATGTTCTGAAGCATTTACACATTTTCGTGTATCTTGTACATTTCTTCAGATGGATATAAACTACATTTACAGTACATATTAAAGATAACTATCAATCATTTAAGCTTAATTGAGAATATGTTGCCAACTTTAAAATAGAAGCCTCTGAAGAAGTAATGTTGATTGTTAATGGGATGTAAGAGAAGGCATTACATTATCTTATACCGGGTATTCTATATGAGGTAATCTATAAACGTAATGCAGCTGTTAGACTCTTAGTTATAAGTAGAATAGTGTAATTTGTGGTAATATATTAGAAATACGTTATTAGTGATGTCGCAAAAAGAATTCGAAGTTCACATGCAACTTTAAAAGTACAGTACTACTAGAGCTTTAATTTCCCATAAGTTCAAGATTATTCTTTTGATGGGGTCTTCCTCAGTTTATTTCCAAGTTTAAAAAACATGCATACTTGAATTGATGTCTCCGTGACAAACCTTGTTATAATTATTAATAGTTTTAATGTGAAGTAAACGTTTTCTTTAGCGTCTTCATTGTAGCTTTGTACGCTGTGATGGCTGATGAGAATAGTGATAACTGTCGACCGTAATATGATGTCGCAGTCATTTACCATTGAGCCCGGTGGTTTACTTTTACAGTTAATTTACATCATAAAATATGGTAAACGGATTAGGTCTTCGGTTTACTCGGCCGGTGTCATAACCAACTGTTTCGGCCTAACCGTGGAAAGCTACCCTCCGTCACAATATTGTTCCGGTTTAAGATCTGTCGTTTAAGATAGTTCCCCACATAAAAACCGATACATTGTAAGAATTTAATTGGGTAAGCATCGTTTCGACGAGGTGTAAACTGCAAAACACATCAAATAATATCAAATCGTATAGCTCGTGTTTTAGTATTTAAGGTTATTTACCAACTATCTAAAAGTGTTCTATGAAATTTTTAAAAACTTCAAATTTGTGTACATTATTTACATTTACTCTATATCATTGTCCAGTATGACTTAGACAATGAAGCAGTGGACCTGTACAGAAGGAGAATTAATCGTGGCCATTAGGCAAACTAGGCGGCCACCGAGGACGGCAGCTTTAAGGGGCGGCTAAAAGAAGAAAAATTACAAGAAAGTGTATAAATTACTTTACAGAACCGAGCCAAAAAATAGATAAAACAGGCTTGTGTCACTTTAAAATTCAACCTTTATCATATCAAACAATACTTATAGTGTCAGCGTAAACCTTAGGTAAATTAGATATAGTACAAGAAACCTTTGTAGTTACCCTCTAGGTGAAATTGAAGACGGAAACAGTTTTAGTGTTGGTGTTGTTAGTGTGGATGCTGCCTGCTCATCCGAGGCTCTATTTTTTAACATGGAGCAAACATTGAATGGAAAATAGGCACTTGACTTGTCTCGGACTTGATTTGTCAATCTTTCATTCCACAAACAGACTTTATAGTGGAACGCCTGTGGGTTTTGACTTCGGATTACTACTACAGTGAATGCATTTATATGGTCGATGTGGTATTTTGTTTTTCAGACTATAAATTGCAATGTTTATCAAATTCTTTATCTAGGTTTTCTCATTGTTTAAACAAATTACTATAAAAATTAATCTTTGAGCATCTAGTTTCGCTTTAAATGGTATTTTTCATATTATATGTGAAATTTCACCTAAATAGATGTAGAGAAACATCTATTAAAACACCACTGCTCTTGGTGTGTTTTTGATTATATTTAGGGTTGTCGAGCTCTTGAAATGTAGTAAAACGTGGAGGGGAGAGCGGAGCAGCAGGTGCAAAGTACAGTGGAAGTATGTAATATAAAAAATAATATACATGTGGCATTATTTTCACATAGTTCAGTGCCTAGCAACGAGGATTGCTATTATTAAGATAGTTTTTTGACTAAATTGTAAGATTTTGAACAGTCTATCAATTGTATTCACATCTCGTTACCATTTATATAGAAGTTTTATTATTTAATAGAAATCAACCAAACCTATTCCTATATTGGTGACCTCAACTTGATCTGAATACTTAACCTTCTGATCTGGAAAAGGTTAGGTTGATGCCTATTAAATAATCAAACTTGTATAGGTTAACGAGTTTGCATTCCATGGGATTTGCCTGAGCGTTAGGAAACATGTTTATATATTTATCTTATGAGAAACCACTATGAAAACGAAAAAAAATATTTTTATAAGCATAATTTGTAAATAGACTTGATTACAAATTAAAACACATAGACTTAACTATTTTTTAAGGCACAAAATTAATAAAAAAATCACGATGTTTTTTAATATTTCCATCACGTTTGTGCATGAGTTCACGGAGCCGTTTATCGAGGAAACTGAAGTATTTCCCTAGTCACCAATAAATTGTGATGACGACATATTCTGTCAATCAAACGAAGAAGAGCAGATTGATTTAGAAGACAAGACAACAGCACAGAGACCAGGAAGTAAGTGTAAGGCCACACGGATAAGCTGGCTTCCGGGATCGAGGGAATAATAATAATTTTAGATCAATAACCTAAACTATGGCTGCTTTGAAAATTCTTTCCCTTCATTCGTCCAATCTCAAGCACAAAGCCTGGAACTTCACAACCACTTAAATTGTTTGAAAACATTCCATTGCTATATTTTGAATCATATAATTGTCTTGAATAACAATTGACATCAGTGATTGCCGTTGATAAATGTCGTAATTACAAAACAATAAGTTTGGCTTCGTCAGCCCCTGAAATCCTTAGTTTCCAACAAAATTAAAAAAACAAATCCGACATCTATTTTCAAATGGCAAGATACACTGAAGTAAGATTTTACACCAGTCTATGGGTCTTGTACTGTATCGACTCTTCCCCTTATAATCTTTGTTAAGATCCTCGTAAAGGCCAATGGCACATGAGAAAGAGCAGAATAAGGATTCGAAAGAGACCAGCCTCTCCATAAAAATTAACGTCTATCATTTAATTTCTAAGATTAGTATTACAATTTTATATATGCATTGCAATCTGTTCACCAGTTGATGCCAGTTTATGAATTAACGCTTTTAAAAGAACTATATATTACTTATGTTTTTATATAAAAACAAAATCATCGATTTCATTAATTTAAACTACAAAACTGGTCTAACTGTTGATTTGAGCAGATTTAATATTAAATCGAGTTTAAAATTTAGTAGTCAGAAATGTGAAATGTGTATGATATTAAAACCAATAATCTGGTATAAATCTTAAATTTAAAATTAAGTTTTCTTTTAAATTCTGTAATATTTTTTAAATTGTTTATACCCTGTTATTATGTTTTTATTCTCTTTGCTTGATATTTCAAAAACCATCAACAGTTTACACACATCACAGTTGATGTTTATATTTTGCTTGTATCCAATTCTCTTTTACCACAGACCTATGTTTAAAATAAAATTATATATTTCGTTGCTTCCAAATAACGGTCAGGCTTAACAAATAAAACTGTATTACCTGATGGTTTTGTATGCATGAAAGAAAATTTATCAAATTATCGTAAGTAAGCAAAATATAAAATATGTATATTTCATAGAAATATTTTTATGAATAAACTGGTATAAACAATCTGCACTAATTCTTGATCATTTAAAATATATTTTTATTTCTATTATATCTCATATACTTCCAGTATCGATTTATTGTGGTCAAACAATAACACATCGTTAAATAGTGTAGATTTATTGCATAATTATTTTCTATATCAATGAATAAGTGTTTGTATTAAGGACGAGTCCTGATATAGTTTATAAAAGTTATTCATTATAGATTATTTGAAAAGAATATCTTATCGAAATTATTTAAATTGAATTAATTGAATAATTCAGCTAACACCATAACGTCCTACTCAAAACCTCAGTCAACCTTAATAATTGTTGTATGTCACAGGCAATGTAGTAATTTGGCAAATACTATATTTTCTTCTTTATGTATAAATCTTGTGTTATATTTTTCCATTGTGTGTCTTGTTATGCTATTTGTATTTTATAATTGTTTGATTCCAAACATTTAAGATTGCAAATTAAAATGATTACAAAATATCTTTAAGCGAAAGTGGTTCATCTATCGAACTATACATAACGTTCGTTTAAAATTGCATTCTTGTGTGTGTAATATGTTAATAACCTGTGTCAAATGTCAAACACCATAAAATGTGTAAATAACGCTTCTAACTGTAGTTATAACTGTTTAACAATTATTAAGTTTCACATGATATTAAGCATTATGGACCCTGAGAAATCTTACAATATGTAAGGTTTTTAAGATGCAAAATAATTCTCGATACATTTTGTTATGAAAAATAATCGGGTTTGAAATAGCGTTAAGATGTTATATGATATTACTAATATAATTATTTCTAAACTTGTAATTATTTCTAAACGTATGCGTCTAACAACGTTTACGGGATTTGAATACATTTATTGACTTCTTATTAACCATGCAAAATATAACTATCAACGAAATTTAATAATATAATATTTGGTTAAATATGAAACCACTTATACTTTATATAAACCTTTTTATATAAATATTAAACAGGAAATTATATAAGCAAAATGTCAGCTAATAATAGAATTTGTGGGTACTAATACTAATATAATAGTACATACTCCTACTAATATGTATATATTTGATTTTTAGTATTTAATATATATGTGGTTACTTTATCAGTAATATTTTTCTACATACATTAGTATCTCGAGAACAACACTAAAACTACATATTAACTGGAGTGCTTAAAAAGTAAAACATTGTCTTGCAAGCGGACTTATAAGGAGAAGGAGAATGAAGTAGTGGACTAATCGACCCTCTGGCCGCTGAAATGAGCTAATGTAGCGGCGTGGGTCGTTGGGCCAACGCCTGGTGGTGTAATCGGCCCTCTTTTGAACATCGTACGATTCATTTCATTTAGGTTCGTTGGTCCAACGACCCCCTTTAAATATTATTGCTTAATATAAATTCATGGTCCAATTACACCACTGATCGTTGGCTCAACGAACCTATACCAGTAAATAAAAAATACAAGGTTCGTTGGGCCAACGACCCTTTATTTGCAATTTACAGAAATAAAAAAATAGGGTCGTTGGGCCAACGAACCAGTGGAGTAATCGAACCTCTATAGGTTTGTAAAATAGGTCGTTTGGCCAACGACCCTCTGTACAAATTACATTTCTTCCAGGAGGGTCGTTGGGCCAACGATCAGTGGAGTCCCCAAGTATTGTTGATATAGCATCGGTTGTATAGAATTTACTATCGTCTAGAATATTATACAAACTTATGTAGGAAAGCTGTAAATTCAATTATTGTACGTCTTAGGTGTTACAAACCTAGTATCATTTAATTACCTTGATTGCTTTATTAGTGTCTTAATAAAGTTTAATGTAAATAGAGAGAAAGCGGGCCTTTATGATACTATATAATTCACAGCATGAGTAAAGTTAAGATATTATAGAAAGACAAATAATGGAAGTAGATTACTGTAAAATAACGTAATCGAGAGAGGGCGGAGTGACTATCTTCTGGGAAAGTATTAAGTATTTTACAGTTATTTTTATTTAGGATTAAATACTGTTAGTACAGTTCTACTTTATCATAAAGCTTTCGATTGAAATAGGAGTAAAGTAAATAAAAATTTGGAAAGACAAATGTACGTTTTCGGGATGACATGATACGGCATTTAAACTTTTTGAATTGAAATAAACGTTGAAAATTAAAAATTGTATCGGTCAATTTTGAAATAAATTAAACAGATCAGATCAGCGAATTACGTAAAAAACATGTCTTTTGACAGATGTAGCAGATAGGTTAGTTTGATTTTATCTACCATCACGGTATTAAACTCAATAGTAACCCAGTGTTATATGTTTGCAAACTAATGGCAATTCGAAAACTCTTCAGTTCCATGAGATATATTTATTCTACGTGTCTTATTGCTGTATTAAAACCTTGGAATTTGCGTAGGTGTAATGTTGTGATCTATGTATAAATATAGTTTTCATTATGTTATTATGTGGGGCCATAATCAGGTTAAAATATTCAAATAACTAAAAAACAAATCATTGGATATAATGTTTAAAGATTTTAATATTTAGTTACTTTCACAAAAAACATGATTTAATTTAATTTCAGTATCCATTCTATATAAATGTAATAAAAAAAAATTATATCACGAATTTAATTTGAAATACAGAGAGTCTTATTATCGTAATGTCAATCATTTTTAACAATGCTTCCGATGACCAGATGGAATATATGCACCAACTATTAGATAATCTATTGGAAGTCTAAAATTTAACAGTAAGTTTTGGGCACTGCAAAAAGGCAAGTTTTTTTAACAACCATAACGTGGTTTATAGGCTGGATCAGTTGTTTTTGCCGTATGTGTTAAGATCACGTATGTCAGGTTTATTCCCCTGTATTAAACTGTAATTTTATTGTTTTTCCAAGCCAAATTAAATACATTTTTTAAGATTGTTATTATTTTTAAACCATATGAGCAACTTAGTACATCCTATATATTCATTACGAAATAATATTTATAGTTCTAGAATAAATAACTTGTTTCAGCTTGCTGCAACACTCATGAAATAAAAAACTATATCCGTTATTATAAATTATAAATTCCGTGGAGAGGAATAATTTATAAATTAATAGAGTCTTCTTACACTCGTAAGAGGCAAAAAGAACTGAAGGTAAATAACATTATTCTGCGAAAATGAGTTCAATCTGTGATTTGTTCTGGTAAACTGCTGTTTTCAGAGGAATTTAAACAATTTTTTCTTCGATGATAATACATCCTATTTTTTTACTATTTAAATCAGCTTGTAATTTGCTACAATTATAAACAGAGAAATAAGTTGATTATAATATTCTGAAATTCATAATGATATGCTATATATGTTATTTGTATACGATATTTTTAAGTATTAGTACTCAAAGTCTTGAATCATGATAAACAGTATTAGTATATAAAAAATGTCAAAATCCATAAATCCCGCCAATTATAAATATTTCGTCTTTCAGATCAATGGCCTATAATATATTAAAAATTTTTTGAAAAATATGTTTAAACCATAAATAGTTTAAAATGAATAGTTGAAATAATTTACAGTTATTTTTATTTGTAAATAACACGTGATGCTCCAATTCATAATAGTATACTTTACTTAGCACTTAACGAAGTGCATTTTAGGTGTTAAACATTTTATGTCTGGATTGGATAACGATTCACGCATTGACTGATAAGTTTGTTATTCTTTATTTTCTTTCACCAATGAAATATATATATATATATATATATATATATATATATATATATATATATATATATATATAGCAAGTACTTTTTGCGATTCAATGTTTGTAATTGAAATTAAATAAGGGTATTGCCATTTATACAAATTTAATGTAAATAAAGTCATTTGACAGGTATTTGGTCTTCCTATCATATGTTAATTTGGTTATTTAAACACATGTGAAAGAAACAGCCAAATACAAAATAATTGAATCGTAAAAAGTGAGGGCTCTGTGGTGTAATGGTAGCACATTCACCCGGCAAGTGAGAGATCCGGGTTCGAGTCCCGGTGGAGCAAGTACTTTTTGCGATTCAATGTTTATTGAAATTAAATAAGGCTATTGCTATTTATACAAATTTAATGTATATATATATATGGAGCAAGTACTTTTTGCGATTCAATGTTTATTGAAATTAAATAAGGCTATTGCTATTTATACAAATTTAATGTGTATATATATATATATATATATATATATATATATATATATATATACGTTTAAATAAGCAAACATATGATCGGAAGACCAAATACCTGTCAAACGACTTTGATTTACATTAAATTGTGTAAATGGCAATAGCCTTATTTAATTTCAATAAAATATTCAATACGTATATATATAAAAAATTGTGTTTATTAACAACATCTTATAATTTCCAAAATATCAAGACAAAAGAATTAATTTGTTCATTTTTAAATGTATAAAGCAATGCCATGTATATATATATATATATATATATATATATATATAAAGCAATAAACATGTATATATAAAGCAAACGTATATATATAAAGGCTGCGACTAGTATAAGTATTCTTTGAGGTTATCTTTAAGAAATATCTTTTTGTTAACTAAAAAGAATTAAACGCTACACAATCTCCTGAATGTCTACATAGGGGTTTAGAAAATATTTAAAAAAGTTTTAAACTACAAAACTATAGTTGAATTCAAGACAGAAGGGTATTGGGACGAGCTCGACCGAAGACAGTCGAACTGCCTCACGAAGGCTTGCACTACCGCTCCACCAATCACAGCCGAGCACTTTCCTTTTCGACGGAGGCAGGGTTGTCACGTCTCCTCTGTTGTAGCTGTCATCCGGTAGGTATCAGCTGGGTGATGCGCAGTAGCAAACCGTGCTTCATTACGACATTGGTTGTTGGTTATGTAAGTTGTTTCGTGTGGTGTTATTGCGCTTCTGTGTGTTCGTGGCCAAGTGTTTAAACAGTCTTTTTCAAGACTAAACCTTATTTGAAAGACAAGTGTACGCACGTACTTTCTAGTGTTACATTTTTGTGACAGACATTATTTAATTACTGTTAATTCCGTACCATGTCTCAGTGCACTGAAACAGTGATAAAGAAAACGCGGTAGGCCCCGCACTCGCGTGATAAGTGTGACACCAAGGTTGGAGAAAAAGGCGTTCCATTGCGAGGCCAATCCCGGGAGTTGGTTTGTCGTGTGAGAGACTACTTCCAGCGAGAGAAAATTAACAAAGGACCGATACTTCCAGTAGAAAAATTTATCGAAGAACTGTTGCGGCTTTGGAGATATGAAAAAATAGAGTTGTGAGAATTGGAAAGGAGAAAATACAAAGTGAACAGAGTGGCTTGAAACTGAACACTCCCGATAAGAAATATTCGAGGTTTAAGCCTGTTACGGAGCTGGACGCCTTTCAAAAAGATGCCATCCGCCGCCATGTCTACGAATTCTTCGTAAGAAGAGAGTATCCCACAGTAAGGAAGCTACAAGTAAGTCTTGCAGAAGCAGATCTTTTTCGTGGAAGCAAATCATCTGTTGCCATTATATTGAAGAGATTGGGTTTCAAACACAAGAAATTTGGCAGCCGTAAAATATTAACGGAAAGAGGAAACATCATTGGTCGGAGGTGCAGATTTCTTAGAGAAATAAAAGATTTAAATTTTGAGGAAATAGTTTGGCTTGATGAAACTTGGGTAAATTCTGGGACTGTAAAAAAATTGGACGGACTGATGATTCTGTTGAAGGTACGTTTCCTGTTCCCGTTGGAAAAGGGGGGAGGATAATTCTTTTGCATGCTGGCAGCTCTGCTGGATTTATTCCTAACTGTGCATTACTTTTTACATCAAAGAAAACCAACGAGTATCATGAAGAGATGAACCACAAAGTATTTTCAAAATGGTTTCAAGATGCTTTACTTCCAAACCTAACGAGGCCCTCGCTCATTGTAATGGACAATGCAAAGTACCGCTCAAAAGTAGTTGACAAACCACCTAACAGCAGTTCTAGAAAGGATGAAATAATAGAGTGGATGAAATAAACCTCAGACAAAATATGAAGTCAACGAAATTGCGAAGAAACATGGTCACCGAGTACTTCGTCTGCCACCATACCACTGTCACTTCAATCTGGGCTCAATTAAAGGAATATGTTGCAAGAAGCAACAGGAAATTTAGCATAACTGAAATATTACAGTTGACGAAAGAGGGGTTGGAACGTGTAACAGAGTCTGATTGGAAGAAGGTAGTAGACCACACGAAGAATATAATCCTAGATGCTTGGAAAAATGAAGGGTTGATGGAAGACTCCGGTGAGCAGATGGTAATAAACATCGGCAATGACAGCTCCAGTGAAGAGGATTCGGACAGTTACAGCAGCGACAATGAAGAGGAAGAACGCGGCAGTAACGTGAGTGGTATTTTCCCTCTCTCTCCGGTGGCAGAAAAAGTGTTGGACTTCGATGAACTGTAAAAAGCTGTATTGATTGATAGTTTGTAATGATTGGTAAATATTACACCTTACATGTTACTAATAAAATTTGTTGAATGCATTTTAATGGCACTACTTATTTGCTGGTTAAACTGTGCAGCAAAGTCAGTTGGTAATTTCCAAAGAGGTTTTAACCGATTATAAAATGGGCGCTATTGAAAAATAAATTAAAAAATTATAAGACTTAAATAAAAATAATCGACTCACTAAATCTTATATTTTGTAAATAAATCCACGTTTTCTTTATATCAAATTGATTTCCAAAATTGAATGATAAGAAAATTTAAAAAAAAAACATCCTTCATCGCAAATCTGTGGTTTAATGTTAGTAACATTTAGCAATAAATTAAAAATATTACAAGTTTCGAAATATTTTTACACATTTTTTGTCAAATAATTAGATTACATTAAGTTGATCGATAAAAGGCACACTTAAGGAAATTTCATATCATAGTCGGATTGACGCCCTAGTCGCAAATTTTGCATTTTGGTCACCCTAGAAATTTAAGTTTAGACTCAACAATTAACAATTATTATCCTATAACAGTTTTAACAGGATACCTTTTATTGGTTAAAAATACTATTCTAAACGAGCTTTATCAGGTTCAAACTACAGTATCTTTATTTGTTTTAAGTTGATTTTTGACCGCGGCACAGTGGTCATTTCAATGGATTTGTTAAGACTGAGTAAATAATTATAACTTAGCAGACTTGCATTTACTTAACGAATATAATTTTAGTTCTTTGCACTATACTCCTTGGTGTTTTGAAGGTAACTATTAATAACAGTAAAATGTACCATATTCAAATTATTATTATTAGGCCTATGTATATATTTTCAATAATACACTCGTGGTTTCAGTAAAACTCCTTTACAAGGTTTTGATTTCTGACTCAATTACTTATAAAATAACAATTCTCAAAACAACGAACGCTATTAATTTATCGCTTCGATAAATGTGTCCACATGTTTCCGCTGCGAACCACCCCTACCTAGAAGCGGTTGATGTGAACGCTGTGGGTGATCAAGTCAGACAGAACAACTTGGCAACACTGTAGCCGACCGGTCCCGAAGAGCCCCGAACCTCGCCCATCGCTGCCGGGTCTCAATACCCTTCTGTCTTTAATTCAACTATAATAAACTTGGCATAACTTATTTTGAAAATAACAAAATAGATAAATTAAATAACGTCAGTACACGACTAAAGTACGTTTTATATAGGTACTGTAAACCAAATTAATAATGCGGGAAGGTAATATTAAATGTTTGTTGAAGAGGATGAAAATATGTATTTATATCTATTTGTTGCTCTCTGCTTCGTAATGAATTACAGAATCGAAGTTCTTAGCCTACTTAAAAGAAGCAAAAATGATGTAATATGATGGAGACCTATACAATTTTTCTAACGTAAATGGGCATACATGAGCTATATAGTATTTCATTGTTAATAGTTAAGTGGATTCCGGATTTTATCAGGTTTTGCGCGCGTATGAGCATTTTTGTTCGAAATACTTATATTTCCGATGACGCAGCTGAGATTACCTTCGTGCCTGACCAAGAAAATAAAAATACCTATGTTTCGGAAACCTACTTCGATCAAAAAGCGTTTATTTCCAGCCCTTATTATAAGACGGTCTAAAACATTTGTAAGGTTTGACTTCGCTATGTAAGGTTGTGGATTATTTAAGATTTGGCTGGATTTTAAGGTATTTACATAAGCATTTACTCTCTAATAATTTACATAATTTTTACATAGTTAAAATGGATTAATTACTTTTCCAAATTAAGAACATTTACTTAATAATATGAAATTTATAAGCATATTTTCCAACAACAGACTATCAATTTGATCTCTACACATGATGCTCTAATTTGATTTGCTTTTAGGTATAGGTATAGTCTAGTTTATCTTGTAATCCTTTGAAGATAATAAATAAAAGACTGAGAAGCCTAATTTAGTCAAAATATATCTAATTCCAGCCGTTTAAATTTGCTTACGGTGTTACTCTTAAATTTTTTTTATTGCTCCCATCAAGGATACTCATATACTCAACATCCATACGCTTACAGATCTCGCACTTGCCGTGTGAGTATGCTCTCCCTATCCCACAGAGCCTTTTCACGATCCAATTACTTTGTATTTCATCGTTTCTGTCACATATGTGGTTAAATAACCAAACTAACATATGATCGGAAGATAAAATGCCTTTAAAATGTATTAGGTTTTTATACACCACTATAGCCTCATTTTTTCAATAAAGATTTAATTACAAAAATGACTTACCATACTTACCAAGAAGTTACAAAAATAGTTCATTTTAAATTATTAAAATGTTAAGTTCTCTTTTATATCTCTCATTACTCAAAGTTTAATGATAGCTTATTAATGTTTATGATGAGACCTTTTTACAGTTATCGAAGTTATTTTATTATATACCTGTACACAATACATACATTTAATGTTAACATTTACTACTTTTAGGCATAATCAATATTCTGAATACCACATAAGCCAATATGGGTACCCTTTTATGATGAATGAATGAAAAAAACACATGATGATTTATTATGAAGTAAAATTTTGTGTCAACTCCATTTCGTTGCCTGTTCACAATAATTCATGAATGTAGAAACGTATTGTAAAAATTTGTATCAAATTTGTATAACAAACTGTGTCACATAGCGTATGTAAGTTGTATTCATCGTTTCCCTCAAAATATAATTTGTGTATCACACATACACTTAAATAAACATGTCATTGTATTGATAATTATGAAAAATTTGAAAAATAATTGTGTTATTTTCTTTAATATTAATACAATGGAGTCTGGTGAAAGTTAATATTAAGGTTTTTCAAATCAAATGATAAAAACACACTAGTATAGTTATAAAAGATGTACTATACAGCAGTTAGTTGGAGAATTTTAGTGCGATTCCAACGGTATTAGCTTCAAAGGAATCAAGGCATCAAAGCATCAAGGCATAAGCAAGCACGGCCACTTTAAACGTACGCTTGCACAAGCTATGAGAAGCAAACATTTTGACTTTTAATAAGTATTCGCTGTTTTACATTGGTTATAACAGTTTTAAAAGATATAAACTATTTTACAAGTTTTATGAAAATTTCAACGGTACTTTTTTCCATCGAAATCCGTCAACGCATGAGCAGGCACGACCACGCTTGCTCCAAACATGTCATAGTTGAGAGTTATCAGTTGTGTGTTGCTCCTGGCTTCTACAAAAGTATCTTGTTGAGTATCTATGGTTGAGCTCGCTTATGCATTGACGTATTCCGTTGAAATAAGTGCCGTTGGAATTGTAACAACATTGTCCAAATAGTTGGTACCTTGTAAAGGTTTTGTTAACAGCTTCAGATGCATTGTTACCACGTTTGAGGAAATACGTCTAAAAGTGTGTACTGTGGGTAAATGTAATTTACTTCTATTTTAAGATATTATGACATGACGTTAAGACTGGCCAGAGCTAGGTTGTTAACGGTTGTCACCAAAACGATTGCCAACCATTTAGATAGTCTTATATATTTCTACGAGTATCTTCTATAACTTTTTTAACGAAGAAATGTAATTAAATATATAAAAAATGTAATGATCTGTGTTACTAAAATTTACAGCAATACAATAATTGAGGAGTAGAAAATAAGAATAAAGTTTAGAGTTACCCAGTCAGAAACAGTGCTCATGTTATATTCCATATGTTGATAACGTGGCAGTTGTGTTCTCTACTTCCTGGTTGTAAAGTAAAATAAACATAATAATAAACACATTTTCAATATTAATATTATGGAAATATAATCAAATTAACCATAAAAAATAGATAAGAAACGAATTAGCTTATATTTGTGTGTGTGTGTTTTTTTTTAACTTACAAGGGCTGTTTGTAGGTCTAGAATATAATGAAATCAAACACTGATCAATTTAAATAAAGAAAGCTGCTAGTTTAGTTTAACTAGTGTACATAACACTGCTACAAAACCAGAGATTCTGAAACTAGTTTGCAATAAAAGTCACTTTTATAATCACATAAACGTGATATGTATATAAATATTCTCTCGTAATATCAATAGTTTTATAGTAACATTATACGGTTACGGTTTTTAGTACATTATAGTTTTATATACGGTAGTAAATTTCTCATAATTTATTAAAATTTGTAAAGAAAATATTACAAATTTAAATGTGCTACAATATGATGGGCAAAATAACGCGTTGTTTAATTGTAAATAATCACATTGAAAATCACTACATTGAAAACCAGCTTTCGTCATAAAATTACCACACTCTTGAATGTTTTGTTTTTAACTACAAAAAGATATTGTAGAAAAACATGTTATTTTTGGCAAAATAACCAATTTAATAATATTATGTTTCAAATCTTGTAGTATGTTGTTAATATTTTTAATAAGTTTAAATTTCTAATATTTATACATAAGTCTGATATTTTATAGAAAGATTGAACGGAAATTGAATGTTAATAATACTGGACTTGTTGAAATTGTTTAATAGCAGAGCACTTTTTGTAAATTAAGAGTAGAATATGTTTTCTCGTAAAACGGTTATGGACAAATATTTTATGGACAATTAGGACAATGGTGCGGCCGGCGAGATTCATGAGGCGTTCATAACGTGGGTCGTCCTTTTGACTTGGAAATGTGATGCACATCGCTTTCTGTCTCATCATGGTAAATATTTGCATGGCTTTTTCACATCACGCATTATGTATGTAACTTACATAAATATGTAACAAACACCCTGATATTTTTCAATAAGAGTTTTTCGCTAGGCTTGAATGATTTTAACTATAGTTCTCTGATTTAAGGTGATATTATCAAAACTAAACTCTATTTTCTAATTCATATTACAGCTAACTCACTGCCTTACTGACTTATCTCACTTAATCTTACAGAAGACCGATATGTGGGACTAAACAAAAATAATACCACAACAGTTTCAAAACAAGGTAAAATACTAAAGAACTGTTTCAGATCAGTAAATAACAAGATTGTTTGGCGTGAGCTTGAGATTTACGAAGTTCCAAGTCATTCCAGTTTAATCATCCTAGTTTAGAAAGTTATACGACAAATTAGCGGCACAAATTGTCAGGTTGACCAAGTATTTACAATAGAAAAAACAGTTACAATAACCAATGCAATAGAATGTACTAAAACAAAATTTTAAAAGAATGTATAAAACATACATAGTACTATGAAAAAATTAAAATAGGAAAATTAACAAAGAAGATAGCATAAAACTGTAAAAAATGTGAAAACCTGTGATAAAAATCCATAATGACCACTGTTAATTATAATAATAGTTTATTCGTTCAGCTCAATCAATTAAAATACAGCTCGCCCACTAATCACACCTGTATAAGCAAATATGTAAGAGTGGCAATATTGGATACACATCATTAGGCCGAAACTGGCTCCACATAGAGATTTATATTGCAAGAATTTAAATGTCTCATTTAGAACTTTTATTGCAAAAAATGTACGTATGTTAATTTACGTTAATCTCAAACTCTTTCCAAATTTGCGTATGAAGTTGACCTTCACAAATCTATAATTCTTTGGACGATTTTCTTCCAATACTATGTCTTAAAGGGTTTTAATCTTGTATTTAGTGTTTAATACGTCCGCAAAAAATCGTTTAAATTGTTGACCTGGTAAAATGTAACGTTTTGAATTTGAGACGAGTTCTCAAGATATAACTATCAGTTATTTACATCTCTAATAGTTAACTGCTGCTTCAAGAGTAATGGGCTGATGTGTTTCAAATAAAATTGGACATATTGTACACATAGTGCCTATAAACTTCAAAATATGTTTATTCTATGATCGGTTGGTTGGTTTAAATGCCAAATCTTACTTAACATGATGGGAAAAAATACATTACGTTTAGCGCTCATAGGGTCATTGGGGTTTGTTTTTTCCGTAATTCATTGAGGGAAAAATGTGTTTTAGACATTGCTTAATAGTTACTGAAGTTTACAGTTTAGATGTTTTAAAATTTGGATGCGTGACCTAATGAGAACTCATTTTGTGTATAATTCAGTGAAAACCTTTCAAATATCTTTTAACAAGACTGTAATGCATTTAAACAAAACCAGTTATTCTATATTTCGTACTTTTGCTTCACCCTATAGATAGAATCTGAACTAGAACGTGATTTTAACAGTGTGTGGCTTTTCCATAGCAAGTATGTATTCAAATCAAAACTAGATTAAACTTAAATTATTATTAAGAAAATAACTTTGAAATTCTGTATCGTCATGTCATAATAACGTAGTGTTATGCTTTTAATACCTTTCTCAACTTAGTAATTTTCAAATTGACTTTATTTTATGTTACACACACACACACACACACACACACACACACACACACACACACACACACACACACACACACACACACACACACACACACACACACACACACACACACACACACACACACACACACATATATATATTTATAAATATAATTTTAAGCACATAAATTAACCACTTATATATATATATATATATATATATATATATAAGTGGTTAATTTATGTGCTTAAAATTATATTTATAAAAAACGCTCTAGGCATACATAACAAGTTCTTGCTGCGAATCAAATGTGTAGTATAGCTCAAGAAATAAGTGAGTGTCTGTTTTATTATACAATGGTACAGATGCTGGCGTATTTTTTAAACAATGAAAGACAAGAGGAAGGAACTCCGGCTTTCTTCTGTCCCTTCATTCTTATCCTTATCTGAGTTGCACGTAATTAGCTTCCAGATCCTCTCCCACATACTTAAGATTCTTAATTGATTAGAATATCTATTTAAGTCCATGTTCAATAATTAAACTTTTTTGAGTTGAAATTACTAACTAATTTAACTAATTTTCATTCTAAATCTGCTACGATAAATTTTCGTAATAAACTATTTATCGCTTTATTAGTATACTTTAGACTTACTCTTTCAGCACCTCCAACATATCAACAGGCTCCTATTGTGAGTTTTGCCCCATGGGAACCATTATTGACAATTATTGTACTCTACAGAAGGGTTGTTGAGTTTAGTAGTTTTATTTGTTTTACGCAATTTATGTAAATAAATAAACACAAAACACATACAAATTTACTTACAAGCGTGAATTTTGGCTTATGTACAATACCAATAACTGTTTTGACTTTTAAACAATATGTTTTCTGTAAATTTTCCATCAAATGCAAGAAGTTAAGGAAATATCTTCTGTACTCGAATAATAATCTTGTCTTGGTTCATCTGGTCTAGACTTGGTTTCGAAATTATCCAGGTAGTATCACGTATGTACGGCAACCATATACAATCCTCCATCAAAATTAAACATAAGATAGCACGTTTTACAGGTAACTAATTAAAACAATCCATATATGTACTAAGTGTATTCACAGGTAAGACCTAATTAAAAGTGCCTGAAGAAAGAAATATCTTACTCATGCAATACATGCATGAGTTAGAGATTCATGAAGTACCATGTGTTTATTTATTTATGTCGTAATAAAAATATATAGTTTTGTAATCAGGAATTGGTCACTAAAATCACACGTCTTTAATGTGTGTGTTTAATCAAGGATTTAAATTCTGCTATAAATAAAAATTATATTCTCCCTAATCATTTCTCATGTACATAATACTACAATTCAATCATTTCTCCACTATGGTCCTTAGGGCCGATGATAAAATTCTTATAATTACAAGTCTAATATTTACAACTCCCTTTATAATCATTTTCTAATTATCTGTTTACCAAAAATGGTATCTTAGAGACAGAAAAATTCTTGAAAATATTTATTAAAATTTTTTTAAATCATTTTTATAAATACTGATGGTAACTAATTCTTATAGTAACTAAAAAGCAATTCCAGTAACTCAGTATAAAATCTAATTTAATTTTTACACAAATGAGAATAGTGTACAGATTTTTATCAGAATCGCTAGGCTAGTTCAACCACAAGTTGCTGGACGACTAACGACTACCGGGCACTGGCCCAACGATTAGGTGCATTATATATCCTGCCTAATAGTTATTAAGTTATGTTTAATATAACGATTCTTCATGAAAAGTGATATAAACTTTACACGCATAAGTTTAAAACCCATTATAACTAAATGTTATGAAATGTAGGTTGTACAATAAAAGAAAAAAATAGGTTGATATCATCATAAAGCCAACGCGTTATATGGTCCAGAGCCGAGCACGGTCAGTCACATATGGAACGTAAATAACTTCCAGTGTGTGGCTGAGCGTGTTTTATTCAGGAATACCACAGGATCGTTCCGCAGTTCAGGATGAACATAAGCGTCGCAATATGCACAACATAACTAAAAATCTCTTCCGTTTGTAATTCACTTTTTATAGCTATGGAAAACATACAAGTATGAATTTCTTCTGCATTATTATCCCTTACTTTTATAATATCTGACATTGCTTTAAAACTTATTTATCGCTATTGACACTTGTATTTAAATACTTAGTGGTTATGTTGAGAACAGGTCTCCTAGTTATTAATATCTAGAACTATTTTGTATTTCACGATGTTGATGGGTAATTAGTCGTACATTATCCTAAACGTTCTTTCACACGCAGAAAAACTCAGGTGAGTGGAAATTATGCATATCGCGTACTTTGCCCTCCGATGTAAATATAAGTAGGGACCAATCTTATCTTAATTTAAATATTTTATTGATTCAGAGCATATTTTAAACAAGTAGCAGTTAAAATAAAATAATTTCTAAGTACCAAACGACCTAATACGATGTTAAGAAGGAAACAAGATTATTCGAAAATTTGCCATTGTACAGTGAAACAAGAGTTGGCTTTTAGACTTTTAGAAAAGTTAGTATGGCATGCTAATTCTCGTTGCACTATTTGTTTTCTACTGATAATACTTAACTATTTGAGAAAATAAAGTCCACCGTTTCTATTGGCTTCCGAAAACTAGAAAAACTGTATTTAGACGAATAGGGCGAATGTTGTGGTATGGTGTTTATTTTAACGATAGAATTTTAACTAAGAGAATCTTTGTTATTTATTTTATTAAGGTCAATGGTATATGAAAATGGATGAATAGGATATTTACTAAATGAAATTAAAGCTAATCTGAAGCTACATTGTATAAGTTTACAATGCATAATAAAGATCAATAGATCCTTTGAATAATGTCATATATGGGAAGGAAATTCTAAATATAAAAAAGTTATATTTTACATTTAGTCTGAAAATCTGAAACTGAGAACTAAACTGGGCGAGTATAAGGTAAAGAATATCTTTCAGTAAGCATTTGCTGAAGAGGAATACTTAAATGGTAGTACCTGAAGGACAAGATTCGCGTATGTATTAAATTGACGTAATAAATAAGTAAAACTTCTTGAAAGACACATACGTTTTTAAAATACCGTAATATATAGTCTAAGTGGCGTGAGACAAACTCTTATAAAATTCAAAGAGTAACTCCTAGATTTCCTTGGAACTTGAGAAGTTCTCACTCGAAGAGGTAGATCTATAGCCGGAATACTTTTGGTGGGGGCTCAAAATGAGAGAGTAATATTAATTATTTAAAAAACCAAATGATACATTTTTTAAATGTTATAGCTTTTATAATTTATAACCTTGCTATACTTACTATTTTTACATTTTGTCTCATGATTCCTTTATCAAATATTCTTAATTAAATTTGCGAAATTAAACTGAAGTGTATCGCAGAGGGATATTTCATGATAATAACAACCGACCAAAACTAACAGAGGTAAATATTTTGAGGGAAACGTGTTCGCTAATATTACACCCATTACTACATCTAATTAGCTAACTTGCTTGACTTAAATATAGATCCATCCCATTATTAAATCAACTATTAAATGACAATTGTTGATTTACTGTGAAGGATTTTACTGTGTAAAGAAATGAAGAAAGATTACAAATGCAAAAACGCCTATATATAAACACTAGCTTCATAAATGTGGTTAATCTTATCAATTCATAAGCAATACAAAAATCATCATGCCAAGCATAATCTCACGTTATGCGTCTAAATAGTTTGTATTACACATATACTCTATGTACCCTCGATGTGTCTTTTGTAAAGAGAAGAGTGATAAAAGTCTACGAAACCGTATAGTATAAATTTTAAAGGTAGAGAGTTGTTAGGATGGTAATGAGTGCCGTCACACACTATATTCTCGACTGCAGTAAAACAAGGACTGCGACAAGCGACATGCCCCCTCATGCGTTATTCAGAGACAATTCACCACCCCGTCATTCCCCCGTGCTTTTCTATTCCAAATGGGGAAATATGCTTACCTAGTATAGAGCCCCATTGTTGCACATACTATACTGTCAACTGCAGCAAACCACTCTCAATCGGTGACGCACGACACGTCACCTCATATTGGGAGACAATCCACCACTGTGTCATTCTTCCGTGCCGTATATTCCAAATGAAGAGCTATGCTTGCATTGTACAGAGTCCCACTTATACACAATAAGAGCTCTGTCCAAAAAAGATCGCGTCTTTTTAATTTCCGCGGGCAACGTATATTCCTTCCATATTTGTTGTGCCATTATGTTGGTACACAAGTCTCTGACGTATGTAAACAAGTTGGGCAATTTTTAATGTTCAGTTAATTGTTTACAGCTGAGTGTAATTGTTACGTGTCATGTCTTGTCTTAAATTTTTACCCATTTGAAAAATGAAACAAAGAATATGTATAACATTCTGTGTAAAAACGCGAAATTAAGTGCGCGGACACATTCCGAGTGTTTACTGTGGTTTATGGAGAAATTAACTTGGTACAACGTTACGTTTATGGTACCACGTAGTAAAAAACGTTCTCAGAGGGCCGAAAATATGTGAACTACGAACAGTGTGCCTGACGCCATGCACGTCAAGAACAAACGAAAACATTAATGAAGTGAAGAAAACAGTTTTGGCCAAACGTCAAATCAACGTAAGAGAAGTTTCTGAGGAGCATATCGATTGGTCCGTGCCATTATATTTTTACTAATGATTTGTGCATGAGACCAGTCACCCCGAAATTCCTACCAAAATAGCTTAATTTCGACCAAAAGCAGCAGCGCATTGCCATTGCTAATTTACTTTTGACTATGTCCGTGATGGCCCAAATTTGCTCCATAGGATCAGAAACGGTGAAGAATCATAGGTTTATTAGTTATGATGTAGAAACCAATGCTCAATCATCCTAGTCAAAGTTGCCGCATTAGCCAGACCTAAAAAAGCGCGCTAACTTCGGTGTATGTGAAAGTTTTGCTTACAGTTTTTCCCGATTGCAGGAGCGTGGTGCATCATGAGTACTTGCCACACAATAGGAATACCATATACCAGTTATGCGCAAATTGCGCGAAGCAATCCGTCAGGTACGCTCGGATTTGTGGAAGAACAAAAATTGGCTTTTGCACCACGATAAAGCCCCTGCTGAAAAAAAGCACATAAATAATGTCGTAACCACTGTATTCCCCAGATCTGGCCCTCTGTTATATTTTATTGTTCCGGAAACTGAAAAAGCCCATGAAGGCCCACTACGCTACGATTTACGAAATAAAGACGGCATCGATGAAGACGCTGAACAAGATCACAAAAGTGCTTCCATGATTAGGAGAAACGTTAGCGCAACTGTATAATATCTAATGGGAAAAAAATTGAGATTGATGAATAAATAAATGATTTCCAAGAAAAAAAAATTTGCGATATTTTTTTAAAGCCTAGTATACTCTCGATGGGTAGTATTGTATACACTTGACATGGCATCTCGTATTCGGAATCATTCCACCTCCGCGTCATTTCTCCCTCCCGTCTATTCGAAATGAGAAGATGTGACTGTGTTGTACAGAGTCCCACTTAAACACAATAAACCCTCGCCTGGGAACACGCGACATAGCATCTCATATTGGGAGACATTCCACCACCGCGTCATTTCTCCCTGCCGTCTATTCGAAATGAGAAGATGTGACTGTGTTGTACAGAGTCCCACTTATACACAATAAACCCTCGCCTGGGAACACGCGACATGGCATCTCATATTGGGAGACATTCCACCACCGCGTCATTTCTCCCTGCCGTCTATTCGAAATGAGAAGATGTGACTGTGTTGTACAGAGTCCCACTTATACACAATAAACCCTCGCCTGGGAACACGCGACATGGCATCTCATATTGGGAGACATTCCACCACCGCGTCATTTCTCCCTGCCGTCTATTCGAAATGAGAAGATGTGACTGTGTTGTACAGAGTCCCACTTATACACAATAAACCCTCGACTGGGAACACGCGACATAGCATCTCATATTGGGAGACATTCCACCACCGCGTCATTTCTCCCTGCCGTCTATTCGAAATGAGAAGATGTGACTGTGTTGTACAGAGTCCCACTTATACACAATAAACCCTCGCCTGGGAACACGCGACATGGCATCTCATATTGGGAGACATTCCACCACCGCGTCATTTCTCCCTGCCGTCTATTCGAAATGAGAAGATGTGACTGTGTTGTACAGAGTCCCACTTATACACAATAAACCCTCGCCTGGGAACACGCGACATGGCATCTCATATTGGGAGACATTCCACCACCGCGTCATTTCTCCCTGCCGTCTATTCGAAATGAGAAGATGTGACTGTGTTGTACAGAGTCCCACTTATACACAATAAACCCTCGCCTGGGAACACGCGACATGGCATCTCATATTGGGAGACATTCCACCACCGCGTCATTTCTCCCTGCCGTCTATTCGAAATGAGAAGAGATGTGACTGTGTTGTACAGAGTCCCACTTATACACAATAAACCCTCGCCTGGGAACACGCGACATGGCATCTCATATTGGGAGACATTCTACCACCGCGTCATTTCTCCCTGCCGTCTATTCGAAATGAGAAGATGTGACTGTGTTGTACAGAGTCCCACTTATACACAATAAACCCTCGCCTGGGAACACGCGACATAGCATCTCATATTGGGAGACATTCCACCACCGCGTCATTTCTCCCTGCCGTCTATTCGAAATGAGAAGATGTGACTGTGTTGTACAGAGTCCCACTTATACACAATAAACCCTCGCCTGGGAACACGCGACATGGCATCTCATATTGGGAGACATTCCACCACCGCGTCATTTCTCCCTGCCGTCTATTCGAAATGAGAAGATGTGACTGTGTTGTACAGAGTCCCACTTATACACAATAAACCCTCGCCTGGGAACACGCGACATGGCATCTCATATTGGGAGACATTCCACCACCGCGTCATTTCTCCCTGCCGTCTATTCGAAATGAGAAGATGTGACTGTGTTGTACAGAGTCCCACTTATACACAATAAACCCTCGCCTGGGAACACGCGACATAGCATCTCATATTGGGAGACATTCCACCACCGCGTCATTTCTCCCTGCCGTCTATTCGAAATGAGAAGATGTGACTGTGTTGTACAGAGTCCCACTTATACACAATAAACCCTCGCCTGGGAACACGCGACATGGCATCTCATATTGGGAGACATTCTACCACCGCGTCATTTCTCCCTGCCGTCTATTCGAAATGAGAAGATGTGACTGTGTTGTACAGAGTCCCACTTATACACAATAAACCCTCGCCTGGGAACACGCGACATAGCATCTCATATTGGGAGACATTCTACCACCGCGTCATTTCTCCCTGCCGTCTATTCGAAATGAGAAGATGTGACTGTGTTGTACAGAGTCCCACTTATACACAATAAACCCTCGCCTGGGAACACGCGACATAGCAATCTCATATTGGGAGACATTCCACCACCGCGTCATTTCTCCCTGCCGTCTATTCGAAATGAGAAGATGTGACTGTGTTGTACAGAGTCCCACTTATACACAAATAAACCCTCGCCTGGGAACACGCGACATGGCATCTCATATTGGGAGACATTCCACCACGCGTCATTTTCTCCCTGATGTCTATTCGAAATGAGTAGATTTGACTGTGTTGTACAGAACATCGCAGTTACACACGCTGTCCTCTCAATTCCAGCAAAACAAGGACTGGAGATGAGCGACATGGCTTCTCATGCGTTATTCAGAGACAATCCACCACCGTGCCATTCACATCTCGCCCCTATATTTGAACTATTGAGATATACCTGAGTTTAGCAGATGTCCAAAGTTATACATACTTATTTTATTATTAGCTGATAGCTTGGCACTGTATATTAACATGTAGTCAATGTTGTGAACATGTAACGTATAAGATAAAATCATAAAGATAAAAACTTGTGAGGTCTCTCTCAGTTAGAAAGATGTCTCGGCCTCTTTTTCATAACTCTCGACAGGAGACCTATCAATATGTAAATTAATATTGTTTCCAAAATGTAGAGGCTTGGTGGAGTGAACAGTTGCAAGGTTTTTAAAGCTGGTCCTTGAAATTAAATTCAAGTCGTCTTCTATTTAACACAATAGAACATTAATGTTTTCTTTGTACGTTATAAAGACGTAAGATATTTGATAAATTATAATACATTATTTTAGTAACAATACACGAAGTAATTAAAAAAAGCCAAAATAATTACATTCTACAATTAAAATTAAAACTAGGCTTTCCGACCGTACACATTACTACCCAAAGGCCTCTTGTAGACTTTACAAAGCCTTTCCGACCTAGTAGGCTCTTAAACGGTTACTTTTGACTGATTTAAGTTGAATTGGTAAAATATTATATAGTTTAGGTCTATAGTCACCTGTTTACCTGTCCGAACATTTGAAATTTATTTCCGATATAAGTGAGCGACCTACGAGAAGGGGATCCACCTTACTGTCAATTCCTGTTCATAGATCGAACTTCTTCAGTAAGTCGTTCACTGTTCAGGCATGTCGCCTCTGGAACTCTCTTCCTGATGATATACGTCTTATAAAATGTCGAGCTCGTTTTGGGGCAAAGGTCAAGGACTTGTTGCTGGCCGGTCTGTAGGGGTGACGGGTGGCGGTGCTCGTGGCGTGCTTGTGGTCAGGCTGTGTGTTTGAGAGAATGAATGTAGTAATAAAGAGAAATTCTTTAAAAAGTAATCTGGCAATTTAAGTTTTAATTTAAATTTGTTTGAATTTTTCTACATATTAAGTTGATAAATTTTATTTTTAATTATTACATAGTATGTACTGTATGTATTTTGGTTAATTTTTAAGCATTTATTTTAATTTAAAATTTGTTATTAGTTAAGATCATTCAATGTACATATATGTATATTATGTGAGGCTTAGTGGTAGAGAGGGCTAAATAGCCCTAACTCCGCCTCTTAAATAAAGGCATATTTCATTTCATAGAGAAATAAAAATCTTTAGCGAATGAAAGTCTGGATGTATCCGAGACAATATTATTTATATGCGTGGTAGTATATGAACGTTATAGTATATAAAAGAGAATAAGTTTTTAAACCCGAACGTTAACATGTTGTAAATTAATAAACTTGTAAATGAAAGGAGCCACTTTATCTGAACGGCTTCCTAAAACCGTCACGATGTCCAATGCCCAATTAGGCCTCAACAACATTCTCTGAGAACAACTAAAGGTTGTGTTTCCCCATGATATAATACCATAACTTATTCTAGATTCCATTAAGCCAATAACACTCTGTTTGAGCATATTCTTGTCTGAAAATGTTCAAAGTGACCTCTGGGTGTCTATTATTCGTGTTTTTAATAAATCTTATTTGCTATTATTCGAATAGCTTTCTTTTTTAGCCGGAATGCTTTCAAAAAATAATTATTTGGAAAGCCTCCCATAAAACCACCCCAAATGAAAGGTGAGAGTAAATTAGTCAATAATGTGTACGTGACGAGCAATATTTCGGTAAAATCCTCAAAACATAAATGTCTGGGACTGCTTTTGTGCAAACTGACTAGACATGATCATTCCATGTCATCATTCCATCTAGGTGAATACCAAGACATTTGGATGAAAATGAATCTTCTTTTATAGAGTCTGCCAACATGGCGACATCACCACTCTCTAAATCAACAACTCCTATGTATACTCAAAATATATGCGCATAAATATAAGCTGATTTACTCTTGTAGATTACTCAGTTTTATGGATCGAGAGTAATCATAATTTTGCGTTATAAAAAACAAACACAAAATTTTATTATATTTTTCTAAAACTTTACATTGAAAAGGCTGCAATTTTATGTTTTAAATAGCATAAATAAAGCCTCTTCTTTAACAGAACATGTAATTAATTACTGAGACAGCCCTTAATTTCTACAAAACGAGATGGTTATCACCAAAACCTTTGTCTTTCGTTTCTTGTTATCTCGTTATCTATTGGTAACTTCCATCCTCATGCTTTTAATCATTGAAAGTTACAATCTATTGGAAAGTAATCCAAATTATCCAAAATTCAATTATATAAATAAAAGAGGATTTTTGCATAAAGTACATGTGAGTGAAGTTGATACACAATAATGTTCTCTGATATGGTGGTTGTGATTTATGACATACGCATATCATAACGCTCTGATATGATTTGTTTACTTTTACCGGTTTGTAATTATGTGTTAGGTTAGATATTTACCTGAAGAAGAGATCAGATTGCAGATCTCGAAACATGTAGTGTGTACTGTTATTTATTTTTACTTCATATAGTACACATTTTCGCAATCCAGTTACTTGTTACTGGTTAGTATAAGTTACATCAGATGTTCTTGGAACTAAATTCTTGGCGGATTGATAACCTAATTGACACGCGTATATTAATTTTTTCTCTCGGGAACTTTGTAGCTGCTGAACCTCGCTACCGAAGGAACAACTCGCGCGCCTTGTCCATAAGTAAAGATTTACATTTTCGTATCATAAGTTAGCCCTTTCATGCGAGACATCTAACTCGAATGTAATGTAAAGTAAAATTATAACTTGAAAGTAACCTAACTTGAATGTGTTTTACTTGCCAGATCAACTTGGACAATATTTGTAGCGATGTCCTTCTGACGAGACCACGTTGTTCTGATTATAAGTTGTCTCAATAAATGGCTAATACCGTTGCGATTTTGTTTTGGATAAGTTGCAGTTCGCTCTTCGAGCTCACTTCTAGAGTTCAAGCCCAATTACTTCATGTTTTAGACTTACAGTCTACTAATCTTCCCTTTTTCTGATTAAAGCTACATTGTCGAGCCACGAATGCTGACACCCGCGTTTGTGAGACAAGTTCACCGTAAAGGGAAGTTATTTTTAAAGTTTTAATAATTATTAATTTCGAAGGTACAATCCATAGAACATTGGGATATTTAGGCCTATTCCATGGTATCATATTTTAGTTTATCCATACTCTATTTGGCAGCAACGTGACAATGCTTTATTTTATTGTACCAACTAAAAGTGACGCTTTTATGTTTGTTTGCCAATATTAAACATAAACGTAAACTTAGAATTTCAAGTATTCATTACTACGAACTCAGCGGTATCCAACCCCATGTGTATTGTCCATTTCCTACAAGTGTTACTGATTTTTTGTTCCACTGAAAAATGGTAAATATCCGGAAAAATCCTGTTTCCTTCACAATTCTTCCATCATAAATAACAAACTTCAAACAAGGAACAATTAATTATATACCTATAAGTTTTCAATAACTTTCATCGGATTTATTATTAAAAACAATGAAAACCATTATATTAATTATCACGATCCATCCCGCAGACACAAAAGCGAATGATTTACATTTGTAACAGTGCTTTTCAAACGACAGCAATTTATTACTGGAATGACATTCCGATGGCAGAACACCATTTTAACATTTATAGCTGTTTGCAGCAGCTACCGGTTGAGGTAACAGTCGATTTACTATTCTAATTTATCTGGAATAATTTATAACAGTTGAAATATTACTGTTCTATTCCCTTCTAGGTAATTATAAATATATTATGTTACTTTTAAAATAATGTGTTTAGTACATTTCTATTGCGGTTATATTTTAACAAAATAAATCTTGTAGACAAAATCAGCCTATTTCACTTCATCTCATGGCAGCACATACCGAAAATTTGTGCATAACTTGACAGAACATGACCTCTAAAGCCCAAACCAACTTAAATGTAACTACAGAAAGGTCACGCATAAGTGAGGTTTTGTGTGCCTATGGGTAAGTTTCCCTGTCTTAAGGCAAAGTTACTGCTACCATAACATTTTTTCCACGGCAGTCTTGGACGCATTAACATTGGTGGCTATAATTACATTTTCATGTATAGCCTATTCAGCTTTGAGGGTTCCTACGAAAACTGTTTGAGATTGCATTGTTAAGGTTTTCAGTATGAAAGGTTCAATAGTATCTCTCTTTCCTTGCCAAATGGGTGTCAAGGATACAGCGGCCGCTCAAATTTCTTGGCACTTATTCCAGTGGTGGTGTTATGTTCACAGGAGGAGCGGAAGGCATATTACACTACCACAGGCTTTTGGAATCGTCCCAAAGATGATTACGTAAGGACTGAAGTGTCTTGGGACATAGGATCATCAATTGAATAGAAGTTGAGTATGTAAATATAAGATATTAGAAATTAAAATGGAAACGTTTCAATTGATTTAATAGGCTAAGTGTTAATGAAGTTAATTTTTCCGTGATGCTGAAAAAGTTAATCAGTCCACATGCCTGTTTGTCCTTATGATGTATGAAAGAAAAACTTAAATATAGCCCTGGAATGGTGGATGAACTGTCCTTTCTATATGAAAAACATCTAGTCAATTATGGTGCGTATCTCTCCATGGTAATTGGCTGTATTTTTAAATTGGTTTTATTGGTATCTAATAGTAAAATAAGTAATTTGAAAAAACTGAGTATACTATAAGAGATTTTAACATATATCATATTAACACAGCTTAATTATCCTAACACATTTACATTTACATCATTTTATGGTGACCTGGTTTCTAGACTTTTATTATTTACACAATGTTATGAAAACCAATTTAACGAACAAAAGTTTGGATGTATCAAGTGCCAAGATATTTCAAAAACGATTTTTGACTGTGGACTTAATATAATATTACAAGATAATTCATTTATACATACGCAAAATTTGGCTAAGCGCCGTTGAAGCCTATCTCTTAACGACCTAGTAGTCACATTTTTTCTTTTGTTTGCCGGAGGATATGAATACTTCATTGACGTACTATTGTCTGTTGTTATCTTTGTCAATAATTAAATCTGGATGATTATAAAACCATGATGATAACAGGCTTGAAATTCAAGACTGAACCTCAGCGAAACCTGTAACGTGATGTGTGTCTGGCGTACCCATATCTCGAAGTATAAGGTAGGAGTACCCGTCAAAGACATTTCAATTTCCTATGACCTTTGCTGTATTGTCTGTAACCATGTATAACTTTTATTGTTCTGTTTTTAATGTTATATTTATTAAGCATAGGTATCACTGTGGATTCTGGACAATTCCTCGTTATTCTTTGTTTGCCTGCATGTCTTCTTCTTCTGTTAGGCTTCTTATATCTTAAGGATAAAATAATTTAATTTAATGTAACTTCGTTTCTACACACGAAACACTATATTTGATGAATTGCAAGCTGCTCTTTGGGATTTGACAGAGCGTTTGCTTATTTTGACTACTCTAATAATTAGTTGGATATCTATGGCAAAATTTGATCGTTATATTTCTAATTTGGCATGAAACCTGATTTTTTACATAGACAAGCATGCATGTGTGTATATTCATTGTATTTTGCTCAACCGTCGTTGAGTCTATAACTTCCGTCTCCCTAGAGGGTGCAAAAGGTTTTTTAAAATATTATTGCCCGTCTATTCGCGTGAAATCACGAAAATAAAATAAGCTATAAACGAAGTTACACGTAACTTCAGCAAAGTCTATTGCACGAGAAGTGGTCTAGTACAGAGAAATTTTCTGTAATGGTTGTCTCAAAGGTTTCTGAGAGGATTAAATTAAATGATTATATTTTCTATTTATTGGCTCATTTTATAGTGATAGATTTAGCTTTCTAACAAATATGTCATGGGCACGAGCTGTTTCTCTTCTTCTATAAAAAGTGCATTCGCCAGGACAAAATAACAACACTTTAGAATCTCCTGTATTTTAATATGTTCTGTTCTGTTCACACCTCCATTATTTACGAATGTACTTCCAACCTCTTAAATTTAGGAATGTTGGTGTATACAATATATTGAGATGTATTATACGTAAGAATTTGTATACTTTCATTGAGAACCAATATATACAATCTCACATCAGTTGTACTTGACGTTAGGGGAGAGCGTTTTCTGTGGATTTTATTTGGGTCAATTTATTCTAAATGAACGAGCTCATATTCATGAATATCAGAAAATGACATAATACTCTTTATATACTCTGCTTTAAAGAGGAACCTAGTCTAGTCAGCAAAACCGAGCACCATTTACTTGCTTTAATGATCCATTTGCTTTGTTGAAATCAAAGTGCTCTTTTATATCTTAATACAAAAATTGAACACAGGATTGAAACAGGCTGGGTACAATAGCTATCTTATATTTTGTCTTATAAAAAATGTCTTGAAAATTTAAATACTTTGTTCTCTATTTTGCAAAAAATTTTCAAGTTATCGTTATTATAGAGTTGCATCCCCCCACCCCCCCCCCCCCCCACCCCCCCCCCCCCCCACCCCCCCCCCCCCCCACCCCCCCCCCCCCCCACCCCCCCCCCCCCCCACCCCCCCCCCCCAAAGGAGAGATGTTCCTGGTGGTAAAATTTGTCCATATTACTAAATTTATAAATTAAAACAACATGAATTTGATAAATTGTCCTAAATAATATATAACTTTATAATATATTTAAAAAAATAAAATTATATTTTAATTTTTCATAAAGGATGATTTAACTCCTTATTTGACACTTCAACAGTGTAAAGCCTTAGTCATCTATAGCAACCTTTTTATTTCGCCTAATGGTTGTGCATGAGGACAATATATTAATGTCCACTGGTTGTGATTCTTTATCTGTTCTACTCCACAGCAAAAAAACTTCAGCAAAATTTCAGTCACTCCAGGCATTCCAGCACTTGAGTGTAGATAAGGTTGAAGCCTCTTTTACAGGACAAGTCGGGCTTAAAACACGGTTGAACAGTATCGAGCTGATCTTTACCACACCCTTAGCATCAAGAGTTGTAGCAGCAGTTGCTGGATTACTAAAATTCATGGAAGGGTGATAAGTGATGTGGCGATCTTGCATTACAAATGGAACAATCAGTGACTCGTCGTGATATGACTTGACGGGCTTAGGATATCTTTAAAACTAAACGCCAACTTCCCGCCGTAAAGTGTATTTGGATTAGGAGGAAGTTGATTTGAGTGTACCGGAACGAAAAGGAGTATAGAGTCGACTCATGCATTTGGGAGAAATAAAAATCTTCATTTTCTACTGTCAATCAAACTGCTAATGTTTTAATCCAAATCTCACCTGCACGTAGCTATTTTGTATACAGCTGTTCTCCATTATCAAGATACAAGTATTACTAAAGGTGTGATGTAATCGTGAAATCCCCCAAGATAAAGTATAACAAAAAATGTCAGTGGGATATGAAGATTCACTCGTAATATACTGATGTGAAAGTGAAAATCGTAGTCAAGTTAAGAAAAATTAACGTGTTTTTGCTTATTTTTGTACGAAAAAGAAGTCCAATAGGTTTTTTATTACAGACGCTAACACGTATACGTTATAGTTTAAATACGTACTGACATAGTGAACGTAATAGTTTCATGATTATTTTGTAAGTTTTGGGTTTATTAGTACATTGAGAATATTTCTAAAATTTTGATTGATAAAATATATTTAAAACCCAAGCTTTTAAAAATAAATACACAAATTAAATTACAGTTCACATCGAATTGGTTAAAGTTGACGATATTTTCAATACTAATAGCAAAATTTCATGATAAGAAGCACTTGTCATGAAGTTGGGAGTGCCGATGGCCGAGCGGTCGTTGGAATTTGGGTCTGAGTTAGAGATAGCGCCAGATAGGGTCTGGTTCAGATCCTGTCTGTGATCGTTGCACTTTTTATCAGTACCATCGACCTTGTACTGTATCGACTCTCCCTCTTATTCATTTTTGATAAGATCCTCGCACAGGCCAGTGGCCCATGAGGACGGGACATCTAAACATGCTAACAAGTAAATATAATATATTACAGACTATTTAAAAATTTTATAACACTGTTTCAGCCAACAGATTTAATACACATTTCTTTAACATGCTTTTGGCTGCGTTATTTATTATTTTGATTATTTAGATTTATTAAACAATAATATTTTAATAAATTTGCTGTATGTCTCTGTTCGTTTCGATATAAACACATGATGCAAACATATATAGGATTATTATCCTGTATATTATGTTATTAACTCCACTTATATGGTTTTATATATATATATATATATATATATATGAATGTAATGAAAGGTGACTAAAACCCTTTAAAAATGTTTTTAACCACCTTCAGTGTATACAATAACCTCTAAATAAATAAATAAATAAACAATTAAATATACAAATGTGAACCATTTAAACATATGTTAAATTTAAATTTAAAAACCGAAACACGTGTATGTTAATAAAAAAAACATTTTTTAAAGGGTTTTAGTTACTTTTCATTACATTAATATCCTGTATATATACATTTATTTTAGAATATATACGTTTATTGAAATTATATATATATATATATATATATTATATATATATATATATATATATATATATATGGATCTACATAACCTTTCAGTGGGCAAAATTGGAATGTACCGATATGTGCTGCTACCTACACGCGCTGTATGAACTGTTTGCTAACCCTTGCTAAGGAGAGATCTAGCTTGACCAGCGAAATCCTTTGCCGTATTATCATTTCAAGACATATCTCTCTTAAAGCAAGACAACAGTCCTTACAAGAAAATATATTGATGAAATAACTGTCGTGCATGTGATAAAAATATCTGATATGTGTATGGGTAATACTTAACGAAAGAAAACCATTTAAGGAGGTAAATCTAGTATTAAAAACGAGAAAAACTTAAATAAAAAGCTTGAAAACGCTCAATTTGCTATTTCCACGTAAATAATGTGTTACGTAGATGTTAAATCACAAAGTGAAACGGCGCTAAATAAATATTTCCTTATTAAAATCCCCCAGAAAGTTTATAAAGCAAATTTTACAGCTTCTACGTCCCTTAGGTTTGGAAATTATTGGTGCTAAACAAAAAACTGGAATTTTATGTTTTAAATGCAATAACATTACTAGTTACTTGAAAACATACAATTAACCATATAGAAAAATTGAACCATATATGGTTTTATATATATATATATATATATATATATATATATATATATATATAAACCTATATATGACAATTATATATAATTAGTCAATAGTAAACAAAACCGGTGTGAATGACATGACTTCTTTCAAAGTCAGTTAGAGGAGACAAAGAATGATTCGTTTATACAGCTGAGGTTCTAAACAAATCAGGTGCATTTTATTACCACGAATACTTTATTTTACCAGATTAGATTTTGTGTTCCTAATTTCTATTTCCTAGTCCCCTCTTAAAAGAGATGGAATCGGAACTTACGCTTCTTTAAGTAATTTCAGGTATCATTGAAATTCTTAAGATATCTCAATTTAGTAAAAAAGAGTTGCAAGCTTCACACAAGGCGATCCACTATCTAAAAAAATAGCTGCTGTTAATGCAAAGAATTAATTTAGGTGGATTCCGAGCTACTGATTTTATATCTTTATTCAAACGCACTGTGACTTATAGCCAATTGCTTCACACCGTGTAAATGTTGTAAAAGATGAGCGACGTATTATTAACATACAAAGTCACTACACTTTGTTGAAAAACCTCTCGCACGATCATGACTTCAAATAGATTAAATTAACACCCATACATGTTCGTAAATACGACTAATACATTAGCCTTTTTTATTATTTTCTTAATGTTGGTATTCCATTCATTATAGTAAAAAATTAAACCGTACTTTAAGAGTAACATATGCGCGGTTTGTTTTGAATTACGTGATATGTTCCTTTTTACGTTACATATCGTGTGTTACAATTCTGACAAATGTTATAACGATATCTGGTTAAGCACCTAATAACTTTCTAGTGCTTATATTTGTAGTTAATTGCAAAAAATATAAATCTTTTCCAATTTATCTTCAAATATATTAAAGTAACTAAAAATATTATCACACATTTCTTTGTTAAACTTGGTTATAAACACTTTAAATCTAGCTTTTTTTAATGATATTATTAATGAAACCTTAAATAATCATGAAAAAAATTATATTCTGTAATTGCACAAAAGCAGAAGCAATATCTTGACAGCTCATTCGTTCAAATTAGTTCAGTAATAACAAGAGATATCTTTATCTCGGTCCAATAGGTTCTGCTTATTATGCAAAATAATTTCCTTCTCCCCCTCTGGACTGCATAAACACACAAAACAGACGTTTGCCAGCTGTTGTGTACATCAGTTCAAGAAATAGCAAAAACCAACAGAGTGGCATATTCATTTCCATGTACCAAATTTGCATAGATATTTCTGTATAAAATGCAGTATAAAGCGGGGTAGTAGATCTAGAAATGAGAAAATTTGAAATAAACAAAAAAAGTCATTTTTAATTTTAATATGTTCAGGATTTATTATTTTACAAAAAATGTCAAAATAAACTCGTATAAAATTCCTAATTTTGTTTGTCTGTAATAATACAAAATATTACCGAACAACGAATCACTAAAACTAAATCAATTCAGTTTGTAACCTTATTACATATAAAAATAATATTTTTGCTCTTCAAGGGAAAAATATCACAGTTTTTAAAGCGAATAAGAAAAACAAACAAATAAACAGATTAGTATAAATTACGTCTATACGGTTATTATTAAATATAAATTAAAAGTTAAAACAATGTGCTATAAGACACAAAAACTAAAACAAGAAATCCACAAACTGAAAATACAGTTTTTAAAAAAAATTAAGCAACAACAGTGTAAAGAGAAATCCATTATCTCTTGCAATTTTTAGTTTATTAAAACACCACTTTATATATATAAAATTCATAATTCTTCCATAAATAATTGAAATTCAATTTTTTGAATTCAGTTAATCAAATAAATTAATAAATCCTCAACTGATCAACGTATTTCATTTAGCAAATTATTAATTAAAGTAAAAAAACTAAACGAAGACAATGAACTTTGCTTCTTCTTTTACATTCGCCGAATGCCCCCAGCCGGAGTTTCAGCCGGTTCCTATAAAAATGAAAATATAACCAATACAAATTTTTAAAAATAACTTCCCATTTCTGTTTACTGTATATATAAGCTTCATGTGAAAAAAAACACACACACACACACACACACATGCACACACACACACACACACACACACACACACACACACACACGCATACGTAAATCTCATTCTATTGAACTTAGATTTTTTACATATTTATTTATTCTGCAGTTTTCTCTATGCCATCAGAGAACATGGTTTAGAGAATGGGGTAAGAGAACATGGTTACCCGATAATACTAATCTAAAAATGTTTGCCTACGTTTTGAAAGAAACAATGTAGTAATATGAATTATCATCGAACTTGGTGTTGCACCAATGGAAATGAAACTTCATGCAAAATTCCGTATAGGTCAGTTTGTTTTCAAGATATCGTGCGAATAGACAGTTATCACAGTGCATACAGATAGACAATCAGCGAGAACAATGGCACTTTCCAACCCGAGTAATAGGTTTCGCTAACGCTCACCTAATAAAATTTTTACATTTATTTAAATTTTATACTATTGCTACACAAGGTTGTCAAAGAAATAGTTTTGTGAAGTTGCCAAAACATACTATGTATAATTAAATGAGCAGCAATCTCCTAATAATGAAACAAAAGTGGCTCTATTAACCCACTACAATTTTATCCATAGTAACCCCATCAAAAAGCTAGTTGGTAAACCTTTCTTTATTCGGTTGTGTTTAGTAAGAAAATGCGTTTTAAAAGTACTTTTATAACAAGAGGCTTAAAATAGTTTTGTAACAGACTATAATTGTGTGTGATAAAGAAAATCTCCCAATTTTAAAACACGTAATATATTTTCCACTTGGGTTCATGTCAGCCGTACGTAGTCTTTATTTTGTGCGCGAAATGGCTGCAATTACTTCCTTACACAATAATGATCTTAAATAGGGCAACTTTTTCGAGATTTCCAGTGCACTGTTTTATATAAACGATGTTGTATAGACGGGTTAAGACAGCAAAAATGAAATCGAAGAAATTTAAAGCTTTAGTTCTGCCAATTGTCAGTCTGTGCTTGTGTTTGTACGCTGAAGTCATCACAATATCGAACTGATTGAATCAAAATTTTGAACTCGTAATTGTACTGATTGCAGTTTTTGCGGTACCATATGTTACAATAAATAATTACTTAAGACAGCCTTCATTGCTTAACGCAGCTGGCGTTCACGGAAAATATGACTGAACAGGGGTTCAACGGAAAATGTACAGGGTAGTTTGCAGAGTCGGAAATTAGTACTGCCCCCAGTGGTAGGACGACAATCATGTATCCCAAATATCCATGCTGGTATGAACTGACATCTCCATGTCCCACTTATTGCAGTTACTCTTACTGCAAATTTCACCATTGTATTAATGTGTTGAGAATTCACTCCAAGACTAAGTATTTGTAACTGAACAAAAGCTGTGGTATTTTTCACCCCTCATTTCCTTTTTATCCTCCAATATGTTTAGCTTTCCCCCTGGATTTGTAACAATACCATGCAAAAAAAATGAGCATATTAAACTGTGTTGATAAAATTTCAACACCTTCCTATGTGCGTCATTATTCCTTGCGCCTTGCGTAATCAATTAATGGAAACATTAGAGACGTGGATACAGGGCAGCGAAGACAAATAAAAATAATAATAATAATAATAATAATAATAACTATTCTTTATTGCATCAACAATTTCACAATTGCATTGCATGCGTCAACATGTTGAGGTATTAAACACACAATACTTAAATGTGAGAGTCAATATAATAAAACAAGGCAGTTAACACGTATTTGGAATTTCATGGTAACTGGACATCAGGACCTGGGAGGAAGGAAATTGTTTGTTGATAATTTCAAGGATTTTCATCCCAGCGGCCCATCATGAACTTCTTCAACGGAGTAAAAATGCCTTTGACACTAAGAGGCGTTTTAGTCGAGATTTGAATGTTTTGGGATCGTCGAGATGTTTTTAATTTCCTCAGGTGAGCCTGTTGCATGATTGTGACACCAACCTGGGATGGCAAATGTCCGAATGCTGTTGTCCTGTGTTGCTCGGTTCGAAAGTTGTCCCTGCACTCTTGTTTCATAGTGATGGACGTCTCTGCCCTGCACCAACTGGCATTTTAGTCGACAATACAGGGCGACCTCGAGGGCATATAGAGACAGGGTAAAAGTCAGCAATCTAAGCTCCCTGAAGGATCCTTTTACACGACGCTCTAGGATTCAGTTTTGAAAGAATTCTGATGGCTTTCTTTTGTGTTCTAAATACTCTTTCGAATTTGTATTTAGGGAAAACAACTTCCCCACAGCCTAAGGCCGTAAGAATAAATGTGGATGTATGAGACCAAAATAAGCCGTTTTCAATACATCCATGGAAAAAAAAAAAACAAAATTTTGAAAGGTTGCGTATATAAAACATAAATGCCTGAAGCAACCCTTTGAGCAGACTCTATCAATGTGATCATCCCCATGTCAGTCCTCGATCAAGGTACATTCCAAGGGAATTTGATGGATTCTGCTTCTTCCAAGAGTACGTCATCCACCATCACTGCGGGTCGTTGCCAATTGCGCCCCCCCCCCCCCCCCTGTTGCCAGAAGGCAAAAATTCATCACATTTGATTTTCGAAACTGTTTGTTTTCAAATTGAGTTTTGCTTGAGAAAAGAAATGTTCAATGCAATGAATTCACCTCAATGAATGATTTCACCTCGAGATCTTGTTTTTGATTTTGATCTGATGCAGAGAGTCGTGTCGTCAGCATACTGAACCACTTTTCCATTCTGGATTGAAAAATTCAGTCTGTTGGACGTATAATATGAAAAGGACTGGCCCTAATATTGATCCCTGAGGGACACCCATAGGGCCATTTTTTACTTTGTCTGACAGAGCATTCGCAATCTGCACGCACTGCTCTCTGTCCGCGAGGTAAGACGAGAGCCAACGGTGCGGCAGACCCCGAAATACCACATGTCCACAAACTGGTGCAACAGTGTCGCATGATGCACACAGTCAAAAGCTTTGGAGAGGTCGAGAAATATGCTGTGAGCACATGTTCTCTCCTCTCCAGGCAATCGACAACGTTGTTGATGAGATCCGTCACAGCATCAATGGTTGACTTGTTTTTCCTGAACCCAAAACTGTTCAGGACAGATGATTTCAAAATGATTGATAGGAACTTTTCAAGTTGTTTGAGAAATGCTTTTTCGAAAATTTTGCTGAAGGTGGGAAGAATTGAAATCGGACGATAGTTGTGGGATATGCAAGGATCGTCCTTTTTGAAATTGGAATCACTTTTGCTGTCTTCAGTGCAGACGGAAAAATTGCCTTGTGCAAAAGAGAGATTGATCAATTTTGTGAGCGGTGTCAAAATATGCTTGAAGCACTTTTTTGATTAACCACATAGGGACGTACCATTGATGTCACACTAGATTTTTTCGGTCTGAGATCCAGCCCCCCCCCCCCGTATGACACGAGTCACCTCTCCCTCGGACACAGGACCTATGGACGAAACCGGTCCCGACATTGGCTCTTGACTTTGGTTTTTGCCGATATTTAACATAAAAATGTCTGTTTGCAGGCCACAGTTTGAAAAGGAAATTGTTGAAAATTTTATTGAATTGTTGAAATTGCTTGCCACTTCGAAATGATCATGAATCAGTTCCACAATTTCAGATTTGAGTTTGGAAAGGTGAATTTTTAATCATTTTTTTTTTTTGAATTTGTGTTCTTTTTTATAATGTTCCAAGCACTCTTTGAAATACTGTTTGGGGACTGTTGTAGTTGATTTTCAACGTCTCTTGCTTTGGCATTTTTTAAATTTCTTTGCGGTAATTTTTTTAAAATTGTCGATTATTTTTTTAATTAAAAGATTTTGAATTCTTCGTTTTTCGGATTTGACATAAATTGAGTGGTAAAAGTATTGAGTCTTTCTCTTAAATTGAGGATATCCCCTGAGTAATCCAGGATTGTTTTTCTTCGCTTGAGTAGACTCTTTAAATGTTTGAGGAAGAATGGGCAAGCTATGTTTAGATAAAAAAAGGTGAAGCGGTCGAACGAAAACGGAAAAAACGGAACCGGGGGTAACGCGTCGAATAAAAAGCCTCTACTCCTCTCCTCATCCACTCGCTCGAAAGACTCTTCTCTTTCAAGGAAGAAAGATCAAGATTCCTTGCTGAGCGACCTTATTAAATTGCTCGACATTTTTTGATCTCGTTTCACTTTCACGGGGGGCGGTTCAAATTTTGGGTTGTGGCGTGCAATTACGGCTTCCTGCGCGAAGTGGCCTGATCCTGCCTGATATGGCCGTGTTCAGGACACAGACCAAAAACGTCTGAGGCCCTGATGTTTGTTGATGACGTTGTCGATGGCTGTACTCGTTGTGGCAGTCACTCTAGTTGGCGAGCTCACGGACCAGATCAAGCCAAAAAAAAAAGAAGTGAGAATGTCGCGTAGCCGCTGGGTCAGGGGGTTGGTGTTGTCTAGCACATCAATGTTGAAGTCACCAATGTTGATAAACTTCAACAACTTAGAATTGATATAATTTAGAAGGGTCTCGATAATTTCAAAAAAAGTATTGCTGCACCCATTGGGAGATCTATATAGACAATTATAGTAATTTTTCCCACGGAATTTAGATCAGTTTTTATTCCCACCACTTCAAAGTCTAGATCACAGCTATAATCCGGGGGGGGGGGGGGGGTGGGAGCCTAGAAGGGGCTTTGGAATTTCATTCGTAATTTTAAAAAAAATTGCAACACCACCCCCCCTTTAAAGTTTGTGGGGGGGGGGGTCGGTGATATAAAAAATTGTTAGCCAATTCGTAATTGTCAATTCTAAACATAGCGACAGTGTCAACCGTGTGAAGTGCCATGTTGGGGGGGGGGGGGGGCAGGAGACGGGGGAAACGAAGATGTAGGGTACAGCTCTTCTGCCATGAGAGTTAGCTTCATTCCACTTTATTAGTGGCAGAATGTCTCGAGGTTAAATTTTTGTGGTTTTGGGATTTTGATTTTGTTTTTTTTCGTGATGTATTGTACTCCAGTCCTGTTGTCTTTACATTTTTATTTTCAAGGTGATACCCCATCCCCAATGTTTAAAAAATAAAATGGTGTAATTTTTTGGTTGCTGTACTCCGGATTTGAAGTAGTTGTAATTTCTTGAGGCATCGGCAATCGGCTCTTAACTGCATCCGCAAAAGAGTCGAAGGGAAGAATGGCCACCGGAGGATCCGACGCCGTGGGCCGCGGTTGTGCAGGCGGCTCTAGGGGGCGGGACGGCGGCTCAGCGACGGCCGCCGCAGACAAGGGACGGCGCTCTAGGGGCGAAGTGGCTGATCCCGCATACACTTCACCAGCAGTTCGGCGAGCAGTTGCTTGCTGGTGCGTTTGAGGTGCATGCGTGGGAATGTAAAGCAGCCCTGCCGATACGGTTGAAGTCGAGCACCTCCGCCCCACAGTACCTCGCGCATAACTCCTCTATGTAGTTATTAACCAGCGCGGTTCTCTCGGTTAATCCTGTGGCTGGCAGGTAGGTTGTGGTCCTGTGGGGGGGCAGGGTGGCTACAATGACTCTGGAGGTCCCCAGCTTCCTCGTGATGCGTCGTTCGAGATGCCGGTATATGTTATTACTCTTCTCCAGAAGCAACGTCATTAGTAACGGCCATCGATCACACTTCAGCCCGGGCGGAGGCAGGTCGTCGATGGTCGCCTCCAGCAGTTTGGCCCTAGGCCTGCAGACGCCCTCCACGTTTGTCTCACGACTCACCCTTCGCCTCACCAGGGCAGCCAGATCGCGGACTGTGATGTTCTCACTCAATTAGGGATGGAAGGAAATGGCAGTTGAACATTTGATTATCTTGTTTTTTTTTTTGTCTTCTTATGTTTATTACTGTGCGAGCTAGGTTTGGACAGAAAGTTTCGGTGGACATAGTGCCGTCTGTTGTGTGTCAGTAAACACTGGCTAAGGCTTTGTACCTATTCTCCGTTGATATTAGAGGGGGTTTTCGGTTTTCTTTTTTTCACACATGTCCACTCAGATGTCGGCCCACCCTCAAAACTCGCATCTCCTCTTCTCCTCCTCCAGACACCGAAGTTCCGCCTCAAAGAACCTCAATGGTGACCCTGAGGACTGGCCACGATGAGGTCCCTGGACTCGGCACACCGCTGATCCCTGCAGATGGTCGGCAGGTCACACTGCACGCCGCAGTCAGCCGCGGAAGCGCGCACGGGCGTAAATCCCTCCGCGACGCACTCCGCCACAAACACCTGGGTCCGTGTACTGCATTAAGCGGGTGTCCGACTCAATTGAATGGGTCCTTTACGCATTTAAATTGTTCTTCAAGTTGCAGTTACACGTTCCTTCAGTGAGCTGTTTTCGGCGACCAGGTCGGCCACCTCCGTCGCCGACATTGGCCGCGCGGCCTCACGGACAAGAGAGCTGGGGTGGGAAGCTCTTACACACGGCGCGGGCGCGACGGCAGGTTGTCGTCACCGAAACATCCCGAGTCGCACCGCCAGCGCCAGCGGCTGCCGCGGGAGACCCTGGCAACGCTTAACGACGCGGGCGACGCGGCAGACCTGCGCTAACGAAGCTGCAGGTGCTAGAGCGCCTGCGGTTGACGCGGAAGACACGTAATTATTGGGTGACGAGGAGCTCTGAGGAGACGACACGCTTAAAGTCCGCATGGTCACTGGGTGGGGCCCCTAATGTTTACCGCCGGATGACACAAAGGGCAAATAAAAAAAAAGCGCTCTGTGCATCGGCGTTGGTCCTCACCGTGCCCCACACTTCCTCCAAGACATCGCCAAGCTATATCTCCGTTCTTTAAACAATGGAACTCTCTCTGTATTTGTAGTTGTTGACAAAGAATGAGAGGTTTGCCATTTTTTAGAATGTTCAACTAACAAAGTCATTTTGGTAAGGTCAAAAAATAAATAAAAAACTATTGAAATAAAATGATTTAAGAATAAATAAAGTAATAAAATAGTGAAGTGTTAAAAAGTTTAAAAATACACACATTAGTAATTTAAAAACACATTCAAAGTCATTTCTGTTCTAAATTACAACTGTATTTATTATCGGTATAAGATATTAGAGTTGCAAAATTTAATGCCAGTTAACGGGAATCGATTCGTGATCCGGCGAATACTGGTTATGTCCAATATCAGTAAAAACTTGATTATTCTTAAATTGCAGCGCTATCTATGAGAGATAGGCAGAACAATTGGCGGTGCAGATAAAATAGAGTGGAAAGCTTGGGCAAAAAGTTATCGCCGGTATCGGGGGAACCGATCCATGGTCCACAAGAATTAGGTTACTTGCACGTTACCAATCAGCCACTGTAACTTGATCGTTATCAGTGTACACTAATATATGGCTCACCTCAAGACTACTGTGAGCTGGTGAGAGTGAGTGGGCACATGTGACTCGTCCGTGTATGTTAGTCAGAAAAGAGGTTATGTAGTAAAATGTTCATGTGCCTTACTCACTCGAATTGTCTCAAAATAATTCAAATTGCTTGTCTTGGTCACAGTTATAATGAAATACATTACTGATCACTGGATGAATTTAACCCCCCCCCCCCCCCCCACTTCACGTTAACAAAATATTTTAAATGAAAATGAAGAGACGACAATTTTTACTCGCTTCTTTACATTGGCGCATATTTCTCTCCAACAGTGTTTTCAAAAGGCTGCTTTTGAGTCTGATCTTCATATACGGACACTCTCCAGACTAATTCTCAGTTTTGGAGACCAATACCCTAAAAGTTCCTGACTATAATAGGAGTACTCTTATTTATTAGCGGTCTTACATCTTGTAATGCTATTATGCAAAACGTTTGTAATTCACAGAATTACAATTCTTGTCCTAAAACTTTTGGTATAACAATATTAGTATATGACGTTCTTTACATTAATCACGTTTCTCTATTACAAGTAACAACATTAATTTGATGTTCCTAAGTTTTAGTTAATTGGAGAACAAATATTGTGGAATATTTATCAGAAATCCTCATATACGAGATAACCAAATGAATTCAAACATATATGAGTTAGTTATGGTACCACAATGCTAAAATACCACAATGTCCATTGTGGTACAATCCTTTTTTACACAGTTTAGACAGGTATATGTCAAGGAACTAGTGTATTTTGAATCCCTTAATATGTATCTAGTAAATGCCATATACGGCTGGGTAAAAGGCTCTTCTACAAAGAGTGTGGTTACTTATAAACCGTCTTCATTTTGTAATGATTTTAATCAACGATTTTATTTACCCAAATCTGCTTTTCAATGATATTGGTGATCTACTATATAAATGGGTAATTAAAACATTACGTACTACTGAGATTATTATATTTTAACGGATAACGGGTCATTAAAAGAGAGTAATTAAAAAAAATACACCAAGAGATCTAAATTATATAAATAAAATTGCACGATTTCCATATAGGTTGATCCTAGCAAATATAGAATAATATACAAAGTGTTTTCATGGTATAGTGGCATCACTACTTGCATTAAGCAATTAACGGACTATAACAAAAAAAAAAAAAAATGGAACGCAATTCCTGTTTCGCTCCTCCCATGTCTTATGTGGAGAACGTACAATTTACAACGTGTATATAAACTCGTTGGGACTCATGGTATTGCTTGTTGTTGGCAACACTGCTAAATTAAGTAATATCCGGGCCGTGACACTCAACAAATAGAACGCACTTCCTGTTCCGCTTCTCCCATGTGTATTTTGTAGAACTAACATTTCAGAACGCGCTCCTAATTTCACGATGCCTCACGGGATTGCTTGCTGTTGTTAATATAGCTTGAATTACATAAAATACGGCCAAATAACAGTCAAGAAATATAAAGAACTTCCTGTTCCGCTTCTCCCTTGTATATTTGTTTAGTACCAACCGTTTTCAAGCTGTTGCTACGCTCCCGACGAATCAAGGATTACTTGTTAGTAACACGCCCGCATAACGTAAAATCTAGGCCAAAGCAGTCAACGAATAGAACACACTTCCTGTTTTGCTTGTAACATGTCTATAGTACAACATTCACCTTACAACATGTACTTAAACTCGTGCCGACTCGCGGGATTGTTTGTTGTTGTTTGCACCGTCGCATTAAATAATACTCTATCCAAAACACTCAGCAAATGGAATGCAAGTCCTGTTTCGCTTCTAAGTCTATGTGTAGAAAATACACTTTACAACATGTATCTAAAATTGTTACGACCCACGGCATTGCTAGTAGTTGGTAACACTGATGCATTAAATAATATCCGGGCCTTAAAAGTCAACGAATGGAACGCATTTCCTGTGCCACTTCTCCCATTTGCACTTCGATGAACCTAATTAATTATGTAGCCTTAAAATCGTGATGGGTGCGGGATAGCTGTACGAATATTAATATGTGTCACCATCATCAAAAATTAGAATTTCTAAACCTAGTTTGCATAGATTAGATTTTAATTTCTTTACGCATTAGCAGGTTTGTACTGTTCTCTACTTGTTTTATTTACGTATGTTTTTGGTATAAGTGAATGATAGGTAAATCCGGTGACATTTGATGAACAAGTATCAAATATTAATAATTAATAATTTAAAAATGTTATTGAACAGGTAAAAATAATACATTTTGATAAAATTGTTTTTTAAACACGATATAAAGTTGCATATCTTTAAAACGGTCATCAACGGCGATATTAAACAAAGCATATTAGTTTAAAAATGGGGTTCTGCAATACAACTCTTGACAAGTTTAAGAGATCGAGCAGAATTTCCTTGCATTGTTTGGTTAACAACGGGTAAAACAGGGGAGAAAGTACAATGTCACGTGGGCGTTCTGCTTCGGAACCTGGTATTTAAAGATATTTGGGGGGGGGGGGGTTGTAATATTTTATAGCTTATGGAATTTAAAATCAGTTAGTTGTGGTATAGGCATTATTAGATTATGGATGAACTTTGATGGTGAATTAGTGCTATTATGTCAAAATAAGTTTATGTATGAATTTGTTCCTGGAAGTTTGCAAAATTTTAAAACAATATTTCAAATAGAAAATTCTAAAATATATCCCATTAAGTGGATTATTTTAGACACCACTAATAGTATGGGAATACAACATAGTTTTTTCATCAACCTCAAGGATTACTAGACCGATTTTAATTCCTAGTGACACAAATCATATATGCATGTATTGTTTTGCTTAACAATACACAAGTTGAAATTTTTAAAGATAATATGTTTTACAACACAAGAAAGAGTTTTATACTTGAAATTTAAAAATATGTTAAATGAAACCTTAAAAAACCTTTAATCTTTAGGAAAGAAAAGAAAAAAACTATGAACAAACAAACGGACTGACTTGGTCATGTCGTTAAAACATTACCTGGGAAATTACATTTCAAAGAAATAGTGACTATAGGTAAATTGGTAGTCAATTCAATTTGTCGTAATTTCATTACTTCAAGTGGAGTTTCAATGAGTGCAGAATGCATCAGTTTCAATTAGGTTATTAAGTCGATTATTTGGAACAGTGCTCAGGGACTTTGTTGAGTCAAATGCAATTGGTTTAGACAGCTTTTGTGAAGAAAACGATCCGATAGTCTTGATAAATTTATTATGTAGTTTATTTGAAATTATGACCAACCATGATTTAAGATAAGCATTTCTAACTATTCTAAAGATATCGTACATATTTCTGGTTCAAGTAAAGAACTTTTTCATCTATACATTCCCTTTATTCCCACTCGTTTTATTCTTACTCTTAGATTTCATACTCTTTATTTAAGGCTAATATATCTGCTTCACTCATTCCTCAGTAAAAAAACTCTAATAAATTAGTTATTTTTTAATTAGCTGTATTTGCCTTCCAAAAACAAAAGCAAACTTACAAATTGTCGGTTATTTCAGATTTACCGCCATTATTAATATATGTATTACCGGCAGATCTGCATACTTTCCAATGTGCATAATTCTCTACAACTTATGTGTATAATTATTAAAACAAATCGAGTACACGAGAGTAATAGAGTATACGAGTACATTATTGAATGGGATATACTAGTAATAGTAATATGCTATTGTAAGAAATATCTGTATTCGCTCACTACCGATATTTATACGACACTATCTGCTCGACAATTGATTAATCGGTTTTTCTAACTAAGTATACTTTTTATCTCACTGTCTAAGGTGGAGTTTTGTACACTGTTACTCGGAGAACGTTTCAAAGATTAGAGCAATCTAAAATAAAATAATATAAGATCTATAATATTTTAATTATTAATAATTATTAATAAAATAATAATATAATAATATTAAGAGTTTTTACATTAGACTTTAGATGATTTATTATGTATGATTTACCGACCAGTTTTCGCTGGCATTAGCCAACTTCATAAATTTTAGTTGTCTAATTTAATAGATGTGTTAAGAAAATAATATTTACTAATAATTTTTTTTCAACTGGGTAATTATTTCATGGGTAATTTATTAATATGCAAACGTATGACATTTATATATATATATATATATACCTCAAAACAGGTAGAACACAGTGTATTTGTCTGTTTAACGAAATTTTGGATTAGTCAACTCTTTGTTTTAATATTATTGCTGTACAATATTCTCAGCTAATGTACGATAACATACAAAATTAAAAAAAATACCATTCGAGACATCACAGAACAAATATAATCGGAAGGAGTAAATGAGGCCTACACACAGGTTTCTTCCCAAGTTGTACTTTTTCAAATAGAAACAATAATGTAATAGTACTATTTTTTTAAACAGTTTACTTCAGAGGTTGGTCATTGCAACTGAAATTGTCTAACACGACACCGTAACTGGAACGGTTACGTAACCGTTCGTTCGTTGTCGATATATAGCTCGAACAGTCAGACATATATCCAGACGGACAGAAATTTACAATATTACAAATTTCCCAGCCCCTCCGAGAGATGGGCTATGCTAACGCTCAGCCAATTAGGGTGAGAATCATGAGAATATTTTAATATATCCAACCTTTAACTTTTCAGTCAGAGCACAAAATATCTTCAGACCGATTTACGATATTTTTTCAACAAAATCTCAAAACGTTCCTAAATTAGGGTGCTATTATCTACAAGACACGCACGCACACGCACGCGCGCGTACACACACACACACACACACACACACACACACGTGCGCACCTAACGTAAGCGTTTGTATAGTTCGAATAGCTCTTGGAAAACATTAAATTTTTTAAAATAACTGTTTCTGTTTTACGATGAAGTAAAATTTGAAAACCGAATATATTTTGCCTCTACATTAGCACATTTAGTCCAGTAGTAGTCATGAATGCTTCGGAGCTGGAACACTATTACATATAAAAATTGAACGAAACTTGAACATGAAATGCAAAACTTTAGATCTGGAATCATAGATTAAAAAACATTATCGTTATATTTACTTCAAAACTTATGGATTTTCTAGATCGCACTGAGACAATAACAGGCATTTGAAAAATAATCAACCTTTAGAAAAACTAAAAAAAAAAAAAATATAATCCAAAGTATCATTTAAAACCTTAATGTAATTAACAGATACTTCTTGTTTACTTTGATTTATGAATGGTGTAAGTGCTAATGGATGTCGACGCGAAAGCAGCTCTACGCTACCGCTATATCCTTACACAGGTAAGTGTACTAATGTACTGTTAGAATAATACATGACCTGTTTACACTGACTGTTAAAATAATCTTTAATGTAAGATTTCTTATTCATATCCTCTTAATAAGAATATATGGAACGCTTCATGGATGTTTGGAACACACATATTGATGTGGTTGGTAGTGAAAAAACTAGATTCTCTATTTAAATTGTTAGTACTACTAAAATTATGATATGAAACAGCATATTTCTGTATTTAATAAAACTTCAAATACATTTTGACTCACTTCAAAATGATATGCCAAACCGGACATGTTCAGGTTCACCATGTTGGCAAACAGAGTTATTCGGTTTTTACCTATAAAGGAGATATATATTTTAGCAATTTACCTTTCTTAGGTCCTTTTGAGGAAGTGAAGTATAACATCTATGACACATTGAAAGCATAATTTACATAAATAATTTATTTGTTTGGATTAAATATTAATATGTTAATAATTTGTGTCATAAATCATTCGTAACCACTACGCGTATTTATTGCTAGTATGGGTTACTAATTTTACTGCTTTAACATTTGCCATGTTTTGGCAATTATAGGAATCCGAATGACTTAAAGATGACATTAAACTGTTTTAAATATATACAATATAGTGATCAACTATCGCGTTGATCTTCTTTAAATGGATTGAATACTGTGATAATTAGTATATAAAGAATACTTATTTTAATGTTGTACATAAATTGTTTTCAAAAAAAAAATTATGCAGGATAAAAACACTATTATAGATACAGCACATTAAAATTACATATGTTTTACAAAAATTATATGAGAAAATTGTTATTACATTTGTAAGAATTACAGAGTATAAATAAAACGTTGTAAGTGATCATAGCATTGCATGGTAGGAAGTGCGTTTGCTAAATTAGCTTTTTTTATCTTAAATATAATGACATAGCTCCAAATGCGGATTTGTTAAAAAGTCACGAGATTAACTGCATTATTTGGGTACCTAAAACATTATTTATGAGAAAAAACACTTAATTTGGTTGTACCAATATAATATTATACGCAACATTAGTAAAAAGAGAATCAGTTAACAAAAGCTGACACGTAGTACAACGTGAGCTGTAGTGTGAGGGTGTAGTTTAAAACAATATTACTTGTGTTTGCTGATTGGGAAAACACAGTTTTGTTACAGAGGTAACATCCTGGTAACTGAGCGAGGAACAAGTCCGTCATAATATGGACATTAATTTAATAGAATATATCAACTTCTGAATAATAATTAAAAAAAAAAAAACATCCCTGAAGCCTTTACCCCAATACTGAGCCGGGGCTCAGTTTGGATAATTTTGTCTTATTTTTTTTCCACCTCGGCCACTTTTGTCAGTCTGGGGGGGGGGTGATTACGTTACCCTATTGATTATTTTCTGCCTGGATGGACTGATTGGTTGAGGTCAGGTGGTTGACCTTGACTGATTACCGACCAGCTGATTACCGGCAGCTGCTTCTGGTCGGAGCGGTCGGACACGTTCGGCAGAGGCGACGTGATTCTCTGACTGTTAACTGGTCGTCCTGATGCCCATGGCTGGCTAGTTCTCCGACTTTCGGCAGGTAATTGTTTTTTCTTATTCACTCTCTTTACTTATTTGGTGGTTTTTCTCTCCCACGCAGACACATATTTTCGTTGATCAGATAAAAGTTGTTTATTTATTTATTTTGTATTTTGTGTTCCTTGTGTACGTCTTCTTGTCGCAAAGTGTTCTATCCTGTCATTTCGTTACTTTCTAAATTGCTATTTTATTTTTCTATGCCAGTTAAAATTATTATATTTTGCGCTAGTGCTTTCTATTGATCCGTTCGGCGAACGGAAATTTCTATATTTAGTAATCTTTTTGTTCTTATTTAGTGTAAGCGAGACGGTACAGACTTTGCAAATTTTGTTTCCTCGTGTTTTGTGTTGCGTGCAAAAATTGGGTGGCAACACTCATGATTTCTATTTTATTGTTTAATTAATTATTTGCTTTATAGTAGCGTGAACGGCTTACTTTTGGGTTATAATTTAATTATTGTTATTTGGGAAATAATGTACTGTTATTATTTGTAAATTACATAATTTACATTACAATTAATATTAAAGAATGAATAAAATACAGTGAATTATTTTTACAAGTAAATGTTACCAAGCTGAATAATTTAGTATGGCTGTTCTAGCCTATAAGTAAATGTTTAAATATTTGAAAATTTGTTTTGTATGTAATATTTAATATTGTCACCAAGTAGTGTATCTTATAATACTTGGTGTCTTGAGTTATTTTCGGGAAACAGTTTTTCGATACTTAAAAGGTACTGTTAGCTACAGATGGTTATTTTTAATTGTTAAATTTAAATATTTTATATATACTTTGTGCCATTCATAATTAAGTTTTTATTATTTCTCGGGTTATAGTAAAACTTTTCTGAATATCTACTGGTTATGTTGGGATTCAATAGGGTCCCCATGAGTGCCGTCAACATGACAGGTGCGCTGAGTCTGACCAATGGGAACAGCACTGGTAAACTAAAATTGAATGCCCGCGCCCTGCCAGCGCTACTGTACCGTCATCCAACTGGACTGTCTGTGCTTCAATTCATCTCGAACAAGGTTGGAGCTAAAATGTTTTTTCTTCTTCTTTTACTGGACTTGAGAGGATTGGGTTTTATGGAGCGCTGCCAGATATTATATCTGGAGGAGGGCCAGTGTTAAGTTAAGTTACCTAGTATTTATTTAGTTTAGTGACATGATCTGTAGGGGAGGATTTCATCTTTAATTCGGATTCGTGGAGGCAACTAAGCCCCCGCCTCCTTCGAAAATCGGCTTTAAATATTTTTTTTTATTTTTGGTTACAAACTTATTACATTACTTAACAAAATAATAGGCCTAGAAATTCTACAACCTTTTCTCTGCCCTCAGTTCATAATAATTACCAGTTCAAAATTTTATATTTACTACATGCCATCCCTGAAACTATGTTATTTATATGTCAAATTTCTATTTATTTTGTACTTGTCAATATTGGAATTCTATTTATTTTTGTTATTTAGTTTGTAAGTTACTCGGTGCACCGTGGTGCTGCAGTTAATTGTATTTTGTGTGAAAATGTTTGCCATCTAATTAATTATATTATGTACTGGAAATTTTGTCTCTCTTTGTCTCTCTTCCCACTAGTGGCATGTTGTTGTTTTTTTATGCTTTGCTCCGAGTTTGGGAGGGGCGCGCTTCCGAGACCTCCTGTTGCGGTTGAGGAGACTTCCGGTGAAGTCTAGTTTCGCTTACTCGGGACAAAATGGTATTAGAGCGTGGTTACGCATTTTTTTCCCTCTGCGGGCCCGGGGTTTTTTTGTCACTGGTGGTGAGAGGGACGAGTTGGAGTTGTTAGATTGTGACTATCCTGCGCCTGTGCCGTCTCGCTGTGATATTTATCGCCGATCAACAGGAAGTATGTGAACTTAGTTTATTATTTTCTAATTATTGTTACTTGTGTGTTTTTGTTATACTTTGTCATCGTTGTTTTATTTCTGGTTTTGTTCTGGTACGGCGTAGTGTTTTGTTGTGGTATTTTTTGATTCGCTGCCGTGTTTCGTGGACGGCGGGAATTCTGGGGACCCTGCTGAGAGTGTTGTTCACTGCGTTATTCACTTGTCGCCTTAGTTATTTTGCTTTAGACGTTGACTTCGAGTCAGTGTGTTGCTTGGTAGTCTTTGTTATTCATTGTTATCATGCCTGTCTCTCTGGTGCCTGAGAACTTATTGAAGGAGGATCTCCATTTTGAGTTGTTGGCTCGTGGGCTTACTCCGGGTTCCGACTGAGAGTCCATGCGGAAGCAACTGCGAGAAAATATAGACCTGGACACTACCTGGCCTAGAGATTTGACGTTCCCGAAACAGAAGCCTATTTTGGAGACTAAGTTGGAGACTTTTGAGAAATAGTCAGGAGGACTGGTGGAGTCGCCGCCCACTGGCCGAAAGAGGGCTAGGTATTTGTCCCGGCTTACCCATCTACATATGAGGCTGTCGCTACTAAGAGCCAAGCTTACTAGTTCTGGTGATAAGGAGTGGTTGGAGGAACGCATCACGTTGGTTGACGGCCTGCTGACTGTACTCCAGAGGGACAAGGGGGCGAAGGCTCCTGAAAAGACCTTGACTGCGGTTGACTCTCCTGCGGCTGTTAAGGGTAAAAGCCAGATCCCTGGGTCAGTCGTTGCGGACTTTGGATGTGGGGTAGCGTCCAAGGTGTCTGGTGTAGACGGGGCCCGGGGGTCTGTGACCCAAATGCCTGCTGGATCAGGAGGACTGGGGGACTGTGGTGACGGGATCCTTTGTTCAGTATCACAAAGCTTCCAAACCCACTTATCCCGTTGCTGCAGCGACTACCAGCAGTGGATGGTCTAGATACTGAAGCTTTGCTGCGGTTTCTATCTGAGATCCTGCGACTTCATGACTTGCCTGGCCTTCAGGGAGCAAGCTTCCTGCATGTAATCTCTCTATTTTGTTGGCCACCTTTGGGTGACTGTCTGGTTCGAGTTCTCCAGAGGAGTGGTACCCTGGATGATTTTCATAGGGAGGCATTGGATTTTCTTTGTTCCTGGTCCGTTGAGGGAACGTCTCCGTGTGGAGAAATTCTTTAGGCCTCAGGGCAAACGAAGAGAGTTTGGCAAAGTTTGTGGCCGAGGTGAGGGGGACACTGGTACGGTGTTAAGGTTCAATATCCTCGAAAGTACTGTGGTCACCACCATTGAAGGTCTCAATCCTGAAGAGAGGTCTCGTCTGGTTTTTTGCTGGTCGCCCTTCCACCTTTTTCTGAACTGGACCGTCTGTGCATTGCTTCGCGCAGCGTGCAGTTTGCTGACCGGCAGTGGGCGGAGAGGAACATTCATCGTTCCATCCATTCCTCCAGGCTAAGACGGCCGTACAGAGTCCCACCGCGGCTGGGCCACATCCCTCAGGTGGGCTTCGTCTACCCATCTGCTATGCCTGTGGTGAACGAGTCATACTCGTCGGGAGTGTCCTAGGAGATATCGCACTGATCCAAAAAACTAGATCAAAGGGGGTTTTATCTGAAGTTCCCCCGAGGTCTAAGAAAAAATTTCAAAAAAAAATAGTACCTGTGCGAAAAGTTTGATTAATAGTTTGGACACTATGAACCTAGCAGAAAAAGGAAACCTACGGATTAGGACAGCATCTTCGGTGTGCCCTTATATCAATATGTTAGTGGGAGACTCAGTGCATAAGGCTCTAGTTGATTCCGGGTCAGTCTGTAGCCTCATCTCTTCCCGTCTTTTTTGAAGCCATTTCAAGGTTAGCTTTGGTGAAGCACACCGAGGAGTCTTCTCTAACTTGCTGGACTGCTTCTAATTCCCCTCTTCCAATTTCGAGGAAGGCTTCAATCAAGTTTAAGGTTGAATGTTTTTCATGGGTGTGGAGCTGCCTTGTGGCCCCAGGACCCTGAGCATGGATTGTATTTTGCGGGCGGACTTTGTTCAAAAGACTGGTTTGGTGCTGGATCTTCAGGCGGGCAAGTCTTATTTCAAATTCAATCGCCGATTGTCACTCCCCTTTTCTGATGATAAATTCAAATCAGACACCCACGGGGTTAGTGAGGTGGAGTGTGAGGAAGGTACTGCTCCTGGGGACCCGTTCGGTCACTTGGATGAGGAGCAAGCTGGGGTTCTCCGTGAGCTTTGCTCAAGATTTCCGGAGGTCCTCACACCCAAGCACGGTTCTACCTATCTTATTGAGTATAAAATTCGTCTGACTGACACTCAGCCAGTACGCTCCCACCATACAAGCTGGCTCCTCCAAAGATGGAGGTTATGCGTGGCATCATCAAGGATCTCTTGGATCAAGGAGTTATTGAGCCCTCAAACTCATCGTATGCCAGTCCAGCGTTCTTGGTTCCAAAGCCGAATGGTAAAAATCGTATGGTGGTCGACCTAAGAAAAACTTAATGCCAAGATTGAAATAGACTCAGTGCCTCTCCCCGATCTCCATTCTGCTTTTGATTGGTTCGGTAAGGCCCAAATTTTTCACTATATTTGATTTGAACCAAGCCTATCATCAGATTCGTGAAGAAGGAATCACGTCCTCTCACGGCCTTTTGTGTTCCGTGGAATTGGGTATCAGTACCGATCTGTGCCTATGGGGCTAGCTGTGGGGGCCCAAACGTTAACTAGGTTGCTTGACTCCATCTTCCACGATGTGAAGTTCAGGTATGTCTTTAATTATCTTGATGACCTACTGGTCTACAGTGAGTCTTTCACGGAACACGTTAAACATCTTGAGGAGGTCTTGGTTAAGTTGAGTAGGGCTGGCCTCACAGTCAATCCGGAGAAGGTCTCTTACGCCAGGTCTGAAATATCGTTTTCTCGGTCACCTCGTGTCGTCTAGGGGTGTATCTATAGACCTTGCAGGACTCAAGGCATTCGGGATTTTCTCCTCCGAAGGATGCCAAGGGTGTTGCCCATATTCATCGGCGCATGGTTAATTTCTACCCGTAGGTTTATTCCTGACTTTGCCGAGGTGGCCGCCCCTCTGAACGCTTTAAGAAGGAAAGACGCAAAGTTCGTTTAGGGTGAAGATCAGGAACGAGCTGTTCAACTTGCTTAGGGAGGCAATTATCCAACCTCCTGTGCTGCGAATACCGGACTTTGGTAGGGCCCTTAATTTTGCAGACTGACTTCTCATCATGTGTTGTAGGAGCTGTGCTTTCTCAAGAGTTCGACGGCGCTCGGCTACCAATAACTTTTGCATGTAGGACTTTGACCCTACAGGAAAAGAAATCTTCCATTTATGAGCTGGAGTGTCTGGCGGTCGTTTTCGGCATGGATAAGTTTCGGAGGTTCCTAGAGCATTTTCGAATTTCTGCTGGAAACTGACAATCAGGCTCTTTTCTGGCTATTGGCCCATCCTCGACAACTCGCGAAAATTGGTCGCTGGGTTGTCAAAATTGCGGCCTTTTACATTCAGGGTGCAGCACATTCGCGGCACCCAAAAACGTCGTCGCTGATGCTCTTTCTAGAATGTATCATCTACTCAGCGATCCTGTTGATTCTCAAGCACCGTTGTGTGAGGACCGTGCTGTTGGATTTCCCTGCTGCCTTTGAGAGTTTTGGCTCTCATCAACATCAAGACCTCTCCTTATTTCTTGTCTAAGGGTGTCCTCCTACTGTCGAGCCCGCGGAGGTGGTCCCAAGATTGTTCTGCCGAGTGCCATCATACTGATGGTATTTTCCTTTTTTCATGTTTCTCCCGTGGGCGGTCATTTAGGGATTCACAAGGACCATCACTAAAATCAGAGATAAGTTCATCTGGAAGAGTATGGACAGAGACATTGCTGTTAGAGTACGAGCTTGTCATCTTTGCTCGGTCAGTAAAACCAGTACAAAATACCAAATTAGAACTTTTTTCCTCCGAGGGTGGCGGAGCGGGCCTCTCGAAAAAGTGTTCATAGACTCTGTGGGACCCTTGCCCCATAGCAAGTCAGGGAACACCTCCCTGCTTGTCGCTGTGGATGCTTTCTCTAAGTTTTGCTGGTTGATTCCTCTTAGGAGTGCCACGGCGTCGCTCACCGTCAAGGCACTCACAAGTCCCGCCTTCTACAGAATTTTGGAGTGCCCGCCACCTTCATCTCAGACAACGGCACACAATTCGTATCGAGGGAGTATCATCGCTTCTGTTTTGGGCATGGAATCAAACATGTTACGACATCTCCTTTACTACCCCTAGCCTTCTCATGCTGAGACGGTTCAACCGCAATCTCAGAGCCGCCCTCATCGCTTATCACGCTGAGAAACAAACTACCTGGGATGAAAACCTGAGCTGGATTCAGTTAGCCTTCAATTCTGCTCTTCACGAGAGTCATGATTCCACGCCTTTCCAGGTAATGTTTAGTCGTCCTCCTTCTGATCCTTTGTCTAATCTCTGGAGTCTGGATGGTCTTCTACCAGTGCCTGGTACTCCCAATGTGAGTGACACTTGGGAAGCAGTCAGGTTTAAGTTCCTACAGTCTAGGGAAAGGGTGAGGAGAAAATTCAATAAAGGACGTATTGCCAACCACTTCCAGGTGGGGGATCTTGTCTTTTGTAAGGCCCATCCGGTCAGTTCGGCCGTGGATAAACGGGCAGCCAAACTTTGCTATCGGTGGAAAGGTCCCCACCGGATTCTTCGTTTTCTCTCCCCCAGTTACTGCTGAGTTGGTTGATCCCGTATCGGGGAGGTTGTGGCGGAAGGCCCACGTTTCTCATCTGAAGGCCTTCCGCGGTGACACTCTGGTCATGCTCTGGATACTGGTGCGGCTGCGGGGGTGTCCGGGGACTGATTACCCCTGGTTGTTGTTGTTTTTTTATGCTTTGCTCCGAGTTTGGGGAGGGGCGCGCTTCCGATACCTCCTGTTGCGGTTGAGGAGACTTCCGGTGAAGTCTAGTTTCGCTTACTCGGGACAATACATTAATTTAAAAAACACGTTTAAGCCAATACAGAGGTTAAGATTAGTAAGGATTAATATAGCGGTTTATGGTAATGCTAGTAATATTGCAGTAAGCTCTCTATTATCTACGGAGTTGATCAGCGCGGATATGCGAATTTAGCATTGTCTGAAAAATTGTGAATATAGCTGCTAAATAGCCGATGTACGTTTACATTGATCAATAGTTTGCTCTTATCTTGTTTCTAACATGTTTATATACGTGCAAATATTTATTCAAACATATTATATGAAACACATTTAAACATTTAATTTAACGATATTTTAAACATAAAGTTTTAAATGCAGTAATATTCGCCGTGGACGGATTGGATTGTTCTTAAATCGGGCAATCAAGTGTTACTTCGATTTATATTAATGGCAACTTGAAATCGTATGCATGTCAAAAAGCGATTCAAGTATTTACGAAATTTTTCAGTACTTATCTTATGCAAAACTATCACAACAAAACTTACTACACAACAACAGGGTTTTCTTTAGAAACCACCCTTTGAGGAATTCTAAATTGTTTTTGAATACTACTACAATAATAAGCTAGACATTGAATATAACGCTGATTTTCAAAAACGAGAAAAAGATATACCGTTTATCTTATGGGGATAACAACGCATGGAACACGCCTCTAGTATTTGAAAATTAATTTAAAGCAAAAGCCAAATTTCTGTGGCCTATCCAATTTTTGTTGATTTTAATTAGTTATTCATAAACAGTAATTATTTTGGGAAATCTACTTATCTGAACCATATGGTGGAGAGCACTTGTAAGTAAATCGCTTTTACACTGCTGTACATAGTCATGAAATGATATTTAACTAAAAGCGTATAAAATAGTAAAAGCGTAAAAAGTTCTGTGATTAACAGCAGCGGGGTTTAACCAACGACATAGAACACTGCAGTGGTGCTCTGTTCTCAAGGGGCGGTCAACTCGTTTAATTTTCAGCTGCCGCTTCCACAGTTATTACAGTGGTAATTCGTCTTCATAGATCTGTTCTCATGCGGCAGAGATTCTAGGAAGTTTAATGCATTAAAACTGTATCTAGACGATAAAAAACTAATGTGAAATATGCGACACGTATTTTGTCTCTATATATACATTACAGGGTTGCATTAATAAAATTAGAACCTATAGCGGTTAAGTCATTGATCTCAATAGTTAAATCTGTCCTTTAATAGACACAATTTTAATTTTTAAACTTTCACCCTAATATCGTAAAAGTGTTTTTATGTTGCATGCAAGTTCCAAATTCCCAACTGTATTATTTTGACGCATTAAAAATTATAAGGATATTTATTGTTATCTTAATTATAATATTAATTTTCCTGAGGTATACCTATGAATATAAAATGATGCGCAAATACCTTTTAAGTTTACTTTTTACAACAATCAGAAAGGTTTGACCCTTAAAAAAATGTTAAATTTAATTATTCTTTTCTGGGTTAGTGTTTAAAACCTTGCCTATTTAAAAATGTTCACCTGTCTTTATTTTATGATTTCGCATGAACAAGCCTTTCTCCATTCACATTACAATTGTAAATACATGTGTAAGTTTGTATAAACTGATAATATCTTTCTTAATTCCCTCACTTATTTAGTCAAAGAATGAACCTCATCGTGTAAACAGGTTTAAACCTTAGATAAATTATCTATAACTTATCCTTGTTCATTATGGAAACTTCTGTTCGACGCACAGTGAAAATGGAAATTTTGGTAAAACCTTATCCTAACATTTCAGCACTACCCTTTGTTTAAAGCAATCCTCAGGATAACTCATGTCCTGGCAAACCAAACCCTCTAGCATGGCTAAACCGTTAATACAACTAACTCCCTAATACGACTATTCTGACTAGTCATAATATGACTAGCTTCGAGAATACCTAGAACCATACAAGCCTTGGTGGGCAACCCAAACGACCCTGAAGTGAACTCCCATTTAATATAAAGTAATTAGACCTAAAAATATTTCTCTACGCTATAGAAGCATTTATAAATAGAATGTATTGTGTATGGTCGATAATTAAAATAGTTTCCTTTGGTAAAATCCTCAAATACTTGACTAGCTGCAATTACTATAACATATAAAACTATCAGCAATAGGTACCTGCGATACTGCTCATGGAGATGGTTTAGGTATTGATGATCCATTCTGTACGAGAAGAACTTTTCATATAATACACATATACAGTGTATAATGGTTTTGTAGCACTTTACAACCTTATAAATCTCAATCAAGACCATTGTCCACTGTATTTATAAACACAATCACAATAATTAAAGCAGGATGTAATAAGTTAGATTTATTAATAGCTTCCATGTCTATTGAATTAGGTAATGGTGAAGCACTCAATTGTTTTACTAATTTTTAGTTAAATCATTATTTTAATGTATATAATTTACCGAAATTTACTAATAAGTTCCTAACAAAATATTATATTCTAAAATGAAAAAAATTACTAACCTAATATATGTGTTTGAATTCGTAAATAATATGTACTAAAAGCAATCACGAACGATTTAGCACCCGCTCTGTACATAATTGTTACCATTAGTCCGATGTTGCCATGCAATCACTAAGTGGATTATATCCAATTAGGCTTCCTCTGTAGTTACTCTGGTCAGTAATTAATGATTTGTTGTGAACTTTGAGAATACATTATTTTTATATTTATGTGGTATTATGTGTATTTTATAACTTCTGCTTTGCGTTGTATTACAAGTTGACACGAGTCACTGACATTCTGTAATCACTACGTGGCGAGGCGCCATTGATTAGGCCTTTGTTATTAATGAGAGCCTCTTGCTTAAACGTTGATTGCACGTGGTACCTCTTGATCCCATGTGATTGGCAAACATAACATATATGATGAGATATTTAATATGGGTGCTTTTTGATATCATATGATTAATTTGGAAAGATAACATACACTCTCAGAGCATTACCATGGGTGTTTTTTGATACTTTATGATTGAGATACATAATATATACGCAAGAATGTTTGACGTGGGCGCCTCTCGATACTACGTAATAAACTATATTTTAAAAATAATTAACATGGCTGTTTATAGTTATGTTTTCATTGAAAAATCTATACTACATAATATGCTAGGTTCAACATTATTAACTCATTGACGCTTAACGCTGTGATCTAGGGAATGTATAAAGGTCAAATGGTGGGGTCTGGAGGGTAGGTAGACTTTACTTGTTTAATAACAGAAAATATTTTCCAAGTATTATAATGGAACAAATTTTTACAAATACTTACGACTCACTTTTAACTTTACTTTTAACTCATTAGATGTTGCTTTCATCTGTAACTTTGTTTTGTATAGGGATATATAAAAATATATTATTTCTTCAAAATGAGCCTGGAGGGTACGTAGACTTTACCGCTCTACTAATTGTCTTCTGAAACAAAATTTGGATGTTAATAATCATTGAGAAATGTTAGTTTAACATTTTTTTATAGTACAATTATATCGCTAGAAATAATCCGTAACACTAATTAGTTAGTTCTTTACGTATTCCTGACATTAAAACATGGTATGCATTAAAAGTAAATTTCCATATTCTAAATAATTGTTACTCTTCAATTTCTTTAGTAATTGTTTTGTACTATATTCAAAATGATAAATTTTAATAATTACAAGGTAACTTATTGTGCTGTTACATTGTCTAAGAATACATTTTTAATACACATTTGAATTAAAGTAAAAAGATTTTGATTAAAATATATTAAATTTAATGCTTTCACCAGCAACAAGAGATCATCTTAGAAAGGTTGCGTTTTCATAACACATAATAAATAGAAAAACGTAAAAATTTTGCTTTATAAATATCGTTGGTAATGTGGCAATGACATTGATGATCAAAATCAATGTTTTTCTATCGATGCCAATCCCTAATTATTTTCCGGACGAAAGGAGAATTAAATATATACAGTATAATCCAAAATGTTGTAGGATCCAAATCACCTGAGAAATCACATCAAAATAATTTTAATTACCTCGTCTACAATGGATCCGACTCGTATAGAAGACAGTCTTGGAGAAAGATATTTCCCAACACAACCTGTTTTCTGCATCGATCTGTGTTTCCTGCGATAAATAAGATTTTAAAACTCGATGACCAGATCCATTGTAGTTACTAACCCCACAAACTAAGAGGTGGTCATAGGCACATGTTTAGAGAGAGTATTTTTATAAAAAACTTTTTAAACCAATTAAACTTATTCCATAATTTCTGCAATATTAAAAGAATAACGGAAAAATAGCTTTTTCCTTGTCGTCATCAGCTATATACATTGATTATTTTAATTTGTAACATAACATATAGATAAGTAATTATTATATACCACTGCATAAACTGATTCCGAGGAGGAAAATGAATGAAAAAGTTTAACTTAGAATTGTATAAATTATATGGCATGAATACTTTCATTCCGATAATGTTAATTTTTCGCCAAAGTTAGGTAATTTAGTCAACTCTCCAGTAACGAGAGTTCCTGAAGTATTAATATTGCTTATTTAACTTTCTACAGCTTTATTTAAATCCAACCAAGGCAAATTAACCTCAACTTATTGAGTTCAATCCGTGTATTACATCCATAATTGACTAACGATGCGAAGTCTAATATTGTTAATAAATTGGCCTTTTCTTCCTTTATTCCTACTTTTCTTGCAGTTATTCTGAGGATAAATATATTGACTGGTTTTAAAGAGTGTGTACCATTATTGAGTAATCGTAATTACTTACTTCAATGCAAACATCAATACGATATTATAAGTATTTCGGTAATCTTTCGAGGATCTGATCTTCGGATCAAGGCTATAAAAATGCAAAACGAAGGTAAGAAATTATTAGTTTACCATCTGTCCGCCTGTAAGTGATTTTTTAAATTTTAATTAAAAACCAGTAAAGATAAAAATTCTAATTCGGCACAATTTTGTTCTTTTATTTTCAAATCAAGAGAAAATTTATATTATTTCAAAATGGGGAATGATTAAACCTTGAAAGCTTATTAGTGTAAACGGTATTAAGATTCTAAATGCTTCTAATTTGAATGATAAACTATTTTAAATTTACAGTAAAAACCTGGAAATTGATCAAACACCGTAGTGCACGTTTGGCTGTAATTGTTTTGGTGCCTATGATATACATACAGATACTATTTTTCACATAAACGTGTATTGTAACTATTTCGTAAGCATAGATCCATTAATATAACAAAAAGCATAAAATCATGAAATGTTTAAAGATTTTGCACTTTTACTAAGAAGGTAATTAGAAGGATAACGTTGCATTCAAGAATTTAAATACTTTACTATATGTATGGAAGCGAATTGGTTTTGGCTGCGAAGAGGATAGGTGAGACGTCTATCAGTTATTATTTAGCCATGTAATCTAATCTCAGATTTGTTAACTGATTTAAATTTATTCCTGCATAAAAATCTAATTACCAAAAGTGTTAACTTAACTCACGTAATGATACGCGAAATTAAACATACCGTTATATGCGCGAGTATGTTGCTATCGCGACCCATCCCTGGCCATGTAATTTACGTCAGCGACGTGATCTGCCTCCTGATATCTTGACATGTAATCTAAATTGGAAAGTTGTCCATGGCTTAGCTATAATTCCCTCAACTCAGGTTCGATATTATTTACCAAGTTACCTGAAAATATCAATAATTAATTTCATAACAAGTGAAGTAGTTGTATTATGTATAGATAATAAATTTAAACAGCGTTAATAAGGTAATGTTATATATTATTTACACCACTGGAATTCTTTCATTATTTATAATGTATTGCTATATCTCAAAGGTTTGTATATAATAAACAACATATACTAATCCAGCAGCATATTTGTACAAAAATGTATAGCTCTTTCTAATGTGTGAATGAATAATAATCACGAATATTTTATAATAACCAACCGATTAGTGTAAGTCAATAAATGTGTATGAATGTTTGCGAACACTTTTGAAAGTATCTTTCATTTGACACTAAAATATGATACTGTACGAAACATTGTTTACATATTTAAGTACATATTTCATTTATTATCCACAGAAATGCCTGTAGCTGTTCCTTATTATATCGTTCTAGAGCTTCGTGAGTAGTCGTCATCTTTTGGAATCTCAGAAATCCAAATAATCTGAATACACTTAAGTGAATATTTGTCAACCTGATGAGTAATTCTAACATTCATAAAAAGAGACAATACATTTGTAAATAAAAATAGGTGAAAATTAAAATTCAACGGAATCAACCAGACAGAAGAACAACAAGCTTGTACGGACTCGGTAGTGTGAAGAAGGGTAGCTTCAAACCAAAAGAGATAATTTATTGATACTATATGACCCAGAATAGCCTAATTTACCATCTGTACATGGTAGTTATGTTGTATATTTTTCTTCCTGGATACTCACTATAGTTGAATTTCCTTTTACTCAGATTTAAAAGGGGTTATAAGAGATCCGTTTCATAACAACGGTTACTAAATCGCAGAAATCTATTTAAATCTTTCAAAAGAATCGCCACGAATGAATTACAGAGGTTTGGTTTGGTAAACAGAAATTCAGTTTATTCCATCGAAGGAGAACATTGCTGTCAATGTTTTTGTTCAGAGCTGCAAATCCGGAAACAGAGTGAGATATACATGGTTGAAATCCACAAATCTTTATAAACCAACCTATTAAAATTATGAATAATGAATTTGAACATATTTTTAACAATGGTAATAAATATTTTGTTGTTTTTTATGTTTAACAAGGTACGGTGCATAATGTTTGTGAATTATAAAAATAATGAATTTATAATTTTAATATTTTTATTTTGATTAACTTAAAATATAAACTCCATATTAAAACTATTAAATTAGTTTTAGACTCTTGTAATCGTGTTTTATAGTTAATAAAGCGGTACAAGACTACCTAAGACCCCAAGAGGAAGTAATTAAAGTACAGTCGGACAGACAAACAGAGGGAGTTGCTCTTTTTCCTTTTGATCTCAAAATCAATTTGTTTCTTTGTTGGACTAAGAAGGAACCATGTACCAATTTTCAAGTCTCTAGGACCTTTAAATCAAGTGTTATCGCACTGATATATTATGTTGTAATTTTAGTACGTATGTGGCATTGCATAAACATGAAATATCATAAAGGTATTTTAACTGTGTTGTGTCCGTTATATTTCACTCATATAAAAATTTCTTAGTTTTGATATAGGTACGTATATTTTTAAACTTAAAATAACACTTTTTGCTACTCATTAAGTAATTGTTGAACAGAAGTTATTTTTCAATAATAGTTAAAGCTTTATAAGTGAAATATTATCCTCGTGAGTAGATAAACTATTATAGCACACGTGAAAGACGTGCAAAATAACATCAAATACGTTATTTCTTATCGTTCAGACAAAATATAAAGGCTCGTAGATCTGATTCAAAAATATTGTCCTGCTGCATTGCCATTTTATGGTAATAGAAGTTCAATGAGGCTCTACTTTTGATGGATGGTATAAAGTCAGATTTCCCATAGGATATTAATGTAAAACTTTGAATTGGTGTAAAGAACAACTTAGAATCTATGACAATATCAACTTGTATATATACGGATGTCATTGTGATATTTCAGCTATAGAAAGTTATTATAAAAATGGCCCAAAGTGAGCATGACGACCTAGTATGTAGACATAAACGAAACTTCAAAAAGTTCTCTTTCTCTCTCTCTCTCTTTTTCAACAAATGTTCGTAAAACGAAAACAAAATATATGTTGTTATTTTTATAAAACAATTATTGTTATTGCCATTAACAGTTACAAACAATAACGGTTATTGTTGAATAGTCACTTAGTTAGGATTAAAGCGGAAACTTTGTTATAATCGTTGCATCGATGCTAAAACAAGGCATTTCCCGCCAACTTTACGTTGGCGTAGCACCAACTTCACCAATTATTTTGGTCTATCTCCAAGATCGTGAACGCCAGATGTACTCTATTATCGTTATTATAGTCTAGTAATGGCTTTGCTGCTTCTATCAATGTCCATTAAAGTACTAAAACAATGTAATTGAATTTTACTTTAAATCTTAAGTTACATTTTGTATAATAGATTATTTTCTAAATGAATCAATTGTCCAATAAGTCTGCGCTACGACGTGATAGAAATAAATGAATAGCTTTATTTTTTTACATTATCAGGGACTCTGTACTTATAGCAGATAAATTTCAAAGTATATAGTTAATATACTCGGCTTATTACTATGTAAAGTAAAATGAACGTTTCTCATTATGACCCTGTAATAGTCATTATAGTTTTGGATAAAAAGATGAACATCGCTGAGAATTTAATTCATCGACCATTCTTTACTGATCAGGTGATTTCTGGAAAATAATTCGCTATAAATAAATGAGTGCCCGGTAATTAACTTGCTAGAGGTTTATGACATGATGTAGAATGATGATGTGAAGATACAGCCATTGTGTTTTTTTATAATGGGCTGGAACCACTCTATGTTGTTTGAGGAGCTTCTGTTCTCCACATTAGTATATTCACATATGTGTTTATCCGGATATTGCGAGATCCAAGAATTATGCTTTTTGATGAAAATGTCCTTAATCCAAAGTTGGATTAAAAACTTTGCATGTAACTATCTTACATTACTGAATTTTTCAGAGGAACGCAGGTAACCAAAATGCATCCCATTAATATACATTTTACTGAAACACGTCAAAAACATATGGGAAACGATTAAGATCCAATTGCTTCTTTCTTTAAAGAACATTAAGACTAAGTTCAGTTATTCCTCCTAATAGAAATAATCCCTGTAAGACCTGTGTCCAGCAAATGTGAGACATGTGTTCTAAATAGTAGGCTTATGGAGCAGACTGGACATACTAGTACGTACAGAGTGAGTTTTATGTCCTGGCACACCTGGATATAATTTAAACGGCCCGAGATATCTATGTGAAACCTTGACCTTTCCTATTATAACCCATTTTTTTAATTTTTCAAGTTGTTGAAAATTGTTCTCCCCTATACAGACCCCCTATCATGTGACCCCTCATTTTAAAGGGAATAAAAAAAGAAATCCAATAATGCAAACTAGAGGTCTCTACGTTTATTTTAACAGATTTTATGACAAATTTACAATTGAGTAAAGGGGGGCAACTAAACATTTTCAAATACAAACCCCTATGTTATAATAGGCAGGGTCAAGGTTTCACATAGATATCTTGGGCCGTTTAAATTATATCCAGGTGTGCTAGGACATAAAACTCACTCTGTATATTACAGTAAATGGACAGAACACTGTATTTATCCTGAACTACAGCTGAATAGCAAGTAGTTGACTGGTCAATGATCTGTACTGGCTTACATAATTATAATGGACTCTATAACTTGTTGAATTATCCTTTATCTCTTCTGTGTCAACTCATATAAAGTATAAGAATAAAATTATGGATCATGCGTGTACTGATTGTTATACATTTTGATTGATGTTGTTATAATCTATAAGATATACATTAAGCAGTTCCTTTGTAAGTATTAGTTACAACAGAGATAATTCGTCTAATTCTATAACTAGAGGCACGGCGAAAGTGTGCTCTATATTTTAACTGAGGTCAGGTAGCAAATATTTTAACTGTAAATAGTTACTGCACATATTAGTTACGAGGCACAGCCCCAGCGTCAGACCTCAGAACTTACTGAAATAATCTCTCGGAACTCCAAATTTGAACGATTTATCCTCTGTATAACTAATACAATTAAAGGTATTATCCAATAGCTAGGTTCAAAAACTCCAAACATACAAAAACTATCTCTGAATATTGAGGTTGCAGTTTTCTGATAGAGCCAACTTGATTAAATTGAAAATTACCAAAAGTTTCTGAACATTAAAATCTTGAACTGGCTTGGATGAGTTAGAATATTAGAAGCAGTATTGGTCGAGATAATTAAGGAATAGCTTTTTATGTTCCTCTGATCCAAAAGGGCAGAACATTGTTTACGCAGAAGTATTCTGCATGTTTTATGAAAGCACAAATTTCAACCTAATTTGAGAAATGTTTTTAAAGTTTTATGAAAAACGGGTTTCTCATATTCATTTATGAATCCAACAATTTCAATACTCACTATCCTCTGTCCGGAAATACTTGGCCAATATAGGATTCAGGATCCTCGACCAACCAGATTCTCTCGCACGCTCACGCACGGACTTAATAGTGGGCTGCCTTTCATTAATCAGTTTTGTTAATTCTTACTATCTTAGTTAATTTTATATAAAATATAATCATGATAACATAGTAAAGCAAATTAGTCCAAACACGAAGTAATTAAGAAGTAATGAAAACTAACATTTACAATAATCTATGGCAGTATTGATATCATAATTACATCCTTTTTAACATGTCATATTTATGTCATGTTACATAATGTGTTTATTTTCATTAAGATAGTACATTTCATAACACTATTTTAATTGGAATACAAATGTTAAAATCTAGGTTAATACGCCTAGCTTCCATTTGATAATTAAGAGTACTTAAATCGCCGGATTGGGACGGCTAGCGTTAGTTTGTGAGTATTGGTAACGTTCTACGTATAATCTTTCAGGGGCTACGGTTCCTAGCAGTGGCTAAGTTTCAGCTCTGATGCAGCCTGTGAAAACTCATTCCAGGCTATTTTAAGCTTTCAAAATCTTAGTTGGATAGTATATAGCTTAATAACTTTGTTTGTACACGTTTTCCTCATATAACTACGTAAATTTGGGAAATTTTTCAAGTAATTATAAAAAATAAAATGTTAACACTTTAAATAGATTAAAAATATAAACAAGTAAAGAAATATCTCTATCAAAACATTTCTAAAACTGGAATATTCATTAACAAATATTCTACACCTTCTATTATGAGATGGATTTCGACACATTTATCCGAATTGGGTATAAAAGGATGTGTATGCCATTACTATACGAAACGAATCGACCAATGGTTCATTAATTACAGGTTGGATCCGATGCGTTATTTGCTTGGTCATATGAAACATTAATGGCACTCGCAATTACCTTGACCAATAATACTCTACATGTAACGTAATTAATAGTTTATGATAACTTAATTTATTGTATGATGTTAAATTATAGGTATTTTAGTGCTACTCATATCTAATTTATTAGTGGTCAACCATCAAATATCAGACATTTTTAATAAATCAGCATGTAATTAATTATACTCACAGATGAGCTAATGTCGCGAATGGCAAACTTTTGTTTTGAAACTTTCCTAATGGAAGTAAAATATTGTGCACCAGATGAGGCAATGAGAACGCCTTCTTCAACTAGATAACATTGGATTGCTAGGTAAGCCAGGCACAGCTTTTTTCTGGTCTAGGTGCCTCTGATGTCGAAATAATGAAATACATTTCTTTTGAGCTTTTTAGTTGTCACCGTAACTTTTGGATCTCTTCAGTTGGACATGGACTCCAGATTCTAAGAACCAAGTCTAGATGTAATTATTTAAAAACACCTGACTAAAAATTTGCCAAATAAAAAAAAATTCAATATGGGTCAGAAATTAAAAAATATATAATAATATATATATATATATATATTTATATATATATTATATATATATATATATATATATATATATATAAATATATTATATATAAAAGGGAAATATTTGTTTCACCAAAATAATATGCAATAAAGTTCTAAATTAAGTTAAGACTTTTAAATATGACTTAAAATAATATTTGTTACATTATATTTTATAATATCTTACAATTCAGTTTGGTAATTTCAAAATTATATTTATTTGGTTTAATTCAGTTGTATAGTAATGTCAAGGAGTAAATTTTGTTATTGATGTATAGATTTAATCTATATATGTCATTTACATTAACATGCGTTATTCGTAGTGAACGAATTACGGTAGAAAAATAAATGGGAAATATATCAACAATTTTGTTTGTCTAAAGTTATTCAATACGTATCTTCGCACATCCAGTGATGTGATGAAACCCACATCAAACAGCTTGTAATTAACATAATCTCCTATATCCGGCTATACTGGGTACTGTGAGAGGGTGAGGTATGCTGTTAATTGTTAATACACACCCGTAGGTTAGTTTAACAGCGGGATTACAATAGACACAATGCCTCTGTTGTTTTTGGATGGCATTGTTCATTGTCATCATGAAAACGCGATGTAATTATCACAGCCCTGGACTACGAGTATATCACTTTCTACTATAGTAAGAAAGTAACAAATAAATCATAGAAGAATTTGTGTTATCCGCCTTCTTCTATGCTGTATAGTCATGCTTTATGAATTATTTTTGAAATTTTAATATTTGAGATTTTTGTTAACCAGCTACAATTTAGATTATATAAAAGCTCATTGTTTTATGGTTATAAATGTATCTCCATTCAGTTTATACGGAAAGAATTTTAATAAACACTAAGGAAATGACTCAGTAATGAGTCAGACGCGGAGCGGAACGGTTTGTGTATCGCTGGTCTTATCTGTTGTTGTTGCCTTATCTGTGTTCCTGTTTTGGACTGCTAAATATGCGATTTCTGCCATATGTATAATACTATTACTTTATAGTTTTTCAAAGTTTTTTTTTACATTTAACAATATTTAACTTTGAAGAAATTATTATTTTATTTGCGTATTTTAGTTTCTTAACTTTTTTATCATCACTACAATGGCCGATTGTTCAAAGTGCTTGAAGTCCTTGAAAAATGTTAAAGTCAAATTATCCTGCATTGAATGTAAAAATAATTTTCACGGAAAATGTTGTGAATATGAGTAATGACGATGTCAGTTATTTGGTGGAGAACCGATGAAGCGTGGAGAATGTGACCCGTGTGCTCAGACACGCCGTAAGAGTATGGTCCTTGAGTCCAAGACCAGTGTGTCTTACGATGATGTTCTCAAGCTTGTGACAGAGATTAAAGATGACTTCAAGCGAGTTGAGACTAGCCTCGGCGGCTCTTTAAACTCCTGTCACGAGGAGATAGCCCAGATCAAGGATCTGGTCAACAAGCAGAGAGAGGAGTTGACAGCGTGGGCGAAGATTGCTGAAGATCTGAGGAGTGAGAATGCTTCCCTTCGCCGTCAGGTCTCAAGTCTGGAGGCCAGGATGGACGAGGCAGAGCAATACTCGCGGCGTAACACCCTTGAGATACATGGCATCCCAGTGGAGAAAGGTGAGAACGTGGTGAGTCTTGGTGAAGATGGTGGGAAGGGCCCTCGACTACCCCGTGGAAGACGGCATGATCGACGCGTGTCATAGACTCCGCACGAGGGACGGCTCCGGGAAACCACCTGGAATCGTCGTGGAGATGGTTAGGAGGTTGGACGCTGAGGGTCTCTGCCGCAGAAGCGGAGGGTGAAGAGGAACCTCAACACACATGACCTAGGACATACTTCGAGACCTGCAGATGTGGTGTATGTGAATGAGAGCTTGGCTCCTGGTCGTCGCAAACTTCTCAATGCTGCGCGCCAAGTGAAGAAAGACAAGGCTTACACCTACCTTGGATAAGAGGTGGCAAGATCCTAATGAGGAAGAATGCAGGCGACCGTGTGAAGGTGGTGACAACTATGGACGATCTGTCAAATTTGTAAGTTTTCTTTTTACACTTCGTCACCTCCTTTTAGTTTTGTTATGTCAAATTTTGCAGTAGGTGAGTGCTAACAAACTTGTTTAAGTTAGTAAAATTTCTTGTAATCTTAGTAATTACTTAAGCACTTTAAATGAATATTTTTTATTTTGCCAATTAGGTTCTTAATATTTAATTTGTATTTTTTATTATTGTAAACACCTTTTTTTAACGGCTTATGTAATTTTTTTAACACTATAAAGATATCGGGTATTGGTATTTTGTCATTTTAATTAGAAATTTATGAATTGTAGTGCAGAGTTTTTCAGTTATTATTATTACTACAATACATATTTTTATAGTTTTTAAAATTTAAACTTTGTGTGTAGTTTACCTGTTATCACAATAATAATTCTTAATTTATTTTTGACGTGACCCACTCATTAAAACTTGTTGTTCAGAATATAAGAAGCTTACGTCAAAACTTTGAATTGTTTATTATTGAGCTTAAATCTAATGAAGGTAAAACCTGATTTCGTCATTTTAACAGAAGTATGGGTAATGAGTAATGAAGTTAGTTTTTATAAAATTGAGGGTTTTGATCTCTTTTGCTCATTGTAATGACTTCATATCGGTCAGGCGGTGTAATTGTGTACGTACGTTCGTGTTATCGATGTTATATTGTAGGACACGTGTTCAGAGCTCCTATCAGCTGAACTGCCTAAAATTATCCTGTCACTCTGATAACGTTGACTTTTGTACTTCTTGCTGCATACAGGTTACATAGTTCATCAATAGAACAGTACCTTATTGATATATGAGCAGTTGATCATGTCGTGTCATGAGCAGAAATATTATCTACACTGGAGACATTAATCTGGATATTTTATATGATAACAGCACTGTCGATAAATACCGTGGTATGCTAGCAAGTCATGGTTTAGATTGTTTAGTATTCGAACCGACTAGAATAGTAGACTTAACTCAAACTTGTATAGATCATTGTTTTATCAGATTTAAAGTTAAGAAAAAAAACTAAAAATACAGTATAAATCCGAAGTGCAGCATTTGGGAATCTCAGACCATTCAATGATTATTTTGTCAATATTTTGTGATGAATCAGCAAATATGAGACAAATCAGGAATGATAGTTACTTTAAACTGAATTATAATAGTTTAGAAAATGAGCTAGGATTAGTGAATTGGAATCTAGTCTTCGAAGAGCAATCTGTTTCGAATGCCTTTAGTGTATTTATTAATATGTTGCAGGCTTCGATAGACAAATGTAAAACAACATTATCCTATCACTCATTGTTCGAAAAATGTAAAAAATTCCGTTTGGATGACTGACAGATTGTTTAAAGGTGTTCAGAGGAAGCATAAGCTATATAAACTTATGATAGCTAGACCACACGACGATAAGTTAAAAAAAGTATTACAAATCGTTCAGAAATAAACTAAAAACAAATTTAAAAATGTGCAAAGAGGAATATTACCTGAAAAACTTTTGAGGACTTTTCTGGGGAGCTCTAGGGAACAGTGGAAAAGTTGTAAAATGATTTGATTGGGGAAGGACCGGTAAGAAAAGAAATTTTTGAAATTGAAACAGATGCTAAAGTGTTAACTGATAAGTTGCAAATAGTTAATGAGTTTAATAAATTCTTTTTGAATGTCCCAACGATATTAAGAAGCTCGATTGTTAATGTTGATGTTGAAGGTAATTTTGATGTATATTTCCCTCGGAAATATGCACAAAAGTTCTATGTTCATGTTACCTACCTGTGAAAAAGAAGTTCAACAAGTACTAAGTAGTTTAAGCAATAATAAAGCACCTGGGCAGGACAATATAAATGGCTATCTTTTAAAACGAATTTCTAAACATATTGTGCCAGTTCTTTCATATCTTTTTAATAAAAGCATGGAAGAAGGAGAATTCCCGGCTTGCTTAAAGTTGGCTACAATTGTACCTCTATTCAAAAATGGTAGTAGAAAGCAAACAACTTGCTACAAGGCCGATCTCATTGTTGTCTGTGTTTTCGAAACTGCTTGAGAAATCATAAAGAAAAGGCTAATGAACTTTTTTGAAAAATATGAATACTTAAGTAAAAATCAGTTTGGGTTTAGAGAGGCATTAAGTACGGAAGATGCATTGATTACATTTTTAGAAGATATTATAATGGTTTGAACAATGGTAAGAAATGTGCAGCTCTTTATAAAATTGATATAACCAAAGCTTTCGATACAGTTGCATCTAAGTGTTGTGAAAAAGTTATGGATGGCAGGAGTTCGAGGGCTACCCCATGAGTGGTTTATATTTTAGAGATAGTTTGTTAAGATTGGAACTAATCTAAGGGTTGTTTTTGCAGATACAATGGAGTTTCACAAAGTTCTTGCTGACGGCCCAGTTCTGTTTTTGGATACGTCATACGAACAATAATACGAAAAGAAGGTTATGAATGAAAAAATACTGCATTACTTGGCCCTTACTTATATTGATGAGGACATAAACACAGTTTACGAAAAGATGAGTGCTCTAAGACTACTAAATTATTTGGTTTTCAACAAAAATGTGTTTTATATAATTGAGTGAAAAAACAAAGTGATCATGATTTTAGTTTAAGAGGTACTCAGAGTTTTGAGGATAAGAATGGTTTTATTCATAATATCTATTGTGATAAATGCCAACAACTGCCATTGTTTAAAAATTAGTCAGGTTTAAAAAAATGTTAAGTTTAGGCCTGTTATTGTTTAATTGATTTAACTTATCTCTTGGAAAAGCACGTAGGTTGGCAAGTTGAAAAACAACACAGTTAAGAGAGCTGTCTAAGAATATTTATTTACTAAGATGTTATGCCCTACAAAAGTTTTAGTGAAAGTATATCACGCTTTAGTAAGGTTCCAGACTGAGCTATTGCTTGGCATGTTGGGGAAGTTATGTTTAACATATGTTACTACTTTATAAATCCTAACAATCTTGTTTAAAAGTTAGTCATTATCTCAAAAAATTCATAGCATTTCTGAGTTAATTCAAATTATCTTCATTTTGAAATCTAGAAATGTTGAGTTTAAGAATATTTTATTTCAAAAATATATAAAAAGTTTTAGTGAAAGTATATCATTTTTTAATTATGGCTTATTTGGAATTTATACATCAACATCAATTTAAGAAAATTCAGAATATCCAATATAGGAAAAAACTATAAAATGAACTATTTAATTTCCTTATCTTAATTTATAGTTTCGTTCAAATTAATGGCTTCACAAAAAAGTACATATTTTTTTTTTTACCATTTACTAATAGGTCTAACTAAAATTTAACTATTTATATTTTTTTTAATTTCTTTCAAAAGGGATATTGATTTTAATATAGATCTAAAATTAGTTTTATACTAGATTATATATATATATATAATGTATTATTGTGTATTATCAGTTAACTCATTTATCAATTAAGTTTTGTTTATATTTGATCCAATTCTAAGTATGCTCATTATAATAAATGTTTAGATATATTTAATTGTTTTATTTTACTTGTTATGAATAATAGCAAAAATTGACTAAGGCAGAAATAATAAATGTTTATTTTAAATGTCCTTTAAATTTTTTTTACGTAAAAAAGATGTATTTTGATTTTTTTAGTCAGCACAATGCAGCTGTTGTCTTCTGTGTTGTTTTTAAGTGTTTTTTTCAAGTGATGGATATCCCACACGGGCCTTGCCTTTGGGATATACCTAATTTATTTTCACTACAAAATTATGTTATTTTATTATTAATTATTTTAGTTTTTTTTAGGATATTGTACTTAATTGTTTTAGAATAATTATGCTGTGCTTAATTTTCTTTTGGTATTAGTACTTTATTGTTATTTGTATGTATTATGTAAAAAAAGTGAAATAAATTTCTTTTTGAATTGAATTGAATTGAATGTATTTAGTCTTTTGTTCTACATCTGAAACGAATGGGTTTCAGTTCAAGGACATCACGTTTCGACCATACCCTAACCATTATACACAAGTTACGCATTTCTTGTAACTTATTTCCTTAACCTGTGCTACAAATATTAATGAAAAACACTACAATAAATTATCCGTATAAATGTGTCTAATTATACGGTAATGAATTAAGATTCGTTGCTTTAATTTATTTTAAGAAATTTAAAAATAACATAAATAATTGTAGTTTATGCATTATTATTTGACAAGTAAAATAATAATTTGTTTTACTTTTTTTAAATTAATAACGCAATTTCTTAAATACAATATTCTTGATGATAATTAACGTTAAGACGGTTTGAGTTTAATCATGTTTTTGTGATTAAACCAAACAATTTTACTAAATTAAAAAGTAGTATTTTAAACATGATTTTTTAAATTTGTACATATTAAATCTTCTGTGATAAAAGGTAATAAAGGATATTTTCAAACGACGTTTTATATAAACTAATTTTTCATATCCTCAAGTCTTAAAAAACTTACACGTGCTGTACTTATATCGTGCCGAGTAAAGATGTTTATATATTGTAACTGTTATGACAAACATGTGAAGTAGGCTATTTATCTCACGTATAGTGTATTTGAAATATGAAGAAAGAATATTAAATAAAAATGTTCTAGAACCAAAAACAATTGGATACCACAAAAATGTTGGATCCTTGAAAAGGCTGTGAAGCTCTTAGAGAGCTAAATTATAATTGCACGCGCATATTATAATTTGATGGTATAGCACGCTACATACTGACGTAGAATACGCAACACAACCCTTGGTTTAGTTCTTGTATGTTGTTGGTTACATAATATACATAACATGCGTATATACGCGGTATTAGCGTATAATAGAGTGAAGTTATTTTGGGCGTTAATATCCGTCATACGCTTTTTGTTATTAGGTGTATATCCGCAACCTATGTTTTGTTAGGGCTTATACAAGGTTGCGGATAACCTTTTGTTAAGGCTATGTAATTATCAAAAAGTTAAGGTCGGCTCTTTCAGAACCTAAATTCTAAATACTTACATTCAAAAACGAATCCGAAACTAAAAAGATAAGCATATGGAAACACAGTACTTGAAACAAGGACTCACACTCAGTTATCAACTGATATCATAATACGATTGGATGGACGGAAGAAGTGGTTGTGAGGTTTGGGAAATGCGGCGCAGAAAGCGGTGGAGAAGTTGTGGACCGAATCAGGAGAAAATGAGTAAATCACAAAAGCGCGCAAATGAACAGACAATCAAGCAAGACCAACATCACGTTATGCAATTACACGCTACATTGCAGAATTATCCATTAAAGGCTCATTCAGCAAATATATAGTGCGTATATGTACGCTCACCACTCTTGAGGTGAAAGTTATTTTAAATGTGTATATTCCCGTTATAGGTTTTCGAAGGGTTAATACTTTGAATGGAATTATCACATTAAAAATGTGCTTACTGATTATTTGATTTTAAGTCTCTCACATTTAAAAGTTGATTCAACAATATGTGGCATTCTTTATTCAACGAGTAACGTAAAGACCGGTTGTCTAGACTAAAGAAAAGGAGAGGGGTGGGTACAATGGATAGTGTGGTAGAGTAGAGGGTTGAGTACACGGCTTTGACTTACTTTGAACAATGTTTAATGAACGTGTAACCATTAGTGAAGTAGATCCCTCAATCTGTGTAGTTACCACTTTGTGTGTTCAGATTACCGTAAATCAGTGTTTTCACTTTATTAAAAAAAGAAAGACAAATTGAAATATTAGTAGAGGACATACCATATTATATGCTTTACAATGTCACGGTCGTTGATTTGTTAAAACAGATTAAGAGAGAACAGCTCGCTCTCAGAAACATTGTCAACATGGCGTTAAAGCTAAAGGACATGTCTGGTAAAAATAGACTATTTATGAAGTTCCAACGCGAAGAGATACCACCCTTTGGCAGTACCATGATTAATATTGTTTTAGTATACGATAGTAAGTGGAATATTGTCATAAAGTTTAACCCTTTCACTACCTCATCCGATTATGTACTATTATAAAAATCTTGGGAATAAAGTATAGTGTAACTTTATAATATGCGTTTCGAGTGTATTCTCTTATTTTGTTTAGGTATACTATTCCTTATTGGCTTTATTAATTTGTATTTTGTAAATTAAATTTTATATTTAGTCCAAATGTGTATAATATATAAAATAAAAGTATAAAAATAATAAATATAAAAGTATAATATTAACTGAACTGTTTTCATACCAATTTGTCAATGATAAATCTTTTACATCTATTATGTATATCTCAAAATGTATTTATCCAGTTAATGCTATCTGTTTTTAACAAATGAAAATATTTCTTCTAAGAAAAACATGTTTTGTAGATTTTGAAATTAGCCCAATGATTTCCATTTTTAATTAAGTCAAACTGGTATTTGCATGTTCCATTGTGAATAAAAACTATGAAATACATTTGAATCTAGACATGACAGCAGGCAGACCAATAAACAGTTCTATTTCCAGTTGGGTTCAAAGCAATTTTAAGAATACTCCGTAAAGTATTGGTTTCCTTTTCTTGCTTCGGGTATTATTGGGAAAATATTTACTGTTAGCTAAACATTTATTTATCCTCATACCATTATCTTTTAACTATGATATGTTAAGGTACATAAAACGCTATAAGAAATTAATATAATTATCTAGCAACAAATAAAAATATGAGAATTGTTATTATGAATAAATATTAAAATGTGAAATTCACTTTTGAATAGTCGAACGGAGTTCTTTGTTTACAATTAGGTAAGGCGCAGAATTCATGGTTACACACTGTGACCACTAAATATTTTAGATTTAGTTGATTGGTCAGACATAAGTGTAAACTATAAATTTATTAGTTGAAGACTATGATTGAGGGGCCAAGTAATACGTTAAATAATAAGTTATATCGAATTATTGTTAAAACTATATTGTACAATAATTTGTTGATATATTTAAGTTTTGGAACATTGCAGGTGAAAAATTGGAACGTACCTCTTACTTTACTGGTGATAATTGACAATGCGTGCACATGAACCGCTTAAGTAAACAAGATATATAATCCCATTTGACTCATTTTGGAACGCTACCGTCTAACCCTCCACTCAAGGGCTTATTTCAAGATCACTTACTGAATTCGAGATAAATTGATCTTACTAATCTACGATATGATTATATTTGCATATTTTTGGCGCTACTTTTATGTTTTACTCGCATGATATCTTCCAATATGTAATGTATATGTAATTTGGTAGAAGATTGTTTTCTTTCTTCCAAAAATGTATAAAAAAGGGATTACTAGATATATATATCGCGGAGGGTTAGACGGTAGCGTTCCAAAATGTGTCAAAGGGGATTATATATTATCTTGTTTACTTAAGCAGTTCATGTGGACGCATTGTCAATTATCACCAGTAAAGTAAGAGGTACGTTCCAATTTTTCACCTACAATGTTCCAAAACTTAAATATATCAAAAAATTATTGTACAATATAATTTTAACAATAAGTCGATATAAAGTATTATTTATGGACCGCTATAGATAGTAACGCAAGTCATACCTACCAGTGGAACAATGTAATTTCATCACATGGCTTACAATGTCACATGATAAACGTACATGTGATTATACTTAGTTTGTTTACCAATTCTGTTCATTCTGCTATCTTCTCGTTGTCACCATGGTTTCATTCTAAACGTGCTAGAGTTTTAGTTTGCCTTTAAATTTGATATTTGCTAACAATATACTAATGCTTAATATACCTCTGAATAGTACAATTATACAAATTTGTCTTTCAATAATATTATTATTTTAGTTTTATTATTTTTCTTTATTGATAGTTTCTTTTTTTGGTTGTTATCATTGAAAGTATACGGAAAAATAAGACATAAATAGATAAATCGTGTTGTTGTGTATTAAAAAAAAAACTAATAATAAACATGTTACGTTTTGCATTGAAATAATTTCATTTATCCTTTCATATCATTATTACTGAACAAGATTTAAAACACGAATGTTATATAAGGGGTTTGTTATTATGAATTACCTTAACTAAAAGGTTTACCAGTGAGATTGCTGAATAATTCATTAGTACTAATATAATACTTCTTAGTAACACAGGAACAAGGTGTAAACTGATGACACTGATATATCCGCACACATTGTCCCGGTCATATATCATGATGTGACAACGTTCCTTCTTTACATGAATATTGCATTTGTGCGCTCCAAAACAATATTCTCGTTGGAACCTTAATATATTTTAAAGTGATCTATGTTTGAACAGAAAAGCAGAAGATAATCACATAGTAGTGATGTAGTCAATATCTGGATGTATTTAATTTGATTAAAGATATTACACGTAAATATCTTTACTGACTTAAAAATGAAGGAATTATACAATTCTCCCTTCTTCTATGTCTTTTCATATGTATGCCCACTTATGCTTTGAAGCTACTGAACCAAGACAGATACTCTTTTTTTTAAATGAAAGAGGGTGGTGACAGAGTATTCATTCTTAGTTGTTATTAGAAATTATACTATTATATGACCAAGAAATAGTTTTTGATGCATTAAATGTTTTAGAAAACTAGACAATTAGATTGTAAGGATGCGAATTTGTCAAAACTACTACAAATTACCTTATAAATGCTAGCAAAAACAACTTTTTAATTTTGGTTTCAGGATGACATCAATATATTTGTCCTATACCACCGTTCCGATATCGAGTGCAGAAAATGGAATTTTTAAATCCCTATTAAGCTACCTCAGCGTTGGTCATTGTTACTCACGTACAAGATGTTACGCGGGACGTAATATGACTTACTCTTACCTTGTAAATACCACACATTTGATTTACTTAAACACTTTAGTAACATAAATTAGGCAAATGAAATATTTTTAACTACGCAATTCAGCACGAGTGTGTTATTATTTAGTTACTCTGTAAATATAAGTAACTATTAATAAATGTTTTATATATTTAATAATTTAAAACAATTGTTATTTACCCATTATAGGTTAATGTTTTCAATAAAGTGGAGGGAAAAACTTAAAGCGAAATTTGTTCGTTGACCTCTTTTCTTTTAGATGCCTGTTTGGGATTCTTTACACATGAATCCCAAATTAATAACGATATCGTTTATGAGTTCACAAACTTTGGAAACGTCGTTTAAATCTGTTCGTTATAAGAATAATAAATTATAATGATTTCCTTGTGATTTCTTCCTATTAAGTAAGCTCTTATATACCACTACAATAGTTTAAGCTGTTATCTCACTTACTCACTGCCACTGTCTCAGACTGTCTCAATCATCATAATTATCAACTCACTTGAGTATATGTTGTAAGGTATAAAACGTTCAAGAGTGTAAAGCGCCACAATTTCTGATTATATTTATACCAATTAAATACTTTGGCAAATGGTATTACACCAATTTACATTGTGGCAAAAAATAGTTTTATTTTAACTGATGTGATTAAAATTCATATATATATATATATATATATATATATATATATATATTCATAAAATCGATCTAAATATAAATGATCATTATAATGCCTAATTCAGCAATGGGTTTCTTAATAAAGGTTTATTAAATTAAAAAAGGTTACTAAATTTAGTTTGTTTAAAAAGCTCTTTGCACCAAAAAATAAATAATAAAAAATTCAGTCATATGGCGATGAATTTCAAAGAATGTAAATAAAGTTTCAGGCTATCCATATTCTTCGTTTGATGGTATTTAGACAACAAAGCGATTTTCTCGTTGCCATCATTATTAACCATAAGACTAATGTAACAATGCTTGATAGCACTCTGTTCAGCACGCTGAATTCTGTTCAGCCAATTGCAGATACTTCAGTTGGAAATCTGTTAGACATATATTTCTCACCCGTCTATAACTGGAAGTACTATCAGTTTTTGCAAGAAAATTCTGTTAATTAGAATAAAATGTTAATTGAATAATAGAATAGTAGAATAATAGAATTATAGAATAGAATAGTAATAATAGAAGAGAATGATCGTTGACACGTAACGATGTGTTGAGCTATGAAAGAATAGGTGATATTAATTAAACATATATGAATGAATGATAAGGCGACTTTTACAGCTATTCTGGCCGTTTGTCGCAGTCAATACGCCATTGTCTCTTGCATAGCCATGCATCCTCTTCAATGTTTCTTCTTTGCATGGCTTTCTCTATTCCATCTTTCCACATTAACCTAGGTCTTCCTCTTTTCCTATTCCTTGTTGGTCTCCAATTCCATACTTTCCAAGGGATCCTATCTTCATTCATTCTTCTCATGTAACCATACCATTGTAACTGTTTTCTCTCTATATTGTCCGTAATTGATGATTGAACATTCATTATCTCTCTTATTGTCACGTTTGGAACCCTATCTTCTAATGTCAGTCTACAGCACCTTCTCCAATAACTATTTTCTACTGTCTCTATTCTTTTCTTCAACTTTTGAGTTATTGTCCATACTTCTGCACCATACGTTACTGTACTTTCGATGATTGATTCATAAATCCTTCTCTTTATGTCCTTTCTTATATTAAGATTCCACAGTATAGAATTTAACTGACTAACTATAGATTTCCCTTTGTGACTTTGTTCATGATATCTTTTTCATCTCTTCCATCACTTGTTATGGTACACCCTAAATAGTTATATTCGTCCACATTCTTTATTACATTTCCATTTATGTTCAGGTCTTCTCTCCCGATAACCAAATATTGCGTCTTGTCCATGTTCACTTCAAGCCCCCATCCTTCATACTCCTCTGTAAGTTTTCTTAGCATGTACTCCAAATCCTCTTCATCTTCAGCAACAACAACCTGATCGTCAGCAAATAAAAGGGTAAAAATTTGATCTCTTCCCATAAGGACTCCCATTTGTTGACATTTCCTACACCACCTCTCTAATGCTGCACTTAAATAAATTTTAAACAGAGTAGGTGACACACAACACCCTTGACTCAAACCTTTATTCACATAAAAAGTATCAGACATTTTTCCTCTGATCTTAACGCAACTCGTATTAACTTCATACATGTTCTTCACAGCATTTATATATTTGATATTTATTTCACTGTTCTCCTTTGAACATTATATCTTTTTAAGACGAGTTTATTTTTGAAAGATAACATTCAAATCATATGTTTTGACTTTGATGGTTATGTTATTTATGATAATACTTGTTTGTTTTTAAGAAATTTCCTGTTCAATGTTTTTGTTCGTAAACAAACATTTATTTCCTCATCGTAATTCAGTTAGTGAAAGAATAAATTTTATTATAAAATAAAAAATTATACATACAAAATCTATAGAGATAATGTTATTGATTTTATTTCTTCTACAGGTAAAAGTATGCATAGGGTATTTGTTATGTGTTTGATTTAGTTATATATATCTTTTGCTTACGTAATTTGCAAAGCAGTCGATATTCTAATCAGTTCAGAAATATACATAAATCAAAATGTTCATAACCTTATTTTGCTATTTGTAGTCAACAATCGTGCGTGGTTATCAGTTCTGAAGGTACCTAGAAAGGTGTAAAATCAGTACTGCTATTCAGTCAGTTTATCAGTCAGATAATCAGTAGCCAGTCAGAGTGCCTTCTTTTATTTATAGTGTCCCAGACCATCAGTACCCTATATTTCACAGCAGTATTTAGATGTGAGATCAAAGAGCTGTTATTCGACATGTTTCTCCACTAAATTGACACTTTTTTGATTAACATATTAGCACGCTTAATCTAAAAAAAAACCAAAAACCACTTTATTCTTAGATATTATAATGTCAACACATGTCAAGGTGTAAAAATCTATACTAATGTAATTATAAAAATCAAATGGTGTATGTTCGTTTGTTGCGCGCGTATGCGCGCGTGTGTGAGTGTGAGTGATAACTTAAAAAGCCTGATTTATTGGAAAAATTGTGTATACTATTAATAAAACGTTAACTACATAATATTTTTACTATAGAGAAAAAATGGGTGAGGTTTACCACTTATAGTTTACCGTATCTCTGGAGGCTTAACTGACTCCGATGTATATGTATATAAAACATAGGATACAAAAACGCTAACGTGAAATTGATGTTCTAAACGATAGAATAGTTTTATAAACACAGCTTAATTTTTCAATTCTTTATATACCTATAAGCACACGACGAATAAGTCATCATTTTTATATTCAAATTTATGTATAATATTTCTCCAGGGCACTGATGCAGTATTCATGTAGAGGGTGGTCTGTCTGGCAAGATGTATTGCCGGGTCAATGTGTGCAGATATGTCTGGGTTCTGTGCTGTTTGAGATAGACGTGGGTTTTCAAAACTATTGTTTTCACTGCATTATGTTTTATTAAACAGGTATAAAATGTAGAGAATAAATTCATACAGATATTCTGTTTAAGAGAATGATTTCTTTTTGAAAGAATTATATTATTGAACTATTAAGAATGGATAACCAATTAAGTATCTCTATTTGTGTGACACCTTTGAAAAAAAACCAAAATGAACATAAATTGTTATAACTTTAAATTCACAATTAGATTTTTAGAACGTTGCTATATATAAATATAATCATTACTTAGTGATTGATCAGGTTATCTAGGAAACAACTTGCATCTAAAACAAAGTAACAAGGAGTATTCTTGGAATGTGAATATATCAGTAGCTGAATGTATTACGCCGTTTGATGTTTTATTAAAGATATCTCGATTACTTGGTTTCTTTTACCATTACTAAGAATGAGATCTATAATGCTAATGTTTCAAATAATTATGAAGCAATGCCGCACCTTTTCCGACCAAATAATGGTGAGATCGAGTTGAGTTCCAGTTTTTGTAACTTTAAATAGAAACATTTAATTTAAAGGAATTTGAGGATATAGATAAATAAATATTTATAATTCAAGATGATGATAGCATTTTATGTAGCATGTTTCCAAGATACCATTTACCTTAAATAAAAAAATTAAATTTAAAGCAGTCGTGGGACTGCCGATAGAAGTGAAAACGGAACTATTAAGTTGAGAGTAATTAAAACTATATGCAAAAATTATATGAAATTGTTTATGTTTTATTTATTAGTTACATATGATGGGTTAAACAAATCATGAACAAAATATAAATACAAAGTGGTTGAAAAAAAATTATATGAAATTCTTTACCATGTTTTATTTATTAGTTACATATGATGGGTTAAACAAATCATGAACAAAATATAAATACAATGTGGTTGAAAAAATAATTAATATACAATTATCTTAATTATACATAGTATTTATATTTACACGAATTTCAATGAATTCAATTTAGAACATTATTTTCATTATTTACATCATTGTCATCATTAATTTCGACAATACTTAGATTATCTGTTCGTACAATCATTTCATTGTATTCTAAAAAAGATACAATAGGTTTATGGTAACTGAAATAAGAAATAAAAATGTTTGATTGAAATTTATCTAAATATCGTATAAATTTCAATCAACAGCATCGATAGTCGTTTTATACTTTGTTGTACTGACTTTTCGATCATTAGACATAGTCAAACCTAATGTTTCATTCAAAAATTCAATTAATGATAAATTTTTGTCATCTGCGAACTTAATATTAAAGTCTCCGCTTAATATCAATGTTTAAAAATATATTCGTTGTTTTTCATTATTCATTTATCTGTATAAAAATATATTTATGTTTCATACTCACTTTTATACTGAAGTCAATGAATTTAAATTCAATAAATAAACAGTAATCCTTCAATTAAATAATTACAATAATAGTCAAATTAAAAATTCACTTAAATAAACAAAATCCAGTACACACAAGTTGAACTTCCCACGTGGTCAATTTAACTTTACTTATGTATTCTACACTCTAATACTTAATGTACAACGCGTCACATTTACAATTACACATGTACTGCTACTATAACGTATTGTTGACGTGACTCACAAAATTATACTTATCCAAAAAGCGTCCAACGCGCACGTAATACAGTCAGAACTGGTCGATGTATTAGTGTATACGTGTACACAGGCTACTGCGCGTGCGCTAGTCTGGCTCTCCATAGCTATAGATATACTATTATCATTAGCATATTACATTGCGTAGATTAAGTATTAGGCGTTTAATATATCATAAATAGCACAAAGTGACTAAAATAGATTAAACAAATTTTCCAAAGATTATTAACGTTTCCATGGAAACCACTTTAGCATGTCGGTGACGCGAACCGAGGATTTTACCCTCTACCAAAACGCTCAACGCGCCTATAGAAGTTTTCACTTCAAAAACGAAAGGCTGCCACAGAACCCATCATTGTTGGTTTAACAGTCTGATAATCAATGTGACACTGTGACTATGCCTTTGCTCAACGCTGGTTGAACATAAGTAAAGCCACAGTGTTTAGAAACTGATTAAAGGCAAAAACCTCGAAGTCGGCTAATGTAACCATGGAAGTGTTGATTTTAAGATTTGGCTGCTGACGGGAGTTTATCCCACATATACATTTACTTACATAAACAAGTCTTGATATATTTCTTAAGCTGGATAAAAAATGTTAGTTTCAACTTGATATTGTTAATCTGAATCCTGGAAATTATTTTTGAAAACAAATTTTAATGTTCACGTTGAGAATTTAGAGATACAAAATTTGAAGGTTATTCCACTGAATAACTGCTGTTTTCAAAGGTAATTATAAAGTCGATCTTTATTTTGGATGTTTTATTTGACATTTCCTGTACTATAGTATTAGAACACGTTATTAAATCTGGTTTGAAGGGCCAGGTAGTCGCTATGCACGCACGCCTCTCTACACTCACGAGCGCATAGGGTTGGGGCCAGCCCAGCACCTGTCTTTTTTTGTTCAGGGTTATTTATTAAAATCTTAAACTCATGAATAAGCAATACCGTGTGATAATTTCGTTAGAATGTTTACTATATATATAACTTTATATATATATATATATATATATATATATATATATATATATAAATATATATAAATAACTTTAATTGGGGGATTACACTAAGAAATAATAGGGCAGAAATGTGGTAGGTCCTGATTCCCTGCACTAATGGGTTTGGGTTCTGCGTGAGTGGATGTGAAAATACCTGGACCCAGTCACAGTTTCTGTTTACTAATACTATAATTTTGGACAGTCGAGTTTATTTTGCAAAAGATACAGATCCGTAAAATATGTTTTTTACATCTTAAGTATTTTGTCCTTAGTTTTGAACACATTACTGTTGAGCAATAATAAACTGTACAGTTTTCAGATGATATCAAGTTTACGAAATATGAAAGCAGCCATAGAGTTTTCCAGTGCATTGTTAGAGGCTTGTCAAAATGGTTTTTTACTGGATTTATAAATAAAGAAGTGGATTATAAAATTATTGAAACAAGAAACTATAGTATAGTTATAGTATATTACTATAGTATATTTACAGTACAGATAGGCGAGTGTTAAACATTTTACGGAAAGCTAATAAGAATTGAGATGTAATAGGAAGAGATTTTATTGTTTTTCGAGCGAGACAGCGGGTAATGTTGTCAATAGGCAGAATACAACCGTTGCTAGGCAACCACGGTTGGTAACGTTACTGGAGCAAGGACAATGGGCAATCCTTTTTCTAGCATCGAGTTACTTGATTTACTTGTATTAATCAATTACTGATACTTTCTAAATGGTGAGAAATGGAGGAGAGATAGGCTCACTCATTACTACCTTTTAACATCGACACGTGTCTACCCTGCAATTTGTAACTCTTAAACCAAAGTAATAACGAAACTGCACCTGCTTAGTTCAATAGCTAGCCTATTAAATAAATGTTCGATTAAATAGGCAAAGTAATAACTTATGATAATTAAATAATAGTCAGAGTAAACGGGCCAAATCTTTAAGCTTTTGATAATCTTCAGGAATAAATATTTTAGAACGTGCCAAAGGAAATTAAACCTGAATAGTACCGTGGTGGGTTTAAGTTAAATTGTTATAGTAACAGTGTATGTAGGGTAGACCTGACCTTAACATCGATTTCCTCAAAGTAATGTTTGGGACCTTTAGGTACACTTAAAAAATGGCCCTACATGCTTAAGAATTTACATAGTTGTTTTAAACGAGTAGAGGAATAAATTCATGCTTGTTTAATTTTTAGATAAGATTTTATTATTAAACAAATTAAATGATTTTTTCTAACATTTAAAATATAATATTCTTTTTACAAACTGAAATATTTATAAATAATTGAATGAATTTGAGGTTCTATTCATGTAGAACAAGTCCCTACAGTTTAAAGCCATTAACGCTAAGTATTTTATGAAATAATGGTATCAAAATAGACGAATTGTCTTTTTTTTAATATCATGAGAAACGCAAAGTTACATGCTCCATCCAACCCATTATTATGGATTTTATTTAATGAATCCGATCCAGTTGTATGTTTTATCAAGATCAATATAATACAAGCCGGAGTCTTGATACTGTGACATCACAAGACCTGTCCGACCAGTATACAAACACAGTTTGTAACAAACAACCCTAATAAAAGATGGTTCACACTCTTGTAACCAATCAGCTGCGATAACTTACGTACAGCTGGACGGATAATGTGACGTAGTGACTGGTGGGAGGGGGGGGGGGTTCAGCACTCTGGTCTGTATCATATACTATCCTTGTTGTGTCAAACATTTCAGTCAACGAACCTTGTATTGAGACAGCTTTGCATGTTTACATTTGATTCGTCTATCGAACCTTTAACCGAATTTCACTCAGCAGAAACAAGAGCCGTCGTTATACAAGTGTTGTTGTAAACACTCTCCAGTGATGTAGGATCAACTTGGGATTTACTGTTCTCCTCCGATAACTACATTCTCTCAGCCATTGAACTTTACGCTCGTCTAGAACTATTGTGTTTCTAACAACTTTCAAGATAAACATAATAATTTGTTTATATTTTAGACGCAAAATTCAATTTTGAGTACGTTTTCACTTATTTGTAAATATAGTGTCTTACTATGGCAGAAAAATTATCACTTAACATAGAACACATTTATTTGGCAAATACCAAGGAATACGGGAATAACCGTGTTTTGATGTCGTGTAGAAAGTGTGGTCTGAAAAATGTTTTTGTTTAGAAGAAAATTTAAATATAATAAATGAAATGATTAAGCACGTTTTGTTCTCACCATTAGAACAAGTCAGATTCATTGTATTTTGGATTTTTTAAAATGGAATTAAAGAGTAATATACCAACAAAAAAATTATGGTTGCTTGTAAAGTCGGTTTTACGGGCGAAGATTTTACGTGACAACGTCTTTTTCTCGGTAGAATATTTATTGATATGAATATTAATTAAATTGCACAATAGGAACAAGGAATTGAATGAAAATAAGAATTGCACAAATTTTAACTATAGAAATATATTTTGTTTACTAAAACATTGTACATAATTTGAAATTAATTAAAATTTTTTATTGTAAATGGTAAAGTTGAATAAAACATTCACTAAAATTGGAATTTGAAATTCTTGCTAAACACAGTTAAATTCTAACTCCGCGCGTGGTGATTGGTCGGTTTAGTTCGTTTGTTTGGTCGCACTGTTATGACAGGTTAGAGGTTTATAATTTGTTATTTTAAATGTTTGACTAGCAATACGCGCTGTTTCTTCTCAATCGACTGAATTACGATTGATTGCAGAGTGATTTTAAACTAATAATTTACTTAACACTATCAAAAATTTGTCAATAGTATGACATAACCTATAAACTCAGTTTCTCAACTTTTGTGTCAATCTAACAATTAATCAATCAATCATAGTTTACGATAATGAAATATCAGTGTACAATTATTTACCTTTATTGTTGTAGTTGTTGTAAATGACGAATCTAAGCACTCCACATTTTCACGAATAAACATAGTTATCTGCTTTATCCCGTGCGGCGGACCCACAGTTATCTGCTTTATCCCGTGCGGATCCCGTGCGGCGGACCCACTGGACGGGCATCGTAACGTTACCGGCGTTACACTTTTTTATGAGTGACTCCGAGCCGCAACCTAATTTAAGACGTTGTCACGTCAATAATTTTTAGATATTTCCAACTATATTTAAATTAATCCCTTTTACAGTCATCATGGTGCCATATATAGCTGTCATAGAGATATATCAAATTAAACATACTTTGGTAGTTTTGGAGGTTAGTTTTTACAAGTCAAGAATCCGAATAGTTAAAATAATATTTGATTTATTTTTCAATATTATGATCCTAGTAGGAAAATACCTGTAAATGAAAAAAGTGTATTACAGTATTGGCATTGGCTACACTTTTTCATGTTGTAGTACTAATAAGTTGTTGTTATTATCTAACCACTGCTACAAAACCCAACTTTGAGGAGAATTTTGAATGCAGTGAGCTCGTGTAACAGTTGTGAGAGACACCATGCTGAAAAATACAGTAGTACAGAAACAAATTGATATTATTCCTAAGTTGAGGATCATGGATATAGGTGAAAACAGTATACGAGGAAAATTAAACTAGGACTTAAACTGTATTATACAAGGCTTATAGATGTTTTACGTATACTTTCTAGGAATAAAAGCAAATGGTATAAACTTATACCCCAGTGATTATGACGACCAGGCTATTTATTGTGTCATTTCAGAGAATTATGTTAATTATAAAAAAATAAAAATATTAAAATAAAAAAAATGATTTACGATAATTACATACATATATATATATATATATATATATATACACGATATATATATATATATACCTGTATATATACGATATATATATACATATATGTATACTCGATATATATATATACATATACGTATAAGTTATATATGTCAAAAGAAGTAGCTTTTATTAAAGTAAATTGAATCAGGTGTGGCGGGAGACATGTATAAACGAGACACCATAGATCAGTGCCGTCAGGACAATATCCTGATCTGGCACACTCGAAACCTGCTGATTAAGCAGCTTGAGATTGCGTACATCTAGATCTCGTATAACCCCGCTTGTAATGGAAGGACGCGCTGATAAAACGTGGTTACTCTAGAGAGATTGCACAATCAGACCAATTCGTTAACACACCTGATCCATTTCTAAAAGTTTAATTATTACTTTAAAGTATATTTCCTTTTATCTCTTATATAGAAATCATTCAAGGAGATAGGTGAATAATCTAACATTAATGATATCATTCTATTATTCTAAAATAAACAAATCGGTGTTTTGTTAGTTAATAACAAGCAAATATAACTAAATATTATTTCAGTATAATGTTCAAAAAAGCAGAAAAAATTGTAATATTTCTATTTAATAATGGATTTTTAAATCAGTTTTAATAAATACAGCTGTTGAAAAGCACAATACATGTTTCATACATAAAATAAACGAAAATACGCAATTTAAAATTCCAAAATAAATTATGATAATGAATAACCTACCATATTTTACAATTCCTATGCTTGTATGAAACACGATCCATAGTTAATTAAATCATACATAACAACATCTTATTTTTAATACGTAAGAGTAGAAATTTATAACTCTTATTTGAATAAATAGTTGTAGTCACTAAAACGTGACAGAAAGCATAATAAATAGTTAAAAAATTATGGTTGCCTGTAAAGTCGGTTTTACGGGCGAAGATTTTACGTGACAACGTCTTTTTCTCGGTAGAATATTTATTGATATGAATATTATTAAATTGCACAATAGGAACAAGGAACTGAATGAAAATAAGAATTGCACAAATTTTAACTATAGAAATATATTTTGTTTACTAAAACATTGTACATAATTTGAAATTAATTAAAATTTGTTATTATAAATGGTAAAGTTGAATAAAAACATTTACTAAAATTGGAATTTGAAATTCTTGCTAAACACAGTTAAATTCTAACTCCGCGCGTGGTGATTGGTCGGTTTAATTCGTTTGTTTGGTCGCACTGTTATGACAGGTTAGAGGTTATAATTTGTTATTTTAAATGTTTGACTAGCAATACGCGCTGTTTCTTCTCAATCGACTGAATTACGATTGATTGCAGAGTGATTTAAACTAATAATTTACTTAACACTATCAACATTTGTCAATAGTATGACATAACCTATAAACTCAGTTTCTCAACTTTTGTGTCAATCTAACAATTAATCAATCAATCATAGTTTACGATAATGAAATATCAGTGTACAATTATTTACCTTTATTGTTGTAGTTGTTGTAAATGACGAATCTAAGCACTCCACATTTTCACGAATAAACATAGTTATCTGCTTTATCCCGTGCGGTGGACCCACAGTTATCTGCTTTATCCCGTGCGGATCCCGTGCGGCGGACCCACTGGACGGGCATCGTAACGTTACCGGGCGTTACACTTTTTCATGAGTGACTCCGAGCCGCAACCTAATTTAAGACGTTGTCACGTCAAAAACGGTTTGTTTTTGTAAAACTAGTTAACAATATTTCATTTGTGTTGTAACGTGAAGATGTGTTACGAGAAGTAAAAAGTAATTATTTTGCCAATCTTTACTACACCAAAATAGTCCGCAGCAAGATCTGCCATTATGGAGGATGTACTGCGACATGCTGTAAGCCACTAACAGTAACAAGTGGGTGGTCATTGTGCTGAGTTTCCTTGTTATCTGTAATGATGTGCTCTGCACATTTTGTTGTCCCGGTTTGTGCTTGCTTTGGAATAATATCTTAAGAATGCAACATATATCTTCGTTTTAAATTTCTATATTTGAATACCTTCTCTGGTTTTTTCAAAGCATTAACAATTTTTAAGTGTGTCTGACATATTTAAACAAAGTTTTATTTTAAATCTATAAAAACGTATTCACAACAAAATAAAAAAATATGAGTAGTATGTTGTTATGGATTTAAAATAAAATGTTTTTGCACTAAATAAAACAATTGCACTATCCCAATTTGTATAAATGTTGAATTTTAAGAAAACTAAAAATTGTATTTATTTCTGTTTTGAAAGATGGAAACCATTGATTTAATGATAAAAAAATCATATAAATATTCATTTTGGATTGTATCAACTTCAATAAATTTTATCAAATATAGACATATCATTCAGTCAAAGGACCCGATATAACTATTTACAGTCCAAAAAGCACACACAGTAAACTATGAGGAGGAACATGAACTTTTACAAAAATATTATGCCCTTTGATATTTAAATAAAGAAACATCTATATATCGTGATCAAAAGTTTTAATGTATCCTAAGTTTAACATGTACTTTCTTCAAGTAAGTGGAAAGATCAAACTTGTTTTTGGGTTAATTGTGACCCAACCCTAGAACAGAAACAATTTTTTACCCAATAGTCCTGAATGTCACTCAGATATGAAGGTCTTCACAAACATTGTCATAGACATTCTATGGAAAAAGGTAACGTGGGGAAGTTATTCAACTCCCTTTAAACCATGATGGTGAAAGCTTACAGACAGGTTACGGTTTCCGCATACTACTCTTGAAAAGTTTTGAAACACCTTGATTTAACGACAGTTAGTATCAACATTTCTTGCAACGAAAGCTAACCAAGAGTACTTTGTGATCCATTATGAGGCCAAAAAATAAACTTGTTATTTATAGAAAATTATTGTCTACTGTACTGAAAACGCACTAGAAAAGTTTTAGAATTAGTTTAGAATTGTTTCATTCAGCTGTTATTGATTAATCAGCTATTATGTTACTAAGAGCTAATATTAGATTTGTAATGAATAGTCTTTACATTAAACATTCAGATAGACAATTTGAGTTATTTTCTATAGTTTATTAGTTGATATTTTGTGAGTACTGCACACGCATCTCGATAAGTATAAGTTATTCTTTAAACGTTCTCCATCTAACCAGTACTGGAGTTTTAGTTTAATTTTGTAATCCATGCATGTATGTGTAGTTACTTAATTATTATAGTGACAGATAATTAAACAACAATCTATAACGAGTTGTTCTAGTAGAAATATAATTTTCAACAGTAGTTTGCAAGTTTTTTTTCGTGTTTTACCTGCAAATAGCATAAATTCATTGTTTATAATTTTAATTAAAGTTTTTCAAAATTAACTTTTGCCCTCCGATACCTGATAGATGAGATATAACATTTTCTTTAAAATAATTTACGGCATTTATCTTATAAAATATACTGATACTAAAATTGTGTAATCATATTCGTTTTAAACAGATTTTAACCAAATACTGTTTATATTTAATTTTGTTATTTTTGTTTTGAAACGTCACGATATAAAAACTTTATAATAGGTATTTAAAAATAGTGGTCATATCAGGAATGTACTACTTCAAAATACTCAAACTTCAAATTTGATACAAGGAGAAGTACTAGTATAGTGAGTTACCTCACAGAAACGCTTAATCTAGAAATAACAAGTTGTCATGGTTTTGGCCATGCTCTTAAGGCATCAATCAATTTTTAATCAATCTAATCTTGATAATTTATTTTTAGAATCTCTGTTCATGTATTTTGAAAAATATAATTTTAAAGATTGAGAAGAACGTTAGTGACTAAAATTAACGTATTAACATTAAAGGTGTTTAAATTAATTTATAATAATTCAACAAAAACAATATATTATGTAAGTAGAGGAAAAAGTATTTTACGAGTGTTTACAGTAGCATAAATAAGCAACATTGTGTGTGTTTTTTTTAATATAGCAACAAAACATCCTGGCTTGTAGGATACAGTCCTGAAGGATAGCAAGGCAGGCTACATCTCACTTTTAATGTCCTCATTACACAGTGTATTGTCTTAGCTAAAACCTTGGGGAGCAAGTTCACTTCCTAAGGGCGTAATTCGTAGCATTGCATCAAGTTTAATAATTCACGACATACAGTGTATAGTGTTCATTTCTCTTTTTATTCCTCGCTTGTAACCTAAGAAAGAAATTGAGTAATTTTATTATTATTTTTTTCTTTTGTTAGGTTAAGAAAATATGGATGGTGAGATCTGTTATAAATGAGTTTGGTTTGATTTAAAACACTTGCAAAGTAGCATAAATTTAGTTTGTTTGGATCTTAAAGCAAATACAAGTGTTATTGATCTTAAATTAAATTTAATATAAATTAGTGTTGGTCTGAATATTCCTGTGTTTCGTTGGGAGAATATTGCGAAGGATAGTACTCATTATCAACCAAAATCAACGAATACCTTATTTAGTGCTTATAGAGAAGCATTAAATAAGAACGCAAAATATACTTAGTTAACAAAATCAGACCCAAACTGTAGTAGCGTGGTAGCGTCACTGAAGCCAAAATAAAATCACGATTTTGATTAAATGCGTCTATTAAGGACAAGACCACTAATAAGTGAGTCAAGCGGCTGATATAGGCTTTTTCGTGTTGAATGGCCTATATCCAAATTCAGCATTTATATTTTATGGTTATGCAATGATACTGAAAACGTATTGCATCTAAAGGAATCTTATGATTAAATAATTATACAGTAAAAATGACTTTAGAGTTTTGTTATTGGATAACCCTATATAAGGGACATTAGAAGATAATTTGGAGAATGCATCTTGATTTTCGTCAAGTTTCAATAAGTTAATTTGGATTGATAGATATATGAAATATATCTAACAAACTCTGTAACAATGGTCTATTATCCAGCTCCAGTTCTTCCACTGAAGTAAATGCCCAATAATTTGCTTAAAACGTGTGGGAAAATGTCCATATACTGACATTTGTTCCAAAATACAGTTTGGAAACCTGACACCTTTTAAGTGACATTTTCTCTAACTACACGTGATAAAGTGTTTCAATTTCATTGTTGTAACATTGTTCATGTGGGATAAAATCAAAACGGACACCAGTACAACTAGCTGCTGATAAAAATTTATGAAATATGTTATATATAAAACCTTTAGATTTATACATGACTTACAAAATAATACACATAACACATAAACGTGTCGATGAACGTGTCAAGGTTGAGGATCATATCAGAGAAGTTAGTTACGGATCAACTAACCCCTAAGTACAAGAAAAATTATAAAATATGAAAAATACTGCACAAGACGACATACACCTCAAAATCGATTAACACGTGATTGGAGACGTAATTGTTTCTTTACTGCGGCTGCCGGTAGAATGTGTTTTTGCAGCGGTTACTGTGTCGCCGGGTTTGACGTGTAATATCTCTGTTGTGTTGTGTCCTTTGCTTTGTTGAAAATTATTTTGCTTTGTGAATAATTTGTTAGATGCATTAAAAAATTAGATAATTGTTTATATTTCACAGTATGTTTAGAGAATTTAAATGATATGAGATAGAAGAAGCGTTGACCACTTAATACAGAGTTCACCCTTAATGTAATATCGTATATCTTCCTACATCTAACGGGTACTTTACTTTGACTCATGTAGCGTTCTTCTGAACTGAAAATGTTTCACTTCAAATTATCTAAGGTTATTGCTGAAAACATTTTCTTCAAACTATGTATGGACTACAAGTATTTCATATAAGTTTTTAGTCTATGTATGAAATACAAGCACTCGCTGTTGACTTTCAAATATTGCTCCTACAGTTTAATAAAAAATGATACAGTAATATGTATTAATACTATCGGTTTAATAACTGAAATTAATAATCTATAATTTAATTAATAACACTGTTGTAACTGACCTGTGAACTAATTCATAATAACTAAGAGAGATTGTCCAATTACGAACAGATATACAATGTAAATGTTTAATTAATGACAAATGAAATGTAATGCATTAAACGAATATGCTTTTGCTTTAAGAATGAATCATCCATACAGAGTTGATTTGTTTTGTGTAAATGTAAAAATATTATAGGAGGCAAAACGTTCTTAATAAATCACTGCGAAAATCGTAGTTGAACTCTTTTATTATATATTATATTATAGTAAAACGGTTAGTAGTTAAACATCTCAGAACACTTCATGCAGTGTGCTTGTTCAAAACATTTAATTACGTAAGGGAATGAAGATGAGAATATATACGTTCTCATATTCAAGTTTTACAAATGTGTTTCAAGATTGAAAACAGAAAGCGAGTAGAATCGTGAAGGAAACAGGATTTTCCGGACATTTGCCATCGTTCAGTGAAACAAAATATCAGTAACACTAAGTTTCGAGATCTGCAATCTGATCCCTTCTTCAGGTAAATAACTAACCTAATACATAATTACAAACTATGTTAAAATAAACAAATCATACCAAAGCGTTGTCGCACGCTCAAGTCCGGAAACTACTGAACCGACTAGAATCGGTTAAAATCTACATGAAACCAGGCGGCATTTTGATTTAAAATCACATATTTATTTCGATGTCGATCACATCGTTAGACTAAAAGAGGCAAAACGTATTAGTATATTATTTTGTATATATATATATTTCAAAATTGCACAATATGTATGGTGTTCAGTAATAAATTTTAAAGTTAACTGTGATGTTGGAAAATGAGATTAACTAGGCATGGACATAGTCGTTCTCATACATCAATAGGGCTATCCACATGTAAGTGAAACCATAGATTTTTGCTGAATCCTGAGTAAGTTCTAGTGGAAAGTATAAACCAGGGACAGGTGAACCCTCTTGGGGATTTGGAACGAGGCTGTACGGATATATTGATCCGTGCGTAGGAAGTTCCTGTCTTGTATTGTCTGCAAGTTTCTAAACTGATCATTTAGACTTGGTATATAATATCGGCTTTCCCTATTTTTTTAGTTTCTTATACTTCCGCAGATATGTTGTTTGTATATTATTTCGTTTTGGCGATGAGTTATATATTTTTACATGAAGAGCGCTATCTTATGGAAAGACAGATAACAAAACTATAAAATATAAGTATATTTAAGTTTAAAGTTTTTTTTAATGAAATATTTTAAAGTATAGTGGGGTTTTCGACATTTTTCCTCGTTATGTCTTACAAAAAGCATAACACGTTTCAAGAATTGCACTTTGCTTTCTTCTTCAGGCGTCAGAAAATGCACAATCGACCACAAAACTCAGAGAGTTGGGGCAAAGTACTGCTTCTTAAAAATACGTTTTTGAGTGGCAATTCACGCCAAACGTCTTTTTTAAAGTTTCTTTTGTGACTTATGAAGGGGCTGTAACGTCCGAAAGAAGAGAGTTCCAATTCTGCTCAATTGTTGTAACATACAAGAATGAAAAATACCTGATATCCCAAATACTCTATTCTATTATCACATATTCATACTCTTACGAGAAGAGTTAGAATTAACCTTGGTTAGGTATTGAGGTTTATTCTAGTAGTGAGTTTATATTCTGATACTGAATAGTGATTCAAAACCCCATATTGGTTCAACTTTAGGTTAATGTATATTTCTAACTATTTTATTTAGTTAGAGTCGGCTTTACTAGCTTACATACTAGCATATTAAGAACAGCAAATGGATAGTATACTTTTATCTTTTCACATTGTCTGCTTTGAAAAGGAATAGCAACTAGTCTAGCGTACAAAGCTGAGCACCGTATACTAACTGTAATGATCCTCTCGCTTTGAAACCTTTATGCACTTTATACACTATATGCCAATAAAAATGGAACACATCACCAAACAAGCTTGTCCTTGTTGCTGCTCTCTTCAACATTTCTATTTTCTGCTGTTTTAACACTGTTTAATTTGTTTTACAATGGGAACTTTGAAACTATGCATTAGTAGTTTTTATGATATCATCAATACTTTCAAGAAATAGGAATTTTCTAATATCTACATTTCTTAATGTATTATTTCTTGAGTTTCACCCTTCTTGGATGTTTGATTTATTCTACTTTATTTAAACGATATTGTTATATATTATTATTATATAATGTTATTGTTTCCCATATACCACTTCCATATATAAGCGTTGGTTCCAATATTGGTGTGTGTGTGTGTGTGTGTGTGTGTGTGTGTGTGTGTGTGTGTGTGTGTGTGTGTGTGTGCGCGCGCGCGCTCGTATGTACCAACTTGGATGGTTGGTACGCCAATCCGCCAATTATTCTTTCCTATCTTTAAGATAGTAAAGTCTAGGTTTATTTGATTATCGATAAATTTTTATCTAACCGTGATGGCCGTGCTCCCATTGATCACTATTTTTCAATACTCAGCATATTATTTAATAATAATCTCTAGTTAACTGAAATGTTAGATGTACACACACCTTTACAGCGGGGCTCTAACTAAGTTAATTTATAAATAGATAGCAGGGTATAAATGTTTCCAACTAACATTATGCTTTACTAAACGCTGATTGCTGTTGCTAAACATTTAGTTATGTTTTACCATTGTATTTTTTGCCAAATTGCTTTTACAACATTATTTTAATGCGGTGTTTAAGAATAAGATCATTATATAATGTTATTGTTTCCATATACCACTTCCATATATAAGCGTTGGTTCCGCTATTGTTCCAAACATATATTGTAATTTTTTATTCAAGAAAATCATCGGATCCAACATGGACGTGATGTATTGTTAAGAATTATGACATTGATAAGATACACACTAAGATCAGTCATAGGGTGAATAAACAAGGAAATAAGAGAATACAGCGAAATGGTATCGGAAAGTGAATACATACATTCAATTGTATCATGTTTCAAAAGTTCTCATTCGTATTTTTAAAAACGAAGGCCGAGATTACAGAAGGTAACAGCAAACTGAGATGAACAATCCAATGGGGGAAGAGTTAGAAAGTTAATTAGTAATCGTAACTTAATTGAGATGTCTGATAAACTAGGGTTCCTATAATTTTGGTTAATTAGTGATAAATAACAAAACACTATTACGATTAGAGTAAAATACCGATAGTAGAATAGACCTAGTATTTACTACCCTGGAGATAAGAAAGAGCAATTGACAGTTTGATGCGTTGCCATCCCAAAGTTGGTGGGAATCTGTTTCGTTATAAAATTATACATGCAATGGTTGTCAGAATGGTTTTACTATAAACAATTAGTAATAGCGTCTCGCATAATGGGATTTGTAAAAGTAATTGTTAATATTTAGGAATATTTGAAGGTATTATATTTTAAAATTTGTGACACCATTATTTTTTATTACCTTTCATAATTTGGAAAAAAATTTAAGTAAAATATTAAAATTTTTCTCAAATGAATGTGTAATCTCTCTAAAAGATGTTTTATATGCAATCAAACCATCTGGTATCACATTTTATACTGCAACGTGAACTTAATTTAAATTAATTAAAGAGAGTGTATGCATTTTGTATTTAGATAAACACTTTTGCCGCTCGAATAGGGTTTACAAAGACTACTCCAATGCTTGGCGGCGAATGGAATAGAGATGTAGGCTTTTATATATCTCTTAAGTATGTATTCTGTTGTATAGATTTTGGAAAGTATCTGGTTGATTTGCAGTGGAAAGTATTGGGTATCCTCATATAAATGATGTACACTTTTAATTTGCAAGAAGATTTTAGATTTCTAGAAGCTGCTATCCAATTTTGGGAGAGTTTACTGTTACAGTTTCAAACTTGAATATCGACATTGTTCAATGTAAATTTTTAAGACAAAACCGATGAAAAAACATACATAACTGACCTACAAAAAATAAAACTGTTAAAGGTTTCTGAGGTATAACGAAATTTAGACTTTCTGCAGCCTAATTTGCCACTGTTATTTAATATTGTGTAGTTTGAGCAAAGTCATCAAATAATTTTCAGTTAAGTATACCCAGCTTGAATTTTACAACTTACACCTTAGTTTTATCGATCTCAAATGTATTGAATTTATGTATGTCAGGTTTGTGAAAACCAAAGTGTAGACAACACTGTAAACAAAATTGATCAGGATGATTAGAAAAAATTATCTGTTTGGGTTACAGCATATCACTGAGAAAGTGAAAAAGAACTTGTAATAATGAAAATAGTTAAAATTTTGTAAGGAAATTTGGAAGTGAGAGATTTCAGTGTAATTCCTTTTAATAGCTACTTTATTTCCCTACAGTGTCTGATATTTCAAATCAGCGTGAGATGGCGAGAAAGTATTTATTATATTCTAATTTGAGTTGTGTTTGTAGTTTTCTATCACACAGTTATTATACGGAACTATCTATAGTTTAATAGTAATTCTGAAGTATAAGCTAATAACTCAAAGAATGTTTTAAATTATAATTGTTTACTAATTAATAACTACTAAGTTGAAGCAATTTACATATTTTCACGTCGTGTTCACTATATCTTAAACTAAACTAATAAATAACATTAAGACTATTTTAAACCATATTCTTCAGTAAATGTAGTAATTTTAAAAGTATTTTACGTACATTACTTAACTTTATTTTAAACACAACATTTGAAAGTATTTACTTAGAAGAAGGTTTGTAAGTCATATTTCGGGGTAAACAATTTTTTTAGCATAGCAGGGAGTAATAAATTGTAGACGACGTAGATAGTTTTAGTTTTAGGAATAATTTTAATTTTATATCATTGTGTTGAATGCAATTAAAATACTCTTATATACAAGATCATCAGTAAAATATTATCTATAAAAATCCAACATTTAAAAGTTTTAGCATTGTTAATTAAAAACAACGTTAAATCTTTAAAGGATTAAAATACAAAATTAATCACTAAGTAAGAATTGAAAAACCATTCAACTGGAAAAGTTTCAGAAAGGATTTCCGGAATATAGAAGATGCTGCTGTCTTGCACCACTGGGAAAAAACTCGGTCATTAAAGACAACCCAGCCGTATTTTATTAACCGTATATTAGCCTTGTTAGTCATATATTTGTTTATAGTTGACGTCATTTGTATGTTTTTTCATTTGTAAATCTGTTTATATATAAATATAGTCTGCACAACTGTAAAAATAAGAATTTCATTCCGGATTCAAAGCTAGTTGGTCAAGTGATTAAAGATTTAGAGGCTTTACATTTAAGACCCTACTATACACAGAGAAATATATATTGATTGCATAATTATTGTGGTTGAGTTACGATATTATTTTACATTTCGTTTCAATAAGAAAAGTATATTGGAAAATAATAGCAGGAACATTTTGAGAGTTTTTGTTTTATGCAATGGTAAACACAATATTTTATTTAAAAATTCGTTTTGAACTCATTGAGATATTTACAAATAAAACACAATGGTACTCGTATATATCCTTATACATATGTACTTCACAAATAATAGAAATATTTGTCATGGTTAGAATAAGACTAACGCACTGTTTAAGTTCTTAACCAAACGAGTGTTTTCAGGTTCAGAAAAATCTTTTGATGACTATAAAATTTTATTGGATTAAATATGTTCATATTTATGTAAAAACATGTATATTTTTACGTTTTTTTAATTTATGAGGTGACGATTTAAATTTTAAATACAATTGTTTTTAAACTTAGGAATTATATTACACACCTCAGAAATATTAACTACGTACATTATGTTAAAGAATATTACAATGTTTCATTGTTTGAAGTTTATTTTTGACGATGGAAGGATTTGGAAGGAAACTGGATGTTTCCGGACATTTGCCATCGTTCAGTGAAACAAAAATCAGTAATCCTAAATTTCGAGATCTGCAATCTGATCTCTTCTTCAGGTAAATAACTAACCTAATACATAATTACAAACTAGGTTAAAATTAACAAATCATACAAAAGCGTTGTCGCACGTAGCGGCACGTCTAAGTCAGGAATCACAACCACCACGATGTGTGTCAACTTCACTAACTCTAAAACATGCACTTTTTCTTTAACCAGTGACCCATTTAAAACTCTTCAGTTTCAGTACTTATATTATTATTCTAAGTGTCCGATTGTTGTATTATAACAATTAAAAATGTTGAACGTAGTGATCTATTCAAAAATATTGCTTCCATTGAATTGTAAAGATCGGTAAAAATTAGGCTTAAAACAGCCTAACAGTAATTATTGGTAAGTAAGTATTATATCTTTTAAATCTTCGTGATAAATTACATGGACGTGCTGTTTTAATTAATCTGAAGTTCCTTTCGATATTAATAATTTCAGCCAATAAAAACTGTCTCAGGAATTTACTTAGACCCAGTGTGAGTTTTATTAGCTTATTTCAAATAATTTTAACCACTCATAAAGCAGTTTAAAAAAGGTTTATGTGTTGGATAACGCAGTGTTCCACACAGACCAGGAGGAATTAGCATCTGTGCACCAACTCTTAGTTAATCTACTGGAAAGCTATAATTTAACAGTAGGCTTTGTTCACTTCAGGAAGGTGATTTTAACTGCTCAGCAATTTTTCCACTAAGTATTATGAAAATATAACGCAGTTTAGTTGTTGGATAAGTTTCTGTATGTGTCCTCTGTGTTAATAAAATGTATATGAGGTTTATTTATTTGTAGTTTTTTTACTTATTAAAGTGTGATTTTATTGGGTTTTCAACTAAAATTAAATTAAATTTGAAATTTATTTTATTATTTGTTAATTGTGTGATTTGCACTATAGTATATGTTGACGTATTATGTTATAGGGTGTTATAAGTGCAGATATACAAAATGTATTTCAGCTTTAGTTACCAATTTTTATATTATATGTCTTTGAATATGCACTTATATTATGTACCTTGTACCTATATAATACATAATGTGCAAATAGACATAACGAGCATATTTATCGCCTGTATGGATCAAGCAAAATATTGTATTTTACCTTCTTTTTTTGGACAGAAAGCTTTGAATAATGGACAAACTTGCATTTAAAGATACAAAAAGTACTTGCGTGTCATTATATCCCATTTTCGTCATATGAAAATTACTGTAACAGAATGTAATAAACTTCTGAATAATAACTTTAACTTTAAAATACAACTTTAAAGCCTTTGACACGATTAAAGTTGATGTATTAATTTAAGAAACACGTTTAAGTTATTCCAAAGTTTAAAATTAGTAAAGGATGAATATGACGGTTTAAAACAATGCTTGTCATATTGAAGTAAGCTCTCGATTATCCACTGAGTTGATCGGTGTGAATTAGCGAATTTAGCAATTTTTGCGAATTTTTAGTCTGATACACAAGAGAGCTTTCTTTAGGAACCACGTATTGAGTAAATTTGAAACAACATTATTTTTTAATAATGTAACAATGATGAGCGGGACTTTGAATAAAACTCTGACCTACGAAATCAAAAAAGGTACATCGCTCATCTTAGGGGTATAACAAAGCGATGAATATTTCCCTGGTATACCAAAATTAATTTAAAGTAAAAGCAACATTTTTGTGGTCTATACACATGTTATATATTTTAATAAGTGGTGGAGAGCAACTTGTAAGTAAATCGTCCTAACACTGCTTTACAGAGTCATGCAATAAGATTTAAATGGAAACGTATAACATATTATTGTGCTTGTTTAAATTATTGCCAGATAAATAGACAAAACGTTCTAAATCAACACCCAACGACATGGAACACTGTAGTGATGGTCGGTTCTCGTGGGGCGGTAAACTCGTTTAATTTCCCGCTGCCGCTTGCACAGTTATTGCAGTGGTAATTCGTCCTCACACTCGCAGATCTGCTTTCATGCGGGAGAAATTGTAGGACGTTTAATGTAATAAGCAACTGTATCTAACTTTCAAAAGACGATAAACAACTAATGTTAAATATGTGTGTTATTTAAATCACATATCTTACAGGTTCGTAATAATAGATTTGGAAAACTGTAGGTTAATAATGCTCATTTCCATTGAACACAATATTTTAAAATAGTCTTGCAATAGACACATTTTGACTTAGACAAATTTTCGTTCCATGTTTGTAAAAGTGTTTGCATATTGCACGCAATTCCAAACTTTCAAGCTATATAATTTTTTTGGAAACCAAGCTACATGGATTAAAAATTAGTTTTTCTGACGTAACCTTTAAATATAAAATTATCTGCAAATATGTATCTTTTATATTTTGAATTTTTTCGGAAATTTCAAGGAATTGAATAAATAAAAGTTTTTTTGCAAACAATCAGAAATATTTTAATAGTAAGAAAATATAAAATGTAAATAAACTTTTTTGGATGGATTTTATGCACTTTGGCTATTTAAACATTTCCATCCGCCTTTATTTGAATTTTCATATCAACAAACTCTTTTCTCCTTATCATAATTTTGCTACATTCATGTTTAAACACATATAACATGACAATGTATATATTAAGTCCCTAATTTATTTAGTGTAAGAGTGAAGTTTATCGTGTAATCAGCTTTAACGCCTATATAAATTATTTATAACTTATCCTATTATGGAAACGTTTGATCGACGCACAGTAATTAGAAAATAAAAACTTTGGTGAAATGATCCCAAAATTCAATAAAAAAACAATTCAAGTCTCTATTTAAGGCATCCCTCTGGATAACTAACGACCTGGGAACCTAACGCTCCAGTATGGATAACCCGCTATTATAACTAACTACTAATGAATGACTAACCCCCTAATATACCTATTGACATGTCCCCAAAATACCTAAAACCTCACAACAGTTCTTGCAGCGTAGATCCAAACTTAAAATGAGTGTATATAAAATTTATTGTGTTAGGTCAGTTATTAATATTTTTTCTTTGTTAAATCCTCAAATACTTGAACTAGTTGAATAACTGCAATTACTGTAACATATAAAAGCTATCAGCAATAGTCTTAATACTGCTCATGGACATGGTTTTAGGGGTTTATAATCCATTCTGTACGGGAAAAAAATATTATAATAATATAAAGGTTTTGTAGCACTAAAAAACTAACAAATCTCACTCATCAAGATAATTGCATACCGTTTTATAAATACAAAAAAATATTTTATGTAGAACACAATACGTTAGATGTATTAATAGCTTCTAGGTCTGTTAAAGTAGGTAAAGGTAAAACACTCAGTTTAATAATTGTACTTGTAATATTGACAGTTTATTAATTTTTAGTTAAATACTTTTTAAGTTTACATGATTTGCCGAAATATTTGAATATATTTGTAACAAAATATTTATATTGTACAGTGAACAAATTTAATGATTCTAATAAATGTGATTAGGTCATTAATCATAGTGCAATTAAAGTAATCATGCCCCACTTAATGCACCGATCTGTAATTAATACCATTAGTCCGATGTTACCATGTAATTACCAAGTGAATTGTATTCAATTATCCTTCCTCTGTGGTTATTCCTCTGTGGTCATTAATTAATGATTTGTTGTGAACTTTGTGAGTATATTATTTTTATATTGGTTTCTGCTTAACTTCTGATTTGCGTTATATTACAAGTTGCCACAAGACAATGAAATTCACGTGTAATTACTAAGCAGCTTGACGTCATCGATTAGGCCTTTGTTATTAATGAGAGCCTCTTGCTTAAACGTTGATTGCACGTGGGACTTCTTGATCCCATGTGATTGGAACCTAACATACTCGTATATGCTGAGATCTTTAACGTGGGTGCCTCTCAATACCATGTCTTTGTGTTTATAGATATGTTTTCACTGACTAATATTCTATATGATATGCTAAGACCTTCAGCAATATTATAACATTAACTTTCGATGCTGTGATCTAGTGAATGTATGGAGGTGAAAGTGGTTGTGGCGTGGAGGGTAGACTTTACCGCTCCAATAACCTGCACAGTTACTGAATTTGAAGTACATGTGGTATATTCTTGTCATGGAATGAATAGTTTCAAGGAATAGGGTGATTTCGAAACAACGCGATAGTTTAGAAGATGATCCTGTTCTCATGTATTCCTGTAAAATATTCTATATCATAGAAGATGTCTGATTAGATTAAATTAGATGTATGATTGTTTATTCATGTGGAGCCAAAAAAGCCTGCAATTTAATGCGGACAAGTGTGTTGGCATGAGGTACACTAGGAAAACAAGGAACGTCTTACAATTTGATTATTCATGAAACAACAATATTTTGTCAGTTTGTTCAAATTTCAAAGATTTGTGTGTTATTTTTAGTACTAATTTTTTCTTTTCTAGTTATATAATTGATATTTGTAAAAAAGCATACAAAACATTTGGATTTTTATGCAGGTCTAGTGAATTTTTCAAAAAAGTGTCAATGTTGTAACTATTGTACCTTTCTTTAGTTCGTTCAAAACTCGAGTTTGGATTTTTAATTTGAAACCCATTTCAATATTATTTAATTGAAATTATTGAACAAATACAAATCAAGTTTTTAAGATTTTTGTACTTTAAAACATTTGGAGTTTATACTTATTTGATAAAGTATTCCGAACTATTGACTTTGTTTGTGTTTAAGAGCCTTCGTAGGCGGCACTGTGTGGGTTTGCTAGTTTTCTTAAAGAAACTAATAACTGGTACGGTACTCCAGTCTACTGCTTGCCCGTTTGGACTTTAATGTTCCCCACCCCTCGTCTAGGGTTAGAGCGTTGTTGAGTCCTCATTTTGCTTAGATTTGAGCTAGGTACAAATTCCCCTATCAATACAATGATGCGGCTGCACAACACTCTGCCCGATCATGTTGATATTATTGTCAACGACCTTGACCTCAATCACCGCAACAATCAGACACTGCTTTGAATTCCAGCTGTTTAAATGTTGGGTTCAACTGTAAGGAATTAAAAATGTAAAATAAAATATGTGCGGTCTTGTTAGTGTGTCTACTGGTTTAATGAATCGCATTGTGCAATTTAGTATTATCGATAATTTATTTGTACTGTAATAGGGTCTATTTATTTGTTATTTTTTGTTAAATATAGGAAGGCATGAAGAGCATGGACTGGGATTTAAAAGTATATTTTTAAAGTGAATTTTCAGTGTAATTTGCTAATAATAAGATATTAATGAATAATATATTAATAGTTACTATGTAATTGGATTTTGAAATCAGTATTGTAACATTTAAATAAATAAATAAATTGCCCATGTTAAAAAAGTACTACCTATAAACAGTTTTAATACATGTTGCTCACGACAGACTGTAAAAGGTTTGTAAAAGCTTTAAATATAAATCAGGCTATTTATATCACACACGTAATTAAGTATTTAAATGTACATGTGCTAGGAAGTTTAGTACACCTTAAATTTTGTATATGCAGGGATGAACTATGAACGAAGACCAATGGGCGACATGTACTCACTCCTCCAAATTCCAATCCAGTCCCTTCACTTGCCGATAGGATTGACAAACATGACCGATGTTTTTGTAACATCGATTATTTTATCATCGATGATTATTGGCAATATTTTGAATACATTTACGTTTTTAGAAAAATAATATCCATATTTTTTTATTATAATCCAAGACCTGATACCTTATTATTTGTTTACTGTAAGCAGTTTTGGATGAATTAAACTGGTTTAATAATATCAAATATTTTACAAGTATTATAATGGAACAAATTTAACAAATACTTACGACTTTTGTTCCTATATGTAATTAGATATTGCCTTAAACTATATGTTTGTCTTATAGAGGGGTCTTATATGTTAAAATATACTATTCCATAAAAATGAGCGTATAATTTATTTAAATGCCGCTATCCTTATGGTTTTCCAGATGCTCTACCTGAAAAATTCAACAAAATACAGTCCAGGCAAACACCGCGAAAATAATAAGGTCAAAATTATTTAAAAAAGCAGTTTTCCACATCGATATGTGTTTCTTGCAATAAGTTTTAAAAACTCAATGACCAGATTCATCGTAATTACAACCTTCACAAACTAAGAGGTGGTCATAGGCACGTGTTTAGATAGAATTGTTATACATGCCTATTTAAACTAATGAAAACTGCTTCTATAATTTCTGCAATACTACTCGTACAAGAGTAACTGAAAAAAATTACATTCCTAGTTGCAATGAACTATAACCAATGACTATTTAAATTTTTAATACAACACATAAATACATTCTTCGTATTTACCACTGAATAAAAAGATTGCGCGTAGTAAAATTAATTAATTGCGCGAATTAAAAAAGTTTACCTTAGAATTGTATAAATTATATGGCATAAATATTTCCATTCCGATAATGTTAATTTTTTGCCAAAGTTTAGGTAATTTAGTCAACTCTCCAGTAATGAGACTTTCTGAAGTATTAATATTGCTTATTTAACTTTCTAAAGTTTTATTTAAATCCAACCAAGGCAAATTAACCTCAAATTATTGAGGTCAACCCGTTTATTATATCCATAATTGACTAGCAATGGGAAGTCTAATTGTTAATTGGACCTTTCTTCCTGTATTCCTACTTTGCAAGCGGTTATTCTGCAAAATAAATATGCTAACTGATTGTAATAGATTTTAGTTTTTATTGATTGTATTTATAAACTACTTAATACATTTATCAATACGATATTATGAGAATTTTTTAATTTGAAAGCCATTATAGATAAAAGTTTAAATTAGGTATAATTATTATTCTTGCAGTCTCAAATCAAGAGAAAATGAATATTATTTCCAGGCGGTTAAAACCTTGAAAGCTTATTAACGTAAAAACTAATAATATTCTGTAAGATTTTGTGGAACGACAAAAGATTCTAGGCTTAATTAAATTGTAGAGATTTTTAAAAAGTAAAAACACGGAATTCGGTAAAAATATCAAGATTTGGCCGTGCTTATTTTTTTCGCCTTGACCCAAAGAATAAATTCAAAAAAGATTGACGGAGGGTTTTTAAAAAGTCTGTGTGTGTGTTTGTATACGTATATATATATACATATATATATATATATATATATATATATATATATATATATATATATATATATAATTACGTACTACTTTTTATATAAACGTTCGTTATACTATTTCATAATAATAGGTCCATTAAAATAATAAAAATTATGATTAATTAAAGAATTATAATATAATGAATTTTGTAAGATATTATACTTGTACTAAGATGGTACTCAGAAGGAAAACGTTGCATTCAAGAATTCAAGTACTTTGCGCCATATGTAATCGAATTGTTTGGGCTGCGAAGATGACAGTTGAGAAGTCTATCAGTTATTATTTTGCCATGTAATCTAATCTCAGACTTGTTAACCGATTTAAAATTTTTCACGCATGAAAATCAAATTACCAGAAGTGTTAAATCAACTCGTGTAATGATACGCAAAATGTAAACATACCGTTATATGCGTGAAATGTTGCTATCGCGACCTATCCCTGGCCATGTAATTTACGTGAGCGACGTGATCTGACTCCTGATATCTTGGCATGTAATCTAAATTGGAAAGTTGTCCATGGCTTAGCTATAATTCCCTCAACCCAGGTTCAATATTCTGTGCTCAGTTACTCGAAAATATCAATGAGTAATTTCGTAATAAGTGAAATAATTGTATTATGTAGATGTTACCAATATTAAGAACATAAACAAGATTACGTTATGTATTATTTTAACCACTGGCATTTCTTTCCTTATTTGTAATGCGCTGTTATATCTACAATTTTATATATAATAACAAACATATACTAATCAAACAGTATATTTGTACAAAAATGTGTAGCTCTTTTTAACGTGTGAATGAATAATAATCGCGAGATTTAGGTAGTCACGAGTGTTTTATACGTAGATAACCGTTGAGTATAAGTTAATTCATGTGTACGAATGTTTACACGTAATTTTGAAACACATTGAAAAGTATGACTTCATTTGACACTAATATCTGATAATGTGCCAAACATTCGTTACATATTTAAGTACATATTTAATTTATTGTCTTCAGAAGTGCCTGTAGCTGTTCCTTATTACGCATGCCGTTTTAGAGTTTCGTGAGGATCTCTGAAGCTTCGTCATCTTGTGGGATCTCTGAAATATAAAAAAATCTGAATACACTTAATATTTGTCATTCTGATGAGTATTTGAAAAAATCACGCAGAGAGATAACACTTCTGTAAATAAACGTATGTGAAAATAAAAATTCAAAGGAATCGATTCAAATATTATTTCAAAACTGCCTTTGAAAATGCTAAAAATAGTGAACAAATTAAATCTCCAATACCTTTAGCATTTCTCTTGCATCTGTTTCCTCTTGCCTAACAAACACAATACGACTTTTTTCACCTTTTTCAACAATAAGTTTCAACCTTTTCCAAATTTTAATGGATACTGCAATACCTTGCGTCTGTTCTAATCAACAAATAGAACAACTGTATCACCTGTATACTGGGCAAGGAAGCTGAGTAGGATGCTCTTCTTTGAGTCTAATCTCCGGATAAAAACACTTTGCAGACTCAGTCTCAATATTGGAAACCAATACCCTGACAGTCCTTGCACTATTTTCAGCTTTGACTATTCCTGCATGTTGTTCGCGTTTGATCTCACAGTGTTGTTATACCCATAAGGTTTGAAGAAGTACAAATTGAAGTTTAAGAAGATAAAATGTTATGTGAAGTATATCAATCTGTTATTAACTGACACTGGTGTATAATGAATACTGGTTGTGTTTGGTGGCCCAAAATTACTCCTCATATTGAACAATGCGTAAAACATGTAGCACATGTGAAAAGAACCAAAAGGATCCAATTCACACCTTGCATCCCTGGGTACCAAAGACTTACAACATGAAAAATGCTTCATATAGACTCTATATGGTTAGAAGACATCCCGATGACCCAAAGTCAGTTTCAGTAAAGTCGTCAACGTTTCTAATGAAAAACTTGCTTACAGTGGTTATTTTAAGTATAAAGCTCAGATGTGTACATCATAAGAGTTCATAACATACCTTGATACAAGTGTAATAACTCACAGGAAAATTGCTCTATACAATCCCACAAAGTATTAGCCAGGCTGAGCGCTATGAAAATGTAGTGAAACGAAATCTTAGGAAAGTAAGGAGGTTCTATTAGGTAAAAGCTTCTTAGATTTCTTCTTTCTCACTAAAAAACTCCAAACTAAGCAACAATTCAAAGTTCTGCTAAAATGATGCTCGTAGAAAATATAAAAACTACAATAGATCCACTGAAACCTCGAAATATACGCTTTTTAAAATCAGAGTTCAGTCAATGTTTGCAATGTACTACAGGGAGATAGATATACTGAGATCGTTATGACTACAGAGGTGCAGAGAGTAAATCATGAAGAAGAGGTACAATCATGAGAAGGATTGAAGGTTAACCCATAAAGCAAATAAGAATATCCCAAGAATTCTAACTATTTCACGTCTTCGTTGTTTTGTTTCCACCTCTATCTACTGTTTTAATGTTTATATTGAAATTAATTTGATAATATGTTTTTTATTGTTTTTATCGTTAACAAGGTATGGTGCATAATTGTTGACAATTATAAAGATAATCGATTTACGATTCTACTGTTACTTATTTTGATTAACTTATACGTAATATAAAATGTATTCTGCATATTAAAACCGGCAATTAATTTTAGGAATCTTGTAATTAAGTTTTATATTTAAGAAAGTGGTACAACGAAGTATCGAAGAACCCGAGAGAAAGTAATTAAACTACAGTCGGACAGACAAACAGACGTACTTGGCCTTTGCATTTTGTCCTTAAAATCAATAGGGTTTTTTTGAACTAGGAAGAAACCATGTACCAATTTTCAAGTTTCTAGGACCTTTATATCAAGAGTTATCGCACAAATATATATATATATATATATATATATATATATATATATATATATATATATATATATATATATATATAATGTAATTTTAGTACATATGTGGTGTTGTAGAAACATGAAATATTATAACAGTATTTCAACCTTGTTTTGTCCGATATATTTCACTCGTATAAAGATGGCTTTGTTTGTCATAAGTTCAATATCTTTCTACTTAATCTAAATCTGTTTAAACAGAAGTTATTGTTCCATAATAGTTAAATAAAGCATTGCACGTGGAATAATCCTCACGAGGAGATAAATTATAACGCACCTGAAAGACATTTAGAATAACATGAAACATGTTATTTTTGGTTCTTTATACAAAAACCGAAGGCTCTTAAATCTTAGCAAGTATATTGTCCTACTGCATTGCCATTTTAATGGTAATAAAAGTTTAATGAGGTTCTATAATTTGATAGATGGGATTAAGTTAGATTTAACACTGGATATAATGTAAAACTTGGATTTGAAGTGATGATCAACTTGTATTCTATGACAATATCAACTTTTTCAGAATTAAAAGGGCTTTACAGCAAAATGAAAAGACGGGTGTCACCGTGATTTTTCAACTCTAGACAGTTATTTTAAATTTGGTGTTTAGTGAACATGATGTCTTAGTGTGAGGGTAGAAATTGAAATTCAAAACGATCTCTCTTTTTTGTTCACCAAATGTTCGTAAAAGAAAGAAAAATATATTTTATTTTATAAAACAATTATTGTTGTTGTCACTAACAGTTACTAACAATAACAGTTATTGTTTAATAGTCACTTACTTAGGTTTAAAGCTTAACTTTTGTTATAATCGTTGCATTGATGTTAAGACAAGGCATTACCCGCCAACTTTACGATGGCGTTGGACCAACTTTACCAATTTATTTTGGTTTATCTTCAAGATTGTGAACGCCAGATGCAGCCTATTATCGGTACTGTAGTCTAATCATGGCTGTTCTTCTTCTATTACTACTCAAACAATTGAATTGAATTTTATTCTATATTCTTTAGTTACAATTTTATAATTCAAGAAATACATTTTTTAAAGCAACCAGATAGGATTTTCAGACCAAAAACTGTTTTGTTCACAACCCATGGAATATCATGTTGATGTATTTTCCTACATTAACATGGAACATTCAGTTGAACAAACTTCATCTATAGTGAACAATTTCATCTTGAGCTTCTTCTTTGCCGTCTTTTTTTGGATCTTTTGGAGTTTTTAATGTTACTTCTTTCACTTATACCGCATTATCACTTTAAACTGGCTATTTCTTGGTCTATGAATAATTTTGAATATAATATTTTCCACACAACTTGGTAATCGTTTTATATTCAGCCGCTTGCACTTTTCACTTGGCCAATCAGAAAAATATCACAACGTTCTATTACAGTTTTTGTATTGATCCTCTTAAATTCCAACTCTCATTGCCATCTGTGCTATTTTATTTTTCTATTCTTAAAGATTATTAAATAAAATCTCTATATTAATCAGTAAACTACCAGAAGATAAAACTAACGATGTATTTCCAAGTTTAGTACAAACCAGTTCCATAAAAAATAACACAAATTACGAATTGTAAGGTAAAGGAATAACACTAGTGATTTACAAACGTAATTCCACCTGAAAATTGACAGTAAATTATTGCTTCACTGACATTTTGATAGCTATATATCACTCACGCATTCATCGCTGTTTGGGACAGGTAACGCTGGAGTAAATATATTCATGATTGTATAATCTATGAATAATGTATAAAGGGTGGACTAAAATAATGATATCAAAATTTTTATTACACTAGTTGATAAATTATAAAGAAATAAACATTTTAGAATAATAAATTATAAAGGAATTATATCGTATCTTGACGTATACAACCCAAACTGAGTTACTAAAGTAACTTCAGATATAAAATTGGAATACCGTGCATAGTGGTAGTCGTTGTTTACTTGTGAGTGTTGGTTAATAGTATTTACTTAATCTAACCTATAATAGCAAAATTGATGTGGCTGAAGGAAATAAGGGATTCTTTATCGAATTCATTTTTGTTTACAGTATACTCTGTGAGTATTTTTCTATCACAGCTGATTTTTTTGACGATGTCGAAGGTCCTTCTTGTTGATATTAGATGTGCTCCGTCACACGTTTGTTTTGCAGTGATTGAGATTAGTAAAAAAAATAACTAAACAATATTTCACCATTTAGTGTTAATAAAATACAGTAAAATGGGTGAAATAATAGTGGAAAATATTTTAAAATGTAATGTTTTAGAAGGTGTGAAGAGGGAATCTGAAAACCAATGTATCTTTTTACACTAAAATTATAAGACCAGAACTGATATTTTATGTGCGCTTTAAAATAAAATACATTCTTATTATTTTTCCAAAACTTTTATTTTCTCTATCAATACCAGTTACGTCTTCCATTACATTTTCCAGCTGTTACATTTTCCAATAACTAGTCATAATGGATATAGCTCTGAAAAATTGTTTCACATTATTATGGACCTTAGACCGTCTACGAATGTTGTACCTCATTAATCACCTTAATAAAGTTCAACGTTAAAAATTCAAAAGAGGCGTTCAATAAAATAATTTTCATCCAATATTCCAAATATTTAGATTTAATCTACCGTTACAATAGTTACAATAACTGAACCCTTATCAAGAAAGGTCTCCTAATAAATAAAATTATAATTTAAAACTTCTTTACTCAAAATCAATAATGGAACGAAAATTAAACTTTCTTCTAAAAAAATAAATAAAAACCTTTCAAAATTTAATTTAAAATAAATCGCCTTATTATCTCTTACAAGCGAATTTAAATATAAATAAACTAAAAATTCCTTAAGAAATTGTTAGTGACACGTGTTCCGTTCCATTTTCTGTTACAGATGGCACAGATTCAATATGATAACACGAATTAAAATATTTTCCTTAATTATTAGGAATATTCCTTAATATTCCCATTATTTATTTCTAAATTTTTGCAATCCAACTTTTAATAAAATAATACAAATTTCTCTTTAGAAAAAAAACCTAATTAGTTGATAGAATTTTCCCAAAATTCAAATTTAAGTATAAAATTACTACCTACTCAAAATCTAATGCAGATAGATTTGAAGGAAACCAAAAATAGAAACCAAAAAATATTACGCCAATGGCTAAAAAATACAGCAAAATTCAAAAGCTGCAACGTTAAATAACACACATTTTACGAAAATTTCTTAAAATATCTGTGAATCTGTTAATAAAAGTTATATAAATTCAGGATTACATAAATTGGATCTTCATTTCGTAAAACAGGCAAAAATTACCCAAGTCAAGGTAAAGTATCCCAAGGTGTAGCACAATAAACCGCGAGAGTTACTGACGGTAAAGCTCTCTTGGTCTCTTGTTACCTTCACGTTACGTGTGGTTTTATACCCCAACCCAATATTGTGAGAGATCTTTCGTTCTTGACTTGTATATCAAGATTTATAAGTGTACTTTAATGATCTATAAAATATACCTTAATTTTATTGTAAATTTATAGTTTTAGCTTGTCTAGAAAAAACTTATTTCTTAACTAAATTATACATACATGCTTAATTAGTCTTCTAATTGTATACATTTACTCCTATTATACATTTAGGTGTCTAATAGGTCTCATATCTTTCGAGTATGCAATTTTAAGATTAACCACATATATACAAAAATAAAATACAAAAAACACCCCCATTCATATATGCATGTGTTCTTTGACATATGCTTTAACACGTTATTCTTTACAGAGTTTTGGACAAACTATAGTATTCAGAAATGTTTAGCACTTATAAATATTGAAATTATTTGGCAATTATATAGTAATTAGTCTTTATATACATAAATTTCCAGTAGTGTAAAATTAATAAATCAACTATGACATAAAATTACTAAGACCGGAGTAAATTACACTGGCCATAAATATTCACTTTTTAACATATTTACATGGTCGTGGCAAAAAGGCCAACTCTACATTGGGGTCGATAATAATCACTCCAACCATAAGTGCCCATACACGTGCAAAGCCTACGAATTTGTGTGCGAAGTCGTGGGTAACAGTTAGTAATATATTATGAATTATGACCAAATGGAAGATGCGTTTTTTTAGTTTATGGTAATGTGAAAAATTTCATATCTGATTTAAGAAAATTAAATTTTTAAGTATAAGAAATATGACGTGCTCTTCAAATATATATGTCATATAATATAAAAATTAATTTTCTTATCATCAACAGTTATTCCGTTGCCAATATTTGAAAATGTACTACTTAATAGGCCGATAATTCCTTTTGAAATAAAAAAGGAGGAATATTTATGTTTATAACTAGAACTTTTCCATTGAAGGATCTTAAACTGCAGGGATTATGACATTTCAACAACTTAACCCAAAACCGGCTTTAGCACAACATTTTCATTCAAAACTTTCCAGTCTCCAGAGAGCGACGCGATTTATGGACACAATGAATCAAATGTAGCGTACACTTTACTGTTAAGATCCTCCAGATTGACACTGAGGGCACGTAAATTGAAGATTATACATTTTTAATAGTTACGTGTTTAATATCCCAAAACTAGATTCGAATATTCACTATTGAATAGTGAATAAAAAAGCTCGTTGTTCTTAGTTATATAGTAACAATGATATAAGCAATATTATTTTATTAGGCAGTACCAGTACATATTAAGTTATCCTGGTACATTTTGAAAAGTCTTTGAACTGTATATGAATTTTTAGTCTATGAACGTTGTTTCAACAAAACACCTAAAATAAGCTGTAGAAATTTATTTGAAATATAACGGTCTCGTTTTTAGGATGAAACATTGATATACGAAACAAGAAAACAAATTGCATTCAGAAAGTCTAAACTGATCTTAATGAAAATCCGAATATATACACTGCTAGCTCACAGTATTACACTTGTTTAATTGCAGTGTAATTAGATATTATATACAATTTTATTTAAAATACCATTCCAAGTACTCCTGTTTAGTTATGGCAGTTCCTAAAGGTTAATGCAATGGAAGCTCTACGGTGAAAAAAAATAATATTTAAACTAATGCTAGTTCTATATTAATTTAAACAAACTCTCAAATAATATAAAGTTTTTTATTTTTGTGAGGCCTTTCGTACTCAATGAGTACATCTTCGGACTCACACAACTGAATAAAAATAATAATAACTCAGTTGTGTGAGTCCGAAGATGTACTCATTGAGTACGAAAGGCCTCACAAAAATAAAAAAAACTTTATATTATTGGAGAGTTTGTTTAAATTAATATATCATTTCCAATAAGACAAGAGCTTCAAGAATGTAGTGCTAGTTCTATAAAGTGGCATGAAAATACGTGTACAGGTTTATAGTATCTACGTATATCATATATATTATTAATTAACTTAAGCTCCTCATGTTTGAAAAATCAGTAGGAGGGCGGAATTCTGAGAAATTTTGATGATTGAGGCAACAGTTGTCTCTAAGTAGATACTGTGACGCAATACTAATAATTCCAAAATTTTAATTTCACTATACCTTTTCGGAAAAAAAAAACTTTGTAGGATGTAGGATGAAGGACCTTTCACTAAGCAGACTTTATTGCTCAGACTTAAAGGCGGGTTGCCTTTTCAATAATAATGTTTAGTAATTCTTACTAATATAGTTCCTTTTATTACTTGTGTAAACTTTATTAAAAAAAACGAACTATTAACTTAGTATGTACATGTTTTCTTCATATAAATACGTACGTGTAGGAAAAGCCATAAATAACTATAAAATTAAAATGTTGACACTACAACGGATTTAAACAATAAACAAGTAAAGAAATTGCTCAAAAAAATAATTTATAAAACTAGAATATTTTAAATTTTTATATTATGGGTTGGATTTCGACACATTTACCCGAAATGGGTCTAAAATTATGTGTATGCTGTTACTCTACGAAAAATATATACAAAATGGATAGTAGTCCATTAGTTACAGTTTGGATCCATTAAGTTATTAACTTGGTTATATGAAATATTAATGGCACTTGCAATTACTTTGACCAATAATACTCTACGTGTGACGTAATTAATAGTGTATAACTTAATGTATCATATGATGTTGGCGTTATAAAAACGTATTCATATCTAACTTATTAGTGTTCAACTTTACCAGCAAATATTGGACATTTTTAATAAATAAGCACGTAATTAATTATACTCACAGGTGTATATAATAAACTGTTTGTTTAAAAACTTTCCCAATGGAAGTAAAATATTTATTGTGCACCTGATGAGGCAATGAGAGCGTCTCTTCGTCTAGATTACATTCGATTGCTGGGTAAGCCAGCCATTTTTTGTGGCCTGGGTACCTCTGATGGCGAAATAATTAAAACTATTCCTTTTGAGCTTTTTAGTTGTCACCATCGCTTTTGGATCTCTTCAGTAGGACATGGACTCCAAATTTTAGGAAACTAAGGATTCTAAAGTCTGTTACTGAGTCAGATTGCAAACGCTGGACTAAGCAGAAGGTGAAGGGAAACAGAACATTCGCATTGAATCGACACTTCCCTTCATACCTACGTACTACTAATCTATGGTGTAATTATTTTAAGACACCTGAATTAAACTTAGCCTAATTAAAAAAATACTATGAAACAGATTAACTACTTAAATTTATTGAGTACATTAATATTGAAAATGCTTGTATTACTGCAATTATATATAAAAAAGGTAAATAATTAGTTTAGATAATAAAATAATATATATTACATTATATAATATTGTGAGGTACTAAAAAGTACAGTGCATTTTTTTTTATTATCTTGGGTCGTCCATTCAAGATTTATTGTGGGATTAGTTTTCCCGTCAACAAAGATTAACGGGATCGAGAATGAAACAAGTTCGCCTCAGCTATCGTGCCACGACATGTTCGCCGCTTGACGGGTTGCGGCATGAACGATAAGTCGCGCATGCGCTATAACGCAAACTCGTCAGACGGACCGGCCAGCAGAGGAGCGAGAGGTCATTCTACACCATCCTATCACGACGATAAGACGTACACTGCGCTACTATCTTAACCTCACTCCTGCCGACTTGTTCGTGAGATACGGACGTATCGATTTCTTCTTGCTATTGGTAATATATTACTTCAATTACTATACTATACATAATTAACCTTTCATTAATATATTCTGTATAGTTTTTATATGTAGTGCCATGCCACACGAAATTTTACTTATAACGTATTATTCTTGGTATTCTTTTCCTTTACTTACTTTCTTACTTAATCTATGTTCGTGAAATACGGACCTAACCTTTAAATTTAAGATTAGTGGTTCTTTACTTTACTTACTATCTTACTTAATTTATGTTCGTGCAATACGGACCTAACCTTTAAATTTGGTTATTGGTATTATTGGCACTTTACTTTACTTACTATCTTACTTAATCTATGTTCGTGCAATACGGACCTAACCTTTAAATTGGTTATTGGTTCTTACCTTTACTTACTATCTTACTTAATCTATGTTCGTGCAATACGGACCTAACCTTTAAATTGGTTATTGGTTTCTTTTACTTTACTTACTATCTTACTTAATCTATGTTCGTGCGATACGGACCTAACCTTTAAAAATTTAGGATTAGTGGTTCTTTACTTTACTTACTATCTTACTTAATCTATGTTCGTGCGATACGGACCTAACCTTTAAATTGGTTATTGGTATTATTGGCTATTTACTTTACTTACTATCTTACTTAATCTATGTTCGTGCGATACGGACCTAACTTTAAATTTAGGATTAGTGGTTCTTTAATTTACTTACTATCTTACTTAATCTATGTTCGTGCAATACAGACCTAACCTTTAAAATTGGTTATTGGTATTATTGGTTCTTTACTTTACTTTAACTATCTTACTTAATCTATGTTCGTGCAATACGGACCTAAAGTATTGCCCGTTACTACTGAATCATTAGCCTCAGGGAAACAAACCACGATGAGGGGAAGTTCCGAACAAGTTGGATGGATTTATAATCTGAAGAAGCCTGAGTTGATTGAAGAAATGTCAAAAATATGGGTTACCAATCGAGGGAAATAGTGAAGATCTACGCTCTCGTTTTGTGACTTTCTTAAGGAGCCAAGGATTAGTTTCGAACTCCCTCTACATATACAAAGAGTTTAGATAATACACTCTTAAGTGCTGAAAATACTGGAGGGTTCAGGGGTACTTCAACTATTCCTGCTGTCTCTACTCTTAATACCAGAATGGAAGATTCCTCCCAACTTGAACTTGCCAGTTTTCGAGAAATCTTGGGTCTTTCTCAGAGCGCTAGTGCAGAAACAGTAAAAAGAGTTTTAGTTAATTTAAAAAATATGTCTTCATCCGAAACCAATCATATTCAGCAAGAACCTTTACAACCGGCAAGCCAAAGTCCATATACACTTTTAAATCCTAATACGGCCGTTAACTTACTTAGCTCCCCGCGATCCTATATTTACACCACTACGGTACCAATAGATAACGGAGTTCAAAGTAACGAGTTGCGGGGATACTGCCCCCATTAGCGCTAAAAATTCGGCCCATATATGCAATATTGCCAGGAAATGGAATCTGCATTATGAAGGAAATGGAGATCCAGTATCTTTCTTAGAGCGACTTAACGAGTTAATGGAATGTTACGATATATCCAAGGAAGAAATCTTAAGAGCTCTTCCGGAACTATTACGAGGGAAAGCCCTGTTGTGGTTTAGAAACCATAGAGAATTTTGGGATAGTTTTGAGGATTTTCAGACCAATCTTACCCAATCTTGAGGATGAAATCCGCCAGCGTACACAAGGCCGAGGGCTGAACCATTCCGTAGCTTTGTTGTGGCCTATAAACCACACACTAATTCGACGAAGAGGAGGATATAAACTAGAAGAAAAACTCGATTGTATTTATTGCAATATGAGACCAGAATATAAACTAATTATGAGAAGAGGGAATGTAAAGTCTATACAGGATATGATTAAAGAAGCCGAATATTACGAAAGCTATGAAAGAGAGCGTCTTCTTTACAAACCTCCACCTAACCCGGCACAAACACTGGTCCCAGAAACTGCATACTATTCCACCAAAAATAAGCAGGTAAGTATGGAAGGAATGAAACATCGCCAGTACAAACCCCACTCGCAGGATATGGACAGATAATGGAAATCGGGGACACCAACAATTAAGGCAGTCGGTTAGACCCAATTTGGTTCAAACGGTGCCATATTCACAAGCGGCTACTTTACAAAACGATCAGAAACAGTACAGGCTCGGTGAGGTAAAGTCAAATTCAGGTCCAGGACCTACAGTGAACTCTCCTACCAGGAATATCCGTAGAGAGGCTGTTTCAATTTGCTGGAACTGCGAAGAAACTGGACACAGATTCAGTGAGTGTACTAAACGTAAGAGGCTCCGATGCTATAACTGCAAAACGGAAGGGATCAAAACAACGGATTGCCGATGTAATTCGGGAAACGCCTTGTGGATCCCAGACCAAGGGCGTCAGCTGAGATCCCGATATCATTGCCCAACACGACCTCCAACGGGGAAAATCTCCTGTGCCGAAGAATTAACACATTACTCGGGTAGTTTCGGACTTTGGGAATCTACGTGATTGTCGACCCATATATAACTGTTAACAATTCTTGGAAAAATATTTGAGGCTCTGATTGATACTGGTGCTATGGTTAGCATAGTAGGCGAAGATTTTAGTAGATAATTTAAAATATAATTCTATAAAACCCCAAAATACAAACATACCTTTGCGAATGGCCAATGGTTTTTAAAACATATGTAAAACACTCGTATTTGGTTAACTTTGAAATTAACGAAGCCCATATTGAGGCAAACTCTTGTATGTACCAAACCTTACTTCGTCCTTAGTATTGGGGATGGATATTAATAAAGGAGTTAAATTTAGTTTTATATAAACACACCGTCTTCAAAACGTGAAATGCAAAATGACGTCAATGATAGCAATATAAACTTAATCACAAATTTGAGGGGCAGATGAACATAAACGGTTAGATTTAGTTATACATAAGGAATCAGACAAGGAAATAAAGCACGTCCTGGATTGCTCGTTGAACGTCAGAAAACGTGCAGGCTGCTTCAAACAAACAAAAAAGATATCGTTCCAAAAAGGATTCGGGTATTCAATCCGGACGGCACTTTTGTCCGAATAGATGTGCGAAAGTTGCCACCTGAATTGCGCTGAATTGGTTATTCCAATACTATATATTTCCAAGAAGGAAATGTTTTTATTTTTTATAACCGAAGATTAATATTTTGTTTTATTTAGTTCAAAGTGTTGTCTCTTTATAAATTTGAAAACAGTTTATTTTTTTTAGTTTTAACAAAATTATTAAAAAATGGTCAGTCATTTTAAGTTTCGTTTTCATGTTTTTCATTTCAAATTTATTACTACATTTATATACATTTATCAACAAATGGTGTTCTTTTTGAGTGTTCTTTTATTGTTTTATTACCATGTTTATTATAATTTAGTACACAATTTTTGTGGGTTCAGAGCAAAAGAACGTTAGTTGGTTTATATTTTTTAAAGTAAAATAATTCCTTTGTTTAATTTAGTTTTCTAGATCTTACTACTATAGTTTTACACTTTAAAATAGAAAATTTGTAGAAATTTAACTAAGAAGATGTTTAATTTTGTTCGCTTTGTTCTCTTCCCGAAAGAAAGAAGGGGGTGTGAGGTACTAAAAAGTACAGTTGCATTTTTTTTTATTATCTTGGGGTCGTCCATTTCAAGATTTATTGTGGGATTAGTTTTCCCGTCAACAAAGATTAACGGGATCGAGATGAAACAAGTTCGCCTCAGCTATCGTGCCACGACATGTTCGCCGCTTGACGGGTTGCGGCATGAACGATAAGTCGCGCATGCGCTATAACGCAAAACTCGTCAGACGGGACCGGCCAGCAGGAGGAGCGAGAGGTCATTCTACCACCATCCTATCACGACGATAAGACGTACACTGCGCTACTATCTTAACCTCACTCCTGCCGACTTGTTCGTGAGATACGGACGTTATCGATTTTCTTCTTGCTATTTGGTAATATATTACTTCAATTTACTATACTATACATAATTAAACCTTTCATTAATATTCTGTATCGTTTTTTATATGTAGTGCCACACCGAAATTTACTTATAACGTATTATTCCTTGGTATTCTTTTCCTTTACTTACTTTCTTACTTAATCTATGTTCGTGAAATACGGACCTAACCTTTAAATTTAAGATTAGTGGTTCTTTACTTTACTTACTATCTTACTTAAGTCTATGTTCGTGCAATACGGACCTAACCTTTAAATTGGTTATTGGTATTATTGGCTCTTTACTTTACTTACTATCTTACTTAATCTATGTTCGTGCAATACGGACCTAACCTTTAAATTGGTTATTGGTTCTTTACCTTTACTTACTATCTTACTTAATCTATGTTCGTGCAATACGGACCTAACCTTTAAATTGGTTATTGGTATTATTTCTTTACTTTACTTACTATCTTACTTAATCTATGTTCGTGCGATACGGACCTAACCTTTAAATTGGTTATTGGTATTAGTGGCTCTTTACTTTTACTTACTATCTTACTACTTAATCTATGTTCGTGTAATACGGACCTAACCTTTAAATTTGGTGTTAGTGGTTCATTTACTTTACTTTACTATCTTAGGGCCTACTTAATCTATGTTTCGTGTAATACGGACCCTAACCTTTAAATGTTAGGATTAGTGGTTCTTTACTTGACTTGCTATCTTACTTAATCTATGTTCGTGCAATACGGACCTAACCTTTAAATTGGTTATTGGTTATTGGTATTATTGGCTCTCTTTACTTTACTTACTATCTTACTTAATCTAATGTTCGTGCGATACGGACCTAACACTTTAAATTTAGGATTAGTGGTTCTTTACTTTACTTACTATCTTACTTAATCTATGTTCGTGCAATACCGGACCCAACCTTTAAATTGGTTATTGGTATTATTGTCTCTTTACTTTACTTACTATCTTACTTAATCTATGTTCGTGTAATACGGACCTAACCCTTTAAATTTTGGTATTAGTGGTTCTTTACTTTAACTTACTATCTTACTTAATCTATGTTCGTGCGATACGGACCTAACCTTTAAATTGGTTATTGGTATTATTGGCTCTTTACTTTACTTTACTTACTATCTTACTTAATCTATGTTCGTGCGATACGGACCTAACCTTTAAATTTAGGATTAGTGGTTCTTTACTTTTACTTACTATCTTACTTAATCTATGTTCGTGCAATACAGACCTAACCCTTTAAATTGGTTATTGGTATATTATTGGTTCTTTACTTTACTTACTATCTTACTTAATCTATGTTCGTGCAATACGGACCGTAACCTTTAAATTGTTTATCGGTATTATTGGTTCTTTACTTTACCTACTATCTTACTTAATCTATGTTCGTGCAATACGGACCTAACCTTTAAATTGGTTATTGGTTTTTTACTTTACTCTTACTATCTTAACTTACTCTATGTTCGTTGCAATACGGACCTAACCTTTAAATTGGTTATTGGTTCTTTACTTTACTTACTATCTTACTTAATCTATGTTCGTGCAATACGGACCTAACCTTTAAACTGCTTTACTTACTATCTTACTTAATCTATGTTCGTGCAATACGGAACCTAACAAATAGATTATTGCTCTGGGTCTATTATTATTTCTCTTACACTTTCCTTACTTAATATTTGTGAATACGATACTGACCAAACATTATATATTGTTCTTAGTGTTGATATTACTTTTGCTCATACTATTGTTACAATAGCATACAGTGTTGTGTTGCGATTTGAGGTAGCTTTGATTTAGATAGAGATCTAGGTAGTTACACTTTTTGCGTTTTCTTTAATTGAATGATAGTAAAAATATCTTATTTATCGACATCATTCTATTTCAAATTCTTAATTTTTTCAAGGCCAGTTGGGTAATGTTGGTTTACTAAATGCTTGAACGTTTACCACCACCTTAGGTGATAGCAATATATCTGAACCCAACTGACATACATAATCCAAAAGAATAAAATTTAGACCCCTTGGATCGAATCCCCGCTTGATTGGGCTCATCTATGGGTATGCGATACGTGTCATTTTTAGCAGTAAATGGTTGTGTTGAGAAAAAGACACGTCACAATATAATATCTTAAAATTCAGTTAGGTTAATTTTAAATATTATATTTTAGTTTATTAAAGTGATCTAGCAATGTTAAACATAGTTAATACCCATAGATTACTTGACTAAGTTAAATTTACCTTTTTTAATCTAAGACGCCAAAATAAGAAAGGTTAACATTTGTTTGATATATAAGTCCCATCTATATATTTATTAAAATAACACTTGTGTTATATGTAGTGAAAGAATTTACTGTAGAACATATAATTAGGAAATTTATCAACACTGTTATTGATCTAAAAATTATTTCAATACGTATCAATGCACATACAGGTGATGTGATGAAACCACATCAAACAGCTTGTAATTAACATTAATCTGTGAAATTTATCAAACACTGTTATTGATCCTAAAATTATTCAATACGTATCAATGCACATACAGGTGATGTGATGAAACAACATCAAGCAGTTTGTAATTAACATAATCTGTGAAATTTATCAACACTGTTATTGATCTAAAATTATTCAATACGTATCTATGTTACATACCGGTGATGTGATGGAACCACATCAAAACTGCTTGTAATTAACATAATTTCCTATATCTGGTTATATAGGGTGCTGTGAGAGGGACAGGTATGCTGTTAATTGTTAATTCACAGCCGTAGGTTAGTTTAAACAGCGAGATTACAATAGACACAATGTCTCTTTTGTTTTGGATGGCGTGTTGTGATGAAAAACGCGATGTAATTATTACAACCCTGGACTACGAGTATATAAATTTCTACTGGGGAAGGGGAAATAAATTAAATAATTGAATAATTTTTGTTGCCCTTTTTTTCCTTTGCCAAAAAGGTCAAATTAGATATAATTATTTTGGAAGTTTTAAATTTTTAAATTTCTGTGAATCAGCTACAATTTTGATTATTTAAACGTCCATTGTAGTATAATTGTTTATTTCCATTCCCCCCCCCCACCCCCCCCCCCCCCCACCCCCCCCCCCCCCCACCCCCCCCCCCCCCCACCCCCCCCCCCCCCCACCCCCCCCCCCCCCCACCCCCCCCCCATCAGTAACCAATAGCTGCTGTAACAGTTAATTAATTGATTGCTTCCCTTTGCTTCTCTATCCTATTTAAATTTAATGCATTCCCACTGTATTCTTTTCTCAAAAGAGATTTTGATTACATTCTATTTTTGTTAAAGTATCACAAAATCTGATATTTTACTCATCGCTGTTTGTGCTGTAGGCTTTAAAATAACACAACTATTTGCTTATGATGAATTTTAATATTGATTACTTTACTAACTAATAAAATGATAACGTTTATAGTAATTCAAAGCCACATTTCGTCTCATTCGTCTATGGAAAAATCCATCTCAACTATCTATATAGGAAAAGAGTGACCCTGTTATTTCATTAGTAACAAAAGAGATAAATTATTCATGTGGAGGTGTGCCGCACCTAGGGATATACTATAGTTCAGTTCGTTCTGAGAGCTGACGCGACACTGTGTCACCTAGTGAGCGCATGTTCGGTTTATCTCGGAGATATTCGTGCTACCATGAAAAAATCGCTCTTTTTGTTAATGGTTTAAATATGCCAAGTGACAGCGCTATCGACACGATCATTCCTCTTCCATTATTACCTGCACTATGAACCGGGGACTGTAGTTGCAATTGTAGTGAGCCTAACCGAAAATGGTTATCAACTCTTCACTTGATATCCCATAAACAGAGACAGTGAGAGTGATGTGGTATTAATATGATTGTATGGAGGTTTGCTCATAAACTTACGATGAAGAAAAACCATGATAATTAGCAATTCTATAAACTAAAACGTTCTACAGAAAATATTTTTTTATGAAAATGAATTGAGAATTATAAGGGAATATAATTACAAGATTCTCATATTAATTAATTTGGTCACAACCCAAGAATTACTTTTTTATGTATATATATATATATTGAGGAACAAAGCTTTCATGCTTATTAATTACAAATTTGTCCAGTTCGTAGTTATTTCACCTTATTTCTAAAGATAAAGAATAGTTCAACTCACAGCTCAGACGCGCTGACGTGTGATGGAATTATATTTCTAAATAAATAAAGCCAATAAGATGTACTAGGCTGCCAAGTTTTCTCAAGGAGTACAGCAGTAACAGATTATGTAAATATAAAGCAATTAAAACTTTTACCGCTGGAACACAAAACGGTTGATGTGTTTTAAAGCTAAGAGACCACAAAATGTTACACAATTGCACAGCAATAAACTCAAAGTACCTATTTATAAAAATTTATAATCTATTGAAATTCTCTTAACAATTATTGACTAAAATGTCGTCTTGCTATTTGGAAATTCATTTTAAATGTTTATTTTACGTACTTTAAAAGGTGAGCCTAGGCCTTATTCAAAATAATTTACAGTTCTTAAATGATAAAGATTTCTCGTACTTAAACAACACTTTTACTAATAAAAGATATTTTTTGCTTAAACAATAAGCAATTCAAACAAACCGCAGCTCCATCCCCTTTCTTATAATCAAATTTGTCACATGACGAGCCCATCTAGTAATGTAGCAACATCAAAGTAATTCTCCAGATGCTTGATGGCAGGTACTTCATTATTTTCATTACGAAATTCCTCCACAAAATGACAGTTTAAATAGAAAGATTTTTGTGGCCATATCGATCCTGCACTAATCGATCTTTTCCGCTCTGTAGACTGTGAATGGACCACACTTGTCAGGACTTTGAGTGTCACCCGCGAAGAATCATGTCTACTAAAAAAGTCGACCCAACGTTACATGTTGGCAGGAAGAATCCACAATATTCAAGTCACGCGCTGCAAGATAAAAGCTTGCGTTGAAAACTATACAAGTCACCTAGTATATAGATTCATTCAAAATACAATACATACATTACTAAATCTACTAATCTACAAGCAGAAAATAATATTTTGATCCTCATACTAAAATGACTACAATAGTAAATTAAGTATTTAAAAAAAATTATAAAAAAACATTTTTGAAAAAGTACCCCAGATTTTACTATACTAAACGTGTCCTGTACATTTCTAGTGGATTTCACGTAATGTATTATCTCCGAATGTAAGAATGGGATTTTGAATTCCCTATAATGAATGAAAAGTGAGAAGGATGTAAATAAAAATTCGTACCTGTGTGGTTAAGTGAATAAATGAACGCAATACGTAGTTGCAAATTTATTTGGATTGATTATTTATTAAAAAGTCTATAATTTCCAATATCCGATTTTCAGACTTGTAGGAAAATGTTTAAAAAATTACTAAAAATCTATTATTCTGTTGGGCCTTATTGTGTTGGAAGAGAGTAAATCAAATAATTACTAAACAGTGAAGGTTAATTAATTATACAGTCTTTCATTTCAGGATTATTGAAGGATCGTTAAAAAAGCCTATACCACGAGTGCCTGGAAATCTTTTTCATTTCTGTCTATTTTACATGATATCTCGAAAAGAAGCTAACCTATGAACTTGGAATTTTGTGTGAAGCTTTATTGTTATATATTCAACACGGAGCTCAATTATGGTGCATGTCATTCGATAGGATGATACTGAGCATTAGTGAGTATTTTTTAAAAAGCCTTATATTCTTAACACACGTATGGCGAGAAGTTATATTTTGTGGTTAATTTTATTAATTATGAAGGTAACAAAATAAGGGATGCTCTTTCAAAGTTCATTGCATTTTACTTTAAAAAATAATAAAATCAATTAAATATATAATTTTTTTACCATTCCAAAATTAAGTTTTAAATTGATTTAAAGTATTAAATACTTTATTATTATTATGAATTGAGAGCAAGATTGAGAAATTTATAAGACAAATGAAATATAAGGAATTGAATACATTTTATGATACTGTATTAACCATCATTATTTTTCAATCCTCGAAAGAAATCAATATAGATGTTACCTCTAGTTGGGAAAAAAATTACATTAGTTTCGTTTTATATTCGACACTGGTAATATTTAGGTAAAATATTTGTATTAAAAATATTCAAAGGGATTTAAAGATACTTCGATCTACAAAATTTAATTGTTTACATTTAAAAGTATTTAGTGTCAACAAAGGCGATATATCAGTGAAAAAAGATGTTATCTGAAAATACCGAGTTTATAGAGGCGGAAATCCTACAAAGTTGTGTTGGAGAAGTGCTAACTTCCAACTGTTTCTGTCAGCTCATCTCCAGAAACATTAAGGATAGGTGTGACGGGGTTAATATCCCTCTATACCATTCCATGATAACTTACTGCTCTAGTCGTTATGTTACTAGCAACAACTGAAACTATAACGATATTTCAGAAGTTAAAGAAGCTATTCTAAATTGTAAATGAAGAGTTGGGTGATTGCATTAAACTAACCGGATTACAATCCCTGCTTTTCTTTGTTCATTGTAGAGCGCACGTAACGGGGTGATTGTTGAGGTGCTCTCCAATGAATGAACAGTTATTTATATGTTCTTGGTTAGATATGGTTAAGTATCCACCTGAGGAAGGGGTCAGAATGCAAATCTCGAAACGCTGTGGTGATGATTTTTTCTATCACAGAACGAATACAAATGTCCGAAAAATCTTTCTATATGATGTTGTGGGTTAATTGTCGAACGGTTTGAGTTAATATGTGAGTCTAGAATGGCAAAATTGTTTTTGTTACTACCTCAAAAATCTAAAGAAATATTTTTTTAGGATAAATTTAAAACTAATATATACAAAGGTGTAGAAAATACAGTAAAATGAAGCGTATACGAGTATAAAAACAATCGATAGAGGAGTCCAACAGAGAGTATATTGTATGTACTGTCCTGGATGAGACAGTGTCTTTGTGTTCTTTGGTCGTTGTTGAAAGGCGATCTTTTTTTGTTGAATGGTTTAAATGAAGGTGTTTGACATACAAGTTTTATCATCAAAATAGATGTCTGAAAAATAATGTAAAGATTAGAGTTAACCTTAGATATAAGCAACTAACCTCTTTTTTTAATATGAAGTAGTTACATTTAGATTTAAAAAACTAACCAAAATAAATGAAGGACATGAGAAAATGATAGAGAGTAATATAGAGAACGAAATGTGAGGTTGAGAGTTAGTTGTGGGACTACCGCTAACTCTAAACTAATCTTAAGTATAGCATGTGTTGATAGAGTTAAACAATTACAATTTTTTGCTGATCCAGTAGTATCTAAGTTTACTTAAACATTATAATTTCCAATGCTTAATTTTATCTGTTCCTGAATTCAAATATACAGAATATGGTCTATTCATTTGTACTGAGATTACGATTTTGATTGCGTTTGTATTTTAAAATCTAGTGTGTAAAATTGCATTCTCCTTTCGTGACGTTCCATCTCAGATTAAATTATCTCTAACATTCTTTGCAGAATTAACGGGGGTGGACGGTGCACGCATTGCTAAATAGTACAATTAGTTCATTAGGAACAATCTTAATATTTGAATTATAACAGTACTATTCAAATTAAATTGAGTTTTGCATACGAGCACTGTAAAAAAGTTATGTTTGTAAACAGAAAGTTATTTCAGATATGGTAAGAAAGTTTAATACACACATTTTTCGGAACGTTTCAGATTATCGGCAAACAAAAGAAAGGGAAGTGAAACATTTTTTGATAAACAAACAGCGGATATTTTTGTTTTACTCCATTGAACACTTTATGTAGACTTGGAAAGGGCAGCTTTGAGAGTCTAAACTGGCCCGGGTTGTTGTTTGCCTTCTATTAAATATTTTGTATTCACTTCCCTGATTGCTTCTGGCCGTTTGCACTTTACACAAAAAAAACAGCCTCGTAAAACAGTTCGTAAATGTCTAGTATATTTTGTGTGGTACTCTCTAGCACTACAATTTGATACACAAACGGAAATTCTCTGGTACTGAAAAATCAAGATCTTTAATTGTACCCAAACAGCCTTTTAAATAGGTTCAAACTTGAATCGTAAAATCTTTGTATAGCCTTTGGATTTCAACCGCAAACAATTTTGTAAAAGTACTACAAAATCTGATATTGTTTTAGCAACAAAATTAATAAAGTATAACAATACTAATTATAATACTAAATTTAAAAAATTAAAATAATAAATACTAGAACATACATTTACTTCATCTTTTAGACAGGCATTAAATAAATATTAATATTTTGCCTCCAAAACACAGGTATAATTCGTTTTATAATTATTTCAAATTATATCAAAGGAAGTGTTTGCAATGGTGTTCTTGTTGGAGCCCACTATCTCCAGGACCCGAGCAGAGAGGGAAGAGAACTACTTACTGAAATTATAAAATTAAAATATACCACTTTGACCACAATGTGTAAGTTACTTAAAACCATCAAAAATATCAAAGACGATTTGTATTCAATGTTTAAACCACTTTTAAACTTTATGGATCAATAAAGAAATCTTTCGTTTACAAAAAGAGGATTGTGAAAGAGATATTGTTTCACCACCCCGATGTACAATGCAGACACAGAGCAAATGTGTTTGTGGAACAAACAGTGGCAAGCTGTATTTACTTAGGGCTGTTACAAAACCTTGCAGTACTTCTAACATAATTTCCCAGAGACCATATAGAATATTGGTAGGTATTCTAAGACAATATTCCTATAATGTGTCAGATACCTTAGAATAAGAAACTTTTTTACTATCAGATTTAAAGCTTTTAAATAATTATGTATAGATATATAGCAGTCCATTTACCATAACAGTTGATTTATAAGTGCATAATCGTTGTAGAATCCGAATTTAACAATTATTCTTTGTGGTTACATCTGTAATTATAATGCCAGATCTTTTAAGAAAGCACAAGGTTAAATATTGATTGGCTTAGCGTTAGAGAAGCTTATAACTCAAGAAACTGGATGCTCTCTCTGTACGCATGATATATCGAAAAAAAATTTACCTACAGACTTGAACATTTACATTTTTATATAGAAAACACTGAATTAGATATGGTGCAGCAGATCAAGTGAGCATGGTAGATGTTCTTGAAAGTGAATAGGAATATGAGTGGACGAATGGAAGTCCCTGGAGACATCCACGTCATTCACGGCACGTGGTGGGTTCCTTTGTGTATACTTTTGGTTAGTACATATATGTAACGTTTGACTTTTTTATTTTTCGGTGTTAATATTTTAATATAGATACTTTTATATTATGTGTACATTAATTTATTAAATATTGTATTTATCTCAACATATTAAAAGTTACAAAAAAAGTAATTGAATCCTTTAAGAATGATGAAGTTTAAAGATTTTTTACTTCCACGTAAATTTGATTGTATTTTTATACGCCGACAATATATTAAAGTACAAACATTAACACAAAATCATTCAAGCAATAAATTATTAAATCACATATTTCAATTTTATTTTAACGAAAGTTTATATCAAATACACGTGTTATCAATGCTTTTCTTTTTTTAATATATGCTAGCAGATACCCATGTCTACTCACATGTAATTTCGTGGTCTTTGAACGTGTATGAGCACTTTTAGTACGAGTGAATTATTTTTTTCCGGCGTCCATGTTTAGTTTTCTTTGTTACCACGACCAAGACAATTAGTCAAAAGTGCATATTTATGCCACTGTATTTTTTTCCAGTATTTATATTTCTGTGTCATAGTTTATTTTACTTTGTTTCCTCGATCAGTAAAATATAAAAACCTACACAGGTGTCAGAAGTGTACTTATATCACAAGATAAATAAGATATGTTTAATAACAGTCTTTATTTACATTTATAGTAAAATTAGAGTAAATTTGTCTTTAATATCTACATTATAGTACTAATCAAGCACTGCATACTTAATGTTTGTTAAAATGTGGTGTTAAAATTATATTTTAACTAAAACTAGTCGTTTTATTTCTGGATATTTTCTTACTCTGTGATCAACAGCGCGGTTTTAGGAAAGAGATTAACAGATACGATTATATTGTTATATAATAGTATACGTGCGGTAAATAACTTACCAGTTCTAATGTAATCCAATGTTTTTTCTATTTCCTCATTGTTGGTATATGCTTACTACAAATTTCAATATTAATCCACGATTATTCAACATAATCGAAATGAAAACGAGAAATCCTTGACTTTATGGTGACTTAAAGCTCAATAAAAGCTAGTCACAAACGAATGTTATTTAAAGCGCTAGTGTATATGGGCTGATAAATTTTAGTTTTGGTTGATGTTAATTGTAGAGACGAGATCAAAAATCATAAAATGATCAACTGATAAAATTTTAGATATAAGCAATTATTAGTAGAAAAGGCTCATAATATGTGCACCTTGATTTCACATTGAAACAATAAGATGTTTTCAGCTGACAATAATCTAAAAATTCAAAATGTTAATTTAATTAGGAATATTATAATTTTTCATAAACCTTCACTTGAGTAAAGATTGTTTTTAGCTAGAGCAATTTTGATTTTTGCATTGTTTCATAGATTGTACACAATATTGCTTCTACGGTTTGGGCACAAAAAATATTACTTAACACGATGCATTTTATTTTGAAAGCAAAATCACTCTAGTAGATAGGTTTCATTTTATGTTTATGTTTATAACGGAATGCACATTACTCCACGTGGAAAGATAGTGGTTTAAATCAGTTAACAACTACAATGTTTGAGAAAGCTGATGTTTACGTTTGCTATTTGTGAAATGGTAAAGACCTGAGCCATTTCTTCTCAATACCAAGTATTCCACATCACGAGCACTCGGGTTTGTGGAACAAACCCATGACATAACATTAATTTCAGGAAGATTTTGCAACCTCTTGCTTTGTAGGTATAATAATATTTAAACTTTTCTGCCATAGCAACTATTTCGAAATCTATTCTTATTTTATATACGTAAGTAAAAATGTTTTAAAATTTATATTTGACGAAACACGCTTGATTACAATATACAAAATATGTATTTTTGTTAAGAATGTGTTTGATATTTACCACACATGCACCTATTTATCTTTTGAAGTGTTATAAATACAAGGTTAGAGTGCACCATACCTATTGTCACTTAACAGGTTGCCAGGTCTAACTCTACATCTCAATTAATTATAGACAGATAAAATGAAAATCCTGCCTACAAATATTTGAGAAATTGTGTCTGCCTACTTAATGATACATTTCAAACAAGTTCAACCAAAGTCCATTGTTGGACATGCGTTAGCATAAGACTTATTCTTCTCTATGTAGAAATAAGTTTAATGCAATACTAAACTTCTAATCGAAAAATTAAATCTTTCTCGAGATTTCCTGCTCATGGTATGTTTCCATTCTTCTTTATTATATCTAAACAAATCATACCAGTGTTTAAATAATAAAACATTTACCCCATAAAATGATGTAGTTTGTGTTAACATTATAGTTAGGCTAAATGTCGTGCATGTTTAAATGTCTTCTACATTTGCAAAATGCATGGTGGTTTTATGAATGTACTGCGTTTGCTTATAAACTTATTTATTGTATTATTTTCTTGTTTGTATCAAGGTTAACTATAATAATAATGTACAATCATTAGCACTTAGACAAATATCATGGCGTGACATGCAACATCAGCGAACTCAGTTTACCACATATAGAAATGAAACTTTATGCACAATTCCACACCTATAGGTCTGTTTGTTTTCGAGATATCGTGTGGACAGATGGACAGACAGACAGAAATGGAGTTTTTCCAGATCCTCCAGTGATAGACTTCGCTAGCTCTCAACCAACAACAGATAAAAGCAAATCAAATATTTTAAAAGCACAATTAGCATATATCGTTTTACCATTATGATCACATAACAGTTAAATCGTTGAACTTGCAAATATGTGTAAGAAACATATGAAAGGTGACTAAAAGAACTTAGGGCGTAATAAATAAATTGATTTAAATAGTAACTTTGAAGTACTGAAATATCATTAAAAATATCACAAATAATAATGCGCACAAATTAGAATTAGAATTTATTATCAATACTAAAGTCTAAACTTTGTTTTATATACGTTAAATGAAAGAAACAATTATCTGTCATTGCCTTAAGAGGCTGTGAAGCCATTACTCAACACTTAGGGTTCAAGCCCGTGATAGAGAGGCTAATCAGCTTATACCTCAGAGACGTGGCTGTACGCATAAGTCACCGCCAAGCCAAGATGGTAATGAAGCGTTAAATCCTATAACAGCCTGACATAATCTCTCATCTTGCAAAAATAATAGAAATTTAAATTAATAAATTACTTAAAAATATATAATGAATTACTAATTTCGTTATCCAAGACATTTTTATACGTTTAAAAAAACAATAATGTGGTCTTATACTCCTAATTAATAACAACTTAACTAACTAAAATATAGGCATATCTGCTTCAAAAATATGATAACAGCACTTAAAATTTTGTTAAAATTTGGCTACAAATATTACCTATAAATATCTATTTTATTTATCTTCAATATCGTTGACGGGCTTTAGCGTTGTAGCCAATTGCATATTCTTTGTATTCTGTTCCTTATTTCCTTAATATTCTGAAAATAAATACTTCTTAATATAAACCCTGGGATATACCGTAAAATGGTTTGTTTATTGGCGAATTCTGTGCAATTGCACTGATAATATCATTTTATTATTTAATGGCTAACTTTTATGATTCTTATTAGGATAAAAAATTCACTAAAATTCACAGAATTTGAAATTGAATTGTTTTTTAATCTAAAACAGTTAATTGTTCCTAAGAACCATGTTAATGTTTAGGCTGGTTTTAAATACATGCTTGCATTACTTAAAAATGAATTACATACTCATTTTTGAGCGTCATTAAATTGAGATTTCTTATGAATATTACCCCATTGATATACTCATACCGTTAGTAAGTTATAAAAACTTTCATACAAACTCTGATACGTGCTATGTCATACTCAAGATTTACGATTTTATGAAATTCAAATAAGGCTCTTCCGAAAGAATGAATAGCAAAGTAAGTTATCAGAAATATTTAGCAATTTCCTGGTTATTTGGCAAGACATCTTCTTTATGCCTATGGTTTCTCTTATGAGAGAGTAAGCAATGTCAAACCCAATTTAGAAGTGACGAGCATTATTGTTTGTAGGCCAAGTCGCCTCTGTTAATCTACTTCTGCTACAACATAAAATAGCTGTGAATAATGTCTGTAGCGAGACAATCTCTCTTTAATTTATGTTTGGTTTTAATAAAAAATTAACGATTTTTAAATGTATTTTATTTATTTATTTATTTATTTTATTTGACGCAAAATGAATTTCGACAACATGCAAATATATTCTTAAAAGAGAAAGAAAAAAGCATGTCAAGGAAGTCTAGAAAATTGGTTACAAAATCAAGGTACCATAATATGACGTGCACAAAAAGCATTTATATATTTATATATGCAATGTATATACACAAAGATTGATACCACTTAACAACAAACAAAAAACAAAGCAACTGTAATTGTAGAAAATCTAAATGAAACAACAAAAATCGCAAAAAAAATTTTTAGACTTAGTTATTAGTGAAACAATTCAACAGAAACTGAAACCAAACTGAGGAATTCACCAACTAGTTAACAATGTAACATTTAAGTAACAAGATGAAGAATTAAGAATATATCAAGATAACTAGCAATATTTATAACAGCAATAAATAGCAAGCCAACCATATTAAAATAAATAACAAATAAACTATAGTAAACAGTAGCAGATATAAGTGATTACTGTTTAAATTTTAACAACAATAATTTGTATGATAATAAACAGTCTGCTATTTTGAACTAATAGAAATACTAAATTATACATAACTGCCCTTTTTGCATGATTCTCATGTAACATTGTATTTCGAAACAATTATTGACCTGAAGACTTGAATATTTGCATTTTTATGTAGAAAACACTGAGTTGGATATGCTGCAGCAGATTAAGTGAGCATGGTAGATGTTCTTGAAAGTGAATAGGAAGATGAGTGGACGAATGGAAGTCCCTGGAGACATCCACGTCATTCACTTCACCCGGTGGGTTCCCTTGTGTACACTTTAGGTTAGTACATATATGTAACGCTTGACTTTTTTTATTTTTCTGTGTTTATATTTTAATGTAGATACTTTTATAGTATGTGTATATTAATGTATTAAATATTTTATTCATCTCAAAATATTAAAATTTACAAAAAATAATTGAATCTTTTAAGAATGATAAAGTTTAAGATTTTTGACTTCCGCATTAGTTGATTGTATTTTTATACGCCGACAATATATTAAAGTACAGAAATATAGAAAAAATAATTCAAGCAGTAAATTATTAAATCACCTATTTCAATTTTATTTTAACGAAAGTTTATATCAAATACACGTGTATCAATGCTTTTCATTTTGTACAATATGCTAGCAGATACCCGTGTCTACTCGCATGTAATTTCTATAGTAAACTATAGTAAACAGTAGCAGATATAAGTAATTACTGTTTAAATTTTAACAACAATAATTTGTATGGTAATAAACAGTCTGCTATTTTGAACTAATAGAAATACTAAATAATACATAACTGTCCTTTTTGCAGGATTCTCATGTAACATTGTATCTCGAAACAATTATTGACCTGAAGACTTGAATATTTGCATTTTTATATAGAAAACACTCAGTTCTATATCCGCTCACACTATTCTAATTGTCTTAAAATATGGACAAGGATAACGATGATAAATGATGATAATGATGGATAAGGATGAAGTGAAGGCCTTCATTTTAATGTTCAGTTCAGAGCCCGTTAGCGTGGTAACTTTAACTATTAGGTAAGTCCAATAGAAAGATTCCATACGTTTAGACTGCACTCTAACCCGTTAAGTATAACCTCTTTAATAAGTTTAAAAATCTTATTCTGAAAGAGATTTTTTACCTCACGAACTTCTTCTATGAAGCAGTAAACTTTAGTAATAGTACTGCAGGTGCTCAGATCCATTTTTCGCCACTGATGGATAGAGATGGCTTAGTCACGTGGTGATATTGACAACTAAATTTATCTCAGTGATTAACGAGTCTTCCTCCACTATTGATACTCTGGCCGTAAGACAGAGTTGACCTTCCAGTCATTATTATAGCTGTCATTGTTCTCACAGCGAGTATCTGAATCCTTACAAGCGTTTTAGCTATTAATGTTGGGAAAATACGTTTTTGTGTTTTATACTTGATGGCATCTATCACGAGACTTGATACAAATTTAATATTTAGTAAATGGGCGCTTGATAAAATAATAAGGTTGCGTAGACAATAAATTAGAATTAGGTAGTTATGTTAGATCATTAATTATCTTTAATTCACCAATAACATCACAAACCAATATAAATATTTTCCTTCTTACTTTCAATATCTTTTTCGTATTCAGTAATCTTACACTGAGTTTATAATTTCGCTTTGATATGAATTATATTGAACTGATTTTATTATAATGAATTTGTTCTTACTTCACTAAGATATAATTAATAAAACGTATAAGAGTTTTACAATATTGCTATTTATAACAACATATATTATCCTTTTATGGTATTAATATGCCAAAGCAATTAAAGAAACCGAATATCAATAAAGCTTCATTAAAGTATAAAACTATTATATATTTCAGGGGCTGAAAACGCTCCTTTCTTCAAAACCATGGATTAATTTACACTCTTTGTTTCTTATACTTTCTTTCTAACTATTTTATTTATTTTAAATACTATTTTGTTAGCAACAACCATTTCTTAGTATTGTTATTTCTGTTCTTTCATAAAAAACACTCTTTCCAGTGCGCACAAGGTACAGCTTCATGTGTTTATATGCTACTATTACTGTAAATAGTATTACAAAAATAACATTGTGAAAATTAATTGTCCTTCTTTTATTTTATAACTGATTTCGTTTTTATTCCAATTTGTTTGGACACAATAATAATTTGTGTCTAAACACAGTGACAGTGGGTTTCAAGATACTTCTGTCATCAAAGTAACTAATTGCTTGTGTTCAGGTACAGTGAAACCAAAATTCCTACAGTACTGGCGAGAAACCCACATGATAATCGTATATAGTTCTCATCAATTCGATAACACAAAGCAAACAGCATTGCCACTGACGTTTACTGCCAGTTAACAAAGGAATTTACTAGAACAAAACCTAATTTGTTGTATCAGTTTTAAGGGCAACGGAATTATTTTTTGACACAGAAGTCCTTACATAATTATATTACGCCAACAACTATTGCAGAAAAACACAGACTGATATTTAGAATGCGACAACAAATTTTAGAGTTTAAATTCAATCTGCTTAAAATACAATATAATCAAGCTGGTCATACAACTAGTAAATTGTAAGATATGGAAACGAAACGCTCCCAAGAGATCCAATTTCAATGCCCACATTGCATAAGGTTATTTGCTGTACCAAAATTGTTTCAAGTTTGATCATCATTAGTAGTAATACCCAATTAGGACTATTTCCAGGTAATAAAAATATACCTTTTGGTACAGCCTGTCTATTCAGATAAGAAATTGAAGATGAGAGAGATAAGAAATACTAACAGTATACTCGTACATGTGTAACATCCAATGGTTATTAAATATACTGGTTATGAAATGGAATCTATACAGTAGCTTGGTACGTCTCATTTATCGTCTGTACTTTATCATTCATATCCCTTTTAAGTATTTAGTTAAGGCTGTACATTTGAAATATTAATAGATTTATTTACTATGAGAAACATTATTTTATACTGCGTTTATATACTATATGTGGCTAGAAACGCTTTAACAAAATATGGATTGAATTGTTTGAATTAATTTTACATAATGTTATGGTGATTTCTAAAAGCAACTAGTTAGTTTGATAATTATTAATACAAAGAGCAATTTTTTGTTGAAAGTTAATTAAAACCTCAATGCTGAAATAATACTTTTCAAAAAATAATGAGGCAATAAATTTTTATATTACGTTAGATCTTCCGATGCACCACAAATAAAATTACTAGCTCTGTATAGCCGGACAGCAGAATTAATAAAACAGTTAGTAACACGGCTCAGCTGTTTCATTCAGTTACCATAACCTAATCACCGGAGCATAAATTTGATTGTTTACAATTTCTTAATAATAATTTTCAAATAACAAGTACTATAAGATTTTTACTATAAGATACGATCCGATCCTTGTAGACTTTCAATGCTGTTTAGGGGCTTAATTTTGTTGCTGTCTAATTTGTAAGCTAATAAGACAGAGAAAAGATTATTTTATACATAAAACATCACCTGTGAGTAACGTCTATATAATCTGATTATACCAAAAGTTTCCTCTTAGCATACGTGTTGCAATCCATCATATATTGTAGCAGTTCGCGCGCGCGCGCGCGCGCGCTTGTGTGTGTGTGTGTGTGTGTGTGTGTGTGTAGTAGTAGTAGTAGTAGTTTTAGTTGTTCGTCTAAATTTGTTACTTTTATAACTTTCCATGACATGTTGATTTCAGACGTAAAACTTTGTGTGCACATCACTACATTTTTGATTTCACATTTTCTTAATTCTAATCATTATTGGGTTTGCTACAAGAAATTTTTTAAAGCCAGTTCTCGGAAACCTCCTGTAACACATTAGGGATGAAAATTGTCTTTTATAAGGGAGAATAATATTACCCTATTAAGTATCAATAACTAATTTTCTGGTATATCAAAGTGAGAGAAGTGTACTAAAGTACGGTAAAAAACTATTGTGGTTTACACTCCAATTCCCCTTTGTGAATATGTGACCTGATTCCAGTAAAAAAAACCTTAACCCATTTATAAAACATAAAATCAGTACTGTATTATTACGATGGTAAAAAAATTCTGGTATTTAAATCAATTGAACACTGCTATTGTGGTTACCAATACTAATGTTTATCGTAACACTGTTAGATATAGACATATGTGTGTATTGTTAATTAGAGATTATGACTAATTTATTGTTATTTTCGATATCAGCTTTCTGTCAATTTGTTATTGTTAACATCAAAAATAACAATTGTGTTTGGTCAACAATGTTATTTAGGAGGATGTTAATTATTTAGCACCATTGCAGTACAGTTGTTGCAATGTCACTGTTTGAGTTAAACTTCAAAGTGTCTTCAGTAGAAAACTTAAAAGTTTTTTTTCCGGCTTGTGGCAAAGATGATGTTTTAAAAAGACAGTTACACATTTGTATGGCATATTTGTTTGTATAGAACATTGAGCATAATCATACAGTGGGAAATATTCACAATAATATTAATAATGAAACGTCAATTCCACAAAGCTAATATTAGTTCTTTATTGTCAATAAATAGCAACAATACTTCTGACAGTTACATTGTACGTATTATACAATTTTAAAAGTCAGACAGTTACTTTTTATATTTGCAGTTTATATTATTAAGATTATTTAGTACCTGAAGTTTTTTCTTTAAATTTAGATAAAAAATGTGTATCATTCCAAAGCTTCCTGAGATTAATGTATGACATTGTTTTAAGGATTAAAATAATCATACGGAATGTGTTAATTGTCTTAAGTTAAATCTTTGTTAGATCTGATAAACTTTTAAGTGTGTAATGTCCGAAGTTCCATTTTTCACATATAAATATTAAAATTATTCAGAAAGAAAGTGAGTGGTCGTTATCAAGTACTATCTTAAATTTGAAATACAATCTGCACTATGGAAATTGTCACTATTTATTGCCTTATTGTATTGTTATTTAAATAATTTGTTACAGTTAAACTTTTTTAATCATTACATCTTACGTTTAGAATTAAACAACTTTACACTATATAGGCCTGAAATGTAAATAATTATAACATAAATTATTTTTCAAATGTGGTTATACTCATAGCACAAGTCACAGGATAAATAATATTTTTAGGGACTTTTCAAGCTCAATGGAGGGTAAGACTCCCAGGAGAACGGTAAATCCCAAGGTGGTCCTCCATCACTGGAAAAGTTTTTTTCGACATCACAACGACAGAACTCGTTTCTGCTGAGTATAATTCATATGTCAAACGATTTTATTAATTACTAATATAATGTAAACCTATAACACATTAGTCTCAACTGGAATCCGTTAACACACCATATGGATGGATTTATTTAAAATATAAAAAAACCGGATAAATCATAAAATAATAGTACAAACATTAACAGATGATAGTTATAAGTAAATGCAATACATATCCAAATTGGAATATTAACATTAAATGTTTAAAATGTAACAAGGTGATTCATGCAGTTTCCATGATTTTGTGACTTTTCGTCCCGAAATAAATAAATTAAACACACAATGAAATGTACAACGGAACCAGTCTTCACTCGAATTGAATGTAAAATTTTAGACAAAAGTCTGGAGCATATTTTATTCTCAAGATGTCCTGCGGATAGATGCACAGACAGCCAATCATGCACATAATATATGTTTACTTCCTCCCTGCATGAAAGTGAGAAATTATATCAACCTACTGAGTAATAGGCTTCAATGAAAAATAAACCCCAAGGTTGGACACGCGCCATCGTATAGCTCATCCTTTCTATGTAGTAATTAACTTTCGTACAACAAATTTTCTATATATATATTCCTGTATCACACACTAACAATTTCTCACTGGCTAGGGTTTCATATCAGTATTTATATGATAACATTCTGCACACAAAATCACCAAGTAAACATATTGTTTGTGTTAGGCAGTTAATTTATTCGTGTTAATATGACACATATTCAAATATTATTGTTGTACACGCTTCATTTCTAATTTTGTATTCTGTGATTCTCTCGTTGTCATTGAATGATATGCACTATCATTGATAAGTCTTTCAAGAAGAGACAACTTCTTTTTTACCTTTTTGGCCCAATACTCTAAGGATTGTAGGTGTGTATGAGGAAATTAATTTATAGACAAGAAAGAAGAACAATCGTTATAGTACAATAGAATATCAGCTAAAATTTACCTCGGTCATGGGAATTTAATCTTTCGTTAACTACTAAAATGACTGAAACCCCTACTCAAGAAGAAATTCAAGAAACTCTCAAAACTACCGACTACGTTAAATTTATAGCTACAAAGTTATAGATAAGTTAAGAATGCAGATCAGTATATAAAAAAAAAGTAAAAGTAAAAGTAAAGAATGTCTTATTTTACCAGGCGAAGTTAGGGCTAAGAAGCCCTCTCTAACACTTAACCTGGGGACCAACGGCTTAAAGGTGACTTCCGAACCACCACCAATGGCCGGGCAGGCGGGCCGCTTGCAAGGACAGGATCGCTCAGTGGTCACCTGTCCAAGCAGCAGCCACGCTCGGCGTTGCTTGATCTGGTTATCTTGCGATAACCGCCGTACCCACTACACTGCGCCATTGGCAACTGCGCAGTTGGTAGTATATACCACTATTTTTTAGAATGATTTTACCCGTATGAAACAGGAACATTTCTTTACTTTTCGCCATCAAATCGTTTATCCCTGCGTTTCCAAAAAAAAAATATAAAACCTTTTGAAACTTAAGAATTGTTTTGATTAAATACACTTCCCGTAATGCTGATAAAAATGTTGATATAAAAAAGCGTCGATTTATTATAACGGTTTCCATTATTATGCTAACACTGTATTAACAAGAATATAAAAAGTAAAATTTTATATATTACTACTTAATTTTAGACATTGATACCTTTGACTTGCGTATGTTATTATAAACATTTTATGTAACATTATATCATTTCTAACCCTGTGTTATTGGTTTTTGAACGTTTAAGGAATGACACTGTGATGGTTTACTACGAAACTTTGGCAGTAGAATAATTTTTACCAGCTACAATAAAGAAAATAACATTGTTTAGTAATAATCATATTTAAGTATAGTGGCAAGTATTTGCCATTGGAAGTTTGATCCTGACCGATTGAGTCAGACCTTTCCAGTTTATATATATATATATATATATATATATATATATATATATATATATATATATATATATATATGTTTAGCATATTATAAAGTATGAGTATATTTCATTTTTATTTTAATCAACAAGAAGAAATCACAATGTGACCGCATCTTCCACTGATCTATATTTTATTTAATGTTTTACTCATAAACACGTATTGTTGTCTTATGGTATATAGAGTATTTTTATGTCAGCTTCCACGAGTAAAAGAGAAATTTAAGAAATTAAATTTTGATCTATTTGTATAAACCTCTGATTCGTAAATATTATGTGAAAAATGTTTAATTACGATATACAAATCATTTTACGAAAACATATGGCACCTGAGTCTAATTATAAATAAATTCATAGGGTTTCCTGAATTGTTTTTCATTTTTTTTAAAACTATAAATATATACTTAGTATAACTGGAAGCATACTGAACATGAATTATTTTTACGGTGAACTAAGATAAGCACTGTGTTCTTTGTACATCTGAACCCCTTACACCATTACAGTCTGCACAGTAAATGTTAGCGATTGTAAAGATGACAGAGACAGCACATGTATAAATGATGGAAATGTAACACCTTGTGAGGTAGAATGAGATGGGAGATAGAATTACCGGTGCGGAAGGTTCAACGTCTTAGCGGCAAAAATAATATTTTCAGATTGGGATACATTCAATACTGTTTCTACAAAGTTAGTAGCGTTCAGATAGTTCTGCAAGAATGAAATAAAAATAACGTATCGAGATCGGTTATTACGTAAAAATTTGACTGAATGTCAGTGAAGCTCATTACTAGAAGTGCTGGAAATTGTCATTGCAGTGTTTCTTTATATGGATGACATGATATATCAGGAACATCTAGTTCAATGATGGTGCATGTCACCCCATAGGGCTTAGCTGATCGTTACGGAACATCAACACATTGGTTGAATGGGTAACCACCATGGCAACGATAAAATCTTTAAATTAACCAATTTGTGAACAGGTTTGATAATAACCAAATAAAATTTTAGAAAGCAAATTTTGGGAGGTTGGTTGGCAAGTCATACGTTACATTCTATCGGGTCCTTCAATTTCCGTTTATTTGTACGAGTTGTATATAGCCTATAAAAGATAAAGATCGTTGAATATGTATGTCTTTCCATGAGATTTGACTGGACGCTAGAAGCGCTTGTAACTGAGGGTGATATATCAAGCATTAATTAAGCTATAAATTTATATTAAATATAATGTTTGTTTATGTTGCATAATTACTACTGAGGATAACACAAGGATGTCTCTGAGTGTGTCTCTCTGCCTATGTGTCTGCTTTTACGTTGGATATTTCAAGAACAATTTGGGCCATGGAATCAACATTTTGCAAGTAATGTCATTTTTACTTAAGGAACTTCGTCTTTCATGATAAGTTATGAGTCTTTACGTACCGTAACCTAAATATTACCAGAATTTCTTGACAATAGCTTTACTTGTACAATTTAAATTTTGCATCCATGGGCTTTGGACAAACGTTTTTTAAGACTGCCATTTGGTATGCTGGCATATTTTTATCTTCTGTCTGCCTGGAGACTGTAAAAATGTAATTTTTGTCTAATTGTCTGTCTGTCTTAAGGACATCCTAAGAATTAAATGTGCATTATGAACTTTTAAATTTTACATGCAACTTTAACACACCCTATTACACAATATGTGTTTTGCCATATTCCTACCTATATTCAAAAAGCATAGGAATATTGACTGTATAATTTGTAAAGGCTAAGTTTTATTTATAAACCTGTAGTTTCCGTATGGAACTTTACTGTTGGAACCACGGAACTTAAAAGTACATTTTAAGTAAAAAAAACTCGCTTATAAAACAATACTTGCCTTGAATCAGGGAGGATTGTTTTTTCACGAGATAATTATTTATTCGATTCCATCTGTGTAAAAGCTTAACGTATTAGTGTTAATTTTCCATCAGTATATATGGTGTATTGACGCAGCTTTACTGTACACAATCTGATTCAACATGTTCTAGAACAATCAACATTTGGTAACACAAGAACAAATAATTTGTAGCATGGCGAGAAATATTTTTAATTTTAAAATTAAATATATCCAAACCGTTTGAATTAATCAATAATAAACTGGTATCGCAATAAATAAATAAAAATTAACTTTTCTCATTAAACTATTAGTTATGTTTTTTTTTAATCTTTACCAAATGCTAATGTGTCTAAACCCAAGTCAATAACGTTTTTTTAATTTCCCTTCATCAATACTTGCTTGTAAACAATTTAAAATTCCAGATTGTCAGATATTATTACTGTTAAAATTTCACAATGCATGAGTTGCCCAATTCCTCTCGCGATTCACATTGCATTGTACTAGATTAAAATGTGTTGAATAATATAGTACATAGTTTATCTTGAACTCGGCAAAGGTATTGTCCATTGTTCTTGCCTCACTTAAAGTTACCAGCCGTGGTTGCCTAGCAACAGTTTTATTCGCTACACTACCCGCTGTCTCGCTCGCAACACAATAAACACTCCGTCCCAATTAAACATCACAATTCTCTTTACGCTGCTCTGTCAACTGTTTACACCTACTCGTACTCTCATCTTGCTTCACCGTGTGTATACAAATTGCATTATTTTTCTTAGTTAGTGGAATTAGTTTTAGTTCTTAACAACCACAGTTCATATGTTCAGCAGATAACAATTTAAATAAGATTGTAAAAGTGATACCCGTATACTAATTATAGCCCAACCATAGTGTGTTTTCAAAGACGTTTGAAAATGAAGATATGGTTAAAACCAACTTTAAGATTTAACCACTATAGTAAAATTAACCTAGGCGTAAATTAACTAGTTCCATACAAAATTTATAATATAATGTTTCAAATTTTCATTCGGAGTACCAAAAGCTATAAATTACTATGGCTGTGTAAACGAACTTCAAGATGTTTTTTAGAAACTTTATTCTTTAGTTGTCAATGACACGTAATTATTGTTCTCCTCATGGCTAACAAGATTATTTAGATTTTTATTTATTAGTGAGTTGATGTATTTTGCTTATCGGGTCACCTGCACATGAGCATTAGCGCACATACCTTGTGTTATAAGGTAGGAGTACGCCACATGACGTGTCGCATAACAGGCTTTACTCAGATTGCGTACAGAGTTTAAAGCTTATAGTTCACATTAGTTCACATAGTTCAAATTTAAATTTATCTACAACACTCAAACTACCTAAGTTGATTAAAACATAGAGCTTCAATTTCGATTAAAACCATGAAATTTTAAAGCATATTTAAACAATTTCAGTAATAAAGTAAGTATTTAATGAATGGGCTAATGGAATTGCTGAAGGTCAAACGTATAACTAGATTGTTGAATGTTTATGTAATACTACTATTTAAAAACTTACTATTAATTCTTTCTTTTAATAAGCAACTTGATAAAAGCATTAATAGACTTTACCAGACTACAAATAAAAGGTAATTGATTAATAAAATAGAAAGTTTATGATATAACTGGTTTATTCTCTTGGAGATTTTCAGTAATCCCATTTAGACATTAATTACTTGTAAACAATTATAAATTCTCAATCGTCACCAATTCAAAGATTTGCGTGACCTATTTAAAACAATGTTGTATCTCTCACTTTTAGTTGCTATGTTAAATGTATGTTTCATTTCAACTACGAAAAAACCTCATTAATAAAGAATTAAATTATATTACTATATAAAAGAAATTTAAATTCTGTAGAGGAAACAGAACTCAATATTGACATGATGAGATTCAGCCTGCGGCATCTCGCCTTACACCGTAGCCATTATTACATTAGAGAACCCTTCCGCCCAAAACCGCATGTCTCTACTTTGGGCCAGTGATTTCATAATAAAAGATTTTATTTAATCTTAATTTGATACTTTCTTCTAGACTGCTATCCAAGTAAGAATACTTAAGAGTGTACATTTAACACGTATTATAACCGTATACCTATAAAGCTTATAAATACATATTATTTTCAGTTTTTCATTAACAACGTAATACACTATCACACATATCATACAATAATGCGCTGATATTGTCTTTTTAAATTGGATTTCATTCCGATTTGTATGATTATACATATATTTAGTTATAGAGTTATAACAGGGCTCAACCTTGGCTGTAATTTATTTTATAACGAAATGAAATTCCTTTTAATTCTTATTTCACTGTCTAAATATTTATTGCAATATTTCTAACATTTTGTGTCTTCAATTTCTTCAGATCCGGCATGTATTTACTGACTTGTGATCATAGAAGTGATTTATACGTTCCTTGCACTATGTTGTAAGTATAATCATTAGGTTATTATACTCACCTATTAACTTTCATTTTAGGCTGCTTACAAACCTATGTATTTCCACAATTTAAACTGTTTGTAATGTACTAAGTGATCGTGTTATGAACTTAACTCTAAATGTTTACAATCAGTGAGTTGGAAATAATAACTAGGATACCTAGCCTATCTTTAAGGTATAACTAAAAAGTTTATTTTCTCTCTGTAAATTCAGGTTTGTTCAGTTCTTTACCACTTTCTGCATGTACGAAAGTACTGTATCTAAAAAAATACTATACGAAAGTATTGTATCTAAAAAAAGAAAACAATACTTTCCCAGTTGAAAAACGGGGAGAGCCGGTTACCTCACAGTCTAAGGCTTCGGATTTAGAGCTGAATTAAAGATAGCGCAAGTTAAACTCCAGTCTGCAACCCTTATTATTTTTTTTTCTTTAATATCAACCTTTTATTGTACTAACTTCTCTCCTTATTCTTTTAGATAAGACCTCATGTTAAAAATGCAGTAACATAAGACTAAAAAGAGGATTTACCTACCCTACATACTAAACATAAAAAGATACATTTACTTAAGAAGAATAAAAAAGAAGAATAAAACACACACTAAATCCAAATGTAGTATTTTATTAGTCGAATTGCCCTAACTCGATTCTGAAAATGTTTCTTTGCAAAAATTCTATTGTACAAAGTATTATTGTAATATATCAATGCAGCAGCATAAGTATGCTTACTACTAAGACTTATAGGGAAATCGAAGCGTTTTATAGTGTATAAAAATAAAGATAATGGATTTGCAGGTATAAAAAAGCTAAGGAAGAAACAGAGCATTAATTGTTTAAAAAAAGTTCACTTTTTGCAGAATATTTATCATGGAACAGTGGATTTTGGGGTGTGACACTCTGTATTTGCGTTGTTATATCATGCTCTGTTGGTGCATATATTACAATGCAACATTAACTGATATTAAATCAATTCTAGTAATTTATCTATCATATAGTTACTTACACTTAAACGTAACTTATTCTGAAAAGTAATTCAGAAATTTTACTCCACTAATATCTGTTTCTAGAAGGGTTTAAAAGGTGAAGCGTGTAGGTGAGGATTATTATTCGATTTTTGTAACAAAATACAACTCGAGGAGTAGGGGGGTCGCATTTAAAACACTTTAGTGCGTTGTGAAGAGATTAGAGGATTTCGAGCATTTTAAATTCTGCCGGTGTAAAGGCTTACACCTGGGATTGTTTCAAAGTCTGTCCGGTATTATATTGTATATATCGTTCTTTCGACATTGTACAGAGATCTTGTATACGAATAAGCATAATCTGGTAAAGTTGATACGTCTAATCTTTTTATCTTTAAGACACTGTTTCAAATATTTGAACGATAATATAAATTTCTCCTTAATATTTATTTATTTCTTTATCTATTTAACTGACAACAATTACAATAAATGAGCTGTAGGCGTTATTAAATCTACAAATCTGTATTCAAAGTTGGTGCAATATATAACATTATACACACACCACTCGATATAAAACCCAGCGATCGCTTGTGTATGCTGCTTACTCTCACACACGTAACAGAAAATCTAGTTTTAGTTATGACGAAAAGAGAGGTACCTTTCCTAGGTAGACATCCATTTGAAAGATACACTACCGGAACTAGGCCGCGTTTTAAAGGAAGCGGTAGCGTGAAAGTTTACCAAGATCTGGAAGACCAATAAATGTGACGAATGAGAAACATTTACAGAGATACTTGGACAATCTACTGTACATATCACTGCCGCTTCAACAGCAGCGAAACGTTGAATCAGACGTTTTTGAGTTAGTAAGGTTTTTAATATAAAAAATATATATAGATGAAATTAGCCCAAGAATTATGTGAATAAGAATGTTGATCATGGATAGTCAATTAAATTCTTTCTTAAACTCCATAGTACGCTTTTACTTTGTGAAAGTAACTATTTACATATTTATGGCTACATTTTTTAAATTTAATTATATAAATCCCAGTGTCAGCAAAAAATAAAAGAATACATTAGTTAATATATAATAGTCTCTAAGATTAAAAACTCACATGATGTAACTAAAAATCTTTATAAATAAGTAATTTTCAATTACCTCGTACATTTTTTTATAATAAATTAACGTTGATAGTATACCTGTATGTAAGAGTTAAATAAAACATTAAACCAAGCGCTTTCAAAGTAAGTTTCAAAGCAACTACTATAAATATTGAAAAAATTATTAAACCTCAAACCACAGGTCTTGTATGTGACTGTGACACTCCTTGTTACCAGATTAATTTGAACTAATCTACCTAAAATACATCGCATTTTAATTTAGTGAACTGAGTTTCTCTATAACTGAAATGTAATTTTTTACTTAGGGAACGCACAAAGTATACCCCTCCTCACACCCAACGAGACACAACCCACAATAAAGACCCCTGAGTGGTTCAGTCTGAAGATCAATAATTATTGTATTATTAATATTAAGTCTTTCTCTAAACATCTGAAGTCACTTGCTATTGAAACTTCAAGCATCCTGAATGGAGACCGCAGTGGCTTAGTCCACCCTTTGAATTATTAATATCCTGCAGACCTCTTTGATTTTAGCATATTTAGTAACTTGCACATTGAAATGTATAAGTTTTTTTCTAGATATATAAAGAAATTTTAATAGTTACGGTATTTGACAGAGTACAGGGTAGGAGAACGCCTCACCGTGTCGCCTAACAGGCTTCACTGTGGCTGTGTACAAACTTTTTAGGTCTTAAGCTTTAGTACGACACATGTATCTATTAATATAATGATTTATAGTTGTACTTATTTGATTTACCAAATTATTTATTCAGCGTTTTTATTTTTCGTTTCTATTAAAGGTTACCCATAAGACCAATGTAAAAATGTTAATTATCCTATGTTAAAAATTTATCATAGGATCATTTATTTAATGAGTAATCCTATGTTAAAAAAATAATGCTACGCGAGACGTGGTCTGGCGTACTCCTACCTTCTAATTATAAGATCTTTTGTATTTGTTATCTACTTTATTCTAATAAAGAGCTTTTTTCATTTTACACAAAACTAATTTATATTTGTTTTTATTTTTGAATTTGAATAGCATGTATGGATTACAGTTCAATGTAATAAACATAAATTAAATTAGGTTGTGTAGTAAGTAAGAAATGTTATTATTTCTTTGCTAGCAGGAATAGAGTGTTGAAGCACAATATTTTAAGATGGATTTTAGATCATTGAAAAAAATAAATTGAGATTTAATAAAGTTGTGCTTTTCATATTTGCGGGATTTTATTTTAACTTAATAAGGTTATCATACCTAAGGAAATAGGCTAGATGAAATTAAAACGATGAAGTAAGTTTTTCGTCATAACTAAACTAGATTTTCTGTTATTACCAACTTTGAATACAGATTTTTAGATTAATAATGCCTACGGCTCAGTTATTGTGATTGCTATCGGTGAAATACATAATTAAATAATATAAAGATGAATTTTATTTTACAGTTCAATTATATAAAAATGTTTATCAAAAATAAAAAGATTACACTATCATATTCAAAACATTATAATTTTTAGTATGATTATCCTGCAAAATGGAGTGAACAGATTCTGATTAAGATAATAAAATAAAAGTTATACGGTACTTTAATCTTATAAAAACTTTCTGTTCCGTGTGTGTTTGTTAAACCACAATATATTCATGAAACTACTGTCACGCTTTTACACCAACTCGTTATACTCGTAGACGGTTTTCAATCTAACAAAATCTTAAAATCGATTTAGAATGTCTTTAAACACTCTCGTCATGTTAGTACAGATTACATTGAACTTACTCAAAACATTCAGCAGTCCTTTTATCACAATAAAGACCGGCAATATACGAGATCACAACGTACAATTTTGGAAGAACAATTAAGATATAATACCGGATAGATGTTGAAGCAATGACAGGTGTAAGCTGTTACACCGGCAGAGTTGCAAATGCTCGAAATCCTTTGATCTCTTCGAAACGCACTAAAGTGTTTTGATACAGCCCTTCCTCCTCTCGAGTTGTATTTCAAGAATTAAAAGGAATTTCTCTTCGTTATATAATAAATTATAGTGAAGGCTGACACTTGTCATAACTCAGAATGCTATAAAACATATGTATAATCACATACATCGGAATTAAATGAAATTTAAATATAAAATGTAGGCGCAACATGGTGTAGTATGTGTTATAGTGAATTACTTTTGTTTATGAAAAACTGAAAATAATATGTATTTATAAGCTTTTTTAAGAATACTGTTAAATTTTCAATATTAAATATTCTTACTTTAATAGCAGTCTAGAAGAAATTATCTAATTTAGATTAAATAAAACGTTTTATTACGAAATCAGTTGTCCAAAGTAGAGATGTGCGGTTTTGGTGGAAGGGTTCTCAAATTTAATAATGGTTTCCGACGTAAGACAAGATGCCGCAGGCTGAGTCTCATCTTGTAAATATTGAGTTCTGTTTCCTCTACACACTTTAAATTGAAACACTTTAAATATTGCATTTAACAAATAAAACATTAAGTGACTTAAATTGTGTCTTTTAGTTAAATACGAGTACATAGTCTACGTGATTACTGCTGCTGATTTAACAATATTGTACTGATACTTATTAATAACTATTGAATGTATTGGTACTAAGTTTCAAAATAGTTAATATTACTTAAACATGTTCAACAACATGAAATGAAATGAAATGAAATATTTCTTTATTTGAGGCGAAATTAGGGTCTCATGGCCCTTTCTTACATTTAACCTCATATACAAACTAGAACAAAATATTTTCATTTCTAAATAATAATAAAACTAAATATTGTATTGTAAACATTTTCAATATGAACAAAAAGTACAACTTTATTTAAGAATATAAAATGAAAAATGTATAACGATAAAAAGGTATATAAACATATTTATAATTACATACTCACACGCAAAATAATAACATGTACTTGTATATAATGCATATAAGAAACACAACTCAAACCACTCACACATCTCACACTCTACTCATGCCAGTGCAACCGCAGCGAAGAGACCTATGCCGACCCCGCCCCAACCATCCGCCCCAGATAGTGCTCTCTCAGCGACGCCACGAACCGAGGACGACTCTCCAAGGATGTAATACTACGAGGAAGGGAATTCCACAGACGACATGCCGTTACTACAAAAGACTTGTCATATACAGCAGTTCTGTGCAACGGCATGCGGAGCACAGACGAACCAGAGCGAGTTCTATCTACACCACTTTGAGAGACAAATTGGAAATCGTTTAAGAAATAATTTGGAAAGCCAGAATTTAAAATTGAATGGACCAATGTTAAGATTTTTATTGATCTGAGGTCGTTCAACTTCAAAATCTTTGAATTAATATAATAGGGTGTTATATGTTCATCTCTCCTGAGATCAAATGCATATTTCATACAATAATTTTGGGTTCTCTGGAGTTTTTCACCCAAAGCCACAGTCATGTCGTTCATCACACTGTTACAGTAAGAAAAGTGAGGCAGTATGAGTACTTTAACCAAAAACAGTTTTATGTGAAGTGGCAAAAACCTCTGCAGTTTTTTCAGTGAATGCATTGATGCAAAAACTTTCTTACAGGTCTCTGTCACTGCATCAGTCCAGCTAAGAGTACAGTTTATTGTCAGCCCTAATTCCTAACTTTGTCTTAATAAGGTAGTACAGTTCCATTCACAGTAACGTTACGTATAGATGTAAAATCGATCAAAGATCGAGAGCGGTAATGAGATATCACAATTGGTTTAGTTTTGACGTGGTTTAGTTTAAGTCCGTGTTTACTAGTCCAGTCCAGAACATTTTTTATGTCAGAGTTGATCATGGTAATGCCATCATCGATTTGGTGTATGTTAACATGGAGATATATCTGGAGGTCATCGGCATACATGTGGGACTTGCAGTGTACCAGTACCGTGCTCAAGTCATTAACGTACAACACAAACAAGAGAGGACCAAGTATGGAACCCTGAGGAACACCACACTCAACACTCAGCCAGTCGGATGTTATGTCACCTACTTGTACACACTGCCTTCTGCCAGACAGATAAGACCTCAGCCATTGCAGAACATTTTCTGAAAAAACCAATTATTCTCAATTTAGCCAATAGTAGTCTGTAGTTTACACAATCAAAAGCCTTTGAAAAATCAAAGAGTGTCAGTATTGTGCTTAGTTTTTTGTCCATTGCGAATCGTATATCATCAGTGACTTTCAGTAAAGCAGTTTCAGTACTATGTCCTGTTCGAAATCCGGATTGTAAATGGTTTAGAACGTTATTTCGTGTTAAATAATCAGTAATCTGGCAGTGCACAATTTTTTCAAGGCCCTTGGATAGAGAAGGCAGAATACTAATTGGTCTGAATTCTTGGCAAGATGTTGGAACTGAGGTCTTGTTCAATGGGCGGACAATAGCAGACTTCCAAAGTGAAGGGAAAATACCCTGTCTCAGTGACATGTTGAAAATGTATGTGATTATTGGGAGGGTTGCAAAAAGAATGTTTTTTTATTAGTTGAATTTTTATGCCGTCAGACCCTTCAGCATTACTGCCAATACGGCGAATGGATTTCAAAACGTCTGATTGTATTACAGGTTTGAAAGTAAATTTGTCATATTCGTGACGATTGATAGGCATATTTAGAAGTTCTTTAGCATAATCCGTAACTTGATTTCTATTGACAGTCTGACAACATGAAACAAAATAGTCATTAAGATCATTTAAGGGTAATTGGATCGGAGGAGAAGCGCGGTCTTTGCCCAAACCAAGTTTCCTAACATTGCGCCACAAATCGCTAGATGACTGTTTCTTTTCAAACAGTTTACGCGTGTATCTCAATCTAGAATTTCGTAGAAGTTGTTTAACTCTATTTCTAATTTGTCGATATTGAACTATTAAAACGGGGTCACTAGCTCGACGAGCTCTCCTATACAGGGAATCACGTTGAGCCATCAAGCTAAGAATTTCACACGTGATCCAAGGCACTGGGCGCCGCTTTGTTATGCGTTTGGTAACAACTGGTGCATGTTTATCGTATAGCCCCAGAATGGTGGTGTTAAAAGCTTCAACCATGTCATCGACAGATTGCAATGTCTGTATATTCTGCCATGGGGCCGAATAAACATCATACATAAAAGAGGCTTCGTCCATACTTTTAAAATCTCTGTATTTAATAAATTTTACTTTTGGCTTTGGAACTTTGACCTTGATAACACAGTACACAAGATCGTGACGTGAAACTGCTGGAATTGGAAGCTGCCATAGATGCGTCACGTCAGAGGGGTCAGTAACAACTAGAAGGTCCAGAAGGGTGTCTGACTCGGCAGTGTGATGTGTCGGGCCTAGTGGCAGTATAGTCATGTTAGTAGAGTCGAACATTGTTATCAGTTGCCTAGTATTATAATCTGTCTTTTTTAGTAAGTTTGTGTTAAAGTCGCCCATGAACAAGACTCGACTGTAGCCAGGCAGGTGGTGTAAGAGAGCATTTTCAAAGTCTATCAGATTACCTATTCTGGGAGGCCGATAGCACACACCGATCAATAGGACATCCGACACAGATAAACCAATTTCAATGAACATGAACTCAGGCCTGGCCGAGTATTCAGAGGGAGATGCGGACAAAAGCCTACACCTCAGACCCTATCTGACATAAACCGCAACACCGCCACCAATCTTTAGAATTCTGTCATTTCTTAGCAGCACATAGCCAGAGAGGGCCACCTCACTTGACAAAACACTCGGCTTAAGCCATGATTCTGATACGCCAATAATGTCAAATGTTTGAGGCCGAAAAATTTCTCTGATTTCGTCTATATGTCCAGGCAGTGATTGAGCGTTAATATGAGCAGCTTTAAAAAGTTTGTGATAAGGAGACAATGTTGAGGACAGGAGTTGAGCTGTGGACATCACGTTTAAAGGAAGGGAAGAGAGTGCCGGCCCAGGACCGCGGTCGTCACTGCGCGAACCCGCTAAAATGGATCCGCTGGTAGCATCGGCGGGACACGGCCGACCAGGCAACCGCACACAAGCTGAACCGGCAGGAGCTCATGTACACGCACACACTCACACTTACATTCATACAACATATAATAAAAATCAGATTCTAGAAATAGATATATACATAAGAAAAAAACAAACAATTTTTTTATAACTAACGATCATAACAATGATGATCTATAGCACTTTTAAGCTCTAAGCTCATTTGTATAGAAGAAAGAAAATTATATTTAAAATTTCCAGGGGTTCAGAACATTATATAAATTAGATCAATTAGGTCAGTAAGTAATTGCAATTTAAATCAATGCAATATAAGTAAGTAGTAAAAATAAATTTAGAAATATAATGTAAGTATAAATAAACAGTAAAATTAGTACTAACTATAACTTGTTATATAATTTAAAGAAATAAAATAAATAAAAATAATAAGAAAAATAAACATTTTCATCAATACCACATTACACTGACACATTACATTAAAAAAAATAAATGAAACAAACAATAAAATTTAAATCAAATATAAAATATATGTGAGTTTTTTGTATGGAGCTTCTAAGCTGAAGGAATATCATCCACAGACGTGGCAACTCTCTTTTGTCCATCCCTGTCAACCCAGAAAACCCTGCCATCAAGAGTCCAGACACTCCTAGGCCCAAATTTTTCAGTGGCCCTCTTGAGCGTCTCCATCCTGGCAGCAGTGAGGTCCTCCCGTATTGTTATTCTTATTCCTTTGAGTTTTTTCTTGTTCGAGTACACCTCCCTCCGCTGTCTGTAGCTGGTGAATTTTACTAAGATGGGACGCGGTTTCTTTTCTGCTTCGGCGCCTAAGTGTTGTATACGGCCAACCCTATGGGAACGGCAAATGTTCTGCAGTTCAATTTTGACCCCCAGCTTCTCACTGAAGACATCCAGAGCCAAAGCGTCCGTATCTTCCCCCGGAGACTTAGGTACACCGAAGAGCCGGAGGCTGTTACGCCGCTGGTACTGAGCAAGATCATCTAACGCTCGCTGCCTCTGTAGCGCTTCAATCTTCAATCTGCTCACCTCGGACATCAGTTGGTCGATGCGATTGTTAGCAGCGGTCAGCGCAGTTGTCAGGTTAGCGATGACGATCTCGGAGACTCTAGCCGAGATGTCAGCAACAAGTCGCTGGGATGAGATGGCTTTGTTTACTGCCAGCTCTATTGCCGCAGTAACCTGGGGCGAGATCTCATTGCCGATACCGGTATCAGATAAGGTACGCTTGAGCTCCTTGTCAGTTGGCTCCTTATCTGTTGACCTTGAGCGGGTCACTGCAGGTGATTCAACAGGGGATCGACTCATTGGCATAATTACACTGATAATGATAATTTCAGGTTGAAAAATAAAAAAGGTGATAAACTGTTCTTACCCTCGTGTCCAAAAGGTACTTGAGCCACACTGTGCACAGTATTCACAAAAACATATAATAAAAACCCACTGGAATTATGATAAAACACAGGAGCGATAGAGCCACGTGCACTCTTATCTGTCCATCAGCTCATCAATCTCATGGTACAATCTTGTTAAACGTTTTACCTTCAGAAATTGCATGTGAAGTTTTTAGGTGACGTTACTATTTAATGTTTGTAACAAAATACAACTCGAGGGGAGAAGGGACTGTTCTAAAACACTTTAGTACGTTGTGAGATTAGAGGATTTCGAGCATTTGAAATTCTGCCGGCGAAACAGTTTACACCTGGGATTGTTTCAAAGTCTGTCCGGTATTATACTGTAATCGTTCTTTCGATACTGTACAGAGATCTCGTATATTGGCGGTTTATATTACGATAAAAGGACTTCTGAATATTTTGAATAGGTTCAATGCAATCCTTACTAACATGACGAGAAAGTTTAAATATATTCTAAATCGGTCTTGAGATTTTTTTAGGTTGGCAAATTTGCACGAGTATATACGAGTTGATATAAAAGTGTGACTGATTTCATAAATTGTGGTTTTACAAAAAAACAAGAAACAAAAAGTTGTTTATGAGATTAAAGTCCCCAAATCTCCATTTATTTTTTTAATTCTGTAAAAGCCAGCTTAAAATATTGTGCTTTAATACTCTATTCATGCTAGCAAATAATAATTAAATTGCTTATTTATTACACAGCCTAATTTAATTATGTTTATTACATTGAACTGTAATCCATAGAAACGTGCTAAGCATATTCAAAAATAAAACAAATCGGGCTATAATTACTACTACGTATTTTCATATTAACTTTACAAAAAGATGGAAAGAACTATAGAGTTCATAATTCAATTTCACAATCTTATTTAAATTATCATCTGCTGAACTTATGAACTGTGGTTGATACGAACTAAAACTAATTCCACTAATTAAGAAACAGGATGCAAGCTGTGTACACACGGTGAAGCAAGATGAGAGTACAAGTACGTGTAAAAAGTTGACAGAGCAGCGTAAAGAGAATTGTGATGTTTAATTGGAACGGAGTGTTTATTGTGTTGTGAGCGAGACAGCGGGTAGTGTAGCGAATAAAACTGTTGCTAGGCAACCACGGCTGGTAACTTTAGTAAGGCAAGAACAATTGACACTACCTTTGCCGAGTTCAAGATAAACTATGTACTATTTTACTCAACACATCTGGTGCAATGTGAGGCAACTCATCCAGTGTGAAATCGTAACAGTAATAATATTTTAAAATCTTAAATTTGAAATTTTTTACAAGTAAATAATGAAGGGCAGTTAAAAAAATATTTGTGACCAGGGATTAGATATAATTAGCATGTGTTAAAGTTATATTTTAACAACAGAGTTTAACGAGAAAACCTCATTACGGTTTACTTATTGATATAAGTTTATGATTTCGGAATTCAAAATGATATTTTATGTTAAAACTAAAAACTTTGACGCCATGCAATATCACTACAAATTATTTGTTCTTGTATTACCAAATGTTTATTGTTCTAGAATCAGTTGCAGCAGAGTGTAAAGCTGACTCTATACGCCAGATATATTGAAGGAAAATGAATGCTAATTTGTTATGGTAATTCTAAGCAATATATGGGTCAACCTCGATTTTTCTCATATTACAATATAATGTTCCAATAGTCAATTAGAAAAGGAAATGACTAGAATTTCTTGCCGGAAAAGCAGTTATAGGGAGCAGGCAACCGCCAGACGGTCATATATTGCTTAGAGTTACCTATTAGTGATCAGGGGCACTGACGTGATCTGGGCTTCAAATTTGGAACTACTCGAGTTAATTTGTTTTCCAAAAGAGCAAGCAGCGCGAAGCGCTGCGCAGCGGGCAGGCATCGTGCGTGATCCTTTTTTTATTAAAAATTACTGATAAATTGTTATTACATATTACAATATAATGTAGGTAATGTACTGTATGTAAAACAATTTTAAACACATAATTACATGCCGGAAAGCAAAGTAAAACCAACAACTAAATAGTCGTCAACGTCGGAGTTGGAGTCTGGCTCAATGGGTTGTTGTTCACAGCGGTCACCGTACGCTGTGACACCGTTGTAGACATGTGGAATTGCCCGAAAGATGTTGTGTACTCTAGTTTTATAATCTGAATATTTTCTTTTAAACATAAACTCAGCTAAATGTCCAACAAGATGATGTTTTCTGTTGCCGTACCTTGGGATATTACCTCTAACTTCCCGCCACAATCGTTCTATGGTTTGGGTGTGTGCGCCGGTATCGGGATCAATGAAATTGTAACTGTGGTTAACAGTAAGATGTTGGTAATTGTTATATTGTGACTGATAACGCCGCACGGACTGAAATTAATTCAGTATATACCCAGATCACGCACGATGCCTGCCCGCTGCGTAGCGCTTCGCGCTGCTTGCTCTTTTAGAAAAAAAATTAACTCGAGTAGTTCTAAATTTGAAGCCCAGATCATGTAAGTTCCCCTGATCACTAATAGGTAGTTCTAAGCAATATATGACCGTCTGGCGGTTGCCTGCTCCCTATAACTGCTTTCCGGCAAATATGACCGTCTGGCGGTTGCTTGCTCCCTATAACTGCTTTCCGGCAAGAAATTCTGGTCATTTCCTTTTCTAATTGACTATTGGAACATTATATTGTAATATGAGAAAAATCGAGGTTGACCCATATATTGCTTAGAATTACCTTTGTTATGTTTTCACAAAGATGGAATCGAGCAAATAATTATTATATTGTGCTTAAACGCTCCTTCCCGTTTAAGTCAAGTATTGTTTCATAAGCGAATGTTCGTTTACGTTCCGTGGTTCTAACAGTAAATGTTCATTACTTTCAGTAGTAACCGTTTACAAATATAACTTTGCCTTTAAACATAATGTAGTCATGTTATTAACTCCACTTACAGGTTTATGTATATATATTAATATAATATAATTAATATATATATATATATATATATATATATATATATATATATATAATAACTATTGGTATTGTTACATAAATTATTAACAATAACAAAGTAATTTGTTTCCAATATGCCCTAATAATCATTTCCATTTATAACTTGAAAGCTTTTATTGGTCATTCTTAAAAGTGTAGATTATTGATGTTTGCAGGAACAACATGGAGATGAAAATAAAGTGAATATAATTAAGTTCATTATTGCTTTGCTAATATACTGGTTGATCACTACCGTAGCCGGCATTATGTACTGTACATAGTTGGAGAAGGGAACTACATGGTACTTTTTACCTGTTCCTATGATTTAAAAAGTCTCAGCTTTATAAATTTGTGAGAGTGATATAACAATATAGTAACACAGTCGTGTATGACAAAACAATGACTATTTTTACCATATTTAAGCTTTAATATTTACATTTCTGGTTCAAAACAAATTTAATTATTCCCCTTAAATAAATTTGTTTGAGTTATCTCTTGTAGAATGTTATCCCTTTATTTTTATACATTCACAATTTCATTTCATGCATTAAAAAATATTTTTTCTTGTATTAATAATATATGCAACTATATCATCTTCCTAAACTCCCACGAGAAGAGAAGGAAGCTGACTTGTGAATTAGTTGAACACACATACAAGTTTGTTAGAAATTGTGTACAACTCAACGGGTTTTAAGGCGCGTGAAGTTTGCTCTATTACGGAAGTAATCAAGAGGGGATGCCTTTGGTGCTTATGGCGCAACAAATAATGCCTCACGTCTATTCCGCATACCAAGTGCGCAATCTTTGGGCACGGTTTATAATAATAACCACATTCATCTGGTTTAGCAAAATTAGTTAATCGCAATCATGCAAACGTTATAATTTAACACCATTCAGATAAGAAAGCCACAAAAAAGCAAAAAACTCATTATTGTTTATACATCTATTGTATAAAATATTTGAAAAATCAATTTCATTGGTGTGTAAACCTAATTATTATAATAACATTCATACGAATCTATAATTCTACACTTTGTACCGATTACCTTAAATCAATGTATTAGTATGTAGTATATATTGAAATATTTAAAAAAACATATCTTGATTTTATATATATACTACTCTACTAGTCGGTTAAAAAGAGTCCACTTCCTGTTATTGTAATTTACTTTCGTTTGCCGATGACATATTTGGTTTTCCTTGTTCTTCTTAAGGATAATACGTATATATGTATATGTATATATGTGTATGTATGTATATATATATATATATATATATATATATATATATATATATATATATACATACTATTACGGTTTAGTAGAAATCCTATCATTTCAGGTTTAAGGAGGAAACCTGTATTGAGCTCATGCAATAAAATAATGGTTTAAAGGGTTTTTGCGTTAGAGATGTGTTGTTTTTCAAACTGCTATCTGACAAAAAAAAAGGATTAGCGTTCGTTTCTCCCGTCTGCTCAAGCCACTGACTTTTATTATTCCACTCACAGTCTCAAGGAAGCCTACCAGTTTCGAGTACCATGTGAGAAAACATTCATAACTTTAATTATTAACTTTGTTTTATTAAGGCATTCAAAGAAAGTTTCCAAATGATTAAACAGTTTATATATCAGCTTAATCTTTTCTACCTGCATCACTACTGATCAAGCAAAGTTCTAAAAATTAAACAGTCAACTAAAGCCTCTTTGTCGAACTCCAACTGAAATTGTCAACATCTGTTTAGTTACAGATAAATTTGGATTATGAAACATCCTAATTCACAATTCTATAATATTCAAGATGACATTCCATTCTGTCTCTTCTTGCACACTTTCCTAGGATTTCAATGAATAGAAAGATAAGTAGTTAATTTTGTACAATTGTTCTAGAGTTTAGCGTTCAACAACACATTTAGCGACTAATTTTTATTTATAAGACTAGCCATTATCCGTGCATCTACAAGAAAATTTCGAAATTGAAGTACTTAATCTATTTAGTAAAATCACTTATTATTTAACATTATGGACACCTATGCCATGGCTCATACGCAAGTAGGCATTTACCAGGTACACGTTATTTCAGTGTTTATGGTTAAGAAGATCACAGTTTCAGATACTGATTCTTGTGTCAGTAAATGCGCCGCATTTAAGCATTTCTTGTTGGAATGAATTACATTTCTGAGTTTGCCTTGTTCCCCCAATCAAGAAAATGCGAATACATAGGTCTTGGATACCTACTTCGATGGAAAGGTGTTTCCTTCCAGCCCTTGTTGTATCATTTAAATCTGAACATCTATAACTAATTAAATTCAGATCACGAAAAATAAATATTGCCATTTTTGCAGAATTCTACAATATTCCAGGTAAAGTTGCAAATCTTCCTCAACATAAAATTTCCTCGGCGAATATTTTACAAACAGAATTAGCCGAATTAGTCCAGCCGTTCCCAATATTAGCGCTTAGCAACATATTTAGGAATACATTTTTATTCATAATACTGTCGGTATATTTTCTCGCTGTTATAAATAAGTACGTTTGACTTTGTTTTTGAATACTAAATGCTAAGAGGTGGTTCATTATTTAAGAGTTCAGTGAGGAGAGATTTTAAATATAAAATTATTTTCCAGCATATGACTAAAATCTGCTTCTTGTTATTTCCAATGACTAAAACATGCTATATATTCTTTGCTTAAAATTTTTTGTTTATAGTGAATAATTTGAAACGATATATGTATATGTATAATTTCGAACATTTGTTATTATTTTATGTTGCAAAAAGACTACAACACGGTGTTTTAAGGATTAACATATAACCTCTTATTATGGTGGGATAAAAAAACCTTAAGGCATTATAAAAAAAAATAAAACATCTGGGAATAGACGGCAAATCAAAATTAAAATAATTATAATTGATATCTGACGAACCAGGAGCCAAGAGCTCAAATACGTCTCACTAAGACAGGTGAAACAATGGCGAGGAACTCAGTCAGCATTTCCTGTGATACCGCGGCTAGTCATCTGAAACAAACAGAACAACAAGGCAATGGTCGGCACGAGCAGGGGTGTAGTTGGAATCTTTGTTACAACAACATTACACGTATTTGATGAGCAGTCCTTAATATTTTTTAAAGAACTCAAAGAAAATTGTTCCTTGGAGAATTCAGAATTTTTCTAACTCACTACGTTTAAGAACATATTTAGAAATAAATTTTAGGACACTATTTATGGCAAAATTTAAATATAAAGTTATCAGAAATAGATTGAATTCCACTCTATAAATGCTAAGAGAGCTTTCATAACTGAAAAGTTGGGCTCAGCGAAGTGCTTCTACATTGCTTGACCATCGATAGTTTATGCTCTTGGCTATATGCAGTGGCATCGCTTGGGTACATCTCACTAGTCCGGACTGTGTTCGGACATGACCTCTCTAGTTCGAGTGTGTCGTGCTTTTGCTCTTGGCTTATGTGCATTCACGTTGCTTGTTATAATATTCTCCAATCTGAACTTCATGCCGTTCGTTAGATATTACTTAATATATTTTTTTTTTACTTAGAGTGGCAATCCATCAAAGTTGACAAATCCATAACATAACGCAAAATTTCATTCTTGTCCTTTTTTCGATATCTCTTAAGATTTATTATGGATTGTAGTGCAAAATGCGAGTACAAAATGTTTAAGAATGCTTCTAATATTTACAGTAATGGCTGTTCTTATGCGTTTTAAATATCTCGTAAGACTTGCCACAAAGAAATTTATATGGTTATTACAATTTTTTACAATCAACATTATAGAGTTTCTTAGTGTTATGAATTTATCAACATGCCACTATTAACAGATATTCTACTGTAAGTGTTGCGCTACTTAAAAATCAACGTAATAATGCATCTTCAGATTGTCCTTGATCTAGTGATGTCGGCCTCATATGAAATGTAGCAACTGAGCCAGAAGGGATATTTTAACACAATATTAAATTTAATAACAATATAATATGTTTAACAAACTGTCTACCAGCAAGTGTTTTATTTATAAAAGTACAAGTTCATTTCTAAAACTTCACATACTAGCATCCTTTTAAGTCAAAGCTATCCTACCGTTATATTCTGTTTAACCTAGACATTGTATCACCGTGGAAACCAAACAAAAAAAGTTTATGTTTAAATGCATTACATATTATTTCTTCCGCTTACTATATAAAATGCTTATTCATATATAGTATTGCATAGTTTTAAATACAGGTAATATTTGGTTTTGTCTACTTGTTATTGCTGCATGTCACCTGTATTTTAGCTAGACCACAATGCAAACTAACAAACGTCAGTTACTTTTTTAGAGCATACGTGATTATTATTGTGCTATAAAAATTGTTGTAGAAGTTTTCCAACTACTGAGTATACTACAGAGGAACAGAAGGGCGGCCAGCTCGTTCAATTTCCAGTTGCCGCTTCCACAGTAATTACAGTGATAATTCGTCCTCTCTTCCCGCAGTGCTGCCCTCATGTGGGAATGTTGCAACTGGATTTATACAATAACATTAAAAACTTATATACATCAGAATCTATTATAATCACCCAATAAGTAATATATACGAAGTTCAAACCAATAAGACATAAAATCATCGAACGCAGAATATCAGAGTGCTCTTTAACTTTGTGACCCCAAAATCAACACCATTCTTCGCTCGATCGAAAAGAACTATGTATCAAGTTTCTAGTTTCTAGAATCTGTCAAGACTTTCACATAAGATGAAACAGACGGACGTTACGATTTTAAGAACATCCTGTTGAATCCTTGATAAATATTATTTTATCTCACCGTGTGTAATTAGGTCCTCCACCTGACGAAGAGGATAGATTCCAATCCTAGAAACGTTATGTTATACCTTATATAATTTATATAATATCCGAAATCCTGTTATGCTTTCAACCCTTCCATCGTCAATAACAAATTTTCAACAAATAATATTTTATGTAATACGGTGAATACGGTACAAAATTGCTATTTTATATTTTATGAATGAGGTTAAGAATTACATTAGAAGGTGAAATAATTGAAATCTCCGTGGAGTAATATTTCAAATTTTATATTAAGATATCTTAATGAGAATTCGTATAAGTTCAATAGGAGCAAAATAGTTCTAATACATCAATATTAATTACTAAAACTTAATTAATTAAAACATTTGTCTCTTTGATTTTGTAAAAACTTAATCCAAAATTAATTGAAAATATTGTAATTACTAAATGAAAATTAATCGGGATAAGAAATAACAATTAATTACAACTCATAGTTAACAACCTATTAAAGTATTCCCTGAATTGTAATATTAACTGGAATCTTGGAATACAAAATAATTTGTTCTGCTCGAGTCCATACCGTATAATGTTTTTAATATAATACAGAAGTATATAAAACTATACTATTAGGAGTATTTATAGTAAAGTCTAACGAAAGAATCATTCCTAAACATAAAAGTCATTTAGGGCATAAATAGTTTACCAGAATTAATCACTTATTAACTTCATTTCTGCAAGAATAACATTATTTCCCGAGAGTTCCTTTGACCTTTCTACAGTCGCAAGGAGAAATTATTTCCCAATACAATTGCAAATTCAATTACCATTGAAACACAATTTACTTTTAATGTGATGACTGAGTAGGAACATCTCTTTGGAAAAAGGAAAAACTCCCAGCTTTTAATTTTTCAAATTAATACTGTAAAAATTAGGCTTTATTACCGTGTTACTGTACGAGATATTCACTTAATCCATAGAAGATTCAGAACTCAGAAGAAATTATATAAGTATGAGTCCTAAGAGCTATCGTGTAACAAGTCGCACTGGCCTACTCGGAAAAATCTATTGTATTATATAGTAGTGCATTAATTTATTGAATTAAATAGTTCTAATTTTGTTTATTTGGCCGTTTAACAAATTTACAAATAAATGGGTTTTATTTGGATTACTTTCTGCATTATTACTAATAACAAACATTTTTGGATAGGAACACATAAAATAGTAAAAACCCATTTACAAATAATGGTAAACTGTTTATCTATAAAATTAAAAAGTAATACATAATAATGTCAGTCTTGTTGTGTTCAGCTTTATATAATTTGGTCCTTTTGTTCTGCATTTAATGAGTAGAAGTTTTTAGCTAATTTACTTTCAGAAAATGCTACAACTAAAAAATAATAAAAATGATACCTGTCTGTACATCCGCCTACACGTAAGGGCGATAATTCCTGGGTATTCCAGATACATGAAACTTGGTACATAGGTTAATCTTGGTTATTCAAGAGCTTTATCGATTTTAGGGCGATGGAGAAGAAGGGGGTCCGTTTGTGCGCTAACTCTTTCGTTACGCCCTGTTGGGTCCTTCAATACTCTGTTATTGATATCAAACTAGGTTGTAGCCATTTGTACAAATTTAATGGGTATTAATAGTTATTTGACGGGTGTTTGGTCTTTTAATCACATATTAGTTTAGTTAGTTAGACAAATGTGTGACAAAAGCGGTCAAATATAAAAATTAATTTACAAAATATAAGGGCTCTTTGATGTAGTAATAACTTGATTAAGCGGCAATTGAGAGATGTGGTTCGAATCTGGGCGGAATAATTACTTTCTATAATGAAGTTATTTAAATTATATATATACATAAAACTGCAAAGAAGTTTAAAAATATTTATGTACGTGTGTGTGGTATGTGTGGTATGTGTGGTGTGTGTGTGTGTGTGTGTGTGTGTGTGTGTGTGTGTGTGTGTGTGTGTGTGTGTGTGTGTGTGTGTGTCCTAAGATCAAATAATATTCTGGTTTACACCATGCAGGAACATTGGTCGTAGAAATAAAATCTTGGAAATGATCTGTACCACTGTTGAAAGCCATATTCAGTCCCCATACGATAAACGAAAACTGACGGTAATATCTTCGTTCGGCATGAAGTGAAAAATATTTTATGTCGGTCTAATATATTTATAAAGTGTTCAAGCATCATCACATACCACAGGTTTTATACTTTTTACAGTATTTTTCTTTTCATAAATAATTCGAAATTTCAAAAACCAATATCAATCGTATGTAATACTTAGTAGTTTCAGGCTTACTGACTCAAAATTCGTCAGACTCTAATAAATAATTATTACCAATATAAATTATAAAAATGTACTTCAATTATTTTGTTGCAGGGTACAATAAATATAATTTTTGGTCGAACATTGCTTCATAAACCACGTTATGAATTTATAACCCTTTGTTGAAAACTGCTGAGCTGTTAAAATTGCCTTTTCGATGTGGACGAAGCCGACTATTAATATATAGCTTTCCACTACATTAACTAAGAGTCGTTGGCCAGATGCTAATTTTGTCTGGTCTGTGGTGAACATTGCTTTATGCGATGCATAAAGCACATGTTTTAAAACACATTACGTTGCAAAAAATTTGTGCAAACAAAAATCGTATCAAATATTAATATAATATGAACAAAATATTACAAAGTATATACATTCAACTTTTCATTTACTTTTCACACGACGATATATTATGTTTATATACGAGTTGATTAATTAGGAGTTAATATATTCCAACAACGACCATTAAAAGCTTTCGAAGTAAAAGTGGATTAGCATAAATATTGTTTTCTACTAATGGAACACCAAACGTTTCTCCAAGAACATTCGTTGTGGGGTATAAGGATAAGAGTACTTGTTTATAGACTGGGTAGTTCCTTACCCGGGGATATAAAAATATCGTTGACTATCTATCTTAAATTTCCTTCTTTGGGGGTTTAGGGAGCTGTCATTCCGTCTTACATTCAAAATAATAACTTTTGAATTTTGAAATTAGGTTATATAGGGACGAGAAATAGTGGTGGATAGGCTACGATCAGGAAATACAATAAATGAAGATATGACGCGTGTTCCAATGATGGATACATCCAAATTATTTGTCTTTGATGTATCTCGGGCCTGTGTGTATCTCTGTCTATCTCCCTGTCTACACTAAACTCACGCGATAAAATAAATTTATTCCAATAATAAAACCTGTTTGTAAATCCTCCTGGTGACTTTCTATTGTCAGTAAAAGGGGAATCCCTCCTTAAGATTCAGTATGATTAGAATTTAATAAAACCGGTACCCTCAAATTGGAGAGAGTGCGTCGTAGGTTCATCGACAACGGCGTGGCTTACAGACAACGACACATTAGAGGTCACAATACAAAGTAAAAAGATACATAGCTGACGTGTTTGCTGGCAACATAGCTATTACAAACATAATAATCATGTTACTATCGGTGTTATGTTGGTTTGCCATTAGCACATCACAGCCACTGAATTATGCTGTAGTAGTGATAATCTTCGACCACTTTCATACTAATGAATTCCTCTAGGAAGAATGAGGTTCACAATTTTAAAGAGACTCCTGTCGACTTTGAAAGCTGTCTCACTTCAGAACTAGACTGTGCACTATGAAAATACAAGACGGATAAGAAAACAACTTTATAAAACAATTTTAATAGTAAAGCTTAGCCGTCGACAACATGCATCCTAATGTGTGTGCTCGTATGTGTTAGTAATACGACTCGCACTTAGCATCGTATATTATATAGGAACAACGTTGGTCTGATATAATTTTTGTTCTGTAATCTGAACTGGCCAGACAGTATACGGCACAGTTACATTCCTCAGGCATTTAAGCTTCTAAAATTGTAACAATAACTTTAAATTCTCACAGCTACCTAACGATAATGTCACTATAATACACGTAATGCATCGACATTAAATCTCTTACACACCCTAAAATTCAATATAGTAAATAGAGCGGGGGGAGCGTAAATAGATTCTCTTATGAGGATATATGATTCCAAGCATATATAATCACGCATGTTGTACTTACACATAATAATGTCAAATTAAAGTTAACTCATGTAAGAGTTTTATGTTTAAAAAGCTGTACTGATTGTCAATAAAATACAGACGAGTTTAATGAAGTGGGAAATTACAAACAGTAATGTCCGAAACAATACAGAAGTTACTTTTAAAGATAACGATTTGATATTTTATATAAGACACTACTTTATGTTTCATTTTAATACAAGATTTCATATGGTTGCTATGCATACATGATACTAAGTGTATCTGTGCGAAACAATGTCAAGGTCACGGTTATTATTCAAGTACACTCTTCCTTGGCTTCATAAACTCGATGGAAAATGTACAGTGAACGTATTGTTGAAGATCCAAACATTAGTACCATAAGGAATCAAAATACACATTTATAAGCATATATGTAGATGTTTATGTTTTTTAAGCATATAAATTTTGTCTAAGATAAACAAACTAACAAAACTCCACAACCATGTAATAGAGTACAATATTTAATAATTATTATTCATATAAAAAGCCAACCACATAAACCACAACAATGGCCAGTAGAGTTATCAGAAATGCATAGTAAATGTAAGTCTCAATAAATAGTTTATCCCAAAATAATATGGATAGGCAAGACAGACTCGGAATAAAAACGAATTGAATGACTTTAAATATAAGAAACTTCAATTACTGTGACACGGACTTGAACAGTAATGCTAATCCATAAGGAATCTTGAGGATGTGGGAAGGGATCTGGAAGCTAATTATGTGCAACAAAGACAAGGATAAGAATGAAAGGAGAGAAGAAATCCGGAGTTCCTTCCTCTTGTCTTTCATTGTGCTCAAAATACAACAGCCTCTGTTCCACTGTAGAATACAACAGACGTTTGCTTATAGCTTGGCCAATACTGGACATGTTATTCCCAGAACAAAATTATTATAAGTGTCTAGAAACTTTATAAATGTATGTTTCGGCACAGACATGTTTCACTTACATACTACACAAAATGCAAAAGATTTAATTTGAAATGTTTGTTAAGGCAGTTATAAAAAAGTATAATATTTTGTTACTACGACAGTACACAATGACAAATTTATATACGTTACCATAATTTAAGTTTTAATCTTCCTCAATTGTGAAAATATTTTTTTGTATAAGTAAAGCCAAAAAGTGTTCAAGTCATGCTCTGGTTTAGAATCTCTTTATATACCAGATCGAGGCAAAAGTATGAAATATAGCTTTCTTTCTCAGTATTATACTAGTTAACACCTTCACTGAAGTTATATTCTAAGTGTTCTTGCCTTGTGTCCCTATAGTACTCTGCTCTTATGCGTCTGCCGTAGCGAACGAGTTAAACGGGTTTTCAAGTGTTTTTATTGGATTGTACACAGAATAATGGTACAGTTTGATTTAATTCTGTACCAGTACTGAGTCGGAATATTTTGTAGGACAAAATGAAATTCATCTTTGAAGTTTATTCTTAATGATATATATATCACGGAAAAAATAGATTTGGCATGCAATAAATAACTTCATAGACAAAAAGTTTCATTATATGTACTAATAAGAGAACCGTGGCAGTTTGTAAGTTTAGATTCAAGACAGTTTTTGAGGACAGCGAGTGAACTAGCAACCGATAATTTGACTTAACTTATTAAATAACTTATAACAATAATTAATTTGTTGGTCTTGTTATTACGTACAACTTGTACATTCAATCTTTACTGTATCTCTTATATCTCAAGATCCCTTCAGTGTGTATTTGGAACTCACTTCATAGTTTCCAGAAAATTATCTACGAATCGTTGGAAATATGCTAATTCATCCTAGTCTGTGGGGAATATTACATCTGACGCATGAAAAAAACGCTTTTAATAGCACGTTTAATTGCACAAAAGAAAAGAAACAAAACCTTCCATATGAGTGTAATTTTTACATTTTTAAATGTGGCGAAGACACAATTACTAGGAACTAATGCGACAAAAATTACAAATAGTTTAAAACACTACCATGGATTTGTAGTCAGCTGTATAGAAAATCAATTCAGCTTCACATTTACTTTTACAAGACAACGTATTAATTACTCTTAGGTGTTGATTTCAGTTTAAATTTGATATATTCCAACAAAAGCTCATTATAACCTTCGAAGTAAAAATGGTTTATTAGCATGAAATATATCAAATAATTTGTTTTGCATTAATGGAAGAGAAACCCTTTATCCGAGAACATTATTTATAGGGGTATAATGATCCAACTAGTTCATACGGACATTATTATTCCTTTACACGAAATAAATATATAATTGAGTATCCTTATTAAACTTGTTTTTTTTTATCTAAGAAGCTATATTTTCAAATTTACACATGCAAATTAAAGTATGTTTTAATGTTTACACATCGTTATAAACTACGTATTGATGGTTATAGTGGGTGCTCCAAATCTCTCTACTTGAAACTAGCAGGTTAGTTAGGGAAGAGGAAGGGTGGAGGATAGAACAGGAACCGGGGTTAGAAGGAACTCAGCTGTTCTTGATGCATATCGAGTTCGTGTGACATATCAAATCCACGGCCTGTCTGTCCGAATGCCTGCACTAAATTCACGTAATCTGTTCAATTAAATCAAATAATAAAACCTATTTGTAATACTTCCTCTCGACCTCCCACTATCAATAAAAAGGAGCCAAATGCCTCCGACATTATAGTTATAACAGCCTCAATCTTAAAACAAATTCTGCAAAATCCAATTTTATAAATTTTGCTTTACGATCAGTAGACAGTCATGACGAGCCAGCTGTTATGTTGGCTGACACTATGCTGGAAGAAATGTATTGTTCGAAATTCCTGGGAATATACCTATATCGAGGGTTGACTTTGAATGATCACATCGACCACGTTCGCTCCAAAATTGGCCTCAGGCATTTATGTTTTGAGGTCTAGCCAAATACTGCCCGAGTCAGGTTCTGATGATGGCGTATTATGGCTTAATTTACCCCCATCTCACTTACTGCGGGCTGGTGTTGTGGGGAGCTTGTGAAAACAATCAATTCCTGAGAGTGTTCAAACTGCAAAAACAAGCCATTCGCATTATCGCTAAGTTGAAATTTAGAGAGTCTAGCAAGGAAGTCTTCAAAACTTTGCAACTTTTGACCCTGCCCTGTCTCTACATCTTGGAAACAACTCTGTTTTGTATGTCTAAATGTGCCATGACGAATGGCCGAGACATACATGTGTATGAACTAGATGCAGAGATAACTACCGACCTGGAGATACAAAAAGGTGATTTATAAACGCTTGCCTTCATAGGCAGTTCAGTTGTTCATTTCATCAATAAATTACCACATTCAATTAAAAACACTCCAACGCTCAAGGTGTTAAAAATTCGTTTGAAACGCTTTTTAGTGTCACAAATATTTTATAATGTTCACGAGTTTTTTGCATATGATTGGGAGACCACCAATTAAAAATACTGACTGAATTCATCGCTGGAAGTGGGAATAATTGGTGAATAAATTAGATAAGTAGTAGGTAAGTTTGAAAAATTGTATGTTTGAATGAAATTTCTTGTGGTGTGTATGACCAAAGTTTTAGCAAGTAAAACATTTGACTTTTGCCAGGCGTGGTATAATGTTCCGACAATAAAAATCTGATTTGGTTTGAATTGAATTTAATAAAACCAGTACACCATATTGGAGACGGTGGGTCATATGTTTATCTAAAACTGCAGTGGTTTACAGACAGAGTCACTTTAGAGGGCCCACTATAAAGATAAATAATACATAGCTGAAGTGCTTGCTGGTAACATAGTTATTAGGAGCCCAATGTAACTATTATAGAATCATAATAACCAACGGATGGTGTTGTTATGCAATAAACTGGCCAGTTAACTTGACCAATTACAGTGTATATTGATCAGGATACCAGCAATAATTAATGGCCTAATGTACCTGCAATGGTAATTGACACAAACGCAATCAGGGGATGCAACATAATTTAACTCTGGCCCATCAGCCTTGGTTGCATTCTGACTATAATAGCATGTACAGGTAAGGGATATTAAGTAACATAAAGACTTTATTCAATGTTCAAGCTAACCTTCCTTAACCCCTTCACAATATTTTATGAATTGTTACGTTTCTAGCGATGTGCGCTACTTACATAACATTACACATGTTATATTAGTCCTGTTTTATTATGTTGAATGTCATAATATTGCATTTATATAACAAGTGCACTCGCGCAAGTTGTTATAACAATTTCTACCGCGACAGTTACCACGTGTTGTTCCATGTTACCTTTCCTGGAGTATTTTATGGTTTTGTTTAGTATTTAGTGACCATTGTACCATGGAAATATCGGACTGAAAAAGAAGTAGATGGTTAGCTTCGTTTGCGTGATGACGACGAGTGAAAATTACTAAGTGGATTATATATATAAATAATTAGAAAATAAGTATATATATATATAATTATTTTTACATAATACATATATATGTGTGTGTGTGTGTGTGTGTGTGTGTGTGTGTGTGTGTGTGTGTGTGTGTGTGTGTGTGTGTGTGTGTGTGTGTGTGTGTGTATGTGTGTGTGTGTGTGTGTGTGTGTGTGTGTGTGTGTGTGATTATATGTTTATATATATATATATATATATATATATATATATATATATATATATATATATAAACTACAATACCATTTATATTTTAAACCACTTATACTAAATAATCTTTAGTCCAGAATTTGAAAGAAACTCATGTCTCCGTTTAAAGCCGTCTCATATCAGAATTAAAGCGCTCTTGTTCTTAATCTATCAACCAGATTATTATCAGTTAATTTGTTGTGATAGGTGAACCCCATTTTTAAATTACATCTTCATTCATTTACAAACATGTTATAGAAAGCAATAAACGTTTCCACCTCGGAGTTTAGGGACCCAACAGCCACAAGGCAAGAGGAAACTGATTAACTAGCCAGGAATGATTGGCATACACTCATGCATTTAATAGTACCCTAACCATAATTCTTGATAAATACCACGTTCTTCAAACGAAAACTCTGGGAAAAAGACATCCGACGCTAAGAGAGACCAGATATCACTCAGAAATTAAGCCCAGATAGGAGCAAATAGACTTATAAATAGATACTGCAGGAACAACCCAAGATTTTTGGTAGGCTTCCATGTATCGTATTAAAGCTCATCAAACACGTGAGGAAGCTTAGTTTGGAAGATGGTGATCCTATAGATTATATCAGAATAGGCAGGAGTTATCCTATCATCTACTGGTAGAATGAAAATAACTAGCAAAAGGAATAACTAGGCCACCATCAAGTTTTAGCATGAATACTCAGTCTTCACCCCATGCAAATGTTCATATTCATTGAGGAGCCATAACTAGCAAGAATAACCCCCAGTAAGGTAGTCTTTGTTACCACTCACTTACATTTTGTTCCCGCAAAGAAAAAGCAACGGTATGGATTGTTGTTAAGTTAAACTGAGGACCCTTAAGACCATAGAGCAAAGGACAAAAGTTCAGATATCACAAAAGGCAAATATTTATAACTCTATTCAATCAAATGAATACCTCAACCAAGCACAGCAGTAGCAGATTCTAATCATGGTTGGTAATATCAGTCAGGTGTCTTGATATTTATGTCGCGCATAAGTATAACCATTCTACTTCTTTTCCTTTTGATTGAATCCAGTCAACACACTTTTTAAAGACTTATTTTAACAATAGGATATGCCTAGGCTTAATAAAATACTAGGGGATTCTCATTTGATAGCAATACTAATACTCGTATTCCTTTTGATATTCTACAAATATTTATGGAATACTGTATTATTTAGTCAATTACAAAAAGTAGTGTATTCGACAAAATGTCGAATTATTTTGTCATGACTTGATGCCAGATTAACAAAGGGAGGGGAAAAATTATTTGGGATAATAATGAATGAGCAACCGTTATGAATTCCTAGTAATTGATTGTATCCCTTATAACCTGTAAACATGTATCATGTATCTGTATCAGTTATTTAGATGGAAACTCGTTTTCAGTTATATAACGACGTGTGTTTGCCTCCATACCCTGGTACAATGAACAGTTTTATTTTTGTTTTTTTTTGTATTTTAATCTTTAAATGTAAAAATAAAACAATACTATATTTAAAAACCTTTTATTTGGTTAGCCTTTCAACAGAAAACCTGTTCAGACACCACAACATTAAATTCAAACATTTTATATGTTTGCTCCAGTTACAATATTAGGCATATATGATTTTAATATTAATTTTTCTTTAATAATAGAATTTGGATAATAAATATAAAATAATTATTTGAAATGATACAATATTAATTAAATTTTTAAATACCGTCATTTTTCCTAATATAATTCACACAGTCATACTGATTTTTGTTGATGTTTCATGTACAGTACTTACTAAAGCTTGTGCCCTACTTACATGATATCTTTGGCACATCCTGTACCTAATATAATATGAATAGTTATCATGCTATGGCATTCATAACGAGTTTCGGTAATTTTTACAGTAAATACTGAAGCTTGTGCTCCAGCTTCATGATAATCTTTGGCACATTCTGTATATTCATGTGACCACTTAATATAACACACAGAGGTGTTACGTTATGGCAACCATAACGAGTCTCGCTGATTTTTCCTGTACTCACTAAGGCTTCTGCTATAACTTCATGACTATATTTGGCACACCCTGTATACCTAATATAATGCAAACAGATATTACGTTATGGCAGCTATAAAGAGTCCCACTAATTTTGCCTGTACACACGAAAGCTAGTGCTGTAACTCCATTCAACCTTCTTCGTTACCATTATTGCAAAGTCACAGTAACATAAACTAGTAAATAAATTATGTTGGTCAAGTTTAACTTCCAAATAGCAAAATAAATATGTCTCGTAATTTGTAATTTTCAAGGATGTTTACATGATTTTGTGAAATGGATATAAAAAACCAAAATATTCGACATAACTTTAATATATGTATCATGATGCGTAATATAATGGATTTTAAGGGAACTACGTTAATATTTTATTAATCCAGAGTTGAGGTATGTAGCCATAAATCGGAAAGTATTATTAAAAGGTTTACATTTCAAAATATTCATCCGTGTAGGTTGACAATTCAATAATTTTGATCTAAGCCATTGTCAGTGCTTGCCACTCAGTTTTTCATTCCGATACCAGTACTGGAATTAACAGTATTGTTCTTTGAAAAGGTAATATGCAAGGTAAACATATATTTTAAGTGAGAATACATGACAGTACAAATAATACTTTATTCGTATTTACCATGTTCAGGAACCACGCAACATAAAGCTCTAAAACCTCATTACTGAGTGATGTAATTCTAATTACTGTCTTCCACTAATAAAAATGGCTTTTTTAAACATGGTAACAATAAACTGTTGTAGTTAATTTCTAAGAGTATTACTGTTTAAATAAACAACTGTCAATATTTTTGTAATTTTTATCAATACCTCAGTACTTAAAAAATAATGACTTTTATAATGACTACAAATAATGACTTTTATTTCAAGTAACAATATTTTCAATGAAGTACATAATTTAAGTGTATCACAAGCCATTACTGAACAATTAAAGTAACAAATTAGGCTTAAAACCTACGCTGACAGTAATAATATTGTTCAAAGTTGCCTTTTAAGTAGGTTTCACACAGATATTCATATTTCAATCGCCTTCATGGCGGAATTTTAGCGAGATTTTTGGATTTTCTCCGATCATGGCCCTTAAAATCCAAAACCACTATAATCCGAACCTAAATATTTGTGTGTGTGTATGTGTGTGTTCGTATAAGCCAACGTGGTTTGTTGGTGAATCGCCAACCCTTCAATTAGTCTCTCCTATCTTTAAGTTTATAAAGACTAGATTTATTTTAATATCGATACATTTTTATCTAATCTTGATGGACCTGTTTCCATTTATCACTACTTTACGATACACAGCATGTTAGTTAACTGAGATGTTAGAATTACACACGCTTAAACCGTGGCTATAACTAAGTCTATAACTAATTTTATAAATATATCGCAGGATATAAGTGTCCAATCAACATTAGGTTTAACTAAACGCTAACTGCTGTTGCTAAACAATTAGTTATGTTTTCCAGTAATTTAGATTTTTTACAAAACTGCTTTTACAATACAGTTTTATGCAATATTTAAGAATGAAATTCGAAAGTAAAGACAATTCTAGTACTTTTTAGTGGATATTCCATTATTTCAGTGTTCCAATATTATACAGTGAAACTTTTTCCAATAAACAATGAAATTTTGCTTTCAATGTCTGATGTACAAAGCTGGTTAAGATCGCACCTATGGAGCAAGCCTCGTGTATACTCGTGTTTTATTTTTATTAAAATATAAAAGAGTACGATGGTTGTAATAAAACGAAAGGATCGTTAAAGTAAGTATATGGTGCTGGGTTCTGTACGCTACACTAGCTGCTATTCCTCTTTAAAGCAGAGTATATAAAGTATTCTTTCCATTTTCTGCTATTCATGAATGCGAGCTCTTTCAGCCTACTCTACGCAAATAAAGCCAACAGAAATATTCTCCACTACAATCAAATACAACTGATGTAAGGTTGTATATATGGGTTTAAAATGTAAGAATATATATATTCATAAGTACAACACATCTCAATGTGTACATATTGTATATACAAGCATTCTTAAGTATAAGAAATCACGGTGGCATAAACTGACCATTATATAAAGAACACTGGGACTTCTTTAATTTTACTATCTTACCATACGGATAGTGTTCATGACAAACTCGTTCAGAAGCAACATCTAACACCATAAAAAGAGCTTCAGATAGTCATTCATTAAGGTTAGCACATTTAGTATAACCAGTTCAGAAGTCATCCAGACAACCATTACAGGAAGTTCCTCTGTACCAGACCATATGAAGTGTAATAGGCTTCGCTAAAGTTACATGCGTTTCGTCGTGAATAGCTCATTTGCTATTCATGTAACCTGCAAACAGTCAAACATAAAAGAAATTGATAAAGCCTCTAGGTAAAAGTAGCCAGAAAAGAAATTATCTATTGAGCGAAGGAGTTTAATGAACAATATCTAAATCCCTTAGATATACATTGACTTTCATCAACTTCTGATTTTGTATGAAGAAATAATGTTTGATTAGAAATTTAAAAAATGCTGCTGAAATCGACGTACTACTAATGCCATGTATTCCAGTTTATTCTTGATGTACATAACATCAGTCCGGAAAACCATGCTTTCCAACGAACGTAAACTAGATATTTATAAGATAAATGTTTGTACCAAGTTTCAACTCGTTTGGCAGTTTTTGGACAGTTACGTATAAATTTTGAACGGGAGGTGGTTCTGGACTCTAGAAGTCACGTGCAGTGTAGTTAAGCAAGTGTATTGGTAAGTGCTACCATGAGGACAATTAAAAAAGGCTGATTTTCTATACAAAGTTTGCCTAAAATTGAGAACATTTTACCAAACCATTATAAAAACGTATTTTTGTAAGCACTATTCACCGTAAAGTAACACAATATAATCGTTCAATATTTATAGCAAACAGCTATAAATGTTGAAATGGTGTACAGCTATCAGAATGTCATTCCAGTAATAAATTGCTGTCAGTTGAAAAGCGTTGTTACAATAATGTAAATCACTCGCGCTTGTATCTGCAGGGTGGATCGCGATAGATTTATGTACTGTTTTTCCACTGTTATTATCATTAAGCACGTTGACATTTATTGAAAAAATTATATTATTGTATAAAATATAATTGTCCCGGCGGAAAAAAACAAAAATATTTATGTGTGTGCAACAGCAATCAGCGTTTAGTAAAACATAATGTTAGTTGGAAACTTTTATACCCTGCTATCTATTTATAAATTAACTTAGTTAGAACCCCACTGTAAAGGTGTGTAAATCTAACATCTCAGATGACTAGAAATTGAATGGTGAAGCACGCACACACACACACACACACACACACACACACACACACACACACACACCACACACGCACGCACGCGCACACACACACACATATTATTGAAGAATATTCTGTCATTTCGTATGATTTACTTGTTGTATAAACAAACAATCTTATTATAACAATTCTAATGGAGGTTTTTACAGACAGATTCTTAAACTAAATTTATAAACTTCTTAATTTTCTGAAATTTGGAAATTAACCCATGAATTGCAATACTATTTATTATTCCCAAGTATATTTTAAGCAAAGATGTAATTAATTAAAAAATGAAATTTTCTAATCATATATTTTCATTAGAAAACATTTTAACTGAACTTTTTCACAGAATTCTTATATGTCCAAAACATTTTATCAGTGCTACGCGTATTACAAAATAATTCCCTACAGTTATAGATGTGGTGGTGATGAAATACTGTACTGTCTCCTGGTTACTCCCATATTGTGTTACTTTATGGTGAATGGTGCTTACCATCAATCGCAAATTTAGCACAGATAAACACAACAATATTTGAGTCTCTTGCAGTATTTTAAAATTATGCTATCAAGACCATCAAGAATTAAAAGGAGGTTAGTGATGTTGATCTCTGTAGTTTTTTAAACTTTTATACAATTAACATTAAATTATTTTTCAAAACCAAAAGTCTATTGCATCAATTTGTGGATTTGCTTCTGAAAAAAACTTACCTGAAGCAAAAAGAAATTACTTACTGATAAACCTGTGGTTACAAATTTTTTCTAAGGTAATTAAACTATTATTTTTCTTATTATGTTGAATTAATCTAATCGATTATTTACTATGCCAATCTCTACCAATATAAGACAATAATTAAATTGTGTGAAAGATAGGATTATTTTCCTCTAAATAAGGACATTCAATTATTAAAATCACCAGGATATAGATTATTAATCAATATGACAAGAAACGACAGATAAAGTATTTAGTAATATCTATCTCGTTTTCAAGAGAATAAGGGCAATCTCAGTAACTAAATACAAGATTTTATTACAGAATTGACTATTGCGGTTGTACGAATACATAAAATTACAGCCTTTTTAATATAAATTTTCATAATAATATTATTATAAATTTAAATATAATAACTATTTTTTTGTTCTCATTAATATAAACAGTTTCAAACCATAAAGCGAAGCAAAAATATACCTTTACGAGAGTAAACTAGCGTACATCTATGATTATGTATGTAGAAATACGTAAAAGCGGTGTTAGCGTATCGTCATGTTGCCAGACTCCATAATATAGGATATATAATCGTCCAAATTCTTTCTTAAACACCTAGATCGAAGGTTCACAAGAATGACCACGACCAGTTAAGTTTCATATTAGCCTCTGAAATTATTTTTTTTTATGTCTTTACCGAAATATTGCACAAGTCAGGTTCTGATTACGGCGTATTATGGAGTAATTTGTCGACACCATTCCAATTAAGTGGTTTTGTTGAAGGCTTATGCAAATAATCCATTGTTGAAAATATTCAAGCTACAAAACAAACATTTTCGAAGGTGAGGTGGAATAGAATAGTGCGGTGGTGAATTTTTTTTTTACAAAGCATAAAAGACGGCATTTCGCTCGCCAACTGTCCTTGTTTTGCTTCAGCCGAGAGTATACTGAGTGTAACTGTGGGACTCTGTACAACGCAAGCATATCTCGCCAGTTACAATAGAACTGTAATGAGAAATGGCGCTGTACGGTGGTGAATTGTCTCTGAATAACGTATGAGAGGGCTTGTATCTCACCTTCAGTCCTTATTTTGCTGCAGTCGAGAGTATACTGAGTGTAACTGTGGGACTCTGTACAACGCAAGCATATCTTGCCAGTTACAATAGAACTGCAATGAGAAATGGCGCTGTACGGTGGTGAATTGTCTCTGAATAACGTATGAGAGGGCTTGTATCTCACCTTCAGTCCTTATTTTGCTGCAGTCGAGAGTATACTGAGTGTAACTGTGGGACTCTGTACAACGCAAGCATATCTCGCCAGTTAGAATAGAACTGTACTGAGAAATGACGCGGTGCGGTAGTGAATTGTCTCTGAATAACACATGAGAGAGCATGTAGCTCGCCTTCGGTCCTTGTTTTGGTCTACTCGAAAATACAGTACTTGACGACACCGGTTATCATCCTAGCCGCTATAAGCGTATTCTTGTATCATGTCTGTACCAATGGCATCTCGAGGATATATCATGTGTATATATGTCATGCTCACAACTCATTTATTCCGATAAAGGGACGTTATACTTGGAATAGTCAATTTTTGTGATTGCGTTTGAATTGGTAAGATTAAACGCAGTATTATCTTGAACAGAACTTTTTCATGTGTAATGTCTCTTCCTTTGACCAAATCGCTACCCTATTATATTTCAACTACTAGCAAAATTATTATGGAAATTTATAGATCACTTTCGAGTGGGAACTTCATGGGTTTCATTGAAAACGAGGATCTGTTTTCAGTTTGTACAAATTTGGCTCACGCCACTATGGCAATTCAATATATATTCAATTGGCAATATAATAATTCAATAACAAATGATCCTCTCAAAAAGTTTTAATTATTCATTACGATCATTTGATACATGTACGTTTCTTGTGGTTCAGGTACACTACCATTTAGGGATCCTCCTTCAACAAACGTGAAAGGTATTGAAAGATATTCCGTTACCTTTTACATTACATTATGAAAGGTATTATTTTAAAATAAATAAGTGATAATGAAAAAACATATGTATACATCTGGAATATTTTCAGGTGTATGCACATCTGCAGTACACAAAGAATAATTTAAAGTCACCCATTTGATTGCCATTTCCTTATTTACAGACTACATTTATCAATAACTTATGTGGATTTAAATTCTCTTCATGTACATAATATTATTCAAAATTATTTATATATCTTGATTATGCATTGTATACTCATAACATTTGGCTTCAAATTAGCCAAATTAGCTTCTCTTTTGTATATTCAATTTCATATTCATCCATTTCTATACACATTTGAACGTAATCAAATAAATGACTAACTCTGTTAGTTGAAATTCTATTGCTGAATAGAACCAGCTTAGTAAATTCGTCTCCCTATTTTTCTTTATAAAGTCATTTGAAGACTATTTTTTGTGTTTTCCGAAGCCGATAGAAATGGTGAGCTCCGTTTTCGAAAATATTACAACTATTAATGAGCATTCTTAATAATAAATTTTAAGGCCCAAGAACACCATCTAAATAACTCCCTTGTGTGTGAATTTCTCTATGTATGACATAACATTTTTGTACGTCAATTATCATCATTGCATAATCAAAATATTTTAAATAATGAAAAATGCAATTATAGACTAGGAGACCTGCCTAAACAAGTATTAATATCCTCTGAGTATGAAAGATAAAAAGTTTCTATCGAAAATGAGAGTTTGTAAATTTTCAGTTAACCCTCTAATGATTGATATCGTAAAAGGTAAGGCATGATAAATGAAAAATAAGTGATACTTGTAATAAACCTAAATATTAAAAGTGACTTTTAAACGGAAGAGGTTTTCAGTCGTGTTGTGCATATTTTGACAAGTATTTTGTTCATACACAGCGAAACGATCCTGTGGTATTCCTGAATAAAACACGGTCAGCCACACAGTGGAAGTTATTTACGTTCCATATGTGACTGACCGTGCTCGGTTCTGAAACATATAACGCTTGGCTTTATGAACCATTTATTCTTTTATTGTACAACGTACATTTCATAACTTTTAGTTGTAATTGGGTTTTAACTTATGCTTGTGAATGTTTTTTTGTGCATGCACTTTTTCCATTAAACATCGTTAGATATAACTTAATAAAAAAAATAACTAAGAATATTTGACATGTTGTATAAAGCACCCAATCGTGTGGCCAGCGAGCGACAGAACCAAATAATGATCCTTTAGTCTTTAATTCTGCATGTTGTTGTTAACAAGCCTGGTGATTATTATAAAAATCTGTAAATCACTTTTTTTGTGAAAAGTTTCATATTTTCTCTTTTTACTAAGTTATAAGAATCGAAATTCAGTTGATATTTTTTATTGTTTATAAGGGTTATTAGTTGCAAAGGGTCTTGTAGTATAAAATAAACATTTAAAGCACAATGTATGTGCTTTTTATAAATAGGGCCAAAGACAAATGGATAAAGAAAAGAATCAACTTCTTATAAACTTCTTATATTATATACATAAAAGATTATTGGAATGAGTCTCATGCTTTTATTTATAAAAAATATTATTTTTCCTTGAAAATACATATACTGAAAACGTGTGATTTTCTTGACCAATATCCGATTACAAAAAATATGCGTTGACTGTGACAGACCACTATAAGTATTGGTTGCTTAAGAATACTCTCCAGTTCACTCAGTATAATATCACAGTGCAGGTGTTATACAGGTATTATACAATGGGCAGCGGCTTGTGCCCTAGAGCGTTCAGGGTAGTTAAAACTACTCAAGATCATTCAGTATAAAGTAGCAGTGAAATCGCTTTGATTGTTTAAAGTTATTACGCTTAAAATATTATTTAACTTTTGGAATACCTCAAAAATCTTTTTCCTTCCGCCTCGATGATTGTTGAATGAACAATTTATACATGATTCTTTAAACATAATGTATATAATTAATTTAAGGTTGAAATTAATAGCTAAGAGTATCACAATAAGGTAAACGTAGAAACATTTCAAAAAGCAACAATTTGCTGTAGGATGACAAAAATAGAACTTACATAATTTTTCGTTTATAGTATGTAAATAAATTGAATTGCATATATATATATATATATATATATATATATATATATTACAATCATGTAATAAAACAAATAAATTTACAGAACAAACTGATCAATCATTTGGTGAAATGGTTACGTGATATAGTACGCCTAATACTTCTAGGCTACTCGTTTAAGTTAAACACACTAAGTTGTTAATTATAACTTGTCAACAGGCCACGGGGAATTGCACGTGTAAACGAGTTTTAAGCAAGGGTGCGTGAAGTTTCTCCATTCTGAATGTAATCAGAGAGGATGCTCTTGTTAGTACCGGTACATTCTGCAGACTCCGGTTATAATACTTACCGGAGAAATTTTGTCACCCTACTGAGTTATACGCTTTTCAACGTTGATTATACAAATCTTTGTCTATGTAGAATTCAAGTTTCATGCAAAATTTAAACTCTACAGATTAAATCTTTCCCGATATATTGTTCCACGTAATACATTCATATTTTGGTCCGTTAAGTTAGGTTCGTAGCAGTATTCAAGTAAGAAAAGTTCCGGTGAGCTAGGGATGCTACTACACCGTAAGAGTGTGCTGAAATCAATCTTGTCACCAACTTTCAACATTAACATTCCAACCTTATATTTTTCCTTTTAACTCTAATATAAAAGATCCCATACGATCTGTACTCAGTTGTACACAAATTCTGTTGTTCTACCTTTTTTGTCATAATGTCTACCCAAACGACCAATTTTTAAATGTTTACTAACGCTCAACGAATTCCCATGGAGTGACATGCGCCATTATCGAATTCAGTATCCCTCGTAAATGAAGAAACCTCCATGTACAATTTCAAGTCTATAGGGCAGTTCGTGCGGAAAGACAGAGAGTAAGATAGATAAAACAATTATAGGAACAAGAAAAGTCGTTGACTCAGGACAAGTACTAACGCTAACGCTTATAATTAGTTTTTATGATTATAAATAAGTACAAGTAGGTTAATTAATGTTCTTTGAAATGAAGATGAACAATTCCGATGATTGGTTTTCAGTTGATTATCCCTTTTAACCGACTTCAAAAAGGAGAAGCGTATACAATTTAATTAGTTACTACGTTCACTTTTTTGTATGTCTACTAATTTTCCCGATACTACTGAACATATTTAGATGAATCATTTTGGCCCTCAACGAAAGAGGGCTGCCTCAGATTTGCTCCACTTAATTTTTTTTTATGGGTTGGACAAGTATTAAACCAGGACATCACTTTGAAAGTTTTTTATATAAGACAGACAACGCAATTTTCCATCTTACTTCCCGTTATTACGACTTGCCTCCTATTTGATAAGAAACGTCGTGTTTGGCTTCAGAACGACGTCATTTTGAAAGCAGTATATAAAAACCACTATGAAGTAAGGGGACAATATTGACTGCGGATTAAGAATTCTTCAAAATCACTGTAAGTTACCTCACACTTACTGTAGGAAGTTTCCTAGTGTACACCAAGGTCCAAAAATCTATTGTATTACAACATACAAGTCCTTTAAATTACACAATGATGCAACGATATGGTAAGAGATGCCAAAATTGTATTTTCTTTCAATGATTATAACATACTTCAAAGATAAAATTCAAGGCATCATTTTCATTCTAATGGTCCGAGCTACGTCAAAAGTAACATGAAAACTCCGCCCTGCAGTAACCAGACAGGATAGAGTTCGGATATGTTAATTTTCCCAATCATTATAAGAAACATCAGAGTTCTTCGTGGCCTGGCTTAAACATTAATTTTCCAAGTACAATATTTCAGTATGTTTTTATTTATAGGATTAACCAGTAATTATTTATAATAAGAAATAATTTACTGGTAACAGAAGGATTATTGAACTTTATTAGACTTATTAATTGTTTTTAAAAACTCGCTGGTAACAAATGTAGATTACATGAGAACAGTTAGTCCGAGAGGGTAACCATAATTTATGCAGGGATGATATGCCCTTTGACCTCATAGCCAACAAAAATATAGATCACAAGAGAACATTTGGTCAGAGACTGTAACCATGATAAATGCAAGGATGTCACATTCTTTAGTTTCACAACACAAATGTAAACTCAGAACCTGATTTCCATACTTCTGGACTAAAAGATCAATTCTGCAGTAACATCGGAATATTCTGTTTTTGATTTAAAATAGTGTTGAAAGATTAGCTCACATTTTAAACTATACTATATTAATAAATTAAATTTGTTTTTATTATTTTTTTCGCAGTTTATTATTTCAATTTTTACTCACTCGTTATCTAACTAAAAATTGCTTACTACAGTTTGCTGATTAAAATTACTATGTCTAATATAATAACGCTTTCCTTGTTCCAGAGGAGAATAAAGCGCAATCTCTTGTAATAAAATAGTAAAATGTCTTATTTAAAAGAATGCTTTAACCACATTACAGTTTCCCGAATGTTTTCAACATTATCGACTTACATTTGGTATATTTTATATATTTTCCTAATATATTGAGGACTATACAAGCTAGAGAGTTCAAATTGTATACGTGTTTGCAGCCGCAAAACTCCTATTTAGTTATTACTGAAGGATAAATTAACTTCAACTACAAACTACAGTTACAGTGAAAAAAGTATACTATCAAATTGACAATTTACGTCAATACATTATTTAAAAAGTACTACCATTACAGTTTTGTCGACCACTGTATAATAGCATCACCTGCACTACGTCACAGAAATATTTTCAGTAACTAATTGCTTCTCTAACTATAAAGTTTTATATTGATAGCTTCAACTTTCGACCGGTTTAAACAGGAAAACATATTTTATAATTTATTATCCAATGAAAAATCCACACCACACGTTTAACTAATATCATCTCTCACTTGGTTTAATTAATTATGATTTTTTTCTATTACTCTTATCTTCTAGCCTCTGTTTAAAACGATTGGGGTTTTAAGTTTATGGGGCCTACTAATTAAATGTTTTTGGTGTTAGTTTTGATTAATACATGGTTGATTGTACGAATACTATGGATATTTTCAAAAGTAGTTGATTATAGGAATACTACGAATATTTTTAAAGTTGTATGTCATTTAGTATTGTTTATGTGACGGTATTAATATGGTATGAATATTTAAATATTCGATTTAAAAATAATTGATGGTTTCTACACGACAACGACTGTTGTACTTGATTATTAATTATTTCAAATGCTCTATACTGAAACTATTACATTTGCAGTTTTGCGAGGCGATAGTAATGAGTTTGACCTATATATGATTCACTAATGTTAAGAATTAATTGTAGGGGAACAGGGTGCTAGATATTCTTACTTTTTTGCGTCGTGTGTAACATATTATTCTAGAATAGAACTTTGTATTATTTTCATTGGTTACTAGTCACACAGTCACTTTTTATGATTATTTTTAAGAGAGAATCAGACTTTTGCATCTTATTTATTTTAGTTTGTAACGACAACACAAATAGTACTTCCGGATTAGTCAGAAGAAGTAGGTAGATTTTTGTCTCAACTGAAATTTATTTCTCTTGGGATTCACATGTACTTATCTCGAAAACCGTACAAGATCATTTTTTAAATAAAAATAAATGTAGGAAATATATAGAAACTTTGAACGGGAAGTGTTTCCGGGTCTGGTGGTTTTGTTCGGTAAAGTTATGCAGAAATGTTCGGTAAGTGCTAAGATGTGGATAGTTGCAATAGGGTGGTTTTTGCATACGAAATTTTTCTCAAAGTAGCAATGTCACATGGTGAACATATAAAACATTATTTGGTGATGTTTGGACGGTGTTTAACCAACTACTGAGTTTACTGCAGTGGAGCTCTGTTCCCGTGAGTATTTCACACATTCAATTTCCAGCTGCCGCTTCCTCAGTAATTGCAGCGGTAATTCGTCCTCTTCCTCGCGGTGCTGCTCCCTAGGGGGTGTAATACGGCAAGGTTTATCAAATAACAATGTTTAAAATCCCGTTTGGTAGTGGTATCCTTAATAATTATTCATTTCATATATACTTACGAGAAACATACGATTAAGGAGTAATGTAAATAAATTCTACGAAGAATCCAACAGAACGTAAAGAATAAGGTAGTGCACAGACGAACGGAAAACACTTTTTTTTCGACCCTAAAATTAAAAGTTGTTTCTTAGACTAAGAGGACTTAGAGGATCTTTCTATTAAGATTTATCGTACGGACGGTTAGACTGAAAAACGGACTGCCCTTTCACCTTTTGAACTAAAATCTAAATATGTATAACACAATATGAATAAACCTTTTAACACTTTTTTAAACTTTTATTTTTCTTACAATGTACATTTCGAAATTTGCGATTTCATCTTCAGGTACTAACTAAGGTTAAATTAATTATGAAATGTACATTGTAAGAAAAATAAAAGTTAAAAAAAAGTGTTAAATAGTTTATTTATATTGTGTTATACATATTTATAAAACACTTTTTGAGGCTACATCTCTAACATAAAATCTAAATATTCTGCTTTAGACCATGATAAATCCTTATACCAAAATGTCTAGCCTCTTTGATTCGCAACAAGTATAATGGTACATACGGATGAATATTAACAAGATTTCGCGATGGTTCTGTCGGGTCCTTCAAAGATTATTTCATCTGACTATATGAAATAAAATTGACATTATAAAGAGTTTTTTTAATCTGATTTCAATGTCACTTTTATATTTTATTCAGTTTGTATCTGTTTTTTTTTCTATATAAATCTGTGTAACACCAGTTTCGGCATAACAAACAGACTACATTGGATTCACTCGTTTTGACGTAGGGTTTTTGGGGGGGGGGGGGTTAACGTCACGTATGAGAAATGTAGTAAAATTGGTTATAATAATTTTATAAAAATGTTATATTTAATTTAAATAATATTTTAATGGTATTGTAATAAATTAATGGCCACTTTTTATATAATCAGTGCGTTATGGAAAGGATAATTAGAAAGAAAACGTCTCACTTTGAAGAAAACATGCCTTTTTACAGACATTTTCCATTGTTCAGTAATACGAAAAATCAATAACCCTGCGTTTCGAGGTGTGCAATCTGATCTCTTCCGCAGGTGAATACTAACCTAACACGTAAGTCAAAATAGGTTAAAATAAAAAAGCCAGGAAACACAACAATCATCTTGTGTGCCTTGTCCATGCACACTATAAGGTTAAAACATGCACTTAACAAAAACTACATTTTAACTATTAAAACTGAGCTAAAGAATAAAGGTCACAATTATAATCTCTAAAAAAGGGATTGATTGAGTTTTTTTATTATTGAACGATGGAAAATGTCTGGGAAAAATGCATAATTCTTCCGGCGTCATAAACAAACTTCAAACAAATAAGTCTTACTGATATTAGTTACTAGTAAGATAAAAAGAATGTGCCAGTGCTGTCTATAACCGTAAACAGTAGTTGCTAGGTCTAGCCGTAGGGACGCGCTGTAAACAGAACCTCATGATACTTCTGTGTTTTATGCTGGAAATAACACAAAACAAAATATTTGATTTTACTACGTAATTAATCTAGTGTTTAGGTTTCATACGTCGAATATTTTGCCCTCAACAACCCTTTCAATTGTTTGCTTACTCCTTCTTTAAACTCAGAACATTACACTCACTACTTACGACATTCAGAAATAATAGTTTTTTCCTACAAAAACCGTTATTAAACAACACTTAAATTTAAATCAATCCTATGTTGTGTTAGGTGAAGACGCATGATTAAACAAATAAAATACGTGACATAGCCACATATATTAAAGGGACAGGAACTCTTCGATATACTTGCGATCACACCTAACACAATATTTTACTTAAGTGGTTATTATGAAACTAAGGAAGTTTCAATACTCACAATATTGTGTTTTTTATCTTGGTATTTATGGTTTAACCATTAGTTTTATAATAAAGTCTGCTAAAAAGTGGTAACATAATAAATACTGCTGATATTTTTCATCTAATTAATTAAACAAGTTTTAACAACCATTTCTTCAGATAAAACTCTGAATCAGCTTACGGTTGGGTTATGCAATTATTATTTCTTAAACGTTTTGTCCAGAATTAAAAATTTGTTTATTCAAATTTTTTTTCTTAAAGTTACTGTTTTTTGGAGTTACAAATTTCTGAGATTGTCGACTTCCCTTTTCATACATACTGAAAATAAACCTTTACGTACTTTAAAAACCATGGTTTGTTACTTCGACGTTTCTTAGCAAATCGGAGGAAAGTCATAATAACTGGAAGTAAGATGCATCTGACAAATTGCGTTGTCTGGAGTATATATAAAACTTGCCAAAGTAATGTCTTGGTCAGAATTTTCTCCAATCCATTAAAAAAAACTTAAGTGGAACAAATCTGGGACAGCCCTGTTTTTTTTGAGGGCCAAAATGATTCATCCAAATTTATGTTCAGTAGTATCGGGAAAATTAGTAGACATACAAAAAAGTGAACGTAGTAACTAATTAATATCAGATTTTATACTATGAATACCTTGATATAGCAAGCAATAAGTTATATACAGATAAAGGTATTTATTCCCTTTATGCACCTGTAACGAGCTCTGAGATAATAACAAGTCTAATTGGAACGTGATCCGAATTACACCAATTAGAACGTATGACAAATTCACAACTCCGCAAATGTGGAAACAGATATTCAGTTCCAACAGTTTTATTAAACCTCCCACACAGTTATTAAATAATATTATTTTTATTAATTTCGCTGTAAGGACACTTTAATTAATTAATTTTTTTTATAAAAATATACGTTAAAGTATGTTGAAAATACGATTTTCGTTACAATTACTGAAATATTTAATTATGTATACGTATGAAACAACATATATGAACATACAAAGAGAAGAGGGTAGAATTTTACAGTCTAGATTTGGATTGAATCTCTTTTATTTACTTATCAAACGGAATTTGTTATTATATATACTTATATTAACAGAACCTTCCTACATTAATGAATTTTATGAAACAAATAATAAAACTATATTTAATAACGCAAGTTTCACTTTATCCATTAAATTATTTAATAATTTCTAAGTCTAAACGAGGGAAAATGGGTGTCTAGTTATACATTTATTTATTTATTGTATTTATTGTCTTCAGATAATTCTCATAAATGTCATACTTAGCGCACTACGTTTGAACATTTGTTCCATTAGTGTCATAATGAAGGTACTAACCCAATTCTATTCAGGTGGAAGTGGAACAGTTTTACCAATACTTTTATGAGATAATTAAAGTAGTAATATGTCTGTAAATATTGTATAAAGTTTAATATTTTTTATTTTTATCGATATTACTATTGAAAATGATAAATATTGTATAAAAACTAAGAAAAAATAAACCCAACACAAATTGTGGATTTCTTACTTATGGTTTTAGAAGGGGGTATTTAGCAATATGCTCATTGCTTTATAATAAAAATAGTAATTGATTATTAGTATTATACTGTCGCTTTATTGTATCAATAAATTTGTGAGTTGTTATTGGATACTTAAATGTATGCACGTAAGATTTACAACACAATGATAAATCATTGTCAACATGCTGTAGTCTCGTGTCATCATATAATCCAGAGTAATTTATGACTTATGGGCGTGATAGTGTTTCAACAATATACCGTATCTTTAGTTCGTACAACATTTATGTTTTTTTCTGGGACAATAGATTCTATTATTTTGGTATTTCATAAAATTTGCTATACAAAAATTATTATTGAGCATGATTTGGGCGTTCAAACGATTGTTTTGGTGAACTTCTATGTTCTTAAATCTAAAAAAAACAAGTCAGATAAAATGTTCATATTAAATATAATTTTTAATGATGATACCATATTCAATAAGTCATACAAACCACACATTCTTGTAATTGTAAAATACGTCTAAGTGATTATAATGTTTAATGTACTTAAATAACAATTGGGCTTTAACTTAAACTTGATCATTTACAGGGTTATTTACAGTCAATTTGTTGTAGTATGTATGTATGTGTATTTATATATGTGTATGTGGTCTGGAAGGTAGGCGCAATCTTAACTCAAAATATAAACATTATAAACCTAATTTGCTAAACTAAACGGAAAGAATCCAAGCATAAGAAAAAACTAATCAATCATATTATTACACATTGGCGTATTTATATGTATTTATTTTCATCACTTTTTCACATTTAATCACATTTAGTTGTATGTTTCACGTGGAAAAATAAACTATAAGAGCAAATTCCTAAGGTCTACATTATTTTTATACTTTTACTCTTTTTACGGTTAAAGGTTTCCTATATAATCCAGATAAAGCAATAAAAATTGTATGTTATGAAATTTGAAACATACAAGTAGGTTTATCATTTTAATATTGAATTTTTAAAGTTTCTGTCAGGCAGAAGAAATAATTTCTACAAAACATAATCGGACCTGTTGGTTAACCCAAAAACTCTAATAAAGGTTTTTGGACTTAATTCTACTACGAATGTCAGTGCAGTTCTTTGAAGATTAAATTAGATTTTATTAAGTTAAAGTGTATTAAAAACGGGTTATAAACAACGAAAATGCATCAAGCCATTGTTAATGTGCAAAACAAAAAATTATCAAAGAGTATATATGATGTAGACAGTTTATTATTTGTTGGGTAATATACCCTGGTATCATTTATAAAGAGAGGGTTTTAAAAGTGTGGTGAGAAGTGCAGAAATTAAATGAAGAGTAATCCTCTTCTAATGTAATGAGTATAAGTTTTACAGAAAACAATGAGTTTTTAATTTATAATAAAATTTCGTAATCTGAATTAAATTATTAAATTATAATACTATGAAAGTATTATAATCAACTTATTTCACTGGGTATAACTGTATTTAAATACAACTGGAGCAGATATAAATAATAAAAAGCAAAATAATATCGGAACTTAAGTGACCGACTATTGGAGATTAAGATGCATATTATCGAAGGAAATTTGTTTCAGCTCCACTGAAAACAACAGTTTACCAGAACAAATCACGGATTGACCTCAATTCCGCAAGAATAATGTCATTTCCCCTGAGTTCTTTTGTTTTGACCTTTTACAGATGTCAGATGATTTATTCTAAGCGGAATATACAATTTGGATCTTACTGAAATTGTTTATTTATTTTACGAATGTTACAAGCTGAAACAATGAATTTATTCTTGACTTACTGTCTTTAACACTTTAAAAATCTATATTGGCAATATCAGAAAGAGTTTTGTTTCAGTACTTTATAACTGACCAGAAAGTACATAAAATTGACTAATCGAAAGTAGTTTACTTATGGTGGAAAATAAAGGGTGGCGCAGAAAAAACGGGAAATTTTGAAGTTGTTGTTGGTACACCTGCAAGTCTCGTAGGAGTCATTTATTTGAGATGGAGCAATGGAGTGGTGCGGAGCATGTCGTTGCCGTAAGAGCGTATTACAAAAATGGAGACAGTGTAACAGCTGCACAACGAGTTTTCCGACGCCATTATGATATTCCTCCCCGCGGTTGAGTTCCTTCTTCACATGCCATATCATCATTGGTTCGAAATTTCGAAGAGACTGGTTCGGCCTTAAAGAAAAAACCTCCTGGGCGTATGTATAGTGACTGTTCGAACCCCAGAAAATGTTGATGCAGTGCGAGTCACAGTGGAAAGGAGTCCGCGTCGTTATGTACGAAAAATCGCCTCATCATTGCGACTTCAGCGTCGGAGAGTGCAAAGAATATTGCACTGCCTGTAGTTTCATCCTTACAAGCTTCAGATTGTTCAAGCTCTAAAACCAAATGACGGTGAATTAGGTATACAATTTTGTGAACAGCTACTGACTAAAATCAATGACGACACAAATTTCATTGAAAATATTTGGATGTCTGATGAGGCCCACTTTCCTTTAAATGGGCATGTCAATAAGGAGAACATGCGTTACTGGGCTCGCAGTAACGTTACTGTATGGTGTGCAGTGTCTTGTCGAGGGATAATTGGACCTTACTTCTTTGAGGATGGTAATGGTTCCACTGTAACTGTCACATCTGAACGTTACATTCATATGCTGGTGACTTTATTTGCTCCACAGCTTCATGCTTTTCCAGATACTGACATTCAGCAAACCTGGTTTCATCAGGATGGAGCCACCTCACACACTGCCAAACTGTCAATTGGCAGTACTGAGGCGTTTGTTTGGGAGCGCATAATTTCAAGGAACGCTAACTTCATTTGGCCTCCACGGTCTCCAGACCTCTCAGTATGCGACTTCTTCCTATGGGGACATCTAAAGAGCGTTGTGTTACCAGACTAGGCCAAGAAATCTTCTTGAGCTCAAGACTCAAATTGAAGAACACGTCGCCGACATCCCAGAGAATACATTGCGTCGCACAATGATAAGTCTTTGAAATCAATTGAATGAATACGTTAGACGCAATGGACAGCACTTAACTGTGTTATGTTTTAAAAGTGACTCTAGCTTTATTGTCATTTCCAACATTTCTCATGTAATTTCCACCCTTGCCTAACACATTTTAAGCATTAAAAAGCTGTTTTTACAATTCATTGGTTTATGATGATTATTTCAAAATTTCCCGTTTCTCTGCGCCACCCTGTATATCTTGTAAATATTACCACTGACATGTTGTAGGAATGATACGCATGGACTACTGGCGTGTATCTAGCTAACATTCAAAGACCGTTAGATACATAAATATTACTCAATATTTATGTGCCGATTAGACAAGTAGATAAATAGACTGATATTGGCCAAATTTTTATCTATATTTGTATAGATCAGCATCGATTAGTATGAGGAGTTAATATTAGTCAGAGGATTTAACATTTATTGACCTTTATGATGGATTGTCTTAAGTATATCAAGCTAAATATTCTGGGAAAAAATTACATTTTCTATTTTAGCTCTTGACTCTTGTATTCATAAGATTTCCTGTTCTCTCTAGAGACTTTTCGTCGTGTAATAGTGGATGAGTGGGAACAAACACCCAGGAAACTCAGTTGAAACTGATATTATTCTCATTTACAAAAGTCATTTACAGGCAGTACAAAAATTAACTCACTATCATATAAAGCAATTATCATGCAGCTCTTTATTAGAGACAGCGAATGTTATATTTTGAGTCTAATTGAGATATTTGGATTTAATTAAAACACTTTTGTTATGTTTCAGTAAGTAAAATATTCATTTGTGCAAATTTAGGTACATTGTGGATTATTTAAATGACCAGTTAAATTATTTTCTAGAATGTTACTAATTATTTATTTGTAACATTAAACTAAGTTTTTTAAGGTCAGGAATGCGATCTTTTTTTTTTTATTTTTTTTTTTTTTTTTTGTAGGCGAGTAATTAAATAACGAGCAATATTTAGAGAACCAGCAATCTTCGTAAGATATCCTTATCTTGATCAAAACTTTCCTCATCTTAATTCCATTTAATGTTTTGAAATTTTTTGAAATTTATTGATATGTTACAAAATGTAATTGAATACTATACTTACTGTAATTATATAACAAAACCGACGTAAATAATTTATTAAAGTGTACATACAAAGTCAACTGTAGAATCGGAAATAGATATTCAACCGAATTTTATAACAAGTTTGTATTAAATTCTGCCATGTTTATATTTTTATTTTAAACAATATATCGGTCTCAATATTCCCTAAAATTTGACCTTAATTTATACTGGATGGATATATTATACTTCCAAACGAGAAACCATATAAATGGCGATCGACTATAAACAAAACGTTAGTTGCTGTCAACAAACAGCTGAGTTGACTTTTATGGCCGACATTATCCCAGTGGTGCGTGACAGTCGCATCGGCTATGTTTCGGACATCGTTTTGGAAAAAATATTTAAGCTAAACGCTCAGAGATATTTAGCGAACTTAAGAGGTTACGCAGTTTATTTGTGATTAGCAATGATGAAATCTTTAAATATTTGTACAGTTAGTTTTTTTATACAAATAAAATTTTACTGATGGTCCTGTATAAAGGAGAAGTATACAAAATTGAACACAACATATTTCACACGACGCCTGAAAGAATTAAATTATTTCTTAAAATTGATGAGAACTGCACAGTATAAAATGTATTAACTGCCTGTTTTAAGAAACTTTTTACCACTAAATATGAGTTTTACAAATCTTTGACATCGTATCTACGTAATGGTTTCTAAAGTTATGTTTAGAATCAAGTAATTTACTTTACGTTTTTATTACCTAAAATTATGGCTAAAACTATTTTGTTTTTACATATTAGGTTATCTGAGATTTAGTTTACATGACGTGAAAACATTGTCTGATTCGCTTAGCGGTTAGTAATTAGTAAGCAAGTATAATGTTGAACTTGATTTATATTATTATAATACTCGTACTAGACTACCTTAAACTTCAGAAATTTAACTATGAATAATTCCGTATAAAAACTTCTGTGGTAGAGCACTAAATATATATTTAAAAATTGAATATATTTTTTACTAACACACGCTGTTTTTAAATACTAGACACTGTACTAAATAATAATTTTAAAATCTTATTGATTTTCCAATACAACACTTCCAACATAACATTTCCTTTTCAACTATTTTCACAATTACAAATTCTCTCTCACATTCTCGTTGATCTGATATAACCCAATTAAATCATTTCCTCTGAACAGAACTCCGATAGTTCATTAGTTTTCTGTTTAATTTTAGGTACAGTTGTCTGCACTTTAATTGTCACACTCCTGACATCATAAGACCAATAGATTGAGATCGTCTAAGTTATGATTCCTCTAAGATAAATTCAAGACGAACCTATCTCGTATAGTGATTAACTTTAATTTTGTAAATATTGACAAAATATTGGTGGAAAATTATTTGGTGTCTTTGCTCAAGCTCAACTATATTACATATCAGTAATAAATTAAGTTACAGAAGGTTTAATATCTCTATACAATTAGGAAACCTCAGAAACCTTTAATATTTTATTGGGCCAATTATTATACGTATTTTTTACATTTTTATTAATGGTATCTTTAAAATTTATATTGAGCAATGTCGTTAATCAAGTTTCCAAATATAAAGGTTACCTTTTCCAAAATAAAAAGACGGATACAATTACTACTAGTTCTTAATAAATATTATAAGTGTAAATCATTTTTATAAAGATATTCAATACTTTCCACTGCAAAATCAACAATGTACCTTCCAAAGTCTCTACCAGCAGAAAACATACGTAGAGCATCTACAGGTATGAGGCATAAATTAATATACATCTCTACTCCATTATCCGCTAAGTGTTGTAATAGTATTGTAAAACCTATTAAAGAGGCAAAAGAATTTAAATTACAAAATCCAGGCAAAATGCATACACACTCTTTGATGGGACTTAATTTCTACGTTGTAGTATAAGAGATGATACCAGATAGTTTTAAAAGGTATTATCAGATAAAACAACTTTTATAGAAAGTACGTATTTGTGCATCAAATTGAAATGTTTTATTTTAATTGTTACACTTTAAAAAATATAACAATTAATCAACAATAATGTTTTCACACGTTTTTAAATATAATAAGTTCAAAGATATACTAAATATTACATATGTTTACTAATCGGTAATTAAAAATTTGAAAAAGCATATTTTTAACAAAATTCAGGATTTACACTTTAAAAGATTTCTAAGACAACATTTTAACAAATATTTTTCTCTTCCCTCTTTAATAATTACTTTTACAACTGTAATTATGCGGGAAGTGATATTACTAAATTTTTCAACTAAATCCATTCCAAAGACCATCACATCGATAATTTTACAACAAAACAGTTTTCCGCCAACTTTGCGTTGGCGACGCGCCAGCCTGCCAATTGTTCTTTCCTATCTCCAAAGTAGTAATTTACAGGTGTATTCTATTATCGATATTTTACTGTGATCATGATAGTGTTGATTTCAATTATTACTAATTGGCCAAACATAATACCTTAGTTTATCACAGCTCTTATGCTTACGCAGTCCGTGTCGAGACTAACATCTCAGTTCACTAATTAATTTCCTACCCCTCTCCCTCGTTGGATGGTCCATTCCATATTACTATTCTCGACTCTATTCTCGACTTAATTCTTGGAAAATGTGGATGAGATTATTTTTCAACGATGCATTACAGTGTGGGCATATTTTTTTTCTTTCTATTTCCTGTATTCCGTTATTTCATTGTTCTTGCGCCTATGACCGAAATTGGGTTTTTATCTTATCAATGTTGTAATCTTTATCAACACAACACGTTCTCGTTGCATCGGATGGTTTCTATAGTAAATCAATTATAATTTATCCCTGGAACAGTACTTTTTACACCGAAACAATAGCAGTCTCAACGCTTTTATGTGTAAGTTACATATAGACTAAGAACAAACATGACTAAAACATTCAGATATCAAAGATTTTGCAATTCTTAAAAGTAATTATAAAATAATAAAAATTATTGATGCGCATCATGTTAAAGATTTCAATTATACAACGAATAAAACATTGTTAAAAACAGTTTAAAATAAAAATGTTCAAGAGTGCAGCAATAAGAGCAAGCTCATTTGGTGATATGTGTTATATTTTTATTGGAATTGAAACTAACATAGGGGTTTCAACAAAGCGAGGGGATCATTTAAGTAAGTATACGTTGCTTGTCTTTCGACGCTGAATAAGTTATATCCAGATAAAAACACTATTAAATAACTCAAAAACCCTCGAATATGAAGTGAAAAAATGGCTGCACACTTAAAAAATTCATTTCTGAGAGGCATTCCACTGCCGTGTTTTTTAATGTTTTATAATACATTATGGTTTTATGACACTTGATGAAAAGAGCAGATTTCAATCTTTAAAACTTAGTGTTGTGGCTTTTTGTGAGATATAACTAGATAAAATATTCAAAATCTCACTATTTTTTAACTTAGTTACTGCCAATAACTTTAAGTCAAGAATATAAATAATATATCATATATTAAATTTTCGGTCATTTTGTTTTATTTCTTACTCAAATATTTTGATCTTCGTGAGTTTTAAATTATCACAAAGACGAATTGATAGACAGTCTATCGAAGTACAAAGAGACAAAGAGGGGAAAGCCTAGGGTATCCATCATGTCTAAATAATCAGCTCAGAAACTTCCCGACAATCTGACAGGAACTTCTTACACAAGGCCCCGATATATCCGTACAAGGAGCCTCGTTCCAGGAGAAACCCCAAGAGGGTTCACTTCTTGGTGAATTATACTTCCCACTAGACAAGATGCAGTCAAAACTGATGTTTTATTTACATTTGGGCAACCCAATTGATGTCTAAGAGCGACGATGTCCAGGGCAAGTATACCCTCATTCTGCAACATGTCGGCCTACTATTTATTACCGAACAGCTCAAATTGTTGGGAACTTTCAATACAAAAAAATATTTATACGTTTTCTCTTTTAACAATTTCGTAATTAATTGTGTTGTTTAGCCACATTTAAACACAATTGTGTAATTAATTTAAAATTTGAACTAATTAAAAATGCAAAGGACGTTATTGTTAAATGAACTTTTAGAATTTTACTCATACACGGTATTAACCTTTGTGCCTTTCTTAGGACTTGAAACATAAAACATGTATCAGCAATTTATTACCATGATCTTTCTGCAATTTTAACTAATAACAAATATTATTCTAATGTTTACAATAACTTCATATGAATCCTCAACTAAATAAGTTCAGTAGTTTTAGTGAGGTACAGAACTAACATACAAAACACATGTTTTGTATGTTTGTATCTATTTTATAGTCTTGGATTGTATTTATGTATTTTTTTCTAAATAGGTTACATGATTTTCATCAAGCGAACTGTTAAAATCACTTTTACTGGATAAGTACTTTTATTATTTATTAACTATGAATAAATTATTCGCTGTTGTACTATGTAATAGCGAATTATTTTTGCAACTTACAGACATTTTATTTAACTATAGTATTAAAAACATATATTTCAATAGGACTGAGGGATGTGGATCTCATTAAAATAAGTGTGACCTGGAGGGTAGTTAGCTCCTTAATATAAAGTCACTTCAAGTTGAAAACCTGATACGAGAAACTTCTAACCCTTTTACTCTATCTACCTAAACATATTTTCTACTCATTTACATAATTGCTGTTCTCAATTTACTTTAGTAGCAAGTTGCATCTTTGCTTTATTTACTGAAACAAAAATAACCTGATTGTAGTTTACATTATAATTTACCCATTATGTTTTATTAATAGTTATCAGCCTGCTAACTCTGTATATTACTGCTAGAAAAAAATAAGATTAAAGCTGTATTTTCATGTTCCCCTAATTAAAAAATACGTTTCGGTATAATATTATGTACCTTTTATAACGCACTATCAGATAAATTGTTATCACATAAATCTTAGTAAAACATGAGTAATTACTTCCAGTTGTAATTAACCGATGCAATGGAGTAACAAAAGATCCGACTGAACGTAAAAAAAGAATTTAAACATGTACCTGCAGATGAATTCATAGAATTTGAAATGTATATCGTACGAAATAAAAAAATATATCAAAAGTGTTCAAAGGTTCATTATTATATATAATAGTAAAGAAAGAGTTATCACACAGATAGAAGAACTGCATTTTTACCTTTTAATACGAATACCAATAGAGTTCATCATTTTATCAAGAGAAATTAATGTACAAAGTATCAAAAATAGAGGGCATTTCAATCAATGAACAAGACGGAAAGAGTGAGGGTCTGATTGAGATTTGATCTTTTGAAAAAAAAATAAAGATCTTCCGTGTACCAAGAAGAGCCAATGTACAATTTTTGTAGATCTTTTCTATCTAGAGGTATCGCTCAGACAGAGACAGGCGGGCGGTTGGACTGTCTTTCGACATTGTAAACCTGAAATAACAAGGTTCTTCCTTGGGCTAAGAGGAACCTATGTACAAGTTTTGAAGTATCTAGGACCTTTTTATCAAGAATTACCACACATAAAGACAACAACACGAGTTTAAGATGGCCCTGTCGAGTCCTCAATGTACCATTTTTTCTAGAAAAGAGACTAGCTAGAAGAAATAGCGATATTTTTTATTGATCTGAAAGCAACTTATTAATTATTATTAATAAGAAACTATGGTTGTTGTTACCCGTAGGTAATAATAAACATGTTTTTTAATACAGAAACACTGCAGTATTTTCTAAAATTTTGGTCTAACAGCCTCTGCGAGTGAAAAGATAAGTATGCCATTTAAAATCAAAATTTAACGTGGTTTTATGCAGATTTAAACCCACTCTAGTTCTTTTTTAAGTTTTGAAACTTATTTAGAAAATTCTTAGAAGTTATATACTCCCTTACATAATTAAATGGTAAAAAAGACATTGCATAAATGATTCTGAGGTGCTAAACTACTGACCATTGTACTTAGTTATATAATAGATATTTTAAATTATATTTTTTATTCGCTTTGCGTAGATATACATTTTGTATAACGTGTGACAAAACAAATAAATATTTTACACATTTGAAAAACCTTTATTCTTAAAACAACAGTATATGGTTATAACCCGATACATTTTACTTCACATTAATTTACGATTTGGCGTAATTGGACGAGTGTTGCACGTTTTTTATTACTGTACAAACCTCTATTAAAAATGCTACTAATACCTTATGGCTTTGTAATTTTTCCTTATAATACCAGTTGTATTCTTGTTGGTATTGAGACGTTTTAAAGAATTATCTCAAATACTGTTTTAATAAATGGAGAAGAAATTAAAGTATATTCATTTGTAGTACAAACACTGTATATACTTTAAAAATAATATTTATGGATGCAGTATAATGTACCAAATTATATTGCGTTACCTGCAATCGTTCGGGAATTATCAAGCCCGTGCTAAGTGCCAAGAGACCGACATTTGTTGATTCTTGTTTCTAACGAGTCGTAGCCTTCACGTTATTAGCTCAACATTTGTTTGGTTCAATTTTATTTAATAGCCTTGCGAATAAATAAAAGAAATATTTGCTATAAGATTTAAACAATTAAAACTTGCACTAATTTGAAACTGTACTTAAATTAAATTAAACTAATTGATAGCAACTACTGATTAGAAATTTTTTGTGTCATTATTAACGAAAATATATGTTGCATTCTTAAGATGGCGTTGCCAACGCAAACCCATCTGTGAGACAACACAATGTGCAGAGCACATCATTACAGATAACAAGCAACCTCAACACAATGACCACCCACTTGTTACTGTTAGTGGCTTACAGCATGTCCCAGTACATCCTTCATAGTAGCAGATCCTGCTGCAAGCACATACCGGACAGTAAACAACAATCTCAGCACAATGACCACCCACTTCTTACTGTTAGTGTCTTACAGCATGTCTCAGTACATCCTTCATAGTGGCAGATCCTGCTGCAAGCACACACCGGTACAACACAATGTGCAGAGCACATCATTACAGATAACAAGGAAACTCAGCACAATGACGTCCCACTTGTACTGTTAGTGTCTTACAGCATGTCGCAGTACATCCTCCATAGTGGCAGATCCTGCTGCAAGCACACACCGGTACAACACAATGTGCAGAGCACATCATTACAGGTAACAAGGAAACTCAGCACAATGACGTCCCACTTGTACTGTTAGTGTCTTACAGCATGTCTCAGTACATCCTTCATAGTGGCAGATCCTGCTGCAAGCACACACCGGTACAACACAATGTGCAGAGCACATCATTACAGATAACAAGGAAACTCAGCACAATGACGTCCCACTTGTTACTGTTAGTGTCTTACAGCATGTCTCAGTACATCCTTCATAGTAGCAGATCCTGCTGCAAGCACACACCGAGACAACACAATGTGCAGAGCACATCATTACAGATAACAAGCAACCTCAGCACAATGACCACCCACTTGTTACTGTTAGTGTCTTACAGCATGTCTCAGTACATGCTTCATAGTATCAGATCCTGCTGCAAGCACACACCGGACAACACAATGTGCAGAGCACATCATTACAGAAAACAAGCAACCTCAGCACAATGACCACCCACTTGTTACTGTTAGTGGCTTACAGCATGTCTCAGTACATCCTTCATAGTAGCAGATCCTGCTGCAAGCACACACCGGGACAGCACTATTTCCAGAGGAGATCATTACTGATAACATGCAACATGCAAGTCAACAAAACTACGTTCCAAATGTTTCTGTTAGTATCTTACAGATTCAAAAATTAATCCAATGTTTACATAATATTCAAACTGAGTTCTTTTAATATCTTAATTCATTGAAATTTTTCCATCTGTCTCATTGTTATCTTAGATACGTCATCTTTCAGATTTCTGTCTCTCTTAATTTAGCTTTATGACTGGTGTTATTTACAGAACATTAAAATCTCACCAAGAAAACCTTCTAACAGTTTTTGAATAATAACTCACTCTTTTTAGGGCCTGAATTTATCAGAAATGAGGTGTTTTTGTAATTAACTTAATTAATTTTGAATAAGTTTACGTTACTTAACTTAAAACTTATACTTATTTTACCTAATATACTTATTTAATCTAAATAGATTTGAATAATCAGCAGTTCAGTTAATTTTTTAAATTTTTCTTAGATTTCTGAATAAATATATTTATTACCATTATCTGACTTGTTTATTGATTCCTATTAAACATTTAAATCAATACACAGCTTGACATATGCAAAGTTAAATTTGTTATATATTTATGAATTTTTTTGTATTTTCTTTTATGTTGTTCCCAAAGGTGAAGCAATAATCAATCATATGCGTCACTCATTAATGACGAGAATTCATTAAACATTTCACAGACAGTGATTCAAAAGACGATTTATGATTAAAATGTACGAGAAGAGAGTTCACTTATGAATTAATTAAAGCTTCAATTCATTATATTTTTCATGATTTTGGGTAGACATGAATGAAGTAACGCTTTTATTGTGTATGTCTTCTGATTTACAACGTATTAGATAAATTCCAATTAGATTCATAAATCATCGATATTAATAATATTATTACCCAATATTACCGATACAATGTTCGTGTTGACAAATCGAGAGGTCACGGGGTCAAACTGATAAGATCACTTAAAACCATCGTAATGTAAAATAACCAAGTTTACTCCGAACGCGAGTTAATAAAAAGATGACTTACAAAAGAACTTAAAGACACATCAATGTGAATATTTCTTCAATTTTAATATTTTATTGCTTTCTATAGAATTAGCATATTTCCCTGAAGGGAAACAAAGGCCTGCTTCACTGGGTCATTCGGCTCACTTTGTTCGTTTACACCCTTTGTTTTTATTATTTTTTATGCATAACCCCAATATAAGCTTGGCTTCCTTACTTTCTTTTACAATTCCTTGCTTTCCTGCCTTACTTTACTGGTTTATACTATCTCCATGATTTTTAACTTAGGAATAATAGCAATTTTTATCTATACCAGTATATCTTTCAGCATAGTATCTCTCATCACTGTAAATCGAGCTCACTGCATATGTTAGTGATAGTGCCTCTATGAACTGTGCCTCTTAATATTCCACAAGCCCTGTATATGTGACGTGCCACAATGTCAATGAAACCAATTTCAAGTAACTGATGTTCACACTTTTACAGAATGTTCATTAAGATGCGTTTTATAGCAGGATTTAAATATTAACAATAATAATATTCATGTTTATTGGTACTACAACATTAAGTTATGTAAACATGTCACTACTGTAATACAAAATTTATTTTAATTTACAGGAGTACTAACATCCTAATATTCATAAAATATACGCATTACGTTTTAAATTATTTGGATTTCTTCTCATACAATAAATACTAAACTTCTGTATTGCTGTCTATTACTATTTTCAACACACTATAAATCAAATGTATATATAATATTTTAACTTGGTTATACTAGTATTTTTCACCTGGATTATCAGTGTTTCCTATTTGAGTAACTTATGTTCACTGCAATTGTGAGTAATGCGCGCAAAGAAAATTAACAGTTATTTTTTAGTTGAAATAGTGTCATTATTTACAGGACTATTTATGTTAATAAGTGTTTAGTATGTGGGAGTGTCGGTGGCCGAGCGGTCTGAGACGTTGGACTTTGAGTCTGAGTTAGAGATAGCCCTTGTTCAAATCCTGTCTGTGACCGAAGCACTTTTTATCAGTACCATCGACACTCACCTTTATTCTGTTTGATGAGATCCTCAATTTATTCTATTAATACAATTTTATAATTTAGCAACAATAAAGTGTTGAGAAATCCAAAGTTTTATGATTGACTTAACTGATGATAACTTTTTTGTCCTACGTTTAGTAATAACGAGGCTTAATATTGTGATATTGTGTGTGTGTTGTTAACTGATAGCTAATTGGGAACTGCCACAATAGCATATATGCATAAAACATCCTCCAAAACTACCAAAGCATAAATAATTGGATGTCTCTCGATGGTAATCACACATGACACCAAGACTTTTGTAAATGGGATTAATTAGAAGGTAGTTCCAAAAACATGTGTTAATATTTTACTCTCTTACACAATTATTTCAATCCCAAATACAGTGAGTATTATCTTTTCTAATGGTGAGAACTAAACGCTTATTAGTCCACTTGAAATGTGTCATTCCAATACTCCTTGGTATTAAATATGCTAAAAACTACAAGTGATAATTTTATTACCATACAAAGTGAATATATTAAAAAATAAATCAAAACATACTCAAAATTGAATTTTACGTTTGAAATATAAATGAATTATAATGAACACCACGAAAGTTGTTGCACAAAAATAGTTGTATACGTGTGTAAAGCTCAATGCCAGGGAGAACTTAGTTATTTGAGGAGTTCAGTAAATCCCAAGTTGATCCTCCATCACTGGGAAAGTGTTTACAACACCACACTTGTAATAAAGTAGTGGCACTTGTTTCTGCTGAGTGCAATGCTCTCGGTTAACTGTTCAATAGACGACCAATGACATGTAAACATGCACAGCTGTTTAATACAACGTTCATTCACTGAAATGTTTAATACAAGGATAGAATATTATGCAGGCCGGATTGCTGCTGAGAACTTTGTTGAGGTTTAGAGTAATTAGAAAAAAATCAAATGAATCAGTTAATCGAGATATCTTTAATCAAATATCGAATAGGCTGAATCGGCTAGGTTGAGATATATTCATCTTCCAGGAATACTGCGGGTTATTTTGTTTTAGAAACAACTTGTTCCTTATCTATATACATTAACCAATCGCTTTTATTTGACTATATTTATAAATTACATGGTAATTATCCTCTAATTATGAATTTTTAGTTTTATTTCGGTTTCTTTAGAAATGTTTGGATGTTATCCCACTCATATTTAAAATAAATCATTTTCTTAAACAGAATAAATTTATTAGCTTTTACCACATATGTTAGCTTGTTTATAAAACATAATGCAGTGACTAAATGGTGCTGAACATCCACGTCTCGCTCAAACAGCACAGAACCCAGACATATCTGCAAACATTGACCCGGCAATACATTTTGCCCGTCAGACCACTCCTTACATGAATACTGCATTAGTGCATTCAAGAAATATTATATCTCCTATTGACTATAAAAATGGTAAAAACCTTCCATGGTCTGTGTAAAAATGTATAAAGAAATACAAAATAAAGTTCTTTTCAAAAAAACTATCCATTAGCATCTTGTACCTATTTCATCGATTCTGTTGTATATGTATACAGGGTGTATCTTTAATGTACCGAATTGTAATGTTTTAAGCCTCTAGAGATACAACAAACTTAAAATGGAAAACTTCATCCATCCTTATTTATACAACAAAAATATGTAGCCTATGTAACAAGTTTTTAATACTTTTAATATTTCCTGTAAAACACAATTTGTTCTATAATAAATTTATAACGTTATATAAAACTTTTTTATTCATAACTCTACCACCCCCGTGTTCAAAAATCAAAGTGAAAATATCAACTACACGTTTACTTAAATTGTTTAAGAAATAAATTGTTAAGAGATGTAAAGATAAATCGTTAGTATCAAGTTTAATAATGACCAAGAGTTCTTAAAAAGTAACTAGACTTTCATAACAGTGCTTCGATCTCTATTAATAAAAGTATTTAGTAAAAAAGTAAATCTGAGAATGGTCGCATTACAATACTCCAGAAGAATGTGTTTGCAAATAATTTTCAGGGCGTGTTACAAATTATGTTAAATTTAAATATGTCTTAAATCGTGTTTCTTAAATATTGTATAAGAAAATCCCAAACTTTTCTTATCTAACGATATTTTATGTGTAACTCACTCAAAAAATACAGAATATCAAATCAATAACGTTTTTTGTTTAAGACCACCACTTGATTAATTGATTAATTTCTCTTACACATATAATAAGATAATCAAGTTACGCAATGGAACTAATTGCTAATTTCGCCATTTTTAAGAAAGAATACAGAATCATGGATTGGAAATAAAATGTTTTGTTAATTTAAACTGTAACAATTCTTTGCTTAAGAATTTTCATGCAAAATTCAATAAAATCAGTCCAGTAGTTTTACGTAATTTCGTGATTTCGTAGTTTTGGTGTGAAGGGAGACACCATTAGAATTTTATAGAACAGTATAGATAGTATATAAGGTGTAAATGCTTATTGTCAACACATGTAATGTAATATAATTTCCAAGAAATTAAGGGGTTTATAGATTAAACTTTATAATATACTAACCCTAATTGGAGGGAGAAGCAGATAAATTAATAGCTCTTTAATCTTACATCCAAGTAATTCCGTTTACCTATGAAATTATAGGGTACTGATGGTCCGGGACACTGTAAATAAAACAAGAAGCCATCACTGGCTGACTGAAAACCTCACTAATTAGCACAGTCAATAATGACTTTATAGATTTCCACGTAACTGTAGAACTAATAAATACTTCGTACACGACTTTGACCTTAAATATCAAAATAAGTATGAGCATTTTTTATTTGTGTACATTTCTTAAATAATCAAAATATCGAGTTCTATATCAAAACACATAATACTACATATAACTACATAATAACGCATGTATTCATTATCTGTAAAAGACAAAGTCAACAAAATTGTCTCAATAGATTTTTTGTACATAATATTACACATTATATGGTGAAAGTTATTCGTTCAGTAACTGAACTGCGATGAGGACATTTTTGTCATCAAACAAAACAATTGAATAGTGAATTGATACAAACACACACCTGTTCAAACATATATAGCCTGACTATAAAACAGTAGCAGTTACCTACCCACGGCTTTGCACAGAATGTATGTAGCACTTCTGGTACTAATAAATTATATTTCCGACACCAATTTTGAGTTTGCAATGTTGCAAAAGAATTGTAAAAAAGTGCATATTTATTCCTATTCACTTCTGTATTAGTTTTTTTGTGTTTTTGTGCTATAGTTGATTTGCTTTGTTTATCCGATGAAGAAAACTTTGCTTTTAAATCTATAAATATAAATATAATAAACATAATAGTTACCATTATTAAGTTACAACAATATTAACAAATTTTACAAGTTAAGCGTTCTTGTTTACACAGAAAAGTTTTTTACATTTAACAGGCTCTTGATGAGAGAGGTAATAAGTTAAACTAATGTACTAGTATCTCTTATATAAGAGGGAAAATCTTTAATATAAACTAACAGAGAAAATCTTTATAAAGTGTTAAACCTTAAAACGAATAGCTGTGTAAGTGATGCTCCCAAAGTTTCAAATTCATAAACGATATCGTTATTAACTTACTTGAGTTCAAACGTTTCAGCCCCTTGTATAAAGAATTCCAAAGAGCCATCTAAGCGAGTTCAACGGACGGACTCGCTTTAAGTGCTTCCTTCCACTCTCAAGTTTTCCAACATATTTTATTTCATTGAGGGCCACTTTAGTGAAGCACACTAACGGGTAATGAGCTTGTTACAATAATTTAGTATCATTTATAACATTTATATTTCGACAGAATACATAGTAAAAAAAATAATAATTCATTTTCTTACTTAAAATATTTCATTTGCATTATTTATGTTACTAAAAATGCTTAATAAGCCATATTTACAATTTAGGAGTACGCCAGACTATTTGCTGCATTCCAGGCATCATTACAACAGCCCAGATACTCATATTATCTTAACGACATCCTGAAGGGATGCGGTTCATCCCATCTTTAAAAAACAGCCATGTAAAACTAAAATAAATAATACGTAAATCATAAAAAACCACCAACTAACCCCACAAAGTAGTAAACATTACCTTGTATCATACCAGGAGGTCTGCTGTCCTCCTTCACGACATCCTTATCGAGTAAGGGACATGCACCAAAGAAAAATCTTTCTTACCTTTGTAGAAATTAAGTTTCATAGAATCTTTAGGTTCAAACTCTTATTCGCTCTCAATATATCCCTGGCTTAATTTCGTCTAACTGAAAACTACACTTCTATTAATTTCTTTAGATATAACAGACATTTAAATGAATAAACAAAAAATAAACCTATTATTGTGTAATTTGTAACCAACTTTAACATTTACCAAGTCACAAAAGCTACCGGAACCTGAGGGTAAAGGAAGGGCTCTCTAATGGAATATTTAATGTCAAGAGCCCTTCTCACCTCATACATAGGCTAGTGTCTGAGATTACCTTAGTCTAGCCGCTGTGTCATGTTACCGATCCAAGGTACATCCAATGACCATTTAATTTATTACTTTTTCAGGGAAAGTCAAAATATAATGCATAAGTTTTTTTTTCAATTTCTTTGATCAAATTTTTTTAATGATGGAATATTTGTATGTTAATGTTTTTTTGTACCAACAACATTGGTTTTTTTATTTGAAACAAAAATGTGACTAATATAATATATTAAACCCAGTGAGAACTTAGTTTGAAATTAACATTTCATTCTAAGTGACTTTACGGGTTTTAAGCCAGTTCCTATGTTCAATTTGCTTTTATACATTCGAAAATAGTTTTTCCAACAAGGATCATTTTTGTAATTGTTATTTAATAGATTTATTATAAGGCCAAGGTTACTGCCAATTTAGGTAGTTAGGCCGTTAATACAGATTTTGAGCTCAATAAAATTGTGTACCTATATAATTGCCACTTTAATTTTTTAACATAGAGGTGGACCTGCTTTGGGAGGTCATGTTCCCCGAAGTACCCCCAAAGAAGAATAAAAATTTGTTGAAAACACGATGAATTATGAGATGATTGATTTTAACCAATAACGAGATAAAAGTGTGTTTCAACGATTATGGTTAAAATAAAAAAAACTAGTGATGAGTTATTTATAAACATGAAATTATATATTTGCTATTGTAAGACGTAAGAAAATTACCCTTAAAACGTAATATAAATTACATCTTGCTACGATTTTTTTATTTTTAGATGATATATTTGAATTTTAAATAGCTCCAAAGTGTTGTAGAAATCTCATTTTATAATCTACTTATATGCCATATACCTTTTGTTTGCAGGGTAAATTACCTGTGAGCTTTCTTCTGTGAGAATCCAGGCGCGAGAATCCATAACATTAAAGAAAAATTGATCCGTACATATGTAAATAATCAGCCAAAAGTGGTTTTTATTCATGTGGGAAATAACGACCTGTGCAAAAATTACAATGGTGGTGAAGGTTATAATGGCGGCTGGGGCAAGCGAGCGGTACTTCACACCATGGCCGATCTGTTGAATGTGGCGAGGCACAGTTTTCCTAATTCATTGATAATGTTAAGTGGGGTTCTTCTTCGTAATGATATCAGTGCACTGGCGATAGCTAACTTTAATGAGCAGCTGGCATTGATGTGCAACAATTTTGGTGTGTTGTTTGTGGATGCTAATCTTTGGTTGTTGAGGCGTCACCTTGCTCGTGATGGCAGACACCTGAACAGGATTGGCAATGGTCACTTTGATGTGTTTATATTGAATAGGGTTGCGTGAAGTCCTTGACGTCTGTGGGATGCCTGGAGGCGATAGATTCCACGAGGGGTGTTGTTGTTGCTGAGTCTCCGGTGGAACCTACTGTCTCGCCTTCAGGGTCAGAGGGATCGGCTAAGCGGCCGGAAAACTGGGACGATGGCGATCGACGCTCACACGGTTAGCACACGTCAATATATCCGGTTCTGTAAACACGGGCTTTGAAGAGCTGTGTTCAGTTGTCGAGGATTTTGCTTTTGATTTTCTGGGTGTCACTGAGACATGGCTTACACCTGCAGTTTCTTCTGATTGCGTCAGGATTCCAGGGTATGGCTTGTTGCGCAGTGATAGACTGCTGAAGATTGGTGACCGTGGTGGTGGTGTTGCTCTCTATGCAACAAATGAGTTGAGTTTAAAGCAAATAATTCTTGACAATGTCTATGATAGAGTTTGAGTATGTTTGTGGATCGGTTTTGTTGAGAAGTTTCAAGCTTTGTGTATGTGTTGTATATAAACCACCCAACTGTTCCTTATTCTTGTTTGAGGTCGATCTTCCACTCAATGTTTGTAGATGAAATGCCAAGCTTTGACGGTGTGGTTCTATTAGGAGATCTGAATATTAATCTTCTTGAGTCTGATAAATCTGATAGTAAGTTTCTATTGAATATTCTCAGTTCTCTGAACCTTCGGCAGCTCGTAGAAAGTCCTACACGGATAACAACAACTTCATCAGCCTTAATAGATCACATAATTTTAAATAATGAGATGGATGTCTCAAATATTGGCATTGTTGATACCTTGTCTATAGTATATCATAGGGGAAAACCTATGACCGATCACAAACTAACTTATTGCGATATCCACACAAAACGAAGCCAAAAAAAAGAAAGATATATTTCTTATATAAACTTTTAAAAAATGTGATACCTCAAGGTTTCTGAAATTGGCGGCTGAAGCCGTTTGGGGACAGCATTCTCTTGAAGGATGATATTAATGATATTGTCGGCTGCCTGTCCGAAAACGTTATAAGAATATTTGAAATATGCGCACCAATTGTCAAAAAGAAAGTAACAAAAAAGAGAGCTCCATGGAGATGTGATGCAATTTGGTGAACTGACTAGGCAAAAAAAAAATAAATTTAAAGCTATGTGTATCATATATAATACGTGGAAGCAAGAAGGACGATACTGCGAGGCAAGAAATAAACTGAATGCATCTACAAGGAACGCCAAAAAGAAATATTACAATGATAAATCTGAACTTAAAAAAAACTCGAAAGCTTTTTGGGCTACTCTTCCGATCCTCGGGTGCATGGGAATCCAAACAGGCAAGTGATGTTTATGGTTTTTCACCTGATGATTTGAATGACTATTTTTCTCGAATGGGTTGTGAAAAAAGAAATCAGTGAGGAACAGCTGGAGTGTTATGAGAACAGTCAGTGTGATAGAATTAAAAACAGTTTTTCATTTAAGACCATTACCGAACAAGACATAAAAAGAGTGATGAATGAACAGCATCTCCTCTACGGCCTGTGGAGCGGAAGGTATAAAATATTGTAATGGTGAAGTAGTCTCAGTCCTTTCTGTGTTGGTGTTATCACTCACCTAGTAAATAGATGCCTGGTGACTGGCTGCTTTCCTGATTCTTGGAAGCGAAGTATTGTCTTGCCTCTGCCAAAGTCTAAACTATCCTTCATTACCCTCTCACTTCAGACCTATCTCGATTCTTCCAGTGGTCTCCAAAATATTAGAAAAGATAGTAGTTGAACAAGTTTTCATCCTTTATAGAACAAGAACATGTCTTGCCTGAACATCAATCTGGTTTTCAGAAAGGATTTCAGCACTTCCTCTGCTCTTGTTGATATTCTTGATGACATGTATTCTGCAGTTGACAGGAAATCTCTGCTATACCTTGACGTCTTTAGATTATTCACAGGCGTTTGACTCTGTCAATCACCGAATGCTCATCGCAAAACTACAATTTTATGGGTTTGATGATGCCTCTGTAAGATTCTTTGCATCTTATTTAAGTAGAAGATCTCAAATCACCAAAATTGGTAATGATTTTCTAACATACTGCACAGATCTGGTGGAGTTCACAGGGCAGCTGCCTCGGTCCTATTTTTGTTTTTCCATCTATACGTCTGATCTTGCCGACACGATAAAGGTTTTGTTCCCTGCACTCATCTGCTTCCTTACCCATCCTCAGAAGCAAAAACGGCACTAACAAAAATTAACAATGATTTGTCAAAAGTGCTAATGTGGTCGGAAAGAAATGGGTTGGAGTTAAACCCAGATAAATGTACAATTTTAAATCTGAGATTTAATAATGCCGGCCAATCTCTTCCCGGTGACGTCATATTGAACAACTCGCCCCTGTCTCTCAGTGAAAACTGTTAAGATTCTGGGTGTTAAAATAGACTCACAACTGAGTTTACAAGAAATGTAAAATATATAATATCAGAAGGTCATTTGTAGATTGAGGATTATTTACAGGCTGAGGTCGTTCCTGCCGGTGTCAGCTAAGCTCCAGATTGTCAAGTCATTGATATTACCTTTAATATATTAAGCTCTCCCCGCATTTGGAAATAGTTTGAACAAAGAAAAATTATTAATTTTAACAAAGTTATAAAACAGAGCCATAAGATTTATGTATGGTTTGAGGAAATATTATGACCATATCAGTTTCTTATCGTAAATTGGCTCAAATTCCATCAATATAGGACACTTGCAAAAATTCAAACTGTGTCTCTTGTCCATAAGGTATTGACAACCAGTAGGCCAACATATTTAAAAAATAAATTATTTGCCCGGTCAATAATCAGGGAGCGTAAGACGAGACAGGATGCCCTGCTTGCGGTGCCGCGCGTGCGCCTTGAAAGGGGGAAAAGGGCTTTTCGCACTTCGGTCTCCAGCGTTACAACGGCCCTGCCCGCCTGAAATGAAATATTTAAGTATGAGGGCGTTTAAAGACAAATTTAAAAAAATGTTAGCTTAAGGAATATTGTTAAGTTATTTTTATTGTTTAGTTGTATATTTTATGTTTAGTTTATACATGACCTGAGTTATTTTGTAAAACAACATCAATGTTGAAAATCGCTCATGAATAAAGGCCTTTTTATTTATTTATTTATTTATTCTAGTAATTTCGTTTATTTCACACTTTTAAAATATGGCTTATTCTAAACACCCCATAGGGCAACAGGTTCTACTGAACGGAATGTGCTTTTCTGTTATCGTAGTGACCACTCATGACATAAACTATTACCTTGTAGAGTCCAAACAAAATCTTCTCACCAACTGCATACAAATATCAATCTTTCACTAATATCATCAATCAATCTTTCACAGATATCAATTTAAGCACTAACGCTATCGTAGTAGCTAATTTGAAGAGGTTTTGGCTCTCAATATACATCTTGGTAAATTTTACAATATTTAAAATTGTTATTTCTTGTTGCTCTAGAATGAATCCGGAATTGCTCCCAACTAAGACATCACAGGAAACATTAGTATGAACAATAAATATTTCCTAGAATATGTGTGGTAATCGTCATTGGAAGAAAAGTACAACTCTGCTGGTTATTAATTGTCGATTAGATAACTTTGAAGCATATGTAGTGTTTTTCCTTCCAAAAACATGAAACATTTTCTAAATAATTTTATATGTGGCTCGATCTCACTAATTGAACATACATTTATCACACTAAATTGGCTGACATTTTAACGACTCTACCTTATTGCATAATGTAGTTATTGCTTTATTGCCAACATTCTATATTGCCTCAACCTACATTCAAATCTCCAACTTGAAGTTTAATTCAGAAACCATTTAAACTTTAGTAAGTATTTTAGTAAGGCTCCGTAATAAAATTGTGTTTTTTAATGTCCTTCCGTGCAAAAAATCTTGCTATAAAGGACCTAATGACTGTCAGGTACATAAGTTGCTCTTGGTTCAAGAAAGATTGGGATTGATTTTGGGATAAAAATATCAAATTTAAAGGTACAAATTAAATTATAACATTTTTAAATTTATGGTATGAGTAAACAAGATCGCAACGAGAAAACAGCAGAATTAACCAATTTGTAAAGAAACTGAGTAATTGTACCATTTAACATTGTAAGGCATGTGGTGAAGTTCTATTGTTCCACTAGTTTGTAGGACTTTCGTTACGTTCCGTCGCGGGTTCTTAGATACTCCGTTAAATTCATTTATTTTATTCTTAAAATTATATGACAAAATATTTTTTTGACAAAAATTAAGTATTGAAATGTTTTTAGGTGCAAAATACACCCTTTTAAGCACTTAATATTCTTCAGGATATTTTAATATGACTGAGCATATTATATACATTCATGAGTATGTAATATAATACATACTTCATTATTACTTCATATTGAACTTCCAAAAAACATATTAATCAATGTTCACACAAGGTTATTCAAACAGGGTTTATTCTGAAAGGCGGGTCTTCGTAGACTGATTGGCTGTTTTAGATAAAAGCGTAAAGGATTAAAAGAAGTTCTTTTGCGTAGTAATAAGTTTAGTTACATGGGTTTAGAAGGTAATAGAGTTTAATATTTATTTATTTATTTTGTGTAACCAATTTTTTATTAGCAGTAATAACGATTATGCAAAAAAGTACGTAAAAGTCTATTGTGTTCAGTAAGTTTATTAAACAATTTTGAAACTTGGTTTACAGTAAACAAAGAATTCCGTTATATTAATAAAAATTGTATTCTTACATCATTTACACATGATAAAAATCCATATATATATATATATATATATATATATATATATATATATATATATATATATAGTTTATTTGTTAGATGATTATATTATTTATTACTTTTTTTATACATGTTATTTTTTTAAATACCATAACTGAAAATAAACTATATGAGAATGACTATTGTTTTGTTCAGCTAGGAATATATTTTGCCAATAATTCCAATACACGAGAAGTAAGAAAAAGGAACCGATTCTTCAGGGAGTTCCAGGATCCTTTGAATTGCGTTTAACCCAAACAGGAAATGAAATTGTCTATTGATCTGCCTCCTTTCATGTCTAGACTCAGACGTATTTTATGACGAAACATGGAAATACATGGTTAGACTTAAATGAAAATGGAAACCATTTAGCTGAATCTATCGTCTGCAAACTTATAAATTTTCTACGATAACATATTACGATAGTTATCCAATTAATAAATGTTGGGATATACATAACACATATGAAAGTTTGTCATTGATAAATTATTATGAAAACGTGCAACTTCAGTTAGTATTATACTTATGACAAATGTCGATAAAAATATTACATTTAATATTCAAAATAGGGAAGCGAAGTATTTCCTCTATTAATGTTTTACTGTATCATTCCTTTGTAAATGCTTTGACAATGTAACAAGTGTGAAAAACTGATTTACAGTAATGTGAACACACAAAGTGGTAACTACAGAGAGTGAGGGATCACTTCACTGTTAATTACACGTTCATTAAACATTGCTCAAAGTAAGTCGAAGCCGAGATGGTTGTTTACTATCACCAACCCCCTCTTCTACCATCTCAGTCATTGTTACCACCTTACATAGTTTTAGTCTAGAACCTGACCTTCACTCTAATCCATAAACAAAAAAGTCCCGAAATGCAATGTATATAAATTTATTGTTGAATTCATAAGTAACCTGTAACTTACAATCTAGTAATCACGCATTTTTAAAGTTCATCATTGTGGCACTTCGGGAGCGTATTATGGGGTATATTATGGGGCAAAATAACCATGTCCTTTAATAGCGGCCATTGTATATACGCTACCGATATATATTTCCTGAGTGAGCGTGTGGCTGATAATTCTGTCATGTAAAATGTAATTGTCTAAAGTGATAGAAACAGGATTTTTTCCGGACATTTTCCATCGTTCAGTGTTACAAAAATCAGTAACACTACTTTTCGAGATCTACAATTTGATCTGTCCTTCAGGTAAATAGCTAAACTAATATGTAGTTACAAACTAGATTATGTGTTAGGTTAGTGAACAAGAGATCAGCTTGCAGATCTCTAAACGTAGTGTTACTGATTTTTTTTGTACCACTGAACGATGGTAAATGTCCGGAAAATCCTGTTTCCTTCATAATTCCTCCACCTTCAAAAAAACTTCAAACAAAACATAACGTGATATTGGTTGAAGTATCGCACGTTTGGGCTATTATCGCGTTTTTGTGATGTACTTATGTTCTTCCTCCCAGGTTAGAACATATAGTATATTCGGTTCCCAAACGTCTACCACCATGACCCCTGCCGCCAGCCATTCCATCCATCATTTTCTCCCCTGCCGCCTTCCTCTCCACAGCTTTCTCCGAAGCCTTGCGGCAGCCTCACTCCACCCCTTCCGACCGACCAGTCCTATAGTGATGTCATTTGATAACTCAGTATGAATTCTTGTTTGACATACTGTGTTTCCACATGGTTATCTTTTAAGTTTCGAACTCGTTTTAGAATGTAAGTGATTAGAATGGGTTCTAAACCTGCCGATTCTGTCTTTTCCGATAATGAAGGAGATTAGATAGTCATAACGTGACAAGTTGCTGATATACACCTATGATCAACAAGCGTATGGCGAGCATTAGCACCCAAACTGATTTCACTCAGTTCTAATAACGTGTATATACATTCATATTAGTACCAACAAAATTATTTTAACAAAACTAAGGATTGCATCGCAAATATTCTAGGTCATTCTGTAGCATATTATTCCACAAACTTATATAGAATGTTTGACCGTTAATTGATTTGACGTGAAAATATTTAATTCCGTGGGCCTAGAAATTATAATTTAGAACACGTATTTCATAGCTTTCGAATAGTCTTATATCTCAATAGTTTGGTTCTAAGAAGTTTTCATTAATATTAAACCTTATTTAGTAAATTATACACCGTATAGGAGAAATAAAGTTCTGAGATCTTTATAACAGATATAATATGTTAGAAAAGTTGTTTATGAGAATAATATACGTACAGCATATGAATTTTCTTCATTTTTAAAACTGAGGAAATAAACAATTTTGTATAATGCATTATGTTTCATAACACTTTGGTGTCAACAGGTAATAGTAACTGTATGTCATATTCCATCTAATAACATTGCGGTGTTCGAAGTGTTAAAGTTATAAAATAGTTTGGTGTAACTTTAATAGCTAGAACTCTGTTCCTAAGATTATATATTAGCTAGAGTAGTGTTGATATAAAATACTTCAGTTTGGTTGAATCACTGTTACGATATGGTCTTCATGTTCAGGGCTCTGCACTCATTACCTGGGATAAGGGGTTTTTATGATTTAAACGAGAATTGTGCATGTTGAGCCTGTTGTAACTCAAAAAAGCTCATGTGAACTTACCATTAAGGAGTTTACTATTTTAACCTTCCAATTTACGAGACCATAATGTATGTTAAATTTAAAAGTACGCGAGGCACATATAATATGTTCAGTACCAAAGATTACATTCAATGTTCTATTAATAAATTCCATAGCTAGTAATGTTTACATATAACAATGTCCAATGTTTCGTAATTCATAAGCTATTGTACAATTAAATCCTTGTATCATTCAAATATTTTTCGAACGATATGAAACCATTCATATAGGTAGGAAAAGGTTTAAAAGTAGAAATGTGATCCTTAAGACGGACATTGTGCAAGTACACTTCGTTCCATGAACATCAAATATGAGATAGTTGCAGTCACAGTTTACCTCCCTAAAGCTTTTATTTAGCATGCTCTGAATCTCACGCGGTTAGCCCAGTGGAAGAAGTGCTAATATAAAACAATAAGGATTTAAAATTCATTAGATATTTTTATCTCAGTCATCAATCAATCTATCACAAAATTTAGTAGATAACGCCATAGATGTATGAGTTTGCTGCCACATGGTGTAGATGGGGTCCTGCAAAATTTTACGTTTTAAAGCGAGCGTGTTAACTGGATCATTTGTATTTGTTATGGACGTTGTGATGGGTTTACTGAAATAACGAAGCCTTTCTGCGAATTCAATTTTATACTGTAATCTAAAGATGGAGGGTTATATCTGAAACATGTAACAAGTGACAAAACCTTTTTGGCTGATTTTTAATTTATGGTAGTCATAGAAACTGTTTTAAAACTATTTTAGACATAACTACTTAGTCTAAATCGAAGTCCTTAACTATCACACTTATAATATAACAGTGTAGAACGAAAAGTGGAATAATTCTTGACGTAATTCTAAGTGTTCATGTTTAACAGCTTTAGATAACAAGCGAAATTGCTAATAACTTGCATGCAGTTATATAACATTATATGCATCATTTAAGGCTATGCGAGTATATGAGCACTTCTGCCTTGGCAGCATTGTACTACCAACTCCACGGTTGAGCTTTCCGGATAGGGAAAAGATGACGGAAAGTCCATGGAAATTACGGCCATTGCAGTTTACTTTCAGGTTAAGATATACCTGCTACCACAGTTGAGTTTGTTTTGTTGCTTCACTCAAGAATACATGTACATATTCAGGGCGGAGAAGCCTACTTCTATCAAAAACAACTAACCTAGGTTTTATGAGTCATCAAACATGTACTAAAAGTTATGTAATCACTTTGTCTTCGATGTCAGCATTACACTACTGATTAATCACCGCACACTTAATATGTGCAGATTCTAAAAAATAATATAAAAATATTAGTTTATAATTTAATAAATTGATTTAGTTTCATTTGTCTTAAGTTAATAGGCCCAGTACAATAGTAATTTTGTATCATACAAGAACGTCGATTTAACGTTAATTATCATCAACCTACAGAAATGGTTTATTTAAGTTAACATATTATAGCGTTAACATATCAATAATATTATCAAATAATAATGCAGAAACTTGAATTAATGTTATTTTTAAACTTCTTAAAATAAATCAAAACATCGAATATTTATTTCAGTACCTTATTGATTTTACCTAACGAGATTAAAGAAGCAGAGAGTGACAGCGTCATTGTGTATAAGCGGAAGGTGACAGCATGGTTACTTCGTGTTGGATGGCGGGCTGCAGAGGCCCTGTTGTTATCACCTTACACCAAAGCTCTGTTAATGAATTGTTGTATGACTATTAATTTAATCTTTGCATAAAACTTGGCACCTGTCAATTTCAATTTCATTAATGTAGCGATTAATTTTCATACGTGGACCTGCTTTTGTTTGTTAGACAAGTTGTTTGTATTAGTTGTAATCCTTTCCTTTCAAAGTTGTTAGTATTTTAGGTTATGCTTTTAAAGAGATTTTATTTTTATTCTTTCATTAATATTGGCTTTTATGTAATGGTATGTAAATATAAGAAAGAATTCTTCCCAACACCCTGACCTGTAGTCTTGCTGGGAATTTTCCAATACGAATAAGCTTTGTTTTTTCTTGTATTTAATAAGTATGTAGAATAAAGTGATTTGATAGATACATCTATACTTAATATGTATTGTACTGTAATGTATAACTTTGAAATTTAGTAGCACAGATTAAGGCATCAGGGATGCATAACCTGTGTAAAATGGTTAGGATTTGTAGTAAACGTTATGCCCTTACTGAAAAACCATTAGTTGCTGATGTATAAAGAAAGACTAAATACATTTACTGAGTTTCGATTAAGATTCCTTTAATATATAATGAATGGAAATAAACAATTATACTACAATGAACGTTTAAATAATCACAATTGTAGCTGATTCACAGAAATTTCAAAATTTAAAACTTCCAAAATAATTATATCTAATTTGACCTTTTTGGCAAAGAAAAAAAGGGCAACAAAAATTATTCAATTATTTAATTTACTTCCCTTCCCCAGTAGAAATTGATATACTCGTAGTCCAGGGTTGTGATAATTACATCGCGATTTCATCACAACAATGAACAAAAGAGACATTGTGTCTACTGTAATCCCGCTGTTAAACTAACCTACGGCTGTGAATTAACAATTAACAGCATACCTCTCCCTCTCACAGCACCCTATATAGCCAGATATAGGAAATTATGTTAATTACAAGCTGTTTGATGTGGTTCCATCACATCACCGGTATGTACATAGATACGTATTGAATAATTTTAGATCAATAACAGTGTTGATACATTTCACAGATTATGTTAATTACAAGCTGCTTGGTGTTGTTTCATCACATCATCTGTATGTGCATTGATACATATTGAATAATTTTAGATCAATAACAGTTTTGATAAATTTCACAGATTATGTTAATTACAAGCTGCTTGATGTTGTTTCATCACATCACCTGTATGTGCATTGATACGTATTGAATAATTTTAGATCAATAACAGTGTTGATAAATTTCACAGATTATGTTAATTACAAGCTGCTTGATGTTGTTTCATCACATCACCTGTATGTGCATTGATACGTATTGAATAATTTTAGATCAATAACAGTGTTGATACATTTCACAGATTATGTTAATTACAAGCTGCTTGATGTTGTTTCATCACATCACCTGTATGTGCATTGATACATATTGAATAATTTTAGATCAATAACAGTGTTGATACATTTCACAGATTATGTTAATTACAAGCTGCTTGATGTTGTTTCATCACATCACCTGTATGTGCATTGATACGTATTGAATAATTTTAGATCAATAACAGTGTTGATAAATTTCCCAATTATATGTCTACAGTAATTCTTTCACTACATATAACACATTGTTATTTTAATAATATATAGACGGGACTTATATATCAAACAAAGGTTAACCTTTTTCATATTAGCGTCTTAGATTAAAAAAGGTAAATTTAACTTAGTCAAGTAATCTATGAATATTTAACTATGTTTAAAATTGCTAGATCACTTTAATAAACTAAAATATAATTTAAAATTACCTAACTTAATTTTAAGATATTATATTATATAATGTAATATATATATTATTTTATTATCTAAACTAATTATTTACCTTTTTTATATATAATTGCAGTAATACAAGCATTTTCAATATTAATGTACTCAATAAATTTAAGTAGTTAATCTGTTTCATAGTATTTTTTTTAATTAGGCTAAGTTTAATTCAGGTGCCTTAAAATAATTACACCATATATTAGTAGTACGTAGGTATGAAGGGAAGTGTTGATTCAATGCGAATGTTCTGTTTCCCTTCACCTTCTGCTGAGTCCAGCGTTTGCAATCTGACTCAGTAACAGACTTTAGAATCCTTAGTTTCCTAAAATTTGGAGTCCATGTCCTACTGAAGAGATCCAAAAGCGATGGTGACAACTGAAAAGCTCAAAATGAATAGTTTTAATTATTTCGCCATCAGAGGTACCCAGGCCACAAAAAATGGCTGGCTTACCCAGCAATCCAATGTAATCTAGACGAAGAGACGCTCTCATTGCCTCATCAGGTGTACAATATTTTACTTCCATTGGGAAAGTTTTTAAACAACAGTTTATTATATACACCGTGAGTATAATTAATTACGTGCTTATTTATTAAAAATGTCCAATATTTGCTGGTAAAGTTGAACACTAATAAGTTAGATATGAATACGTTTATATAATGCCAACGTCATATGTTACATTAAGTTATCATACAGTATTTATTACGTCACACGTAGAGTATTATTGGTCAAAGTAATTGCAAGTGCCATTAATATTTCATATAACCAAGTTAATAACTTAATGGATCCAAACTGTAACTAATGAACTACTATTCATTTTGTCAATATATTTCCTACAGTAACAGAATACACATAATCTTTTACCCATTTCGGGTAATTGTGACGAATTCCAACCCATAATATAACATTTAAAATATTCTAGTTTTAGAAATTTTTTTTGAGCAATTTCTTGACTTGTTTATTGTTTAAATCCGTTGTAGTGTCAACATTTTAATTTTATAGTTATTTATGGTTTTTCCTGCACGTACGTATTTATATGAAGAAAACATGTACATACTAAGTTAATAGTTCGTTTTTTTATAAAGTTTACACAAGTAATAAAAGGTAGATTACGATAAATTATTATTGAAAAGGCAACCCGCCTTTAAGTCTGAGCAATAAAGTCTGCTTAGTGAAAGGTCCTTCATCCTACATCCTACAAAGTTTTTTTTCCGAAAAGGTATAGTGAAATTAAAATTTTGGAATTATTAGTATTGCGTCACAGTATCTACTTAGAGACAACTGTTGCCTCAATCATCAAAATTTCTCAGAATTCCGCCCTCCTACTGATTTTTCAAACATGAGGAGCTTAAGTTAATTAATAATATATTGATATATACGTAGATACTATAAACCTGTACACGTATTTTCATGCCACTTTATAGAACTAGCTCTACATTCTTGAAGCTCTTGTCTTATTGGAAATGATATACAGGGTGTCAATTAAGTCTGGAACCTCTTTTTTAATTTTTGAACCATAATAGGAAGAAATACCAAAGTTCACACGTGCTTACTGGTGATATTAACGCACACATCTGCCCAATTACCGACCGGATAATCCCTTTGGGGGATGTTCCACAAGGAGTCGGACAAAATTCTTAAATAGCAGCATAGGTCAAGTTTGGTATCAAATTAAAGGTCTTACTTAGCAGACAGAGTACAATACCGCAAAGCGGACTTCAAAAGATGGATTAATTCAGTAGTTATAGCTATTTGAATTTTAAAACAATTGAACAATGTAAATTATTAAGTATTACAAGTAAAAACCTATTTTTAAGTACCTGTGATCAAAGTAAGTGTTCAAAATGTTCCCCTCCAATCATCTGACAATGTAGTAATCGAAGCCAGGAATCAAAAATTATTACCAATAATACAACTACTGTTAGAATGTGAAAGTGGCAGATTGAGTCATACACAGCATCCACAGAAACTTAACGTTTGGGCAGGTATTATAGGAAATCAAATTATGGGCCCATTATTTATCAATGGTAATTTAAATGGTGACTCGTATCTAGCAATGCTCCGAAATGAGATAATTCCTGCACTACAAGCTGCTCTTGGTCGACAATTTCAAAGAATTTATTTCCAACAAGATGGCGTGCCACCACACTTTGCTCTCCTTGTTAGAGAATACTTGGATACAATATTCCTTCACAGATGGATTGGAAGACGTGGTGCAGTAGAGTGGCCTGCTCGTTCCCCTGATTTATCTCAGCTGGATTTTTTTCTTTGGGGATACCTCAAAGATACAGTTTATCGTACTAAGCCTCGAGATTTGGCGCACCTAAGAAATCTCATAGTCCAAGAAGCTCAAGATATTCCTCGTGAATACCTTCAAAATGCAGTGGATGGCTTTTACAACCGCCTAGGACAATGCCAGACGATGGTAGGGGAACATTTTGAACACTTACTTTGATCACAGGTACTTAAAAATTGGTGTTTACTGGTAATACTTAATAATTTATATTTTTTAATTGTTTAAAATTCAAATAGCTATAACTACTGAATGAATCCACTTTTTGAAGTCCGGTTTGCGGCATTGTACTCTGCTAAGTATGACCTTTAATTTGATACCAAACTTGACCTATGCTGCTATTTAAGAATTTTGTCCGACTCCTTGTGGACCATCCCCCAAAGGGATCATCCGGTCGGTAATTAGGCAGATGTGTGCGTTTCTATTACCAGTAAGCACGTGTGAACTTTGGTATTTTTTGATATTGTGGTTTTAAAAATTAAAAAAGAAGTTCCAGACTTAATTGACACCCTGTATTAATTTAAACAAACTCTCCAATAATATAAAGTTTTTTATTTTTGTGAGGCCTTTCGTACTCAATGAGTACATCTTCGGACTCACACAACTGAGTTATTATTATTTTTATTATAAGTGAATACCTACGGTTTTTTGCCCGTAGCTTGCCTCTGAAAATTAATAGACTTTTTATTAAATATACAATTTATTATTTTGCAGTAATTCATTTTGGTTTAAAATACAACAGGTTGGTCTTGGGGGAATGAGATGAAACTGTTCCTCCCATTACCAATCAGCAATAACATTTTCAATAGCAACACTTTTCAACATGTGTTAATAGTGACCATAATGCTAGCGATAAATATGACTGATAAATAAATTACTGATACACTATCACTCTTTGAAAAGGTCCGAATATGGGACGATGATTAAAGATTGGAGAAATATCTGAATAGTTATAGTTTCTTAGAAAAGTTTAGGTGATCAATGATTCACTTGATTTTAAAGTGAATGGAAAGTTGAGTGTACTTAAGTAAAGTTAAACAAAAAGTTCAAATAACGTTACCTTATTACTAAAGCAACCTTACCTCAAGTTTATAGCTTGCTGTGTGCAGAGCTCAACTAATTAAAAATGTTTTTAAGTATTTCCGCTAGGTGATCTTAGGTAATCAGCAAGTATTCAAACCCCTTCACTTGGTTTAAGTGAGTTTTTTACACTTTGTGTTTCTTCAATAAAATGTGCAATTCTGCATTAATTGTTCCATGTGGATCGTAATCGAGTTGTAAAGAACATGTCAATAACCATATGTTACGTTCATTTAAATTCACATTTAGACATTGTCTAACTAAATGGTACTACTTAGTTATATTAAACCATTTATTTATTTATTAGGCCTACTTATACAGGGTGTCCCAAAATTACAGGACCAAACTTCACCAAATTGTTCAGGAGGTCAAACTGAACGAAAAATGTTATATAATGTATAGTCCTATCTTGCTTCTTTTACCTTAGATCGGCCATTTTGTTTTTTACATACAATTAATTTTATTTTTAATACGGGTTTACCGATTTTGTTGAAACTTGGCATAAATATTATAAACATGAAAATAAGTTGTAAAAAAATATTTTTTAAAATCTTATGTGTATTTTCAAAATGGCGGCCATTTAAAATATTAAAACTTAAATAACTGCAAAACCAACAGTTTTTTATATGAAATGAACTTGAGAATATACACGACTAAAAATGGATGACCTCATTTGGATGGCTAGTACCAAGCTAGTTGCCATTTTAAGAGCTATTGGTGCGTAATCAAATTAATATATCTAATAAAATGTCACCATACTATTACTATGGTTAATTGTGAACGAATCAAACGCCATTATGCTGCTCCGTAGCTAATAATGGTCACTCAAAATTCCATCATGCTGTTTTATTCCCAACAATGGTCCTTTTAAATTTCATAATTCTGTTACTATGACTAACGTTTGTCGTTCCAAAAGTCATTCCTATTTAGCACGTGCCAAAAGTCTCTGCGTAAAGTAACCACCTCTAAAGTTCTCTAAAGGGGTTATCTGACCTTCAGTAAATGTAACAGGATAATCAACCAAACTTCATGCATCAAGAACGAGTAGTTTATTTATCCACCCCCATATGAAATGAAATGAAAATGAAATGAAAATTCTCTTTATTTTTTTCAGGCGAAGTTAGGACTACATAGTCCTTTTCTTACACTTAACCTGATTATTAGTATATGTAAGTACAAGCCATTTGTAATCTTCAAAATAAAAACAAATCTCTTAACAAAAACAAAATTGCACTCTTAAATTTATACTGTGTATAAAATTAATACTTGATTACAAAATAATATTGATGATACTTTTAAACAAAAATTTAGTCAAAATATACAATATTACAATATTAAAACATTATATTTTTATTAAAATTATTTACTTACACTCACACATTCATTCATTCTGTCTGCAACAAATCATGACTAGCAATCCTCGGGGCACCACGGCCGCGGACATCCGCTGCAAAAGATACAACTTAACAGCCGAAGCAAACCGATCCCGGCTCTCCAAGGATTTTAAAGGATCTGGAAGAGAATTCCACAAACGGCAAGCAGACACTACAAATGATTTATTAAAGACAGTCGTTCTGTGGTGGGGGATTCGCAACGTCGACGAGCCAGTGCGGGTGTTCCTTACGCCTTCTTCAATAGCAATGAACTTAAAATCGTTTGTAAAGTATTTTGGAAACCCGGTTTTAAGGATAGAAAAAAGTAAAATTAGGATTCGGAAAGCTCTTAGATCTTGCAATTTTAACGTTGACATTAGTACATAATAAGGTGAGATATGCTCATCTCGCTTTAAATTAAACAAAAATCTTAAACAATAATTTTGGATTTTCTGCAATCTATTATTCAAACCACAGTCATGTCATTAACCACGGCACAACAGTTAGAGGAAGTGGGGAAATACGAGTGATTTAATTAGTAAAAGCTTTATGTGGTGCGGTAGAAATCGTTTGCATTCTTCTTTTCAGCGTATGCACTGCTGCAAATACCTTTTTACAGGTATCTACAAACGTAGTCGGTCCAGTCCAGCGTTTTTCGTAATTGTCAATCCCAAACTTCTGACACTACTACAGTATGCTACAGCCTCTCCGTTTACCAATATTTTCACGTACATTGTTAAAGTCAATTGTATTCAAAAGTCTAAAATGCCCAATTATTATGGGTTTAGTTTTGTCCGAGTTGAGTTTCAGTCCGTGCTTTTCAGTCCAAAGTACAATCTGTTGAATGTCCAAGTTAATGTTTTTCAATAGTTTGGTTAATGTTTACTAACACTGCAGTGAGCATATATCTGTAAGTCATCAGCATAAGAGTGAAAACTTCGTATGTGTCAGTACCTTGCTTATATCGTTAACATATAGTGAAAAAAGTAAAAGGGCCAAGAATGGATCCTTGTGGAACACCACACGTAACAGGCTTCCAGTCAGATCTAATGTCATCAACCATAACACACTGCTGTCTTCCACCTAGATAAGATCCCATCCATGTAAGAACCTCGGTGGAAAATCCTATATGTCTCAATTTTTCTACTAATAAAGTGTGATTAACAGTATCGAAAGCTTTAGAATAGTCAAACTGTACTAATACAGTGCACTGCCTTTGATCCATGGCAAACCGGATGTCATCTGTAATTCTCAATAACGCAGTTTCAGTACTGTGATACTGTCGAAATCCAGACTGATAAAATGTTAAGAATATTTTGCGATTGTAGAAATTGAGTAATTTGACAATGCACTATTCGTTCAAGACCTTTAGATAAAGCAGGCAAGATGCTGATAGGCCTGTAGTCTTGCGGAAAAGCAGGTGATGGGATCTTGTTTAGTGGACGGATTTGGGCAATCTTCCATATATCAGGGAAAATACCAGTTCGCAAAGATTCATTAAAAATTAAAGTAAGAGATGGAAGTATAGCGAACAAGACACGTTTCACCAGTCGAATTGATATGTCATCAGCACCAGTTGCATTGGTACTGATTCTGTTGATTACATGCAGGACATCCAACTGCAATCACTGGCTTAAATTTGAATAGAGGATATGCATGCTCCGTGGGGGGCAGACTTTGTAATTGGTTGATGTAATTTTGCAGAGCAACATTATTATTTGGTCGAGAAATTAATAGAAAGTAATCATTTAAATCATTCAAGGGAACTTGGACTGGACTGAAGAGGGCTGCTTGCCAAAGCCCAGCTTTTTTCACATTACGCCACATGATCGTTGAAGACTGTTTCTTATTAGCAAATAACGTGTTGATGTATCTCAATCTAGAATTTCGAAGGCTCTGCTTAACCCTGTTTCGGAGTCGGCGATACTGATCCATGGCCACCGCATCACCAGTCCTCCTGGCTTTCCGATAGACTGCGTCTCGTTGAGCCCATTAAATTTAAAAATGTCTTGAGTGAGCCAAGGCACTGGGCGCCTTTTTATTCACTCGTTTTTTAACAAATTGGAGCATGCTTGTTGAAGAGTGACAGAATCAATGAGTTTAATGTGGCAACCATTTCATTAACGGTCGACTGAGTTTCTACAGAGTGCCATGGTGCTTGAAGTACAATCTTCTAGGAAGACATCCTCATTCAAACGCCTAAAATCCCTATATTTCAAGAATCTTTCAAAAGGCTTAGGCGTTTTATAGGAAAGCACACAGAAAAATAAGATCGTGTTTTGAAACTGCAGGGATTGGAAGTTGCCCTTTGTGAACAATATCATTAAGATCGCTAACTGCTATAATGTCTAATAGGGTGTGGGATTCAGCAGTGTGGTGTGTTAAGCGTCCAGTGGTACAATAGTCATGTTGCAACAATTAAACATAGTAGTCAGTTGTTTGTAATCATTGTTCTGTGTTTTCATGAGTAAATCAGTGTTCATGTCACCATGATTAGGACACGACTGTAGCACGGCATCAGGCGCAATAGAACATCCTCAAAGTCAGTCAGATGTCCAATCTTAGGAGGGCGGTAACAAACTCCCAGAAGTAGGGCATCTGAACCCAGACAATCCAATTTCTAAGAACAGATATTCAGGTCTAGCCGAGTACTCCTGAGGTGAAGCATCCAGTAATTTAACCCTTAAAGTTTGTTTGGTGTATACCGCAACACCTCCACCCCCTTTATTGATTCTGTCGTTTCTGTGGAGAACGTATCCACTTATTGATACCTCACTACTGGGAATACTCGGCTTTAGCCATGACTCTGATATTAAAATAATGTCAAAAGTTTGCTGCCGAAATATAGCACTGATATCATCCACGTGCCCCCTCAATGACTGAGCATTAATATGGGCAGCTTTTAGTTGTTTGGGATAAGGGGACAGTTCATGTAGCAGGACTTGAGCGGTATCAGGCGGAAGGAGTGGATGGGGGAGGTGTAGGAGAAGCCGGGTCGGAGTCACTGTCAGCCGCGGACATTCCCCACAGCTGAAGCCGCGACCGCCGCGCGCCGCCCCGCCACCAGACCACGCTGCTACAGACACACATACACACACATTCATACAATCCTTTCATTTCAACACAATACATCAATATGAAAAAAAATAAACAAATATTCCATATTAGATGCGAAGAGAACGAAATACACACAGCCTTGCACTCCATAGATAATACTAATAAATATATACAGTGGTACTAAAATAAAGTTAGGAGAGAGAGAGAAAAAATAATTGATAACTGATAAGTTGAAATACATGTATACAATGGTATTTAAATAATAAACTTTTTAACAGAAACAAAATACTACTTGTTTAAACATGAATAAATCAATAAATTACGTATATTGTATACAACATAGATAAAACTCAAAATTCCTACAAATAATATTATATTGTTGTCCTAAAACTTAATTATACACACATATACAAAACTCACTACTAAATTACTAATTTAAAACGTACTGCATACAACCTCGCAAGAACATGGTACATGTATGCCCGCAATATATATATACAATGCCTGCTAAATACAATCCTGTACCCAAACACACAAATACACACACACAGCTCTACGCCCACACATACAATTCAAGAAAAATATTCACTCATTTTTAAGACATTAGACATAAGACATTAATCTACTATATTAAATCATTACATTTAGAATTCAATTTAATGTCGTTATGGAGATGAGGAGAGGGATAAACACTAATTGTCCAATGACCATGTAGCCGAGCCCCTTTTCTTCTCAGAGGTTATCCAGTTTACGCGGCCGTCTATGGTCCAGACATTTCGCGCCCCATGCTTGGCGATCGCCTGCTGGAGCAGCTCTCGCCGATGGAGCGTCAAGTCCTCCCTAACTGTCACTGGAGTCCCTTCAACTTCTTCTTGTTATTGAAGACCCTCCCTCCGTACACGGTAGCTGACAAACCTGACGATGATGGCCGTGGTTTCGCCGGGCCTGCGGTCATCAGGCCGGCGAGCAGCTCCGACGCGGTGGGAGCGATCTATGTCGGCCAGGCTAACACTGACTCCCAACCTCTCGGTAAATAATTTTATACCATCATCTCATCTGTGTCCTCTCCCTGTTCCTCCTTCACGCCAAACACCCTCAAGTTGTCGCGCCGCTGATACTGTTCGAGCTCATCAGCCCTCTGAGCCCAACCCCGATTTTACAAGTGACAGCTGTTGTCTAAGTCCCCGCCACCTCTGCCTTTAATAATTCTATTTCTGCCAGCGCATTTTGGACGGTGGCGTTGAGAGTGCAGACACTGTCCTCAGAGACCTGAGTCCGCCACGAGCTGGACAATACGCGCAACAACGCTGTCGTCTGATAAGGCAACCCGGACGGCAGCTATTGTGGAGGCCTGCCTGCTATCAGGGCTATCTGATAAGGCCGGGTCAGACACAGCTCGCTGGGCAGGTGGCTTGACCTTGGACCCTGCTCCACTGCCACTACGCGTCTTGACAGGCGAATGGTTAACTGACATTTTTAAACTTTATCAAGTAATTAATATCAATTGATAAGTAAGTTCACACTATTGTTCTTACCCTTACACACCCAAAGGTCGACACAAACCACTTAGTCAAAAGTCCAACAAACTCTAATAACTTTTTACCACTAAAATTTAATATTTAAGCGGAGCAGCACAAACGAAGCACGTGTGTAGGCTACTCTATCATGATCTTATCTCCCATATAAGAAATGCAAGAATTCCTATGCTACAGTTTTCTTTATTCAAACTGTTAATTTTGTTAACAATGGAAAACAATCTTAAAAGGCCATTAAAAATTGTTTTAAACGAGTAATCACGTCTGCTATCGCCCAAATTTCAACTGATCCGATAAATCATAATTTATCTGCATAAACGGAATTAAGGGTGTTCCGCACATATAAAACATCTGTGAAATGTTTATTGGAGAACTGTTTACCCCAGCCAAAAATCTTTTGTAGTTTTTCTATTATGAATCGAGACTTTACTATAGGCCTATACTAAATGCAAAGTTATTTTTAGTTAACATAGGGTTTCCAGTTTTCTACAAACGTGGTTCTATGTGAGGTGGTGTGTAGCAGAACGTAGGCTATAAACGTCAACCCGACATGTTAGTGAAGTGCAACCCGAGTTCGTGCTTGGTGTTACAATCGGACTTACAAAGGGATTTAACCACTACATACACCATTTTAGTACATACCTCTACATACTTAAGTAAAATGAGCAAACATTTTGTCGAATAATGGATAGCATTCATTATATATATATATATATATATATATATATATATATATATATATATATATATATATATATACGTATAACTTTATATGTTGAGATCTCAGTAACCAGTAGCTGATGTAACAGTTAATTGATTGCTTCCCTTTGCTTCTCTATCCTATTTAAATTTAATGCATTCCCACGGCATTCTTTTCTCAAAAGAGATCTTGATTACATGATCACAAAATCTGATATTTTACTCATCACTGTTTGTGCTGTAGGCTTTAAAATAACACAACTATTTGCTTATGATGAATTTAAATATTGATTACTTTACTAACTAATAATATGATAACGTTTTAATTCAAAGCCACATTTCGTCTCATTCGTGTATGGAAAAATCCATCTCAACTATCTCTATAGGTAAAGAGTGACCCTGTTATTTAATTGGTAACAAAAGAGATAAATCATACATGTGGAGGTGTACCGCGGCTAGTGATATAGTTCAGTTCGTTCTGAGAGCTGACGCGACACTGTGTCACCTAGTGAGCGCATGTTCGGTTTATCTCGGAGATATTCGTGCTACCATGAAAAAATCGCTCTTTTTGTTAATGGTTTAAATATGCCAAGTGACAGCGCTAGCGACACGTTCATTCCTCTTCCATTATTACTTGCACTATGAACGGGGACTGTAGATGCAATTGTAGTGAGCCTAACCGAAAATGGGTATTAACTCTTCATTTGATATCCAATAAACAAAGACAGTGAGAGGATGTGGTATTTGTATGATAAATTTGCTTTTAACCTTACGATGAAGAAAAACCATGATAATTAGCAATTCTATAAACTAAACCGTTCTACAGAAAATAATTTTTTATGAAAATGAATTGAGATGTATAAGGAAATATAATTACAAGATTCTCATATTAATTAATTTGGTCACAACCCAAGAATTACTTTTTATGTATATATATTGAGGAACAAAGCTTTCATGCTTATTAATTACAAATTTGTCCAGTTCGTAGTTATTTCACCTTATTTCTAAAGATAAAGAATAGTTAAACTCACAGTTCAGACGCGCTGACGTGTGATGGAATTCCATTTCTAAATAAATAAAGCCATTGAGATAGATGTACTAGTCTACCAAGTTTTCTCAAGTAGTACAGCAGTAACAGCTTATGTACATATAAAGCAATTTAAACTTTTAACTCTCGAACGCAAAACGGTTAATGTGTTTTAAAGTTAAGAGACCGCAAAACGTTACACAATTGCACAGAAATAAACTCAAAGTACATGTATATCAAAATTTATAATCTAATGAATGACTCTGAACAATTATTGACTAAAATGTCGTTTTGCTATTTGGAAATTCATTTAAAACGTTTATTTTACGTATTTTAAAAGGTAAGCCAAGGCTTTAATCAAAATAATTTACAGTTCTTAAATTATAAAGATTTCTCTTACTTAAACAAAAACTTTACTAATAAAAGATATTTTTGCTTAAGCAATAAGCAATTCAAACAAACCGCAGCTCCATCCCCTTTCTTATGATCAAATTTGTCACATGAGGAGTCCATCTAGTACTGTGGCAACATTAAAGTAATTCCCCAGATGCTTGATGACCGGTACTTCATTATTTTCAGTAAGACTTTCCTCCACAAAAGGACAGTTTAAATAGAAAGATTTTGGTGGCGGTATCTATCCTGAACTGATCGATCTTTTCCGCTCGGTAGATTGTGAATGGACCACACTTTTCAGGACGTGAGTGTCACACGCGAAGAAATATCTGCTATAAAAGTCGACCGACTTTACATGCCACGTTAGATGTTGGCAGGTAAAACCAACAATATTCAAGTCACGCGCTGCAAGATAAAAGCTTGCGTTTAAAACTATACAAGTCACCTAGTATACTAAACGTGTCCTGTACATTTCTAGTGGTTTTCACGTAATGTGTTTTCTCCGGATGTAAGAATTGGATTTGGAATTCCCTATAATGAATGAAAAGTGAGAAGGATGTAAATAAAAATTCGTACCTGTGTGGTTAAATGAATAAATGAACGCAATACGTAGTCGCGAATTTATTTGAATTGATTATTTATTAAAAAGTTAATAATTTCCGATATCCGATTTCTGGCTTGTAGGAAATTTTTTTTTTAATTACTAAAAAGCTATTATTCTGTTAGGCCTTATTGTGTTGGAAGAGAGTAAATCAAATGATTACTAAACAGTGAAGATTAATTAATTGTACAGTCTTTCATTTCAGGATTATTGAAGGATCGTTAAAAAACCCACGAGGGCCTGGATATCTTTTTCATGTTTGTCTATTTTACATGATATCTCGAAAAGAAGCTAACCTATGGACTTGGAATTTTGTATGGAGGTTTATTTTTATATATTCAACACGAAGCTCAATTATGGTGCATGTCATTCAATAGGATCAGACTGAGCATTAGTGAGTATTTTTTTTAAAAGCCTTATATTCTTATCACACGTATGGCGAGAAGTTATATTTTGTGGTTAATTTTAATTATGAAGGTAACAAAATAAGGGATTCTCTTTCAAAGTTCATTGCATTGTACTTTAAAAAATAATAAAGATTTAAAGTATTAAATACTTTATTATTATGATGAATTGAGAGCAAGATTGAGAAATTTATAAGACAAGTGAAATATAAGGAAATGAATAGATATGATACTGTATTAACCATCATTATTTTTCAATCCTCGAAAGAAATAAATATAGATGTTACCTCTAGTTGGGAAAAAAGTACATTACTTTCTTTTTATGTTCGAAACTGGTAATATTCAGGTAAAATATTTGTATTAAAAATATTCAAAGGGATTTAAAGAAACTTCGATCTAAAAACTTTAATTGTTTACATTTAAAAGTATTTAGTGTCAACAAAGGCGATAGAGTAGTAACAAAAGATGTTATCTGAAAATACCGAGTTTATAGAGGCGGAAATCCTACAAAGTTGTGTTGGAGAAGTGCCAACTTCCAACTGTTTCTGTCAGCTCATCTCCAGAAACATTAAGGATAGGTGTGACGGGGTTAATATCCCTCTATACCATTCCATGATAACTTACTGCTCTAGTCGTTATATTACTAGCAACAACTGAAACTATAACGATATTTCAGTAGTTAAAGAAGCTATTCTAAATTGTAAATGAAGAGTTGGTTGATTGCATTAAATCTACCGGATTACAATCCCTGCTTTTCTTTGTTCATTGTAGAGCGCACGTAACGGGGTGATTGTTGAAGTGCTCTCCAATGAATGAACAGTTATTTATATGTTCTCGGTTAGATATCCACCTGAGGAAGGGGTCAGAATGCAAATCTCGAAACGCAGTGGTAATGATTTCTTCTATCACAGAAGGATAACAAATGCCCGAAAAATCTTTCTATATGATGTTGTGGGTTATTTGTCGAACGGTTTGAGTTAATATGTGAGTCTAGAATCGCAAAATTGTCTTTGTTACTGCCACAACAATTTAAAGAAATATTTATTTTGTAGGATAAATTTAACACTAATATATACAAAGGTATAGAAAACACAGTAAAATGAAGCGTATACGAGTATAAAAACAATCGATAGAAGAGTCCAACAGAGAGTATATTGTATGTACTGTCCTGCATGAGACAATGTCTCTGTGTTCTTTGGTCGTTGTTGAAAGGCGATCTTTTTTTTGTTGAATGGTTTAAATGAAGGTGTTTGACATAAAAGTTTTATCATCAAAATAGATGTCTGAAAAATAATGTAAAGATTAGAGTTAACCTTAGATATAAGCAACTAACCTCTTTTTTCAATATGAAGTAGTTACGTTTAAATTAAAAAAAAAAACTAACCAAAATAAATGAAGGACATGAGAAAATGATAAAGAGAAATATAGAGAACGAAATGTGAGGTTGAGAGTTAGTTATGGGACGCCCGCTAACTCTAAACTAATCTTAAGTATAGCATGTGTTGATAGAGTTAAACAATTACAATTTTTTGCAGATCCAGTAGTATGTAAGTTTACTTAAACATTATAATTTCCAATGCTTAATTTTATCTGTTCCTGAATTCAAATATGCAGGATATGGTTTAGTCATTTGTACTGAGATTACGATTTTGATTGCGTTTGTATTTTAAAATCTAGTGTGTAAAATTGCATTCTCCTTTCGTGACGTTCCATCTCAGATTAAATTATCTCTAACATTCTTTGCAGAATTAACGGGGTTGGACGGTGCACGCATTGCTAAATAGTACAATTAATTCATTAAGAACAATCTTAATATTTGAATTATAACAGTACTATTCAAACTAAATTGAGTTTTGTATACGAGCACTGTAAAAAGTTATGTTTGTAAACAGAAAGTTATTTCAGATATGGTAAGAAAGTTTAATACACACATTTTTCGGAACGTTTCAGATTATCGACAAACAAAAGAAAGGGAAGTGGAACATTTTTTGATAAACAAACAGCGGATATTTTTGTTCTACTCCATTGAACACTTTATGTAGACTTGGAAAGGGCAGCTTTGAGAGTCTAAACTGGCCCGGGTTGTTGTTTGCCTTCTATTAAATATTTTGTATTCACTTCCCTGATTGTTTCTGGCCGTTTGCACTTTACACAAACAAAACAGCCTCGTAAAACAGTTCGTAAATGTCTAGTATATTTTGTGTGGTAGTCTCTAGCACTAAATTTAATACACTAATGGAAATTCTCTGTTACTGAAAAATCAAGATCTTTAATTGTACCCAAACAGCCTTTTAAATAGGATCAAAATTGGGATCATAATATCTTTGTATAGCTTTGGATTTCCACCGAAAAAATTTTGTAAAAAACTACAAAAATCTGATATTGTTTTAGCAACACAATTAATAAAGTATGAAAAATACTAATTTCTTTTAAACTAGAACATACATTTACTTCATCTTTTAGACAGTCATTAAATAAATATTAATATTTTGGCTCCAAAACACAGGTATAATTCGGTTTATAATTATTTCGAATAATATCCAAGTGTTGGCAATGGTGTTCTTGTTGGAGCCCACTATCTCCTGGTCCCGAGCAGAGAGGGAAGAGAACTACTTACTGAAATCATAAAACTAAAATATACCACTTTGGCTACAATGTGTAAGTTACTTTAAACCATCAAAAATATCAAAGACGAATTGTATTCAATGTTTAAACCACTTTTAAACTTTATGGATCAATAAAGCAATATGTCGTGCACAAAAAGAGGATTGTGAAAGAGATATTGTTTCACCACCCCGATGTACACTGCAGACACAGAGCAAATGGGTTTGTGGAACAAACAGTGGCAAGCTGTATTTACTTAGGGCTGTTACAAAACCTTGCAGTACTTCTAACATAATTTCCCAGAGACCATATAGAATATTGATAGGTATTCTAAGACATTATGGTAGTAATGTGACAGATAGCTTAGAATAATCAGATTTAAAGCTTTTAAATAATTATGTATATATATATATATATATATATATATATATATATCGCAGTCCATTTACCATAACAGTTGATTTATAAGTGCATAATAGTTTTAGAATCTGGATTTAAAAATTATTCTTTGTGGTTACATCTGTAATTATAATGCCAGATCTTTTAAGAAAGCACAAGGTTAAATATTGATAGGCTTAGCGTTAGAGAAGCTTATAACTCAAGAAGCTGGATGCTCTCTCTGTACGCATTATATATCGAAAAAAAATTTACCTACAGACTTGAACATTTACATTTTTATATAGAAAACACTGAATTAGATATGGTGCAGCAGATCAAGTGAGCATGGTAGATGTTCTTGAAAGTGAATAGGAATATGAGTGGACGAATGGAAGTCCCTGGAGACATCCACGTCATTCACGGCACGTGGTGGGTTCCTTTGTGTATACTTTTGGTTAGTACATATATGTAACGTTTGACTTTTTTCTTTTTCGGTGTTAATATTTTAATATAGATACTTTTATATTATGTGTACATTAATTTATTAAATATTGTATTTATCTCAACATATTAAAAGTTACAGAAAAAGTAATTGAATCTTTTAAGAATGATGAAGTTTAAGATTTTTTTTTCCTTCCACGTAAATTTATTGTATTTTTATACGCCGATAATATATTAAAGTACAAACATTTACATAAAATTATTCAAGCAGTAAATTATTAAATCAAATATTTCAATTTTATTTTAACGAAAGTTTATGTCAAATACACGTGTTATCAATGCTTTTCTTTTTTTAATATATGCTAGCAGATACCCATGTCTACTCACATGTAATTTCGTGGTCTTTGAAGGTGTATGAGCACTTTTAGTACGAGTGAATTATTCTTTTCCGGCGTCCATGTTTAGTTTGCTTTGTTACTACGACCAAGAAAATTAGTCAAAAGTGCATATTTATGCCATTGTATTTTTTTCCAGTATTTATATTTCTGTGTCATAGTTTTATTTTACCTTGTTTCCTCGATCAGTAAAATATAAAAACTTACACACGTGTCAGAAGTGTACTTATATCACAAGATAAATAAGATATGTTTAATTACAGTCTTTATTTACATTTATAGTAACATTATAGTAAATTTGTCTTTAATATCTACATTATAGTACTAACCAAGCACTCCATACTTATATTCTAAAACTAGTCGTTTTCTTTCTGCATATTTTTCTTACTCTGTGATCAACAGTGCGGTTTTTATGAAAGAGATTAACAGATATGATTATATTGTTATACGAGTACGTGCGGTAAATAACTTACCAGTTCTAATGTAATCCAATGTTTTTTTTTCCATTTTCTCATTGTTGGTATATGCTTACTACAAATTTCAATATTAATCCACGATTAGTCAACATCGAAATGAAAACGAGAAATCCTTGACTTTATGGTGACTTAAAACTCAATAAAAGCTAGTCACAAACGAATGTTATTTAAAGCGCTAGTGTATATGGGCTGCTGATAAATTTTAGTTTTGGTTGATGTTAGTTGTAGAGACGAGATCAAAAATCAGAAAATGTTCAACTAAAAATTTTAGATGTAAGCAATTATTAGTAGAAAAGGCTCATAATATGTGAACCTTGATGCACATTAAAGCAATAAGATGTTTTCAGCTGACAATAATCTAAAAATTCAAAATGTTAATTTAATTAGGAATATTATAATTTTTCATAAATCTTCACTTGAGTAAAGATTGTTTTTAGCTAGAGCAATTTTGATTTTTGCATTGTTTCATAGATTGTACACAATATTGCTTATACGGTTTGAGCACAAAAGATATTACTGTAACCTAAAGTAAAATTTTGTAACCTCTTGCTTTGTAGGTATAATAAAATTAAACGTTGTTGCCATAGCAACTAATTCAAAAATTATCTTTTGCTATATTGGTAAGTAAAAAAATTTTAAAAAGTTATATTTTTCTAAACACGCTTGATTACAATACACAAAATATGTATTTTTGTTAAGGCTGTGTTTGATTTTTACCACACATGCACCTATTTATCTTTTGAAGTGTTCTAAATACAAGGTTAGAGTGCACCATACCAATTGTCACTTAACAGGTTGCCATAGTCTAACTTTACATGTCAATTAATTATAGACAGATCAAATGAAAATCCTGCCAAGAAATATTTGAGAAATTGTGTCTGCCTAATGAATGATTGGTTTCAAACAAGTTCAACCAAAGTCCATTGTTGGACATGCGTTATCATAGGACTCATTCTTCTCCATGTAGAAATAAGTTTAATTCGAAACTTAAAATCGAAAAATTAAATATTTCTCGAGGTTTCTTGCTCATTGTACATTCCAATTCATCTTTATTATATCAAAACAAATCATAAACTGGCGTAGTTAGTGTTATCATAGTTAGGCTGTATGTCTTCCATGTTTAAATGTCTCATGAATGTACTGCGTTTGCTTATAAACTTATTTATTGTATTATTTTCTTGTTTGTATCAAGGTTACCTATAGTAATAATGTACAATCATTAGCACTCAGACAAATATCATGGCGTGACATGCAACATCAGCGAACTCAGTTTACCACATATAGAAATGAAACTTTATGCACAATTCCACATCTATAGGTCTGTTTGTTTTCGAGATATCGTGTGGACAGATGGACAGACAGACAGAAATGGAGTTTTTCCAGATCATCCAGGGATAGACTTCACCAGCTCTCAAACAACAACAGATAAAAGTAAATCAAATATTTTAAAAGCACAATTAGTTGTACATATATCATTTTACAATTATGTTCACGTAACAGTTAAATCGTTGAATTTGCACATATGTGTAAGAAACATATGAAAGGTGACAAAAAGAACTTAGGGCGTAATAAATAAATTGAATTAAATAGTAACTTTGAAGTACTGAAAAATCGTTAAAAATATGACAAATAACAATGAGAACAAATTAGAATTAGAATTTATTTTCAGTACTAAATTCTAAACTTTGTTTTATATACGTTAAATGAAAGAACCAATTATCTGTCATTGCCTTAAGAGGCTGTGAAGCCATTACTCAACACTTAGGGTTCTAGCCCGTGATAGAGAGGCTAATCAGCTTATACCTCAGAGACGTGGCTGTACGCATAAGTCACCGCCAAGCCAAGGTGGTAATGAAGCGTTAAATCCTATAACAGCCTGACATAATCTCTCATCTTACAAAAATAAAAGAAAATTAAATTAATAAAGTACTTATAAATACACAATGAATTACTAATTTCGTTATCCAAGACATTGTTATAAGTTTAAAAACAATAATTTGGTCTTATACTCCTAATTAATAACAACTTAACTAACTAAATTATAGGCATATCTGCTTCAAAAATATGGCAACAGCACTTAACATTTTGTTAAAATTTGGCTACAAATATTACCTATAAATATCTATTTTATTTATCTTCAATATCGTTGAGTGGTTTTAGCGTTGGAGCCAATCGCATGTTCTTTGTATTCTGTTCGTTATATCCTTAATATTCTGAAAATAAATACTTCTTAATATAAACCCTGAGATATATCCTAAAATGGTTAGTTTATCGGTGAATTCTGTGCAATTGCACTGATAATAACATTTTATTATTTAATTTTTAACTTTTATGATTCTTATTAGGATACAAATTTCACTAAAATTCATTGAATTTTAAATTGAATTGTTTTTTAATCTAAAACAGTCAATTGTTCCTAAGAACCATGTTACTGTTTAGGCTGGTTTTAATTACATGCTTGCATTATTCCACAATGAATTACATACTCATTTTTGAGCGTCATTAAATTGAGGTTTCTTGAATACTTATATTGCCCCATTGATATACTCATACCGTTAGCAGGTTGTAAAAACTTTTATGTGAACTCTGATACGTACTACGTCATACTCAAGATTTACGATTTTATGAAATCCAAATAAGGCTCTTCCGAAAGAATGAATAGCAAAGTAAGTTATCAGAAATATTTAGCAATTTCCTAGTTATTTGGCAAGACATATTCTTTATGTCTATGGTTTCTCTTATGCGAGAGTAAGCAATGTCAAACCCAATTTAGAAGTGACGAGCATTATTGTTTGTAGGCCAAGTCGCCTTTGTTAATTTACTTCTGCTGCAACATAAAATAGCTGTTAATAATGTCTGTAGCGAGGCAATCTCTCTTTAATGTAGGTTTGGTTTTAATAAACAATTAACGATTTTTAAATGTATTTTATTTATTTATTTTATTTGACGCAAAATGAATTTCGACAACATGCAAATATATTCTTAAAAGAGAAAGAAAAAGCATGTCAAGGAATTCTAGAAAATTAGCTAAAAAGGCACCATGATATGACATGCACAAAAAGCATTTATATATGCGTTCAATGTATATACACAAAGGTTGATACCACTTAACAACAAACAAAAAACAAAACAACTGTAACTATAGAAAATCTAAATGAAACAACAAAAATCACTAAAAAATTAGTAGATATAGTTATTAGTGAAACAGTTCAACAGAAACTGAAAAAAACTGAGGAATTCACCAACTAGTTAACAATGTAACAATTAAGTAACGAGATGAAGAATTAAGAATATATCAAGATAAAAAACAATATTTATAACAGCAATAAATAGCAAGCCAACCGTCATAAAAATAAATGACAAATAAACTATACTAAACAGTAGCAGATATAAGTAAGTAATGTTTAAAATTTATATAATAAAATTTGTATAATAACAAAGAGTTTGCTATTTTGAACTAATAGAAATACTAAATAATACATAACAGTCCTTTCTTGCATGATTCTCAGATAACATTGTATCTCGAAACAATTATTGACCTGAAGACTTGAATATTTGCATTTTTATATAGAAAACACTCAGTTCTATATCCGCTCAAACTATTCTAATTGCTTAAAATATGGACAAGGATAACGATGATAAATGATGATAATGATGGATAAAGATGAAGTGGAGGCCTTCATTTTAATGTTCAGTTCAGAGCCCGTTAGCGTGGTACTTTAACTATTAGGTAAGTCCAATAGAAAGATTCCATACGTTTAGACTGCAGTCTAACCCGTTAAGTATAACCTCTTTAATAAGTTTAAAAATCTTATTCTGAAAGAGATTTTTTACCTCACGAACTTCTTCTATTAAGCAGTAAACTTTAGTAATAGTACTGCAGGTGCTCAGATCCATTTTTCGCCACTGATGGATAGAGATGGCTCAGTCACGTGGTGGTATTGACAACTAAATTTATCTCAGTGATTAACGAGTCTTCCTCCACTATTGATACTCTGGCCGTAAGACAAAGTTGAATTTCCAGTCATTAATATAGCTGTCATTGTTCTCATAGCGAGTATCTGAATCCTTACAAGCTAAAAAGCTATTACTGCTAGGAAAATACTTTTTTTGTGTTTTATATTATGATGGCATTTATCACGAGACTTGATACAAATTTAATATTTAGAAAATGGGCGCTTGATAAAATAATAATTAATTATCTTTAATTCACCAATAATATCACAAACTAATATAAATATTTTCCTTATTACTTTGAATATCTTTTCCATATTCAGTAATCTTACACTGAGTTTATAATTTCGCTTTGATATGAATTATATTGAACTGATTTTATTATAATGAATTTGTTCTTACTTCACTAAGATATAATTAATAAAACGTATAAGAGTTTTACAATATTGCTATTTATAACAAAACATATTATCTTTTATGGTATTAATATGCCAAAGCAATTAAAGAAACCGACTATCAATAAAGCTTCATTTAAGTATAAAGCTATTCTATATTTCAGGGGCTGAAAATGCTCCTTTCTTCAAAACCATGGATTAATTTACACTCTTTGTTTCTTATACTTTCTTTCTAACTATTATATTTATTTTAAATACTGTTTTGTTAGCAACAACCATTTCTTAGTATTGTTATTTCTGTTCTTTCATAAAAAAAAAACACTCTTTCCAGTGCGATCAAGCTATAGCTTCTTATGTTTATAAGCTACTATTATTGTAAATAGTATTACAAAAATAACATTGTGAAAATTAATTGTCCTTCTTTTATTTTATAACTGATTTCGTTTTTATTCAAATTTGTTTCGACACAAAAATAATGGCAGTGACAGTGGGTTTCAAGATACTTCTGTGATCAAAGTAACTAATTGCTTGTGTTCAGGTACAATGAAACCAAAATTCCTACAGTTCTAGCGAGAAACCCACATGATAATCGTATATAGTTCTCATCAATTCGATAACACAAAGCAAAAAGCATTGCCACTGACGTTTACTGCCAGTTAACAGAGGAAAGTACTAGAAGAAACCTAATTTTTTTATCAGTTTTGAGAGCAACGGAATTATTTTTTGACGTAGAAGTCCTTACATAATTCTATTACGCCAACAACTACTGCAGAAAAACACAGACTAATACTTCAAATGCGACAAAAAATTTAGATACCTAAATAGATTGATACCTTTGACTTGCGTATGTTATTATAAACATTTTATTTAACATCACATCATTTCTAACCTTATGGTATTGGTTTTTGAACGCTGTGATGGTGTACTTCGAAACTTTGGCAGCAGAATAATGTTTACCAGCTACAATAAAGAAAACAACATTGTCTAGTAATAATCATATTTAAGTATAGTGGCAAATATTTTCCATTTGCAGTTCGATCCTGACCTATTGAATCAGACCTTTCCAGTTTATTTATACCTGTTTAGCGTACTATAAAGTATGAGTATATTTCATGATCTATATTTTATTTAATGTTTTACTCATAAACACGTATTGTTGTCTTATGGTATATAGAGTATTTTTCTGTCAGCTTCCACGAGTAAAAGAGAAATTTAAGAAATTAAATTTTGATCTACTTGTATGAACCTCTGATTCGTAAAAATTGTGTGAAAAATGTTTTATTACGATATACAAATCATTTTACGAAAACATATGGCACCTGAGTCTAATTATAAATCAATTCATAGGGTTTCCTGAATTGTTTTCATTTTTTAAAACTATAAATATATACTTAGTATAACTGGAAGCATACTGAACATGATTTATTTTTACGGTGAACTAAGATAAGCACTGTGTTCTTTGTATATCTGAACCCCTTACACCATTACAGACTGCACAGTAAATGTTAGCGATTGTAAAGATGACAGAGACAGCACATGTATAAATGATGGAAATGTAACACCTTGTGAGGTAGAATGAGATGGGAGATGGAATTACCGGTGCGGAAGCTTCAACGTCTTAGCGGCAAAAATAATAATTTCAGATTGGGATACATACAATACTGTTTCTACAAAGTTAGTAGCGTTCAGATAGTTCTGCAAGAATGAAATAGAAATAACGTATAGAGATCGGTTATTACGTAACAATTTGACTGAATGTCAGTGAAGCTCATTACTAGAAGTGCTGGAAATTGTCATTGCAGTGTGCCTTTATATATATATATATATATATATATATATATATATATATATATATATCAATATGTATTCTCTTCATGTAGAAATAAAAAACCAAATATTGGTAAACTCTGTTTATGAATTTTCGTATGTCAGCATACTTCTTCAGATAACAAATGTGTATAAATATTTACAAAATTAAATAATGAAACTAACTAAATACAAACAAGAAAATGAACTGAAATAGAATAATAAACAGGGGAAAAAATACCTCCACAGCTGATGTTTCATCACAAATACCAAAGAGTAAAAAATTTTTGAAATTAACGAATGTTCAAACCTAAAGGAAATTTTGACTTTAAAACAAGTTGATGAGCAGTTTCGCTCCTTCTCAAATTAAACCTATTTATATTTTCGTTGGCATTCAATGGAACATTGTTGATGCCTTTTAATTTGTAACAATTTTCAATTTTGTCCTGATTATGTTCTCTGGAATGTACAGCGAGGGGCTTGTCATCTCCATGAACAATACTGTAACGGTGACCTGTCATTCTTAATACGAAGAGGGTTAGAGGTTTGGCCAATATATTGTTTATTACAAAAATTACAATTTAGCTGATATATTATATTACTTGAATTACAATCAATTGTTCCTTTAATTGGATACGTTTTATTCGTTATGTTACTACTAAAATTTTGACTAGAGGACATAATTTTGCACGTACCACAACGTGGTTTTTGACAGGGTTTACAACCGTTAAAAATTTTTCTCTCGATTTTTGTGTTTAAGATTGGTTTGGACTAGCATATTTTTAAGATTTGGCGGTTTTCTAAAGATGACCCTAGGTGGTTTTGAAAATATATCTTTAGTTTCCGATGATGACTGTAGAATATGGAATGCAGTTTTAACTATAGGGTTTATTTTGTTAAGTCCGGGGTAGAATTTGGTAGTAAATTTAGGTTCATCTAGGGGAAAAGATTTGTTGTAATTGAAATTTTTTGACCTATTAATTTGATTTTTTACAAGTTTGTCGGGATAATTTAAATTTTTGAATGTGTTTGTTAATTTGTTAATATAATTTGTGAAATCAGACTCTTTGCTACATAAATTCTTTGCTCGAATGGCTAAACTTTTTGGAATACTTTTTTTTTACATGTGTAGGATGGCAACTAGTATAATTTAAGTAATTCATAGTGTTGGTATCTTTAACGTGAATTTTTGTTTTAAGAAAGCCTTCTTCTAAAAACACATCAACATCTAGGAATGTAATGATTGTGTGGGAATATTTCCAAGTGAAATTTAATGTTGAAAATTTGTTTAGGGAATATAGAAAATCTTTAAGGAGATCTTCACCATGTTGCCATATCAAGAAAATATCATCTATGTAACGATACCAGATCAGAGGTAGTTTATTTTGGGTATTTAAGAAATTTTGTTCAAAGAAGCCCATGAAAAGATTTGCATAAGAGGGTGCCATTCGTGTTTCCCATGGCTGTACCTTTTTATTTGTAAATAGAAATCATCTTTGAATTTTAAAACAGTTCATTGTTAGGATAAACTCTATTAGTGTTAAAAGGAAAGAAGTAGAGGGCTTTGAATGTACTGATCTGGTATCAAGGAAATGTTTAGTTGCGTTTATGCCTTCATCATGTGGGATGTTGGTGTATAGTGATGTGGCATCAATTGTGGCTAGGATTAAATTATTTGGTAAAGGTTGGGTAATTTTGGAGAGTTTTAGCAATAAAATCATTAGTATTTTTAACATAAGATGGAAGTAGTTTTACAAAAGGCTGCAGTTGGTCGTCAAATGTAACCTGATATTCTTTCAGTCGGGCTTCCATAACTGGCAACAATTGGGCGTCCTGGTGGTGGTCTGACATCCTTATGAATTTTCGGAAGTGTATAAAATGTTGGTGTTCTGGGGAATTTTGGTGTTAGTATGCTTATAGTTTCTCTGTGATAAATCTTCGTCTTTTCCTCGTTGTTCCAAAAACGATTTTATGGTTTCGTTAAATTCTTTGGTTGGATCTGTCTGCAGCAGTTGATAAGTTTTATCATCAGCCAGTTGTCTCTGTACTTCGTTACAGTAATCATTAATGTTTTTGAATTACAATTTTGTTACCCTTGTCTGCTGGTAGAATAATAATATCGTTATTGTTTTTGAGCGATTTAATAGCTTTAATTTCATTTTTTGTTAAGTTATTCTTATATTTTTAACGAATTTTGGAAAGATGAGCTTGACAAGTTTGAGAGGATAACATTAATAAATTGCTCAACGGGATGATCAGGTGATAAAGGTGGAGGCTCCCAGTCGCTTTGCTCTTTAAATTTTTTCCAAGCATTCAGGTAGATTTGAAGGTTCAGATTCGTGAGTTGAAAAATAATGTTTAATGCGTACATTACGCGCAAAATTTAAAGTGTCCTCGACTAAACTAATTTGATCAAATTTCGGTGTAGGACAAAAAGTGAGACCTTTTGACAAAACACATATTTCATCACCAGAAAGGTCATAATTAGATAGGTTTTCAATGTTAGCATGGTTATCTTCAACAAGTTTGATTTTGTCGCATGAATCACCAGAATTGTACAATGGATCACAATCAGGCTGGTGATTGTCTACAGGAACATGATAATCACATGTTTTATTTGCGGATGTATTTTCTGATGAAAGTGATATGGTTTGAGGTAATTCTAAAATAATTTGGCGCCTGATATCAAAGTCTATGTTCGAGTCCTTTTTGTATTTTCCCACAGCCCTCTAAGCTTTTTTTGTAGGTTGATCATCTTCTTGTTCATGAAGTCATCAATTTTGGTCAGGAATTGGTTTATTTCTAACATAGGGTTTTTATTGTTGAACTTAGTAACCAATTCTCGGTAAATGCTTCTAAGTTCTTCAGCATGTTCTCTGCAAAGAGTCTTATAAGATTGTAACACAAAATGTGAGAACTGAAATCCTGTTTTTAAGGCAAGTAAGTTTACTTGACGGTGAAGTGTAGATGGCAATCCAGAAGTAGGTAATTTTAACGTTAAACCCTTTCGGGCATAGTCCTAACATCAAACAAGTGCCAATAAAAGCAATATGACAATTTAGCTTTGGCCACTTTCATTGAAATAGATCTGAATTGGTTCATCAAACTTGTGTAGGATTTTCCACTATTCATATTATCAAGAAAGATATACAACGAAATGCAATAACAAAATATAAAGGTAGGGCGAACAAACTCAAAAACAAAAACAAAAAGAGGGAATAAAAGAAGAGAACAAAGTTGGGTTACCAGAAGGATATTGTCTTCAGTCTTGAGGTTAAATGCCAAATGGCTTATGTATCAATATGTATTCTCTTCATGTAGAAATAAAAAAACCAAATATTGGTAAACTCTGTTTATGAATTTTCGTATGTCAGCATACTTCTTCAGATAACAAATGTGTATAAATATTTACAAAATTAAATAATGAAACTAACTAAATACAAACAAGAAAATGAACTGAAATAGAATAATAAACAGGGGAAAAATACCTCACAGCTGATGTTTCATCACAAATACCAAAGAGTAAAAAATTTTTGAAATTAACGAATGTTCAAACCTAAAGGAAATTTTGACTTTAAAACAAGTTGATGAGCAGTTTCGCTCCTTCTCAAATTAAACCTATTTATATTTTCGTTGGCATTCAATGGAACATTGTTGATGCCTTTTAATTTGTAACAATTTTTCAATTTTGTCCTGATTATGTTCTCTGGAATGTACAGCGAGGGGCTTGTCATCTCCATGAACAATACTGTAACGGTGACCTGTCATTCTAATACGAAGAGGGTTAGAGGTTTGGCCAATATATTGTTTATTACAAAAATTACAATTTAGCTGATATATTTATATTACTTGAATTACAATCAATTGTTCCTTTAATTGGATACGTTTTATTCGTTATGTTACTACTAAAATTTTGACTAGAGGACATAATTTTGCACGTACCACAACGTGGTTTTTGACAGGGTTTACAACCGTTAAAAATTTTCTCTCGATTTTTGTGTTTAAGATTGGTTTGGACTAGCATATTTTTAAGATTTGGCGGTTTCTAAAGATGACCCTAGGTGGTTTTGAAAATATATCTTTAGTTTCCGATGATGACTGTAGAATATGGAATGCAGTTTTAACTATAGGGTTTATTTTGTTAAGTCCGGGGTAGAATTTGGTAGTAAATTTAGGTTCATCTAGGGGAAAAGATTTGTTGTAATTGAAATTTTTTGACCTATTAATTTGATTTTTTACAAGTTTGTCGGGATAATTTAAATTTTTGAATGTGTTTGTTAATTTGTTAATATAATTTTGTGAAATCAGACTCTTTGCTACATAAATTCTTTGCTCGAATGGCTAAACTTTTTGGAATACTTTTTTTTACATGTGTAGGATGGCAACTAGTATAATTTAAGTAATTCATAGTGTTGGTATCTTTAACGTGAATTTTTGTTTTAAGAAAGCCTTCTTCTAAAAACACATCAACATCTAGGAATGTAATGATTGTGTGGGAATATTTCCAAGTGAAATTTAATGTTGAAAATTTGTTTAGGGAATATAGAAAATCTTTAAGGAGATCTTCACCATGTTGCCATATCAAGAAAATATCATCTATGTAACGATACCAGATCAGAGGTAGTTTATTTTGGGTATTTAAGAAATTTTGTTCAAAGAAGCCCATGAAAAGATTTGCATAAGAGGGTGCCATTCGTGTTCCCATGGCTGTACCTTTTATTTGTAAATAGAAATCATCTTTGAATTTAAAACAGTTCATTGTTAGGATAAACTCTATTAGTGTTAAAAGGAAAGAAGTAGAGGGCTTTGAATGTACTGATCTGGTATCAAGGAAATGTTTAGTTGCGTTTATGCCTTCATCATGTGGGATGTTGGTGTATAGTGATGTGGCATCAATTGTGGCTAGGATTAAATTATTTGGTAAAGGTTGGGTAATTTTGGAGAGTTTAGCAATAAAATCATTAGTATTTTTAACATAAGATGGAAGTAGTTTTACAAAAGGCTGCAGTTGGTCGTCAATGTAACCTGATATTCTTTCAGTCGGGCTTCCATAACTGGCAACAATTGGGCGTCCTGGTGGTGGTCTGACATCCTTATGAATTTTCGGAAGTGTATAAAATGTTGGTGTTCTGGGGAATTTTGGTGTTAGTATGCTTATAGTTCTCTGTGATAAATCTTCGTCTTTTCCTCGTTGTTCCAAAAACGATTTTATGGTTTCGTTAAATTCTTTGGTTGGATCTGTCTGCAGCAGTTGATAAGTTTTATCATCAGCCAGTTGTCTCTGTACTTCGTTACAGTAATCATTAATGTTTTGAATTACAATTTTGTTACCCTTGTCTGCTGGTAGAATAATAATATCGTTATTGTTTTTGAGCGATTTAATAGCTTTAATTTCATTTTTTGTTAAGTTATTCTTATATTTTAACGAATTTTGGAAAGATGAGCTTGACAAGTTTGAGAGGATAACATTAATAAATTGCTCAACGGGATGATCAGGTGATAAAGGTGGAGGCTCCCAGTCGCTTTGCTCTTTAAATTTTTCCAAGCATTCAGGTAGATTTGAAGGTTCAGATTCGTGAGTTGAAAAATAATGTTTAATGCGTACATTACGCGCAAAATTTAAAGTGTCCTCGACTAAACTAATTTGATCAAATTTCGGTGTAGGACAAAAAGTGAGACCTTTTGACAAAACACATATTTCATCACCAGAAAGGTCATAATTAGATAGGTTTTCAATGTTAGCATGGTTATCTTCAACAAGTTTGATTTTGTCGCATGAATCACCAGAATTGTACAATGGATCACAATCAGGCTGGTGATTGTCTACAGGAACATGATAATCACATGTTTTATTTGCGGATGTATTTTCTGATGAAAGTGATATGGTTTGAGGTAATTCTAAAATAATTTGGCGCCTGATATCAAAGTCTATGTTCGAGTCTTTTGTATTTTCCCACAGCCCTCTAAGCTTTTTTTGTAGGTTGATCATCTTCTTGTTCATGAAGTCATCAATTTTGGTCAGGAATTGGTTTATTTCTAACATAGGGTTTTTATTGTTGAACTTAGTAACCAATTCTCGGTAAATGCTTCTAAGTTCTTCAGCATGTTCTCTGCAAAGAGTCTTATAAGATTGTAACACAAAATGTGAGAACTGAAATCCTGTTTTTTAAGGCAAGTAAGTTTACTTGACGGTGAAGTGTAGATGGCAATCCAGAAGTAGGTAATTTAACGTTAAACCCTTTCGGGCATAGTCCTAACATCAAACAAGTGCCAATAAAAGCAATATGACAATTTAGCTTGGCCACTTTCATTGAAATAGATCTGAATTGGTTCATCAAACTTGTGTAGGATTTTCCACTATTCATATTATCAAGAAAGATATACAACGAAATGCAATAACAAAATATAAGGTAGGGCGAACAAACTCAAAAACAAAAACAAAAAGAGGGAATAAAAGAAGAGAACAAAGTTGGGTTACCAGAAGGATATTGTCTTCAGTCTTGAGGTTAAATGCCAAATGGCTTATGTATCAATATGTATTCTCTTCATGTAGAAATAAAAAACCAAATATTGGTAAACTCTGTTTATGAATTTTCGTATGTCAGCATACTTCTTCAGATAACAAATGTGTATAAATATTTACAAAATTAAATAATGAAACTAACTAAATACAAACAAGAAAATGAACTGAAATAGAATAATAAACAGGGGAAAAATACCTCACAGCTGATGTTTCATCACAAATACCAAAGAGTAAAAAATTTTTGAAATTAACGAATGTTCAAACCTAAAGGAAATTTTGACTTTAAAACAAGTTGATGAGCAGTTTCGCTCCTTCTCAAATTAAACCTATTTATATTTTCGTTGGCATTCAATGGAACATTGTTGATGCCTTTTAATTTGTAACAATTTTCAATTTTGTCCTGATTATGTTTCTCTGGAATGTACAGCGAGGGGCTTGTCATCTCCATGAACAATACTGTAACGGTGACCTGTCATTCTAATACGAAGAGGGTTAGAGGTTTGGCCAATATATTGTTTATTACAAAAATTACAATTTAGCTGATATATTATATTACTTGAATTACAATCAATTGTTCCTTTAATTGGATACGTTTTATTCGTTATGTTACTACTAAAATTTTGACTAGAGGACATAATTTTGCACGTACCACAACGTGGTTTTTGACAGGGTTTACAACCGTTAAAAATTTTCTCTCGATTTTTGTGTTTAAGATTGGTTTGGACTAGCATATTTTTAAGATTTGGCGGTTTTCTAAAGATGACCCTAGGTGGTTTTTGAAAATATATCTTTAGTTTCCGATGATGACTGTAGAATATGGAATGCAGTTTTAACTATAGGGTTTATTTTGTTAAGTCCGGGGTAGAATTTGGTAGTAAATTTAGGTTCATCTAGGGGAAAAGATTTGTTGTAATTGAAATTTTTTGACCTATTAATTTGATTTTTTACAAGTTTGTCGGGATAATTTAAATTTTTGAATGTGTTTGTTAATTTGTTAATATAATTTGTGAAATCAGACTCTTTGCTACATAAATTCTTTGCTCGAATGGCTAAACTTTTTGGAATACTTTTTTTTACATGTGTAGGATGGCAACTAGTATAATTTAAGTAATTCATAGTGTTGGTATCTTTAACGTGAATTTTTGTTTTAAGAAAGCCTTCTTCTAAAAACACATCAACATCTAGGAATGTAATGATTGTGTGGGAATATTTCCAAGTGAAATTTAATGTTGAAAATTTGTTTAGGGAATATAGAAAATCTTTAAGGAGATCTTCACCATGTTGCCATATCAAGAAAATATCATCTATGTAACGATACCAGATCAGAGGTAGTTTATTTTGGGTATTTAAGAAATTTTGTTCAAAGAAGCCCATGAAAAGATTTGCATAAGAGGGTGCCATTCGTGTTCCCATGGCTGTACCTTTTATTTGTAAATAGAAATCATCTTTGAATTTAAAACAGTTCATTGTTAGGATAAACTCTATTAGTGTTAAAAGGAAAGAAGTAGAGGGCTTTGAATGTACTGATCTGGTATCAAGGAAATGTTTAGTTGCGTTTATGCCTTCATCATGTGGGATGTTGGTGTATAGTGATGTGGCATCAATTGTGGCTAGGATTAAATTATTTGGTAAAGGTTGGGTAATTTTGGAGAGTTTTAGCAATAAAATCATTAGTATTTTTAACATAAGATGGAAGTAGTTTTACAAAAGGCTGCAGTTGGTCGTCAATGTAACCTGATATTCTTTCAGTCGGGCTTCCATAACTGGCAACAATTGGGCGTCCTGGTGGTGGTCTGACATCCTTATGAATTTTCGGAAGTGTATAAAATGTTGGTGTTCTGGGGAATTTTGGTGTTAGTATGCTTATAGTTCTCTGTGATAAATCTTCGTCTTTTCCTCGTTGTTCCAAAAACGATTTTATGGTTTCGTTAAATTCTTTGGTTGGATCTGTCTGCAGCAGTTGATAAGTTTTTATCATCAGCCAGTTGTCTCTGTACTTCGTTACAGTAATCATTAATGTTTTGAATTACAATTTTGTTACCCTTGTCTGCTGGTAGAATAATAATATCGTTATTGTTTTTGAGCGATTTAATAGCTTTAATTTCATTTTTTGTTAAGTTATTCTTATATTTTAACGAATTTTGGAAAGATGAGCTTGACAAGTTTGAGAGGATAACATTAATAAATTGCTCAACGGGATGATCAGGTGATAAAGGTGGAGGCTCCCAGTCGCTTTGCTCTTTAAATTTTTTCAAGCATTCAGGTAGATTTGAAGGTTCAGATTCGTGAGTTGAAAAATAATGTTTAATGCGTACATTACGCGCAAAATTTAAAGTGTCCTCGACTAAACTAATTTGATCAAATTTCGGTGTAGGACAAAAAGTGAGACCTTTTGACAAAACACATATTTCATCACCAGAAAGGTCATAATTAGATAGGTTTTCAATGTTAGCATGGTTATCTTCAACAAGTTTGATTTTGTCCGCATGAATCACCAGAATTGTACAATGGATCACAATCAGGCTGGTGATTGTCTACAGGAACATGATAATCACATGTTTTATTTGCGGATGTATTTTCTGATGAAAGTGATATGGTTTGAGGTAATTCTAAAATAATTTGGCGCCTGATATCAAAGTCTATGTTCGAGTCTTTTGTATTTTCCCACAGCCCTCTAAGCTTTTTTTGTAGGTTGATCATCTTCTTGTTCATGAAGTCATCAATTTTGGTCAGGAATTGGTTTATTTCTAACATAGGGTTTTTATTGTTGAACTTAGTAACCAATTCTCGGTAAATGCTTCTAAGTTCTTCAGCATGTTCTCTGCAAAGAGTCTTATAAGATTGTAACACAAAATGTGAGAACTGAAATCCTGTTTTTAAGGCAAGTAAGTTTACTTGACGGTGAAGTGTAGATGGCAATCCAGAAGTAGGTAATTTAACGTTAAACCCTTTCGGGCATAGTCCTAACATCAAACAAGTGCCAATAAAAGCAATATGACAATTTAGCTTGGCCACTTTCATTGAAATAGATCTGAATTGGTTCATCAAACTTGTGTAGGATTTTCCACTATTCATATTATCAAGAAAGATATACAACGAAATGCAATAACAAAATATAAGGTAGGGCGAACAAACTCAAAAAACAAAAACAAAAAGAGGGAATAAAAGAAGAGAACAAAGTTGGGTTACCAGAAGGATATTGTCTTCAGTCTTGAGGTTAAATGCCAAATGGCTTATGTATCAATATGTATTCTCTTCATGTAGAAATAAAAAACCCAAAATATTGGTAAACTCTGTTTATGAATTTTCGTATGTCAGCATACTTCTTCAGATAACAAATGTGTATAAATATTTACAAAATTAAATAATGAAACTAACTAAATACAAACAAGAAAATGAACTGAAATAGAATAATAAACAGGGGAAAAATACCTCACAGCTGATGTTTCATCACAAATACCAAAGAGTAAAAAATTTTTGAAATTAACGAATGTTCAAACCTAAAGGAAATTTTGACTTTAAAACAAGTTGATGAGCAGTTTCGCTCCTTCTCAAATTAAAACCTATTTATATTTTCGTTGGCATTCAATGGAACATTGTTGATGCCTTTTAATTTGTAACAATTTTCAATTTTGTCCTGATTATGTTCTCTGGAATGTACAGCGAGGGGCTTGTCATCTCCATGAACAATACTGTAACGGTGACCTGTCATTCTAATACGAAGAGGGTTAGAGGTTTGGCCAATATATTGTTTATTACAAAAATTACAATTTAGCTGATATATTATATTACTTGAATTACAATCAATTGTTCCTTTAATTGGATACGTTTTATTCGTTATGTTACTACTAAAATTTTGACTAGAGGACATAATTTTGCACGTACCACAACGTGGTTTTTGACAGGGTTTACAACCGTTAAAAATTTTCTCTCGATTTTTTGTGTTTAAGATTGGTTTGGACTAGCATATTTTTAAGATTTGGCGGTTTTCTAAAGATGACCCTAGGTGGTTTTGAAAAATATATCTTTAGTTTCCGATGATGACTGTAGAATATGGAATGCAGTTTTAACTATAGGGTTTATTTTGTTAAGTCCGGGGTAGAATTTGGTAGTAAATTTAGGTTCATCTAGGGGAAAAGATTTGTTGTAATTGAAATTTTTTGACCTATTAATTTGATTTTTTACAAGTTTGTCGGGATAATTTAAATTTTTGAATGTGTTTGTTAATTTGTTAATATAATTTGTGAAATCAGACTCTTTGCTACATAAATTCTTTGCTCGAATGGCTAAACTTTTTGGAATACTTTTTTTTTACATGTGTAGGATGGTAACTAGTATAATTTAAGTAATTCATAGTGTTGGTATCTTTAACGTGAATTTTTGTTTTAAGAAAGCCTTCTTCTAAAAACACATCAACATCTAGGAATGTAATGATTGTGTGGGAATATTTCCAAGTGAAATTTAATGTTGAAAATTTGTTTAGGGAATATAGAAAATCTTTAAGGAGATCTTCACCATGTTGCCATATCAAGAAAATATCATTTATGTAACGATACCAGATCAGAGGTAGTTTATTTTGGGTATTTAAGAAATTTTGTTCAAAGAAGCCCATGAAAAGATTTGCATAAGAGGGTGCCATTCGTGTTCCCATGGCTGTACCTTTTATTTGTAAATAGAAATCATCTTTGAATTTAAAACAGTTCATTGTTAGGATAAACTCTATTAGTGTTAAAAGGAAAGAAGTAGAGGGCTTTGAATGTACTGATCTGGTATCAAGGAAATGTTTAGTTGCGTTTATGCCTTCATCATGTGGGATGTTGGTGTATAGTGATGTGGCATCAATTGTGGCTAGGATTAAATTATTTGGTAAAGGTTGGGTAATTTTGGAGAGTTTAGCAATAAAATCATTAGTATTTTTAACATAAGATGGAAGTAGTTTTACAAAAGGCTGCAGTTGGTCGTCAATGTAACCTGATATTCTTTCAGTCGGGCTTCCATAACTGGCAACAATTGGGCGTCCTGGTGGTGGTCTGACATCCTTATGAATTTTCGGAAGTGTATAAAATGTTGGTGTTCTGGGGAATTTTGGTGTTAGTATGCTTATAGTTCTCTGGGAGCCTCCACCTTTATCACCTGATCATCCCGTTGAGCAATTTATTAATGTTATCCTCTCAAACTTGTCAAGCTCATCTTTCCAAAATTCGTTAAAATATAAGAATAACTTAACAAAAAATGAAATTAAAGCTATTAAATCGCTCAAAAACAATAACGATATTATTATTCTACCAGCAGACAAGGGGTAACAAAATTGTAATTCAAAACATTAATGATTACTGTAACGAAGTACAGAGACAACTGGCTGATGATAAAACTTATCAACTGCTGCAGACAGATCCAACCAAAGAATTTAACGAAACCATAAAATCGTTTTTGGAACAACGAGGAAAAGACGAAGATTTATCACAGAGAACTATAAGCATACTAACACCAAAATTCCCCAGAACACCAACATTTTATACACTTCCGAAAATTCATAAGGATGTCAGACCACCACCAGGACGCCCAATTGTTGCCAGTTATGGAAGCCCGACTGAAAGAATATCAGGTTACATTGACGACCAACTGCAGCCTTTTGTAAAACTACTTCCATCTTATGTTAAAAATACTAATGATTTTATTGCTAAACTCTCCAAAATTACCCAACCTTTACCAAATAATTTAATCCTAGCCACAATTGATGCCACATCACTATACACCAACATCCCACATGATGAAGGCATAAACGCAACTAAACATTTCCTTGATACCAGATCAGTACATTCAAAGCCCTCTACTTCTTTCCTTTTAACACTAATAGAGTTTATCCTAACAATGAACTGTTTTAAATTCAAAGATGATTTCTATTTACAAATAAAAGGTACAGCCATGGGAACACGAATGGCACCCTCTTATGCAAATCTTTTCATGGGCTTCTTTGAACAAAATTTCTTAAATACCCAAAATAAACTACCTCTGATCTGGTATCGTTACATAAATGATATTTTCTTGATATGGCAACATGGTGAAGATCTCCTTAAAGATTTTCTATATTCCCTAAACAAATTTTCAACATTAAATTTCACTTGGAAATATTCCCACACAATCATTACATTCCTAGATGTTGATGTGTTTTTAGAAGAAGGCTTTCTTAAAACAAAAATTCACGTTAAAGATACCAACACTATGAATTACTTAAATTATACTAGTTACCATCCTACACATGTAAAAAAAAAGTATTCCAAAAAGTTTTAGCCATTCGAGCAAAGAATTTATGTAGCAAAGAGTCTGATTTCACAAATTATATTAACAAATTAACAAACACATTCAAAAATTTAAATTATCCCGACAAACTTGTAAAAAATCAAATTAATAGGTCAAAAAATTTCAATTACAACAAATCTTTTCCCCTAGATGAACCTAAATTTACTACCAAATTCTACCCCGGACTTAACAAAATAAACCCTATAGTTAAAACTGCATTCCATATTCTACAGTCATCATCGGAAACTAAAGATATATTTTCAAAACCACCTAGGGTCATCTTTAGAAAACCGCCAAATCTTAAAAATATGCTAGTCCAAACCAATCTTAAACACAAAAATCGAGAGAAAATTTTTAACGGTTGTAAACCCTGTCAAAAACCACGTTGTGGTACGTGCAAAATTATGTCCTCTAGTCAAAATTTTAGTAGTAACATAACGAATAAAACGTATCCAATTAAAGGAACAATTGATTGTAATTCAAGTAATATAATATATCAGCTAAATTGTAATTTTTGTAATAAACAATATATTGGCCAAACCTCTAACCCTCTTCGTATTAGAATGACAGGTCACCGTTACAGTATTGTTCATGGAGATGACAAGCCCCTCGCTGTACATTCCAGAGAACATAATCAGGACAAAATTGAAAATTGTTACAAATTAAAAGGCATCAACAATGTTCCATTGAATGCCAACGAAAATATAAATAGGTTTAATTTGAGAAGGAGCGAAACTGCTCATCAACTTGTTTTAAAGTCAAAATTTCCTTTAGGTTTGAACATTCGTTAATTTCAAAAATTTTTTACTCTTTGGTATTTGTGATGAAACATCAGCTGTGAGGTATTTTTCCCCTGTTTATTATTCTATTTCAGTTCATTTTCTTGTTTGTATTTAGTTAGTTTCATTATTTAATTTTGTAAATATTTATACACATTTGTTATCTGAAGAAGTATGCTGACATACGAAAATTCATAAACAGAGTTTACCAATATTTGGTTTTTTATTTCTACATGAAGAGAATACATATTGATACATAAGCCATTTGGCATTTAACCTCAAGACTGAAGACAATATCCTTCTGGTAACCCAACTTTGTTCTCTTCTTTTATTCCCTCTTTTTGTTTTTGTTTTTGAGTTTTGTTCGCCCTACCTTATATTTTGTTATTGCATTTCGTTGTATATCTTTCTTGATAATATGAATAGTGGAAAAATCCTACACAAGTTTGATGAACCAATTCAGATCTATTTCAATGAAAGTGGCCAAGCTAAATTGTCATATTGCTTTTATTGGCACTTGTTTGATGTTAGGACTATGCCCGAAAGGGTTTAACGTTAAATTACCTACTTCTGGATTGCCATCTACACTTCACCGTCAAGTAAACTTACTTGCCTTAAAAACAGGATTTTCAGTTCTCACATTTTGTGTTACAATCTTATAAGACTCTTTGCAGAGAACATGCTGAAGAACTTAGAAGCATTTACCGAGAATTGGTTACTAAGTTCAACAATAAAAACCCTATGTTAGAAATAAACCAATTCCTGACCAAAATTGATGACTTCATGAACAAGAAGATGATCAACCTACAAAAAAAGCTTAGAGGGCTGTGGGAAAATACAAAAGACTCGAACATAGACTTTGATATCAGGCGCCAAATTATTTTAGAATTACCTCAAACCATATCACTTTCATCAGAAAATACATCCGCAAATAAAACATGTGATTATCATGTTCCTGTAGACAATCACCAGCCTGATTGTGATCCATTGTACAATTCTGGTGATTCATGCGACAAAATCAAACTTGTTGAAGATAACCATGCTAACATTGAAAACCTATCTAATTATGACCTTTCTGGTGATGAAATATGTGTTTTGTCAAAAGGTTCTCACTTTTTGTCCTACACCGAAATTTGATCAAATTAGTTTAGTCGAGGACACTTTAAATTTTGCGCGTAATGTACGCATTAAACATTATTTTTCAACTCACGAATCTGAACCTTCAAATCTACCTGAATGCTTGGAAAAATTTAAAGAGCAAAGCGACTGGGAGCCTCCACCTTTATCACCTGATCATCCCGTTGAGCAATTTATTAATGTTATCCTCTCAAACTTGTCAAGCTCATCTTTCCAAAATTCGTTAAAATATAAGAATAACTTAACAAAAAATGAAATTAAAGCTATTAAATCGCTCAAAAACAATAACGATATTATTATTCTACCAGCAGACAAGGGTAACAAAATTGTAATTCAAAACATTAATGATTACTGTAACGAAGTACAGAGACAACTGGCTGATGATAAAACTTATCAACTGCTGCAGACAGATCCAACCAAAGAATTTAACGAAACCATAAAATCGTTTTTGGAACAACGAGGAAAAGACGAAGATTTATCACAGAGAACTATAAGCATACTAACACCAAAATTCCCCAGAACACCAACATTTTATACACTTCCGAAAATTCATAAGGATGTCAGACCACCACCAGGACGCCCAATTGTTGCCAGTTATGGAAGCCCGACTGAAAGAATATCAGGTTACATTGACGACCAACTGCAGCCTTTTGTAAAACTACTTCCATCTTATGTTAAAAATACTAATGATTTTATTGCTAAACTCTCCAAAATTACCCAACCTTTACCAAATAATTTAATCCTAGCCACAATTGATGCCACATCACTATACACCAACATCCCACATGATGAAGGCATAAACGCAACTAAACATTTCCTTGATACCAGAATCAGTACATTCAAAGCCCTCTACTTTCTTTCCTTTTAACACTAATAGAGTTTATCCTAACAATGAACTGTTTTAAATTCAAAGATGATTTCTATTTACAAATAAAAGGTACAGCCATGGGAACACGAATGGCACCCTCTTATGCAAATCTTTTCATGGGCTTCTTTGAACAAAATTTCTTAAATACCCAAAATAAACTACCTCTGATCTGGTATCGTTACATAAATGATATTTTCTTGATATGGCAACATGGTGAAGATCTCCTTAAAGATTTTCTATATTCCCTAAACAAATTTTTCAACATTAAATTTCACTTGGAAATATTTCCCACACAATCATTACATTCCTAGATGTTGATGTGTTTTTAGAAGAAGGCTTTCTTAAAACAAAAATTCACGTTAAAGATACCAACACTATGAATTACTTAAATTATACTAGTTGCCATCCTACACATGTAAAAAAAAGTATTCCAAAAAGTTTAGCCATTCGAGCAAAGAATTTATGTAGCAAAGAGTCTGATTTCACAAATTATATTAACAAATTAACAAACACATTTCAAAAATTTAAATTATCCCGACAAACTTGTAAAAAATCAAATTAATAGGTCAAAAAATTTCAATTACAACAAATCTTTTCCCCTAGATGAACCTAAATTTACTACCAAATTCTACCCCGGACTTAACAAAATAAACCCTATAGTTAAAACTGCATTCCATATTCTACAGTCATCATCGGAAACTAAAGATATATTTTCAAAACCACCTAGGGTCATCTTTAGAAAACCGCCAAATCTTAAAAATATGCTAGTCCAAACCAATCTTAAACACAAAAATCGAGAGAAAATTTTTAACGGTTGTAAACCCTGTCAAAAACCACGTTGTGGTACGTGCAAAATTATGTCCTCTAGTCAAAATTTTAGTAGTAACATAACGAATAAAACGTATCCAATTAAAGGAACAATTGATTGTAATTCAAGTAATATAATATATCAGCTAAATTGTAATTTTTGTAATAAACAATATATTGGCCAAACCTCTAACCCTCTTCGTATTAGAATGACAGGTCACCGTTACAGTATTGTTCATGGAGATGACAAGCCCCTCGCTGTACATTCCAGAGAACATAATCAGGACAAAATTGAAAATTGTTTACAAATTAAAAGGCATCAACAATGTTCCATTGAATGCCAACGAAAATATAAATAGGTTTAATTTGAGAAGGAGCGAAACTGCTCATCAACTTGTTTTAAAGTCAAAATTTCCTTTAGGTTTGAACATTCGTTAATTTCAAAAATTTTTTACTCTTTGGTATTTGTGATGAAACATCAGCTGTGAGGTATTTTTCCCCTGTTTATTATTCTATTTCAGTTCATTTTCTTGTTTGTATTTAGTTAGTTTCATTATTTAATTTTGTAAATATTTATACACATTTGTTATCTGAAGAAGTATGCTGACATACGAAAATTCATAAACAGAGTTTACCAATATTTGGTTTTTTATTTTCTACATGAAGAGAATACATATTGATACATAAGCCATTTGGCATTTAACCTCAAGACTGAAGACAATATCCTTCTGGTAACCCAACTTTGTTCTCTTCTTTTATTCCCTCTTTTTGTTTTTGTTTTTGAGTTTGTTCGCCCTACCTTATATTTTGTTATTGCATTTCGTTGTATATCTTTCTTGATAATATGAATAGTGGAAAATCCTACACAAGTTTGATGAACCAATTCAGATCTATTTCAATGAAAGTGGCCAAGCTAAATTGTCATATTGCTTTTATTGGCACTTGTTTGATGTTAGGACTATGCCCGAAAGGGTTTAACGTTAAATTACCTACTTCTGGATTGCCATCTACACTTCACCGTCAAGTAAACTTACTTGCCTTAAAAACAGGATTTCAGTTCTCACATTTTGTGTTACAATCTTATAAGACTCTTTGCAGAGAACATGCTGAAGAACTTAGAAGCATTTACCGAGAATTGGTTACTAAGTTCAACAATAAAAACCCTATGTTAGAAATAAACCAATTCCTGACCAAAATTGATGACTTCATGAACAAGAAGATGATCAACCTACAAAAAAAGCTTAGAGGGCTGTGGGAAAATACAAAAGACTCGAACATAGACTTTGATATCAGGCGCCAAATTATTTTAGAATTACCTCAAACCATATCACTTTCATCAGAAAATACATCCGCAAATAAAACATGTGATTATCATGTTCCTGTAGACAATCACCAGCCTGATTGTGATCCATTGTACAATTCTGGTGATTCATGCGACAAAATCAAACTTGTTGAAGATAACCATGCTAACATTGAAAAACCTATCTAATTATGACCTTTCTGGTGATGAAATATGTGTTTTGTCAAAAGGTCTCACTTTTTTGTCCTACACCGAAATTTGATCAAATTAGTTTAGTCGAGGACACTTTAAATTTTGCGCGTAATGTACGCATTAAACATTATTTTTCAACTCACGAATCTGAACCTTCAAATCTACCTGAATGCTTGGAAAAATTTAAAGAGCAAAGCGACTGGGAGCCTCCACCTTTATCACCTGATCATCCCGTTGAGCAATTTATTAATGTTATCCTCTCAAACTTGTCAAGCTCATCTTTCCAAAATTCGTTAAAATATAAGAATAACTTAACAAAAAATGAAATTAAAGCTATTAAATCGCTCAAAAACAATAACGATATTATTATTCTACCAGCAGACAAGGGTAACAAAATTGTAATTCAAAACATTAATGATTACTGTAACGAAGTACAGAGACAACTGGCTGATGATAAAACTTATCAACTGCTGCAGACAGATCCAACCAAAGAATTTAACGAAACCATAAAATCGTTTTTGGAACAACGAGGAAAAGACGAAGATTTATCACAGAGAACTATAAGCATACTAACACCAAAATTCCCCAGAACACCAACATTTTATACACTTCCGAAAATTCATAAGGATGTCAGACCACCACCAGGACGCCCAATTGTTGCCAGTTATGGAAGCCCGACTGAAAGAATATCAGGTTACATTTGACGACCAACTGCAGCCTTTTGTAAAACTACTTCCATCTTATGTTAAAAATACTAATGATTTTATTGCTAAACTCTCCAAAATTACCCAACCTTTACCAAATAATTTTAATCCTAGCCACAATTGATGCCACATCACTATACACCAACATCCCACATGATGAAGGCATAAACGCAACTAAACATTTCCTTGATACCAGATCAGTACATTCAAAGCCCTCTACTTCTTTCCTTTTAACACTAATAGAGTTTATCCTAACAATGAACTGTTTTAAATTCAAAGATGATTTCTATTTACAAATAAAAGGTACAGCCATGGGAACACGAATGGCACCCTCTTATGCAAATCTTTTTCATGGGCTTCTTTGAACAAAATTTCTTAAATACCCAAAATAAACTACCTCTGATCTGGTATCGTTACATAAATGATATTTTCTTGATATGGCAACATGGTGAAGATCTCCTTAAAGATTTTTCTATATTCCCTAAACAAATTTTCAACATTAAATTTCACTTGGAAATATTCCCACACAATCATTACATTCCTAGATTGTTGATGTGTTTTTAGAAGAAGGCTTTCTTAAAACAAAAATTCACGTTAAAGATACCAACACTATGAATTACTTAAATTATACTAGTTGCCATCCTACACATGTAAAAAAAAGTATTCCAAAAAGTTTAGCCATTCGAGCAAAGAATTTATGTAGCAAAGAGTCTGATTTCACAAATTATATTAACAAATTAACAAACACATTCAAAAATTTAAATTATCCCGACAAACTTGTAAAAAATCAAATTAATAGGTCAAAAAATTTCAATTACAACAACAAATCTTTTCCCCTAGATGAACCTAAATTTACTACCAAATTCTACCCCGGACTTAACAAAATAAACCCTATAGTTAAAACTGCATTCCATATTCTACAGTCATCATCGGAAACTAAAGATATATTTTCAAAACCACCTAGGGTCATCTTTAGAAAACCGCCAAATCTTAAAAATATGCTAGTCCAAACCAATCTTAAACACAAAAATCGAGAGAAAATTTTTAACGGTTGTTAAACCCTGTCAAAAACCACGTTGTGGTACGTGCAAAATTATGTCCTCTAGTCAAAATTTTAGTAGTAACATAACGAATAAAACGTATCCCAATTAAAGGAACAATTGATTGTAATTCAAGTAATATAATATATCAGCTAAATTGTAATTTTTGTAATAAACAATATATTGGCCAAACCTCTAACCCTCTTCGTATTAGAATGACAGGTCACCGTTACAGTATTGTTCATGGAGATGACAAGCCCCCTCGCTGTACATTCCAGAGAACATAATCAGGACAAAATTGAAAATTGTTACAAATTAAAAGGCATCAACAATGTTCCATTGAATGCCAACGAAAATATAAATAGGTTTAATTTGAGAAGGAGCGAAACTGCTCATCAACTTGTTTTAAAGTCAAAATTTCCTTTAGGTTTGAACATTCGTTAATTTCAAAAATTTTTTACTCTTTGGTATTTGTGATGAAACATCAGCTGTGAGGTATTTTTCCCCTGTTTATTATTCTATTTCAGTTCATTTTCTTGTTTGTATTTAGTTAGTTTCATTATTTAATTTTGTAAATATTTATACACATTTTGTTATCTGAAGAAGTATGCTGACATACGAAAATTCATAAACAGAGTTTACCAATATTTGGTTTTTTATTTCTACATGAAGAGAATACATATTGATATATATATATATATATATATATACCCTCACACTATATAACCAGATATGTTACATGAGGCCACATCTATATATCAGGAACATCTAGTTCAATGATGGTGCATGTCACCCCATAGGGCTTAGCTGATCGTTACGGAACATCAACACATTGGTTGAATGGGTAACCATCATGGCAACGATAAAATCTTTAAATTAACCAATTTTTGAACAGGTTTGATAATAACCAAATAAAATTTTAGAAAGGAAATTTTGGGAGTTTGGTTGGCAAGTCATACGTTACATTCTATCGGGTCCTTCAATTTCCGTTTATTTGTACGAAACGTATATAGCCTATAAAAGATAAAGATCGTTGATTATGTATGTCTTTCCATGAGATTTGACTGGACGTTAGAAGCGCTTGTAACTCAGGGTGATATATCAAGAATTAATTAAGCTATAAAATTTATATTAAATATAATGTTTGTTTATGTTGCATAATTACTACTGAGGATAACACAAGCATGTCTCTCTGCCTATGTGTCTGCTTTTACGTTGGATATTTCAAGAACAATTTGGGCCATGGAGTCAACATTTTGCAAGTAATGTCATTTTTACTTTAGGAACTTCGTCTTCGATGATAAGGTTTGAGTCTCTACGTAACCTAAATATTACCAGAATTTCTTGATAATAGCTTTACTTGTACAATTTAAATTTTGCATCCATGGGCTTTGGCCAAACGTTTTTTAAGACTGCCATTTGGTATGCTGGCATATTTTTATCTTCTGTCTGCCTGGAGGCTGTAAAAATGTAATTTTCGTCTAATTGTCTGTCTGCCCCAAGGGCATCCCAAGAATTAAATGTGCTTATATAAAAAGAACGCAGTTTTTAAATTTTACAACTTTTAAATTTTACATGCAACTTTAACACAGCCTATTACACAATACGTGTTTTTCCATATTCCTACCTATATTCAAAAAGCACAGGAATATTAACTGTATAATTTGTAAAGGCTAAGTTGTATTTATAAACTGTAGTTTCGGAATGGAACTTTACTGTTGGAACCACGGAACTTAAACGTACATTTTAAGTAAAAAAACTCGCTTGTAAAACAATACTTACCTTGAATCAGGGAGGATTGTTTTTTTCACGAGATAATTATTTATTCGATTCAATCTGTGTAAAAGCTTAACGTATTAGCGTTAATTTTCCATCAGTATATATGGTGTATTGACGCAGCTTTACAGTACACAATCTGATTCAACATGTTCTAGGACAATCAACATTATTTGGTAACACAAGAACAAATAATTTGTAGCATGGCGAAAAATATTTTTAATTTTAAAATTAAATATATCCAAACCGTTTGAATTTAGCAATAATAAACTGATATCGCAATAAATAAGTAAAAATTAACTTTTCTCCTTAAACTATTAGTTATGTTTTTTTTAACATCTTTACCAAATGCTAACGTGTCTAAACCCAAGTCAATAACGTTTTTTTTTATTTCCCTTCATCAATACTTGCTTGTAAACAATTTAAAATTCCAGATTGTCAGATATTATTACTGTTAAAATTTCACAATGCATGAGTTGCCCAATTCCTCTCGCGATTCACCTTGCATTGTACTAGATTAAAATGTGTTGAATAATATAGTACATAGTTTATCTTGAACTCGGCAAAGGTAGTGTCAATTGTTCTTGCCTCACTAAAGTTACCAGCCGTGGTTGCCTAGCAACAGTTTTTATTCGCTACACTACCCGCTGTCTCGCTCGCAACACAATAAACACTCCGTCCCAATTAAACATCACAATTCTCTTTACGCTGCTCTGTCAACTTTTTACACCTACTCGTACTCTCGTCTTGCCTCACCGTGTGTACACACCTTGCATTGTGTTTCTTAATTAGTGGAATTAGTTTTAGTTCTCAACAACCAGAGTTCATATGTTCAGCAGATAATAATTTAAATAAGATTGTAAAAGTGATACCTGATACTAATTACAGCCCAACCATAGTGTATTTTCAAAGACGTTTGAAAATTAAGATATGGTTAAAACCAACTTTAAGATTTAACCACTATAGTAAACTTATCCTAAGCGTAAATTAACTAGTTCCATACAAAATTTATAATATAATGTTTCAAATTTTCATTCAGAGTACCAAAAGCTATAAATTACTATGGCTGTGTAAACGAACTTCAAGATGTTTTTAGAAACTCTATTCTTTAGTTGTCAATGACACGTAATTATTGTTCTCCTCATGGCTAACAAGATTATTTAAATTTCTATTTATTAGTGAGTTGATGTATTTTGCTTAACGGGTCACCTGCACATGAGCATTAGCGCACATACCTTGTGTTATAAGGTAGGAGTACGCCACATGACGTGTCGCATAACAGGCTTTACTCAGATTGCGTACAGAGTTTAAACTTATAGTTCACATTAGTTCACATAGTTCAAATTTAAATTGATCTACAACACTCAAACTACCTAAGTTGATTAAAACATAGAGCTTCCATTTGGATTAAAAACATGAAATTTTAAAGCATATTATTTTAAACAATTTCAGTAATAAAGTAAGTATTAATGAATGGGCTAATGGAATTGCTGAAGGTCAAACGTATAAATATATTGTTGTATGTTTATGTAATATTAAATATTTAAAAACTTAGTATTAATTCTTTCTTTTAATAAGCAACTTGGTAAAAGCATTAATAGACTTTACCAGACTACAAATAAAAGGTAATTGATTAATAAAATAGAAAGTTTATGATATAACTGGTTTATTCTCTTGGAGATTTTCAGTAATCCCATTTTGACATTAATTACTTGTAAACAATTTTAAATTCTCAATCGTCACCAATTCAAATATTTGCGTGACCTATTTAAAACAATGTTGTATCTCTCACTTTTAGTTGCTATGTTAAATGTATGTTTCATTTCAACTACGAATAAACCTCATTAATAAAGAATTGAATTATATTACGATATAAAAGAAATTTAAATTCTGTTGAGGAAACAGAACTCAATATTGACATGATGAGATTCAGCCTGCGGCATCTCGCCTTACACCGTAGCCATTATTACATTAGAGAACCCTTCCGCCCAAAACCGCATGTATCTACAACAACATAACAACATATATGCATGCATGGCAACAAGCGTAATGAACACGTGCAAATAACAACGAATGTGCAGGGACATTCGGGACATTGCAACAGTGAATTACAGTGATTTAGTGCGGAAGGGCAACAAGCGTAATGAACACGTGCAAATAACAACGAATGTGCAGGGACATTCGGGACATTGAAACAGTGAATTACAGTGATATAGTGCGGAAGGGCAACTATCGTAATGAACACGTGCAAATAACCGCGAATGTGCAAGGACATTCCGGACATTCCAACGGTCGGGAGTAGTAAGGTACGCCGATCGATATAAACTATTCTTGGTGTAAGCAGCGCACAAGCTGATTTTAATCGTTGCAATTAATGCCGTTAGACGATTATTTTTACCGGGGACATTTTAAACAGTTATTACGGAGTGTACAAGAAAACAAAATGGCAACTATCGGGTCTATGGGTTATTTTGATAGTGCGGAAGAATCGTGGCAGTCTTATATAGAGAGATTTGAGTTTTTTATTGATTGTAATGATATCGATAATTCAAAGAAACTAAGCACTTTGTTGACAGTTATGGGTGTAAGGACCTATACGTTACTGAAAGACTTAATTACACCAGACAAACCGTCTGACAAGTCGTACAAGGAAATTGTGGACACTATAGCGAATCATCTGCATCCCAAGCCTTCTTTTATCACGGAAAGATTTAAATTTAGTAGGCGGAATCAATTGGATCATGAAACGGTTAGCGATTATATTGTGCATTTAAAACAGTTATCTAAGTATTGTGAATTTGGTGATAAATTGCCAGACTACTTAAGGGACAGATTAGTCGCGGGTCTGCGAGACCAACAGATACAGAAAAGACTTCTCGGGGAGGAGAACCTCACTTATGAAAAAGCCGTGCAACTAGCTACTGCAATGGAATTTGCTGAGAAGGGGGCGGCCCAGATGACAACTGCAGGAGGACGTATTCACCGGATGCAGAGCAGCGGGTCGATACCGAAAAGGACACAGGCGGCGAGCATCGCAGCGAGACGGTCATCGGACGGCGGGAAGGCGCTGGGAGACATCACCTGCTATTGTTGCGGCAAGCGAGGATCACACACAGCATCGCAATGTCGGTTTCGTGAGTACACGTGTAATCATTGTAAAAAGAAGGGACACCTTGAAAGAGTTTGTAGATCGAAAAATTATGTTAACAAACCTAATGAGAACAAACCAAATGTTTTTACAAATAGGTCTAAGGAGCTTTCAGCTAAAGGGAAACAGTTTTACAGCAATAAAAAGCAATATGTTTATAAAGGTAGGCAGCACTATGTAGAGGAAAGTAAAGAATCAGCAGAGTCCGGTTCAGATAATCACTGGAAACATAAAGACAATGACGATGTGTATGACATTTCCAATCTATTTACGGTTAAAGAAATAGAAACTAAGATTAATAAAATTGAGCCAATAACGGTACAGTTATTAGTGGAAAGTAAGGAAATTGTATTTGAAGTCGATAGTGGAGCTTGTGTTTCAGTTATGTCAGAAAAAGATTGTAAGACTAAGTTAGGAAATATAAACATGTATCCAACTAGCTTAGTATTAAGTTCATATACACATGAAAAGATCAGGCCTTTAGGTAAGGTTATGGTCAATGTACAACATAAAGGTAAAGAGAAACAATTAGCTTTATACATCGTAGCTAATGGGGCTAATCCCTTGTTAGGGCGTGATTGGATGCAAGCATTAGATTTAACAGTTAGAGTGCCTAGTAATGTAAACAATGTACAGTCAGCTGATCGCACGAGCATGGTGGGGGTTGTGCCAACTGCAGGCGGCAGCGCGGCAGACGCATGCACGCCTGTCAGTGGAAGCCACAACACACCTGTAGAGGTAAACAAACAAACATCTGTCAATCCGTCTGTTGTCAACAACAACAAACAAGTAGAATTACTGTACAATGAGTTTCCAAATGTATTTACGGATAAGTTGGGATGTTTCAAGGGTGCACCAGTTAAATTAAAGTTAAAAGAAAATGTAGTACCAAAATACTTTAAACCTAGGACGTTACCTTTTACACTTAAAGAAAAAGTAGAAGCCGAGCTGACTAGACTAGAACAAGAGAACGTTATTTCACCAGTAGATACCAGTGAATGGGGGACTCCCATTGTACCAATTATTAAGGCTAATGGGAAAATAAGAATTTGTGGGGATTATAAAATAACTGTAAATCCTTTCTTGGAGGTAGACCGACACCCGTTACCGAAAATTGAAGAAATATTTGCCAGCCTACAAAACGGAGAAAAATTCTCTAAAATAGATTTATCTTCAGCTTATCAGCAGCTTAAACTAGATGTAGATAGTCAAACGTATTGTACAATTAGCACACACAAAGGATTGTATGCTTACAATCGCCTATGTTTTGGTATCAGTTCAGCACCGGGAATATTCCAGAGAATAATAGAACGAACATTACAAGGTATCCCGGGGGTAACTGTATTTTTAGATGACATTCTAGTAACAGGTAAAAACAATGAGGAACACATGCATAGACTTAGACTAGTGTGTCAAAGACTTGAAGACAATGGGTTCACAGTGAGCAAGAACAAATGTAAATTTTTCTGTGACAGTTTAGAATATTTAGGTTTTGTTATCAGTAAACAAGGGTTGCATACCGCACCTAGTAAGGTTGAAGCAATTGTCAAGGCACCTGAACCTCAAAATGTGACACAGCTTAAAGCCTTCCTTGGTCTTGTTAATTACTATTCACGTTTCATTCCTAGGATATCCACTATTTTAACCCCAATGTATCAGTTGTTAAGAAAGGATACCGATTTTGTATTTAATTTAGCATGTAAGAAGGCACTACAAGAGATTAAGCAAAAGTTAATCTCTGCTGAAGTTTTAGCGCTTTATGATCCTGCATTACCACTAGTGGTAGCCAGTGATGCTAGTCCATATGGCATTGCATCAGTTTTGAGTCAGATTCAATACGACGGTACAGAAAGACCTATATCATTCGCAAGTAGAGTGTTAAATAGCGCTGAGAAAAACTATTCACAAATAGATAAGGAAAGCATTAAGCATTGTATTTGGTGTTAAGAAATTTAGTCAATATTTATATGGTACACAGTTTTTGTTAAAGACTGATCATAAGCCTTTAGTGGCTATTTTTGGACCAAAGAAAGGGTTACCTGCTTTCGCAGCCAGTAGGTTACAACGATACGCTTTGTTTTTAAGTGGTTTCCAATATGAGATTGTGTATGTTAAGTCCCAAAACCATGGCAATGCCGATGGTTTATCTAGATTACCTGTAAATAGTGAGATTAAAGATGAAATCTCGGATGATGACCTTAATATTAATGTCATAGGTACCTATTTGCAGTGTTTAGCTGAAAATGACATACCATTAAGCTATGTAGACATAAAAAGAGAATCAATGGTAGATAGTGAAATCAAAAAGGTAATATCCTATGTAGAATTAGGTTGGCCTATTGTAACTGAACCAGATCTAAAGCCATTTGAAATTAGACAGTCGGAATTAACCTTGGAGCAAGGAATCCTAATGTGGGGGTACAGGGTGGTAATACCTAAAAGGTTCAGAATAAACATTCTGAACGAATTGCATACTTCACACATAGGTATTGTTCGCATGAAGGCATTAGCCCGTGCATATGCCATGGTGGCCTAATATCGACCGGGACATAGAACAACTAGCTAACAGCTGTGCAGCCTGTTTGGAGGAACGAGCAAAACCGCCCAAGGCTTTCCTGCAACATTGGAATGTTCCGGAACGAGTTTGGTCTCGAATTCATATTGATTTTTTTGGACCTTTTCAGTCCAAGTTATTTTTGGTGGTAAAAGATGCGTACTCTAAGTGGCCAGAGGTGTTGCCCGTTGCTTCAACGGCAGCTGTTCACACGATTGTGAAATTAAGGGAATTATTTAGTAGGTATGGTATTGTAGACCACATAGTGTCCGACAACGGACCACCTTTTACCAGTCAAGAGTTTAAAGAATTTTTGATGTCAAATGGTATCAAACACACGTTTTCACCACCATACCACCCAGAAACCAATGGTTTGGCAGAACGGTCAGTCAGAACTATTAAAAATAAATTGAAAACAGCTCTTCATAATTCCAAGGATTTAGAATTAGCTTTGAGTAACTTCCTGTTCACTTATAGAAATACAGTGCATTCTACTACCAATCTATCGCCAGCTCAATTAATGTTGGGCAGATCGCTAAAGTCTAGGTTAGATTTAATTCGCCCAAATGTTAAAGCAATAATGTCAGATAATCAAGAAAAACAACGATTGTACTATAGGGGTAGTAAAACTAGACAGTTAGCTATTGGACAACCAATCATAGCCAGAGATTACAGAGGTAGAAATAAGTGGATACCAGGTGTGGTAGTTTCACGATTAGGACCAGTCACGTATTTAGTTGAACTGAATACGGGCATGAGGTGGAAACGACATATCGACCAGTTGGTAGGTTTACAGTGTAGTCCGGAAATGTCTGAGTTGACAACAATGCCTAGACTCCCAGACGCAAGCGTGGCAACAGAGCACACGCAGGAAACGATCGATATACAGTCGCGGGACAGAGCGAGCGCAAGGTCGCCAGTACTTTTAGCAACGACCTTGCCCCCCTCTCCGCAAAACCATAACAATAACAGAAACGCTCAGGGGCAAAGCCCCAGCCCACGTACAAATGTAAACAATAACAGTTCCAGCGTTTCACCCAAACAAATGACACCTGTTAGACGATACCCACTAAGGGATCGTAAACCTTTAGTCAAAATGGACTTGTAAATACAACCCAATTGTGACTTGTATATAATTAATATTGTTTAAGCATTATTATTATCGATTTGTTAATTGTGTTCATTCAATGTGTTATTAATTGCTATATATTCTGATTTATTGGTTTTGATTGAAGTGTTTGTGATTTGTGTTAAATGATTATATTGAGTTTGTATTTTGTTCTCTATAATCTATACTTACAAAAATAAAAGAGTATAATGTCAATTTTCTTATTCATTGTAATTGATTTAAAATTGGAGAATTGTAAAACAAATTGTAAATTGATAAATTTCTAAAATTGTAGGGGACTTATGTATTTAAGGGGGAGGATTGTAGTGTATTTAGTGTGAGAAGTACTAAGTTGGTAGGTATCCATAGTGATATTTAATGTCTGCACCAGTGATGTTGGCAGTATGTATTGTCAGGCGATGTAACATACGATGTGGTCTAAAAGAATAAAGAATGCTCATAGGCTGCTCTCCTGTGACGTCACATCACGCCACTACCCCACAACCAACGGTCCAAGCTGGCCAGCCAGCAGTCCACCCGAAGTCCACCACCAGACACCGTCATGTAACCTCCGCGTCCCGTCCGTTCCTTTACGAGCGGTCCTAGAGCAATGTTACTCTAAATGTGTAGTTTAATTATTCTTCCCGACCCATAGAGAGTACAGTGTCGACCCGCATACATTACACTTTGGGCCAGTGATTTCATAATAAAAGATTTTATTTAATCTTAATTTTATACTTTCTTCTAGACTGCTATCCTAGTAAGAATACTTAAGAGTGTAAATTTAACATGTATTATAACCATATACCTATAAAGCTTATAAATACATATTATTTTCAGTTTTTCATTAACAAAGTATTACACTATTACACATATCATACCATAATGCGCTGATATTGTCTTTTTAAATTGCATTTCATTCCGATTTGTATGATTATACATATATATAGTTATAGAGTTATAACAGGGCTCAACCTTGGCTGTAATTTATTTTATAACGAAATGAAATTCCTTTTAATTCTTATTTCACTGTCTAAATATTTATTGCAACATTTCTAACATTTTGTGTCTTCAATTTCTCCAGATCCGGCATGTATTTACTGACTTATGATAATAGAAGTGATTTATACGTTCCTTGCAGTATGTTGTAAGTATATTCATTAGGTTATTATACTCACCTATTAACTTTCATTTAAGGCTTCTTACAGACCTATGTATTTCCATAATTTTAACTGTTTTTAATATACTAAGTGATCGTGTTATGAACTTAACTCTAAATGTTTACAATCAGTGAGTTGGAAATAATAACTAGCCTATCTTTAAGGTATAACAAACAGTTTATTTTCTCTCTGTAAAATCAGGTTTGTTCAGTTCTTTACCACTTTCTGCATATACGAAAGTATTGTATTTAAAAAAAGAAAACAATACTTTCCCAGTTGACAAACGGGGAGAGCTGGTTACCTCACAGTCTAAGGCTTCGGATTTAGAGCTGAATTAAAGATAGCGCAAGTTAAACTCCAGTCTGCAACCCTTATTATTTTTTTTTAATATCAAACTTTTATTGTACTAACTTCTCTCCTTATTCTTTTAGAGAAGACCTCATGCTAAAAATGCAGTAACATAAGACTAAAAAGACGACGAATTACCTACCCTACATACTAAACATAAAAAGATACATTTCCTTAAGAAGAATAAAAAAGAAGAATAAAAGACACACTAAATCCAAATGTATTTATTTTATTAGTCGAATTGCCCCTAACTCGATTCTGAAAATGTTTCTTTGTAAAAATTCTATTGTACAAAGTAATATTGCAATATATCAATGCAGCAGCATAAGTATGCTTACTACTAAGACTTATAGGGAAATCGAAGCGTTTTATAGTTTATAAAAATAAAGATAATGGATTTGCAGGTATAAAAAACTGAGGAAGAAACAGAGCATTTGTTTTAAAAAAGTTCACTTTTTCCAGAATATTTATCATGGAACATGATTTTTGGGGTGTGATACTCTGTATTTGCGGTTTTTATATCATGCTCTTTTTCGTGCATATATTACAATGCAACATTTACTGATATTCAATTAATTCTAGTAATTGATCTATCATATAGTTACTTCCACTTAAACGTAACTTATTCTGAAAAGGTAATTGAGAAATTTTGCTCCACTAATATCTGTTTTCTAGAAGTGTTTAGAAGGTGAAGCGTGTAAGTGAGGTTTATTATTCTATTTTTGTAACAAAAAATACAACTCGAGGAGTAGGGGGGGGTCGTATTTAAAACACTTTAGTGCGTTGTGAAGAGATTAGAGGCTTTCGAGCATTTTTTAATTCTGCCGGTGTAACGGCTTACACCTGGGATTGTTTGAAGTCTGTCCGGTATTATATTGTATATATCGTTCTTTCGACATTGTACAGAGATCTTGTATACGAATAAGCATAATCTCGTAAAGTTGATACGTCTAATCTTTTTATCTTTAAGACACTGTTTCAAATATTTTAACGATAATATAAATTTCTCCTTAATATTTATTTATTTATTTATCTATTTAACTGACAACAATTAATATAAATGAGCTGTAGTCGTTATTAAATCTACAAATCTGTATTCAAAGTTTGGTGCAATATATAACATTATACACACACCACTCGATGTAAAAACCCAGCGATCGCTTGTGTATGCTGCATAATCTCACACACGTAACAGAAAATCTAGTTTTAGTTATGACGAAAAGAGAGGTACCTTTCCTAGGTAGACATCCATTTGAAAAGATATACTGCCGGAACAATGACGCGTTTAAAAGTTTACCAAGATCTGGAAGACCAATAAATGTGACGAATGAGAAAAATTTACAGACATACTTCGACAATCTACTGTACATATCACTGTCGCTTCAACAGCAACGAAACGTCGAATCAGACGTTTTGAGTTAGTAAGTTTTTTAATAGAAATAATATATAAAGATAAATTTAGCCCAAGAATTATGTGAATAAGAATGTTGATCATGGATAGTCAATTAAATTCTTTCTTAAACTCCATAGTGCGCTTTTACTTTGTGAAAGTAACTATTTACATATTTATGGCTACATTTTTAAAATTTAATTATATAAATCCCAGTGTCAGCAAAAAATAAAAGAATACATTAGTTAATACATAAATATAATAGTCTCTAACATTAAAAACTCACATGATGTAAACTAAAAATCTTTATAAATAAGTAATTTTCAATTACCTCGTACCTTTTTTTATAATAAATTAACGTTGAAAGTATAACTGTACGTAAGAGTTACATAAAACATTAAACCAAGCGCTTTCAAAGTAAGTTTCAAAGGAACTACTATAAATATTGAAAAAAATTATTAAACCTCAAACCACAGGTCTTGTATGTGACTGTGACACTCCTTGTTACCAGATTAATTTGAACTAACCTACCTAAAATACATGACATTTTAATTTAGTGAACTGAGTTTCTCTATAACTGAAATGTAATTTTTTACTTAGGGAACGCACAAAGTATACCCCTCCCCACCCCCAACGAGACACAACCCACAATAAAGACCCCTGAGTGGTTCAGTCTGAAGATCAATAATAATTTTATTATTAATATTAAGTCTTTCTCTAAACATCTGAAGTCACTTGCTATTGAAACTTCAAGCAACCTGAATGGAGACCGCAGTGGGTTAGTCCACCCTTTGAATTATTAATATCCTGCAGACCTCTTTGATTTTAGCATTTGTAGTAACTTGCACTTGCACATTGAAATGTATAAGTTTTTTTCTAGATATATAAAGAACTTTTAATAGTTACGGTATTTTACAGAGTACAGGGTACGAGTACGCCTCACCGTGTCGCCTAACAGGCTTCACTGTGGCTGTGTACAAAATTTTTAGGTCTATAGCTTTATTACGACACATGTATCTATTAATATAATGATATATAGTTGTACTTATTTGATTTACCAAATTATTTATTCAGCGTTTTTATTTTTCGTTACTATTAAAGGTTACCCATAAGACCAATGTAAAAATGTTAATTATCCTATGTTAAAAATTTATCATAGGATCATTTATTTAATGAGTAATCCTATGTTAAATGTTAAAAAAATAATGCTACGCGTGACGTGGTGTGGCGTACTCCTACCTTCTAATTATAAGATCTTTTGTATTTGTTATCTACTTTATTCTAATAAAGAGCTTTTTTCATTTTACACAAAACTGATTTATATTTGTTTTTATTTTTGAATTTGAATAGCATGTATGGATTACAGTTCAATGTAATAAACATAAATTAAATTAGGTTGTGTAATAAGTAAGAAATGTTATTATTTCTTTGCTACCAGGAATAGAGTGTTGAAGCACAATATTTTAAGATGGATTTTAGATAATTGAAAAAAATAAATGGAGATTTAATAAAGTTGTGCTTTTCATATTTGCGGGATTTTATTTTAATTTAATAAGGTTATCATACCTAAGGAAATAGGCTAGATGAAATTAAAACGATGAAGAAAGTTTTTCGTCATAACTAAACTAGATTTTCTGTTATTACCAACTTTGAATACAGATTTTCAGATTAATAATGCCTACGGCTCAGTTATTGTGATTGCTGTCGGTGAAATACATAATTAAATAATATAAAGATGAAATTTATGTTACAGTTCAATTATATAAAAATGTTTATCAAAAATAAAAAGATTAGACGTATCATATTCAAAACATTATAATTTTTAGCATGATTATCCTGCAAAATGGAGTGAACAGATTCTGATTAAGATAATAAAATAAAAGTTATACGGTACTTTAATCTCATAAAAAACTTTCTGTTCCGTGTGTGTTTGTTAAACCACAATATATTCATGAAATTACTGTCACGCTTTTACATCAACTCGTTATACTCGTAGACGGTTTTCAATCTAACAAAATCTCAAAACCGATTTAGAATGTCTTTAAACACTCTCGTCATGTTAGTACAGATTGCATTGAACTTACTCAAAACATTCAGCAGTCCTTTTATCACAATAAAAACCGGCAATATACGAGATCACAACGTACAATTTTGGAAGAACAATTAAGATATAATACCGGATAGATGTTGAAGCAATGACAGGTGTAAGCTGTTACACCGGCAGAGTTGCAAATGCTCGAAATCCTTTAATCTCTTCAAAACGCACTAAAGTGTTTTGATACAGCCCTACCTCCTCTCGAGTTGTATTTCAAGAATTAAAAGGAATTTCTCTTCGTTATATAATAAATTATAGTGAAGGCTGACACTTGTTATAACTCAGAATGCTATAAAACATATGTATAATCACATACATCGGAATTAAATGAAATTTAAATATAAAATGTCGGCGCAACATGGTGTAGTATGTGTTATAGTGAATTACTTTTGTTTATGAAAAACTGAAAATAATATGTATTTATAAGCTTTTTAAGAATACTGTTAATACCTGTTAAATTTTCAATCTTAAATATTCTTACTTTGATAGCAGTCTAGAAGAAATTATCGAATTTAGATTAAATAAAACGTTTTATTACGAAATCAGTGGTCCAAAGTAGAGATGTGCGGTTTTGGTGGAAGGGTTCTCTAATTTAATAATGGTTTCCGACGTAAGACAAGATGCCGCAGGCTGAGTCTCATCTTGTAAATATTGAGTTCTGTTTCCTCTACACACTTTAAATTGAAACACTTTAAATATTGCATTCAACAAATAAAACATTAAGTGACTTAAATTGTGTCTTTTAGTCAAATACATGGTCTACGTGGTTACTGCTGCTGATTTAACAATATTGTACTGATACTTATTAATAACTATTGAATGTATTGGTACTAAGTTTCTAAATAGTTAGTATTACTTAAACATGTTCAACAACATGGTACAATCTAGTTAAACGTTTTACCTTCAGAAATTCCATTAGCCCATTTATCAAACACTTGTTTTATTACTGAAATTGTTTAAATGTGCTTCAAAACTTTCATGGTTTCAATCCATTTAACAAATGGAAGCTCTACGTTTTATCAACTTAGGCAGTTTGAGTGTTTTAGATAAAGTTAAATTTTTTTTATGCCATTGTTATGATATGATATTACGTACCACAGTAGTTAATGTTTAAATGGGATTACTGAACATCGTCACGAGAATTAAACCAGTTATATCATAAGATTATTATTTTTTACTTTAACATCTTATATTTGTAGCTGCTAGGGTCTACTAATGGTTTTATCATGATGCTTCTTAAAAGAAATAAATTAAAGATCCTAAAATAATTTCAAGCTATTTAAATCTACTGCACGAACCGGAAGACCTAAGTTCCGCACCACCAATGCTATTACTTTATTACGGACACCAAACGATGGATTGGTGATATTTTATCCTAAAAATGTTAATGGTTACGATTGTTAATGGAGATTGGTCCCAGGTCTCCAATCCATATTTAGAAAACCTTTAGACACTCAGCATAAGGATCCCATGTGAAATAATTTTGTTGACCACATGAGAGATTTCGTTGGGTCCACGAGCTTCGGCTGAGGACATACGGCGAATGATGAAATTGAATGATACAACGTTGAGTAAATTTACAGGATCACAAGACAGCAAAAAAGTTATCTGAGATAATTACAATGCAAGTGGATATGTGCGAATGAATCCAATTACGTTATGTTTAATTTTATTTTACCACCAACAATAAAAATAAAATTCCTTGAAAACAGATAATATAATAGTCTAGGAGCCAAGATTCAATATTGTACAAGTACACTATATTGCTATAAACAGGTAGAGGGAATTCCGAGCATTATTTTGGTTGAGATCGAAATAGAGCTTAAAGAAAGGATTGTAAATGAGAAATAATAATTTTTCTATGAATTTATTTTCATTAACACACTTCAAACCGATCATCAAATATAAAGAAACCGATCTTAAAAATAAAATCTAGAGACACTGAAAGTTTTTCTTTCAGCCAAATATACGCTCTGTATGTTTACTTCTGCTTATTTAAGATTTGAAACGGTACATATTAATAACTATTGTATTATAATGACTGTATTGGTACTAAGTTTTCTAAATAGTTAGTATTACATAAACATGTTCATGAATCTAGTTATACGTTTGACTTTCAGCAATTGCATTAGCCCATTTATCAAACACTTACTTTATTACTGAAATTGTTTAAATGTACTTCTAACCGTCCTGGTTTAGATCCATTTAAGCAAATGGAAGCTCTATGCTACGTTTTATCAACGTAGGTAGTTTCAGTGTTGTAGATAAAGTTAAATTTATTATGTCTTGTTATGACTATGTAGTTTGTCATAAAAAGGGTTTTCCTACTGACGAAAATCCCGTTGTATTTATTTATTCTATTTACAATTATAAGCCTAATATCATGTGAACTATAAGCTTTAAACTCTGTACGCAATCTGAGTAAAGCCTGTTACGTGACACGTGATGTGGCGTACTCCTACCTTATAACACAAGGTATGTGCGCTAATGCTTATGTGCAGTTGACCTGTTAAACAAAATAGATCAAGTCACTAATAATTTATAATCTAAATAATATTCTTAGCTATGAGAGGAACAATAATTATTTGTCATAGGCAACTAAATAATAAAGGTTTCTAAAAACAAATTGAGTTTTGTTCACACATCCATAATAATTTATAGCTTTTTGTACTAATCAAGGTTATAACTCTTTCTTACTACTCACGCTTTTATTTTCAGCATCTGTTAAGCCTTAGAGTAATTGCTTTGGAAAAAGTCAGTAGTTTAGTATACATGAGCGATATATAACTTTGGAATTGATGACATTGTAGTAATAATTGTGGTGTTTTGAGCAATACGTTCATAAATTTCGTAAGAAACTAATAAAAATACACCTATGATTAAATTTACTATATTGGTTAATTCTTAAACTTGATTTTAATCATATATTCGTTTTAAGGCTTAATTCATAATACACTATGGTCGGGCTATAATTACTATTACGTATTTTCATATTAACTCTACAAAAAGATGGAAAGAACTATAGAGCTCATAATAAACTTTCACGATCTTCTTTAAATTATTATCTGCTGAACTTATGAACTGTGGTTGTTACGAACTAAAACTAATTCCACTAATTAAGAAACAGAATGCAAGCTGTATACACACGGTGAAGCAAGATGAGAGTACAAGTACGTGTAAAAAGTTGACAGAGCAGCGTAAAGAGAATTGTGATGTTTAATTGGGACGGAGTGTTTATTGTGTTGCGAGCGAGACAGCGGGTAGTGTAGCGAATAAAACTGTTGCTAGGCAACCACGGCTGGTAACTTTAGTGAGGCAAGAACAATAGACAATACCTTTGCCGAGTTCAAGATAAACTATGTACTATTTTACTCAACACATTTTAATTTGGTGCAATGTGAGGCAACTCATCTAGTGTGAAATCTTAACAGTAATAATATCTTAAAATCTGAAATTTGAAATTTTTTACAAGTAAATAATGAAGGGCATTTAAAAAATATTTGTGACCAGGCATTAGATATAATTTAGCATGTGTTAAAGGTATATTTAACAACAGAGTTTAACGAGAAAACTTCATTACGGTTTATTTATTGACATAAGTTTATGATTGCGGAATTCAAACTGATATTTTATGTTAAAACTAAAAACTTTGACGCCATGGTTTTGTTTTTAGTTTTTTTTTTAGTGATGTTTTTTTTTAACTAAAAACATCACTACAAATTATTTGTTCTTGTATTACCAAATGTTTATTGTTCTAGAATCAGTTGCAGCAGAGTGTAAAGCTGACTCCATACGCCAGATATATTGAAGGAAAATTAATGCTAATTTGTTGTGTTTTCACACAGATGGAATCGAGTAAATAATTATCTTGTGCTTAAACGATCCTTCCCGTTTAACTCAATTATTGTTTCATAAGCGAATGTTCGTTTACATCTCGTGGTTCTACAGTAAATTTTCATTTGGTAACTACAGTTTACAAATATAACTTTGCCTTTAAAACATAATAATATAGTCATGTTATTAACTCCACTTATAGGGTTATCTATATATTAATATAATGACAAGTAACTATTGGTATTATTACATTAATTTTTAACAATAACAAAGTAATTTTTTTCCAATATGCCCTAATAATCATTTCCATTTGTAACTTGAAAGCTTTTATTGGTCATTCTTAAAAGTGTGGATTATTGAAGTGTGCAGGAACAACATGGAGATGAAAATAAAGTGAATATAATTAAGTTCATTATTGTTTTACCAATATACCAGTTGATCACTACCGTAGCCGGCATTATGTACATAGTTGGAAAAGGGAACGATATGGTACTGTTCACCTGTTCCTATGATTTAAAAAGTCTCAGCTTTATAAATTTAGGATAGTGATATAACAATATAGTAACACAGTCGTGTATGACAAAATCATCACTATTTTTACCATATTTACGCTTTAATATTTACATTACTGGTTCAAAACAAATTTAATTTTTCCCCCTTAACTAAATTTGTTTAAGTTTATCTCTTGTAGAATGTTCTCCCTTGATTTTTCTACAATCACAATTTCATTTCATGCATTCAAAAATATATTTTGTTGTATTAATAATATATGCAACTATATATATATATATATATATCTTCCAAAACTAGATATCCCACGAGAAGATAAGGAAGCTCACTTGTGAATTAGTTGAACACACAGAGAAGTTTGGTAGAACTTGTGTACAACTCAACGGGTTTTAAGGCGCGTGAAGTTTGCTCTATTACGGAAGTAATCAAGAGGGGATGCCTTTGTTGGTTATGGCGCAACTAATAATGCCTCACGCCTATTCTTCATACCTAGTGCGCAATCTTTGGGCACGGTTTATAATAATAACCTGACTCACCTGTTGTAGCGAAATTAGTTAATCGCAATCATTAAAACGTTTTAAATTTGACACCATTGAGATAAGAAAGCCACAAAAAAGCAAAAATTAATTATTTTTTATACATCTATTGTATAAAATCAAAAATCGAAAAATCAATTTGATTGGTGTGTAAACCTAATTATGATAATAACATTCAAACGAATCTATAATCCTACCCTTTGTACCAACTAACTTAAATCAATGTATTAGTATGTAGTATACAGGGTGAATTTAAGTTAGTGTCGAAAAATTTTTTGGGTGATACTACTCAGTATTATAGACCAAAATATGAAAATAAAAAATTCCTATCCCATCTATCTTTTAACTACGACCAATTTCGCTATTTTGTTAAAAAATCATGTTTTGTTTCAATAAAACTCAATTTTTTAATAATTATGAATCCATTTTTGAAATCTACACAAAATTTTACATGGGAATAATGGAGAAAAACTGTCTTGAAAATAAGTTTGATACAAACAAATTGCTAATAAATCAAATTCTTAAGTTTTCGGCAAAAACATTAAAAAGATATTAGACCCGAGGAATTAAATGAAGTTAATTCTGAAGAGAGGCCAATACCACAAAAAATTGCCCATTTTGTGGGCTTTAAAATGACATAATGCATTGTCATATCTTATCAGTTTTTACTGCTGACTATCTTATCTCTACAATCACAAGTATGAAGGAATACCCCATTTTTCAGGTTTTATTTTGTCTTTCAGCTGACTTTACCTCTATCCACTTAAAAATAGTTATTTGAGTCGTAGCTATCATGGATTTCACATCGAGAGAGTATGCAGAGATGCATTTTGTATATGGTTTTTGTGGCGGGAATGCTCTGGCTGCTCAGAGAGAATACCACGCTCGGTACCCAGATCGTAGAGTTCATAGTGATAAAGTTTTTACGAGGCTACATCAGCGTTTGTTGGAGAGAGGAACAGTTCACAGGCAGCGTAATGAGGTAGGTCCTGTTCTTCGAGATGTTGGCTTAGATGAACGAGTTCTAGATTTAGTTCAAGAAAATCCTGAGGTCAGCAGCCGACAACTTGCCAGAGAAGTTGGTGTTTCTCAGAGTAAAGTGTTAGGAATCTTACACGAAAATAACTTCCACCCCTATCACTTTACAAAGGTTCAAGCATTAGAACCAAATGACTTTGGTCCAAGAGTAGAGTTCTGTCGCTGGCTGCTCAATAGTGATATTGAACAATATCATTTTTTGAGAAACATTTTGTACACCGATGAGTCTACCTTCACTAGGGCTGGTGTTTTTAACACGCATAACATGCACCATTGGGCCGAACAAAATCCCAGGGCTTCAAGAGAAAGTTCCTTTCAAAGACGTTTTCATCTCAACGTATGGGCAGGAGTCATCGGAAACCAACTTGTGGGTCCCCACATTTTTCAAGGAACCTTAAATAGTGGAGTTTACTTGGACTTTTTACAGCATACCTTGCCCACACTTCTGGATGGACTTGATATGGAACACAATCAGAGGGACAACATAGTTTTCCAACAGGACGGTGCTCCTCCTCATTTCAGCAATGAAGTGCGTCAGTGGTTAACGGACAATTACCCGACATGGATAGGTCGCGCTGGAACTGTAGCTTGGCCGGCCAGATCTCCTGACCTATCTCCTATGGACTTCTTTGTTTGGGGGACTATGAAACAGGAAGTTTACTAGACCACTGTAAACTCTGAGGAAGACTTAAGAAACCGGATTGAGTTAGCTGCCCAAATAGTGCGTAACAAGTTATCTTTGAACGTGACGGTTAGGGCCATGAGGAAGCGTGCGAGAGCCTGCATTAGAAACGGAGGCAGGCAATTTGAAAACAATTTGTAGATTACTTACTTTTATGATTATTCTTTTTTGTAACTGTTCTTTATGTGTTTATCCTATGTTTGATTTATTATTGAATTAAACACAATTTTGACTGGTTATTTGGCACCGTGATATTTTAAGTAGACCTTGTTTTCCAATACTGATTCTTTAATAACCAGTAGAAGATGAAAATAAAAGTAACGTTGCATTATGTCATTTTAAAGCCCACAAAATGGGCAAGTTACAAAATGGATTCAGAATTAAAAAAACATTAAAAATAATGGAGGAAATTGAGTTTTATTGAAACAAAACATGATTTTCTTTACAAAATAGCGAAATTGGTCGTAGTTAAAAGATAGATGGGATAGGGATTTTTTATTTTCATATTTTGGTCTATAATACTGAGTAGTATCACCCAAAAAAATTTTTCGACACTAACTTAAATTCACCCTGTATATTGAAACATTTAAAAAACATATTTTGATTGTACATATGTACTACTCTACTAGTCGGTTAAAAAGAGTCCACTTCCTGTTATTGTAATTTACTTTCGGTTTTCGATGACATATTTGGTTTTCCTTGTTCTTCATAAGGAGAATATATATATATATATATATATATATATATATATATATATACATTATCTATACATGCATACATACATACATACTATTATGGTTTAGTGGGAAATAATTTCAGCTTTAAGGAGGAAACCTTTATTGAGCTCATGCAACAAAATAATGGTTTAAAGGGTTTTTGCATTGTAGAAGTGTTGTTTTTCAAACTGCTATCTGAAAAAAAACCGATTAGCATTCGTTTCTCCCGTCTGCCTCAAGCCATTGTTATTATTCCACTCACATTCTCAAGAAAGCCTACCAGTTTCGAGTACCATGTGAGAAAACATTCATAACTTTAATACTTAAGGTTGGTTTTATTAAGGCATTCAAAGAAAGTTTCCAAATGATTAAACAGTTTATATATCAGCTTAATCTTTTCTACCTGCATCACTACTGATCAAGCAAAGTTCTAAAAATAACTGTAAACAAAAGCCTGTTTGACGAACTTCAACTGAAATTGTCAACATCTGTTTAGTTCCAGTTAAATTTGGATTATGAAACATACTATTTCACAATTCTATAATATTTAAGATAAAATTACATTCTGTCTCTTCTTGCACACTTTCCTAGGATTTCAACGAATATAAAGATAAGTAGTTACTGTTGTACAACTGTTCTAGAGTTTAGCGTTCAACAACACATTTAGCGACTAATTTTTATTTATAAGACTAGCCATTATCCGTACATGTACACGAAAATTTCGAAATTGAAGTACTTAATCTATTTAGTAAAATCACTTATTATTTAACATTATGGACACCTATGTCATGGCTCATACGCAAGTAGGCATTTATCAGGTACACGTTATTTCAGTGTTTATGGTTAAGAAGATCACAGTTTAAGATGCTGATTTTTGTATCAGTAAAGGGGCTGCATTTAAGCATTTATTATTGTAATTAATTACATTTCTGAGTTTGCCTTGTTCCCCCAATCACAAAAATGCAAATACATAGGTCTTGGATACCTACTTCGATCAAAAGGTGTTTCCTTACAGCCCTTGTTATATCATTGAAGTCTGAACATCTATAATTAATTAAATTCAGATCACGAAACATAAATATTGCCATTTTTGCAGAATTCTACAATATTCCAGGTAAAGTTGCAAATCTTCCTCAATATAAACCTTCCTCGGCGAATATTTTACAAACAGAATTAGCCGAATTAGTCCAGCCGTTCCCAATAGTAGCGCTTAGCAACACACATTTAGGAATGCATTTGTTTTCATAATATTGTCGGTATTTTGTTCACGCTGTTATAATTAAGTACGTTTGACTTTGTTTTTGAATACTAAATGCTAAGAGGTGGTTCACTATTTAAGAGTTCAGTGCGGAGAGATTTTAAATATTAAATTATTTTCCAGCATATGACTAAAATCTGCTTCTTGTTATTTCCAATGACTAAAACATGCTATATATTCTTTGCTTAAAATTTGTTATCGATTGTGAATAATTTGAAACAATAGTATAATTTCGAACATTTGTTATTATTTTATGTTACAAAAAGACTACAACACGGTGTTTTAAGGATTAACATATAACCTCTTATTATGGTGGAATAAAAAAACCTTAAGGCATTATAAAAAAAAAAATAAAAATTTGGGAATAGACGGCAAATCAAAATTAAAATAATTATAAGTGATATCTGACGAACCAGGAGCCAAGAGCTCAAATACGTCTCACTAAGACAGGTGAAACAATAGCGAGGAACTCGGTCAGCATTTCCTGTGATACCGCGGCTAGTCATCTGAAACAAACAGAACAGGAAGGCAATGGTCGGCACGGGCAGGGGTGTAGTTAAATTCGATAACTTTATTACAACAAAATTACACATATTTGATGAGCATTCCTCAATATTTTTAAAGAACTCAAAGAAAATTGTTCCTTGGAGAATTCAGAATATTTTCTAACTCACAACGTTTAAGAACATATTAATAAATAAATTTAAGGACACGATTTATGGCAAAATTTAAATATAAAGTTGTCAGAAATAGACTTAATGCCACTCTATAAATGCTAAGAGAGCTTTTATAACTGAAAAGTTTGGTTCAGCGAAGTGCTTCTACATTGCTTGACCATCGTTAGTTTACGCTCTTGGCTTATGCAGTGCCATCGCTTGGGTTCATCTCTCTAGTCCGGACTTCATGCAGTTCGTTAATGTTTATGCTCTTGGCTTCTGTGCATTCACATTGCTTGTTATAATATTCTCCAATCTGAACTTCATCCCGTTCGTTAGATATTACTTAATACTTTTTTACTTTGAGTGGCAATCCATCAAACTTGACTAATCCATAACATACACGCAAAACTTTTATCCCTGTAAATTTTTCGATATCTCTTAAGATTTATAAGATTTATATCTCATATTATTTACATAAATCCTTATCTCTTAAGGATTGTAGCGCAAAATACGAGTACGAAATGTTTAAGAATGCCTCTAATATTTACAATAATGGTTGTTTTTATGCGTTTTAGATATCTCGTAAGACTTTTCACAAAGAAATTTATATGGTTATTACAATTTTTTACTATCAACATTATAGAGTTTCTTAGTGTTATGAATTTATCAACATGCCACTATTAACAGATATTCTACTGTAAGTGTTGCGCTAATTAAAAATCAACTTAATAATGCATCTTCAGATTGTCCTTGATCTAGATATGACGGCCTCATATGAAATGTAGCAACTGAGCCAGAATGGATAACTTAACATAATATTAAATTTAATAACAATATAATATGTTTAACAAACTGTCTACCAGCAAGTGTTTTATTTATAAAAGTACAAGTTCATTTCTAAAACTTCACATAGTAGCATCCTTTTAAGTCAAAGCTATCCTACCGTTATATTCTGTTTAACCTAGACATTGTATCACCGTGGAAACCAAACAAAAAAACGTTTATGTTTAAATGCATTACATATTTCTTCCGCTTACTATAGAAAATGCTTATTCATATATAGTATTGAATAGTTTTAAATACAGGTAATATTTGGTTTTGTCTACTTGTTATTGCTGCATGTCACCTGTATTTTAGCTGGACCATAATGTAAACAAACAAACAACAGTTAGTTTTTTAGAGCATACGTGATTCTTATTGTGCTATAAAACTGTTGTAGAAGTTTTCCAACTACTGAGTATACTACAGTGGAACCGAAGGGCAGCAAACTCGTTCAATTTCCAGCTGCCGCTTCCACAGTAATTACAGTGATAATTCGTCCTCTCTTCCCGCAGTGCTGCCCTCATGTGGGAATGTTCCAACTGGATTTATACAATAACATTAAAAACTTACATATTAGAATCATAATCTATTATAATTATCCATTAAATAATATATATATATATATATATATATATATATATATATATATATATATATACGAAGTTCAAACCAATAAGACATAAAATCATCGAACGCAGCATAGCAGAGTGCTCTTTAACTTTGTGATCCCAAAATCAACATCCTTCTTCGCTCGATCGAGAAGAACTGTGTATCAAGTTTCTAGTTTCTATAATCTGTCAAGGCTCTGACTTTAGAATCGTGTCGTTGTCCGTCCGTTTGATCTTATGTGCGATATAAGATAAAACGGACGGACAAAACACGATTTTAAAGGACATCCTGTTGAATCCTTGATAAATATTATTTTATCTCACCGTGTGTAATTAGGTCCTCCACCTGACGAAGAGGATAGATTCCAATCCTAGAAACGTTATGTTATACCTTATACAGGGTGATTCATGAAGTTCTCCCCCACTTCTAAACAGCACATTGTACTAGTAAAATTAATGGAAAAAATGTTATAATAAACATAGGTCCGAAAAACGCTTCGTTAGCGAGTTACAGCTAGCGAAAGATTTCGCCTGAATTCCTTGGTAAAAGAGTAAAATATAGAAAGCCATACGGAACCTTTTGGAAATGGTTAATTAAGTAGAAATATCGCGTGGATACTTATGTATTTTTACCTGGAAACAGCTAATAAAATAGGTTTTCATGAAACTGTACTCTGTAGTAGTTTTGAGGGGATTCAGGGTTTTAAATGCAAAAGATTGGGGCTCCGAAACAATGTATTTTTAAGTGTTGATGTACAATAACCATTTGTTAAATTTGGTAATAAAATACATAAAATCAAGCAAACAATAATTGTATAGAATTTAATCTGAGAAAATTGGAAATATAATCAAAGTCTAAAATAAAACAGAAATAATTTACCAAAAAATCTGATTTTATTCAGTAAAATAACGATTACTATCTGTAAAGAAAATTACCGTAACGGTATTTAGGTTAAAATAAAACAAAAAACAAAAATGTTGTATCCTTAATGATGAGAATAAATTAAGAAAACAGATTAACTGTTAAATAAATTGTTTGTAAAATATAATATCAGTGTTTTTCATTACGTTGTTATTTTTTGTGTTCGAAAATAAATGAAGCAAACATTTTCCCATTTATTGTTTACTAATCATTCGAAATTCCGTTTTTCTGTTTTATTAATTTCTAAGTTGGTAACGCACGAATACACAGCTGATCAACAATGGTATTCTGTAACTGATTACGTTAGAACTGTGTATATGAGTGTGTTTTGCAAGCAACATCAAGGAGATCGGGTTCTGTGAATTCGTGTATTAAATGCAATTTTTCTGTGAGTTATAATTCGATTTGTTATTCAGCGAAAAAAATGCCTTACTTATTTACATCAGACCAGACCCCAGAAGGAATACGCATGATATGTTTTGCTTTGTTTTGGAGGTTACTGAAATGTGTAAAAGATGCTATAGCTGCTGTAGAAGAATATGAAACTGAACGACGGATTACCCTAATAGGAGGATTTCCAGATACCCAACAAACGATTTCAGGAACTTTACGGTACTCTCGGGAAAAAACAGATCACTACCAGTAACTTAGAACCAATTATGACGGAGCTGTCCAGACTTGATGATGATAATGTTCGTTAGATGCTGTCAATCGCAGTCCAGGTGTAATACACGCCGTATTTTCTAGGCGGAAAGGAGTTTCGCAGTCAACGGTGTGGAGGTCCCTTAATGGATACAAATTTTATCCGTTTCATAAACAAAAGGTTCACAATCTACAGCTAGGGGGATGTCCGCTCGCTTGGAGTTTGCAACTTTTTGAATATTAAATAATCAACTCTACAAGCGTAGTTTTGTTTACGGAGACACAATTCACTCCCTCCAGGAAAAAAAAATAAAAAAATTAGGTATCAATAACTTGCACAATGACCACTCATTGGCAGAAAGAAAATCCACATGAGGTTAGTTGGAACCAGGAGAACAATTCAAACACAGCGATTTAGCGTCAATGTCTGGTGTGGTGGCCTTTTTGCACAATCGGCAGATTGGACCTTCTCAATATTACCTGGCGCCTAAAATGGCTGAGTTTCTCTATTTGCATTTTCCTTCAGAAGAGTTGGCGCAGCTGTTAGAGAATGTTTTCCTTTACATCTCCAGGACAAATTTGTACTTCAGCATGACGGAGGCACCTCCCCACTTTTCACGTGCCGTTTTTACTGCTCTTACTTAAATCATCAATTTCCTGGACCACTGGAGTTGGTCGTGGAGGCCTCACCCTTGGCACCAAGATCACCATATCTATTATATGCATGCTCCTAAATCCTGCCATTGGAATTATTTCTTTAAGATGTATGTGACTGGGGGGAGGGGGGGGTAGGGGGGGGGGGGGTCTAAGATATGGTGGGTTCATTTAAATTGCATCCTCATTGCCACTAATTACTCTAAATGCACTCCAACACCAAACACTGAATTAAATGAGAATAGCCCTGTTGACGTCACTAACAAAACTATGACTTTCCAATTAGTTATCTTATATAGGTTTTATGTTTTCAATGTTCTTGGTCCTCGCAGGATCTAATTCGTAATGATCCTATTGTTCCGTTTGCTCTAATGGTCAGTCCCTTTCTACGCTCTATATTAACCACACACCCCCATAAAACACAACCACGAAATCCACCAAGCAAACTGGGATAAGTAGCGACTGAGTATGTGATGAAAGACAAAGATAAACAGACCCAAGAGAATACACGTGATTGCGATAAATATATGCCGACTTATGGATTCGGCTTGTGCAGAGATTACAGGGATAGTCCTGAAAAATTAAGAAACCACAAAACCAATACTCACCACGTGCTGCAAAAAGTATAGCAAATGATGGGCCTCATTTTCGAACATGCATTATAAAAAAAGTTGGCGTACGGTTGTCCCAACCAGATTAATTTTGCTTAAAACAGTAATGAATTATACAGAATAAAATCGATATTTTGGTAACTTATTCTCAGTTTTAATTTAGACTTTGATTATAAAATTTCTCAAGAATTAAATTTCTACAATTAATGTTTGTTGATTTATGTATTTAATTACCGAATTTAACAAAGTTTATTGTACAGTCAAACTTAAAAAAAAACATTGTTTCGTGCCCAATCCTTTGCATTTAAAACCCTGAATCCCTCAAAAACAGACTCACAAGGTACAGTTCTGTAAACCTATTTTATTAGCCTTAATCAGGTAAAAATAAAATACATAAAATCCATGATTTTACTTACTTAATTAACCTTGTCAAAAAGTTCAGTATGGCTTTGATTTTTACTCTTTACCCATGAATTCAGGCGAAATCTTTCGCTAGCTGTAACATCACGTAACGAAAGGGCGCGTTTTCGGACCTATGTTTATATACCACATTTTTTCAATATTTTTACTAGTACAATGTGCTGTAGAAAGTGTGGGAGGAGAACTTCGTGAATCACCCTGTATAATATCCGAAATCCTGTTATGCTTTCAACCCTTCCATCGTCAATAACAAATTTTAAACAAATAATATTTTATGTAATGCGGTAAATACGGTAAAAAATTGTTTTTTTATATATTTTATGAATGACGTTAAGAATTACATAAGAAGATGAAATAATTGAAATCTCCTTGGAGTAATATTTTAACTTTTATATTGTACCGTTTTTACAGCACATATTTTGTAATTTATATGGAGCTAATACTTTATAAAATTAAACAACTTTTCGGAAATACTTGGTTTATTCCGAAAATTCAAGTTCACCCAAAAGTTTACAAAGTTTACAAACTTTTGATTTCAATTTTATTCAAAAAATCACTCAATCAATCAAATCTAATTAAGAGTCTGAATCAAAGGTACTGAAATTAAAATTAAACTAAAAATGTATACTTCTCCAAAAATGGTTTAAATTAACAAAACAAATAAAAGTTCTCTTCTCAAAATACTCAAAATTAATATAACACAAAACTTGATATTTACTTTATCACCAAAAATTTAATTCACAAAACTTCAAAAATTTGAATTAAATTTTTCAGACTCTGAAAGATGGGAAACTTTAGAAATGTTTTAATACAGTATTATAAAATAAAAGATATTAACTATACGCTGGTACGGGACTTACTACTTTGAAGATTACGGAGGCAGATCGGATCTTAAAACGCACTAAAAATTTTTAAATACTTCAAATTGACTTTACCCACGAAAAAATAAATTACTCTAAATCCCAACTATTGGGTTAGAGAAAGAACTTCAGCTACTAACTCGACCGCTACACGTACTCCTCAATCGCCCAAGACTAGACTGACCGCTCCTCCAGCGAGCCGGGAGGAACGCATCACCCGATACGTCACTGACCGATCAGCTGATTGCCGGTCCAACTGAACAAACAATGTCCCCGCACCGCGTCTAGTTAATAAGAGCCTACTTCCTACCGCGATTCAGCATAAATGAATTTGAACTATGGTACATATTTTTCCCTAGCCCGAAGCTGCAATCACCGTAGGAACCAAAAACCTTTAAACACTCATCCCGGACTAAGTACAATAATATCCCTCCACATGCACACTTTTAAATAAACAATTCTTTTGTACTTATCACTACGTGGAGGCTGTGATGTGTAGTCCGAGGGGGTGATGTGGTAGAAGGTGTCCCGACGTCCAGTGTGGGTCCCCAGGTAGCCATCGCAGAGGGATCGCAGATCCTGGGTTGTCTGATGGGTGCAAGCTCAGAGGGATGTGGTGGGTGAGGAGTCGAGGCAGGTAGCATCTCCAATGATTGTGCGGCCGGTGCAGTGCGGCGGCCTCGTGGATCTCGTGGTTGGCTGGCTCTGGTTCGCTACTAGCACTGCTACCTGCTCCTCCAATCTAATAACACAATTTCAGCCCGCGAGGCATTGAGCTCTTGGAGGACATTCCATTTTACAAAATATTCCCTCCGTATGATTGTATGGCTGTCAGTCTTTCACGGTGTTTCTTATTGTACGCCTGCGCCAGTGTCGCGAATGTAAACCATTACCAAATGTTTATTAATTACAAGACAATCAATTTACAGGGATTACAATGGCACAATAATCAACTGTTTACACACAATAAAACCTCATATAGAGATAAAAAAAAACAATATTATCCTGTCCTTCTACATTTGAAGGAACAGGGAAGAAAATATCACTATATCAATACAACTCATTGTACACCAAAAAATATTACCCTGTCCTTCTCTTATTGGAAGGAACAGGGGGACAACAACTCCACAACATTACCAAAATTACCCTGTCCTTCTACATTTGGAGGAACAGGGAAGAAATATATCTCATGATATATCACAAAACCTCTGTGTATTAATTTCATACACCATTAATGCCATTCATTGTCCCTGAAAATTACATGGTTTACAACAACACCTCCTATCACACACTTACACTGGCATTTTATATTATGACTTCTCATCTTAGCCATACAATTGCTGAAATAAAAACGTCGTCACATCACCCTTTTATATTCCAATATTTATTTGTATTATTATAATGAACTACTGGACTCTCATACTTAATTGTTTTGTGTTTTGGGCCAAATTAATACATAATTATATAATCAATTCTTGAAGTTAATTTAGAAATAAATTATATTGTCATTTTATTGTTTTTAGACCCATCTTCATTCCTTTTCAACAATATAATTGTCCTGAAAATAAAACATACTGACCTTTGCCCCGGGCTAATGTTTATTGAGTTCTCAAATTTCACATTTCGAATTTAAATTTAAATTTAGAAATTGTACCTTATTATTTGTTAATACTTTATGCACCTTAAAAAAAAAGAAAACAAGCTATCTTTATTTTAAAACAAAAAACACATTTTACCAGGATCAATATTTCCTTGTTATTTCCGATAAGCATTTCACATGAAAATATTCAATCATATTGCCCGGTCCTATCTTTAATGCCGTGTCATAAACTCTTTCACTTATCGGGCCCACTTAGTTTTCACTTATCAGAGTCACTTCGCTTTCACTTATCGGGTTCACTTGTAATTAAAACTTTACGATACGGACTCTTCTGAACAAATACTTTTTACAAGGGCTGGGCTATTGTGGCTTGGGCACATCCGGACCTTTTTAAAATGTACACAGGAAACTCTCAACAATATTCCTATCTCCTGCTCTCATTGTTATTGACCTTTCATAACCATAATTGTTTTTATAACCCCCTTTCAGATTACAAGCCCTGTCCCTAATATTAAATTTCAAAGTGGACCTTCACATTTTCCTAACATTCACATAGTGTCGTTTTCGAAAGTATTTCCGCCCCTAAAATTTATTTCAAATATTAATTCCTTTTTTGAGCAACAGATCCACATGCGCTAGCTCCATTTTTTTTAAAATAATGTTCTTAAAATCAATCAAATATTCCAAACTCACAATATTATTCTAAGTCCTAAGTCTTACTCACTACACAAAATTATGCAGGTTTATACACAATGTTCAAGTTCATACAAGTCTTATACAAGGTACACACACTTTCATGAATTATACAAGTTTATACCAGTTTACAAGTTCTTTCCTGTAAATAACCTGTTGTACAAGTTTATGCTCAAAAAGAAATAGCAGATTCGCGCAAATTATGTACCGTTTTTACAGCACATATTTTGTAATTTATATGGAGCTAATACTTTATAAATTAAACAACTTTTCGGAAATACTTGGTTTATTCCGAAATTCAAGTTCACCCAAAAGTTTACAAAGTTTACAAACTTTTTGATTCAATTTTATTCAAAAAATCACTCAATCAATCAAATCTAATTAAGAGTCTGATCAAAAGGTACTGAAATTAAAATTAAACTAAAAATGTATACTTCTCCAAAAATGGTTTAAATTAACAAAACAAAATAAAAAGTTCTCTTCTCAAAATACTCAAAATTAATATAACACAAAAACTTGATATTTACTTTATCACCAAAATTTAATTTCACAAAACTTCAAAAATTTGAATTAAATTTTCAGACTCTGAAAGATGGGAAACTTTAGAAATGTTTAATACAGTATTATAAAATAAAAGATATTAACTATACGCTGGTACGGGACTTACTACTTTGAAGATTTACGGAGGCAGATCGGATCTTAAAACGCACTAAAAATTTTTAAATACTTCAAATTGACTTTACCCACGAAAAAAATAAATTACTCTAAATCCCAACTATTGGGTTAGAGAAAGAACTTCAGCTACTAACTCGACCGCTACACGTACTCCTCAATCGCCAAGACTAGACTGACCGCTCCTCCAGCGAGCCGGGAGGAACGCATCACCCGATACGTCACTGACCGATCAGCTGATTGCCGGTCCAACTGAACAAAACAATGTCCCCGCACCGCGTCTAGTTAATAAGAGCCTACTTCCTACCGCGATTCAGCATAAATGAATTTGAACTATGGTACAATATTAAGACATCTTAATAAAGAATTCGTATAACTTCAATAGGAACAAAATATATCTGTTAACAATAACCAATACATCAATATTAATTACTAATACTTAATTAATTAAAACCGTTGTCTCTTTGATTTTGTAAAAATATAATTCTAAATTAATTGAAAATATTGTAATTACTAAATGAAAATTAATCGGGATAAGAAATAACAATTAATTACAACTCATAGTTAACCACATATATTAAAGTATTCCCTGAATTGTAATATTAACTGGAATCTTGGAATACTAAATAATTTGTTCTGCCCGAGTCCATACCGTATAATTTTTTTTAATATAATACAGAAGTATATAAAACTATACTATTAGGAGTATTTATAGTAAATTCTAACGAAAGAATCATTCCTAAACATAAAAGTCATTTAGGGCATAAATAGCTAAGGTTTTACTATTGAAATGACGTAAAAGTGAGTAAAAAGTATATTAAATTCGCAAAAAACAATAGTTTACCAGAATTAATCACTTATTAACTTCATTTCTGCAAGAATAACATTATTTCCCGAGAGTTCCTTTGACCTTTCTACAGTCGCAAAGAAGAAATTATTTCCCAATACAATTGAAGATTCAATTACCATTGAAACACTATTTACTTTTAATGTGATGACTGAGTAGGAACATCTTTTTGGAAAGAGGAAAAACTCCCAGCTTTTAATTTTTCACATTAATACCGTAAAAATTAGGCTTTATTACCGTGTTACTGTACGAGATATTTATTTAATCCATAGAAGATTCAGAACTCAGAAGAAATATTCTAAATATGAATCCTATTGTGTAACAAGCCGCACTGGTCTACTCGGAAAAATCTACTGTACTATATAGTAGTGCATTAATTGAATGAAATAGTTCTAGTTTTGTTTATTTGGCCATTTAACAAATCAATACTGGATATAATTGGATTATTTTCTACATTGTTTTACTAATAACAAACATTGTTGGATAGGAACACGTAAAATCGTAAAAACCCATTTACAAATAATGGTGAACTGTTTATCTATAAAATTAAAAAGTAATACATAATAATGTCAGTCTTGTTGTGTTCAGCTTTATATAATTTGGTGCTTTTGTTCTGCATTTTAATGAGTAGAATGCTTTACCTAATTTACTTTCAGAAAATCCTATAACTAAAAAATAATAAAAATGATACCTGTCTGTACATCCGTCCACACGTTAGGGCGATAATTCCTGGGTATCCCAGATACATGAAACTTGGTACATAGGTTAATCTTGGTTATTCAAGAGCTTTATCGATTTTAGGGCGTTAGAAGAAGGGGGTCCGTTTGTGGCTCTTTCGTTACGCCCTGTTGGGTTCTTCAATACTCTGTTATTGATATCAAACTAGGCTATAGCCATTTGTACAAATGTAATGGGTATTAATAGTTATTTGACGGGTGTTTGGTCTCTGAATCACATATTAGTTTAGTTAGTTAGACAAATGTGCGACAAAAGCGGTCAAATATAAAAATTGATTTACAAAATATAAGGGCTCTTTGATGTAGTAATAACTTGATTACGCGGCAATTGAGAGATGTGGTTCGAATCTGGGCGGAATAAATACTTTCTATAATGAAGTTATTTAAATTATATATATATATATATATATATATATATATATACATAAAACTGCAAAGAAGTTTAAAAATATTTATGTACGTGTGTGGTGTGTGTGGTATGTGTGTGTGTGTGTGTGTGTGTGTGTGTGTGTGTGTGTGTGTGTGTGTGTGTGTGTGTGTGTGTGTGTGTGTGTGTGTCCTAAGACCAAATAATATTCTGGTTTACACCATGCAGGAACATTGATCGTAGAAATAAAATATTGTAAATGATCTGTACCACTGTTGAAAGCCATATTCAGTCCCCATACGATAAACCAAAACTGACGGTAATATTTTCGTTCGGCGTGAAGTGAAAAATATTCTATGTCGTTCTAATATATTTATAAAGTCTTCAAGCATCATCACATACCACAGTTTTTATACTTTTTACAGTATTTTTCTTTTTAGAAATAATTCGAAATTTCAGAAACCAATGTCAATCGTATGCAATATTTAGTAGTTACAGGCTTACTGACTAAAAAATCTTCAGAGTCTAATAAATAATTATTACCAATGTAAATTATAAAAATGCACTTCAAATATTTTGTTGCAGGGTACAATATAAATAATGTTTGGTCCTACATTGCTTCATAAACCACGATATGAATTTATAACCCTTTGTTGAAAACTGCTGAGCTGTTAAAATTGCCTTTTCGATGTGGACGAAGCCGACTATTAATATATAGCTTTCCACTACATTAACTAAGAGTCGTTGGCCAGATGCTAATTTTGTCTGGTCTGTGGTGAACATTGCTTTATCCGATGCATAAAAACATGCTTTTAAAACTCATTACGTTGCACAAAATTTGTACAAACAAAAATTGTATCAAATATTAATATAATATGAACAAAATATTACAAAGTATATACATTCAACTTTTCATTTACTTTTCACACGACGATATCTTATGTTTATATAGGAGTTGATTAATTAGGAGTTAATATATTCCAACAACGACCATTAAAAGCTTTCGAAGTAAAAGTGGATTAGCATAAATATTGTTTTCTACTAATGGAACACCAAACGTTTCTCCAAGAACATTCGTTGTGGGGTATAAGGATAAGAGTACTTGTTTATAGACCTGGGTAGTTCCTTACCCGGGGATATAAAAATATCGTTGACTATCTATCTTAAATTTCCTTCTTTGGGGGTTTAGGGAGCTGTCATTCCAAGTCTTACATTCAAAATAATAACTTTTGAATTTTTAAATTAGGTTATATAGGGACGAGAAAGAGTGGTGGATAGGCCACGATCAGGAAATACAATAAAGGAAGATATGACGCGTGTTTCAATGATGGATACATCCAAATTATTTGTCTTTGATGTATCTCGGGCCTGTGTGTATATCTGTCTATCTCTCTGCCTACACTAAACTCACGCGATCAAATAAATTTATTCCAATAATAAAACCTGTTTGTAAATCCTCCTCGTGACTTTCTATTGTCAGTAAAAGGGGAATTCCTCCTTAAGATTCAGTATGATTAGAATTTAATAAAACCGGTACACCAAATTGGAGAGAGTGCGTCGTAGGTTCATCGACAACGGCAGTGGCTTACAGACAACGACACATTAGAGGTCACAATACAAAGTAAAAAGATACATAGCTGACGTGCTTGCTGGCAACATAGCTATTACAAACATAATAATCATGTTACTATCGGTGTTATGTTGGTTTGCCATTAGCACATCACAGCCACTGAAGTATGCTGTAGTAGTGATAATCTTCGACCACTTTCATACTAATGAATTCCTCTAGGAAGAATGAGGTTCACAATTTTAAAGAGACTCCTGTCGACTTTGAAAGCTGTCTCACTTCAGAACTAGACTGTGCACTATGAAAATACAAGACGGATAAGAAAACAACTTTATAAAACAATTTTAATAGTAAAGCTTAGCCGTCGACAACATGCATCCTAATGTGTGTGCTCGTATGTGTTAGTAATACGACTCGCACTTAGCATCGTATATTATATAGGAACAACGTTGGTCTGATATAATTTTTGTTCTGTAATCTGAACTGGCCAGACAGTATACGGCACAGTTACATTCCTCAGGCATTTAAGCTTCTAAAATTGTAACAATAACTTTAAATTCTCACAGCTACCTAACGATAATGTCACTATAATACACGTAATGCATCGACATTAAATCTCTTACACACCCTAAAATTCAATATAGTAAATAGAGCGGGGGGAGCGTAAATAGATTCTCTTATGAGGATATATGATTCCAAGCATATATAATCACGCATGTTGTACTTACACATAATAATGTTAAAGTTAATGTTAATAGTGTCAAATTAAAGTTAACTCATGTAAGAGTTTTATGTTTAAAAAGCTGTACTGATTGTCAATAAAATACAGACGAGTTTAATGAAGTGGGAAATTACAAACAGTAATGTCCGAAACAATACAGAAGTTACTTTTAAAGATAACGATTTGATATTTTATATAAGACACTACTTTATGTTTCATTTTAATACAAGATTTCATATGGTTGCTATGCATACATGATACTAAGTGTATCTGTGCGAAACAATGTCAAGGTCACGGTTATTATTCAAGTACACTCTTCCTTGGCTTCATAAACTCGATGGAAAATGTACAGTGAACGTATTGTTGAAGATCCAAACATTAGTACCATAAGGAATCAAAATACACATTTATAAGCATATATGTAGATGTTTATGTTTTTTTAAGCATATAAATTTTGTCTAAGATAAACAAACTAACAAAACTCCACAACCATGTAATAGAGTACAATATTTAATAATTATTATTCATATAAAAAGCCAACCACATAAACCACAACAATGGCCAGTAGAGTTATCAGAAATGCATAGTAAATGTAAGTCTCAATAAATAGTTTATCCCAAAATAATATGGATAGGCAAGACAGACTCGGAATAAAAACGAATTGAATGACTTTAAATATAAGAAACTTCAATTACTGTGACACGGACTTGAACAGTAATGCTAATCCATAAGGAATCTTGAGGATGTGGGAAGGGATCTGGAAGCTAATTATGTGCAACAAAGACAAGGATAAGAATGAAAGGAGAGAAGAAATCCGGAGTTCCTTCCACTTGTCTTTCATTGTGCTCAAAATACAACAGCCTCTGTTCCACTGTAGAATACAACATACGTTTGCTTATAGCTTGGCCAATACTGGACATGTTATTCCCAGAACAAAATTATTATAAGTGTCTAGAAACTTTATAAATGTATGTTTCGGCACAGACATGTTTCACTTACATACTACACAAAATGCAAAAGATTTAATTTGAAATGTTTGTTAAGGCAGTTATAAAAAAGTATAATATTTTGTTACTACGACAGTACACAATGACAAATTTATATACGTTACCATAATTTAAGTTTAATCTTCCTCAATTGTGAAAATATTTTTGTATAAGTAAAGCCAAAAAGTGTTCAAGTCATGCTCTGGTTTAGAATCTCTTTATATACCAGATCGAGGCAAAAGTATGAAATATAGCTTTCTTTCTCAGTATTATACTAGTTAACACCTTCACTGAAGTTATATTCTAAGTGTTCTTGCCTTGTGTCCCTATAGTACTCTGCTCTTATGCGTCTGCCGTAGCGAACGAGTTAAACGGGTTTCTCAAGTGTTTTTATTGGATTGTACACAGAATAATGGTACAGTTTGATTTAATTCTGTACCAGTACTGAGTCGGAATATTTTGTAGGACAAAATGAAATTCATCTTTGAAGTTTATTCTTAATGATATATATATCACGGAAAAAATAGATTTGGCATGCAATAAATAGATTTCTTCATAGACAAAAAGTTTCATTATATGTACTAATAAGAGAACCGTGGCAGTTTGTAAGTTTAGATTCAAGACAGTTTTTGAGGACAGCGAGTGAACTAGCAACCGATAATTGACTTAACTTATTAAATAACTTATAACAATAATTAATTTGTTGGTCTTGTTATTACGCACAACTTGTACATTCAATCTTTACTGTATCTCTTATATCTCAAGATCCCTTCAGTGTGTATTTGGAACTCACTTCATAGTTTCCAGAAAATTATCTACGAATCGTTGGAAATATGCTAATTCATCCTAGTCTGTGGGGAATATTACATCTGACGCATGAAAAAAACGCTTTTAATAGCACGTTTAATTGCACAAAAGAAAAGAAACAAAACCTTCCATATGAGTGTAATTTTTACATTTTTAAATGTGGCGAAGACACAATTACTAGGAACTAATGCGACAAAAATTACAAATAGTTTAAAACACTACCATGGATTTGTAGTCAGCTGTATAGAAAATCAATTCAGCTTCACATTTACTTTTACAAGACAACGTATTAATTACTCTTAGGTGTTGATTTCAGTTTAAATTTGATATATTCCAACAAAAGCTCATTATAACCTTCGAAGTAAAAATGGTTTATTAGCATGAAATATATCAAATAATTTGTTTTGCATTAATGGAAGAGAAACCCTTTATCCGAGAACATTATTTATAGGGGTATAATGATCCAACTAGTTCATACGGACATTATTATTCCTTTACACGAAATAAATATATAATTGAGTATCCTTATTAAACTTGTTTTTTTTTATCTAAGAAGCTATATTTTTCAAATTTACACATGCAAATTAAAGTATGTTTTAATGTTTACACATCGTTATAAACTACGTATTGATGGTTATAGTGGGTGCTCCAAATCTCTCTACTTGAAACTAGCAGGTTAGTTAGGGAAGAGGAAGGGTGGAGGATAGAACAGGAACCGGGGTTAGAAGGAACTCAGCTGTTCTTGATGCATGTCGAGTTCGTGTGACATATCAAATCCACGGCCTGTCTGTCCGAATGCCTGCACTAAATTCACGTAATCTGTTCAATTAAATCAAATAATAAAACCTATTTGTAATACTTCCTCTCGACCTCCCACTATCAATAAAAAGGAGCCAAATGCCTCCGACATTATAGTTATAACAGCCTCAATCTTAAAACAAATTCTGCAAAATCCATTTTATAAATTTTGCTTTACGATCAGTAGACAGTCATGACGAGCCAGCTGTTATGTTGGCTGACACTATGCTGGAGGAAGTGTATTGTTCGAAATTCCTGGGAATATACCTATATCGAGGGTTGACTTTGAATGATCACATCGACCACGTTCGCTCCAAAATTGGCCTCAGGCATTTATGTTTTGAGGTCTAGCCAAATACTGCCCGAGTCAGGTTCTGATGATGGCGTATTATGGCTTAATTTACCCCCATCTCACTTATCTGGGGGCTGGTGTTGTGGGGAGCTTGTGAAAACAATCAATTCCTGAGAGTGTTCAAACTGCAAAAACAAGTGATCCGCATTATCGCTAAGTCGAAATTTAGAGAGTCTAGCAAGGAAGTCTTCAAAACTTTGCAACTTTTGACGCTGCCCTGTCTCTACATCTTGGAAACAACTCTGTTTTGTATGTCTAAATGTGCCATGACGAATGGCCGAGACATACATGTGTATGAAACTAGAGGCAGAGATAACTACCGACCTGGAGATACAGAAAGGTGGTTTATGAACGCTTGCCTTCACAGGCAGGTTGTTCATTTCATCAATAAATTACCAGATTCAATTAAAAACACTCCAACGCTCAAGGTGTTAAAAACTCGTTTGAAACGCTTTTTAGTGTCACAAACATTTTATAATGTTGACGAGTTTTTTGCATATGATTGGGAGACCACCAATTAAAAATACTGACTGAATTCATCGCTGGAAGTGGGAATAATTGGTGAATAAATTAGATAATTAGTAGGTAAGTTTGAAAAATTGTATGTTTGAATGAAATTTCTTGTGGTGTGTATGACCAAAGTTTTAGCAAGTAAAAAGTAAAATTTGACTTTTGCCATGCGTGGTATAATGTTCCGACAATAAAAATCTGATTTGGTTTGAATTGAATTTAATAAAACCAGTACACCATATTGGAGACGGTGGGTCATATGTTTATCTAAAACTGCAGTGGTTTACAGACAGAGTCACTTTAGAGGGCCCACTATAAAGATAAACAATACATAGCTGAAGTGCTTGCTGGTAACATAGTTATTAGGAGCCCAATGTAACTATTATAGAATCATAATAACCAACGGATGGTGTTGTTATGCAATAAACTGGCCAGTTAACTTGACCAATTACAGTGTATATTGATCAGGATACCAGCAATAATTAATGGCCTAATGTACCTGCAATGGTAATTGACACAAACGCAATCAGGGGATGCAACATAATTTAACTCTGGCCCATCAGCCTTGGTTGCATTCTGACTATAATAGCATGTACAGGTAAGGGATATTAAGTAACATAAAGACTTTATTCAATGTTCAAGCTAACCTTCCTTAACCCCTTCACAATATTTTATGAATTGTTACGTTTCTAGCGATGTGCGCTACTTACATAACATTACACATGTTATATTAGTCCTGTTTTATTATGTTGAATGTCATAATATTGCATTTATATAACAAGTGCACTCGCGCAAGTTGTTATAACAATTTCTACCGCGACAGTTACCACGTGTTGTTCCATGTTACCTTTCCTGGAGTATTTTATGGTTTTGTTTAGTATTTAGTGACCATTGTACCATGGAAATATCGGACTGAAAAAGAAGTAGATGGTTAGCTTCGTTTGCGTGATGACGACACGGACATAGTGATAATTACTAAGTGGATGATATATATAAAAAATGTGAAAAATAGTATATATATATACTTATTTTATTACTAATACATATTTCACGTTTATTTTATATATACATATATATATATATATATATATATATAATATACAATACTGTATCTCCCAAAAAATCAATGTATCATCAAAACAACACAATTGTGTGTGTGTGTGTGTGTGTCATATATATTTATATATATATATATATATATATATTATATTATATTTATATATATTTACTACAATACCATTTATATTTTAAACCACTTATACTAAATAATCTTTAGTCCAGAATTTGAAAGAAACTCATGTCTCCGTTTAAAGCCGTCTCATATCAGAATTAAAGCGCTCTTGTTCTTAATCTATCAACCAGATTATTATCAGTTAATTTGTTGTGATAGGTGAACCCCATTTTTAAATTACATCTTCATTCATTTACAAACATGTTATAGAAAGCAATAAACGTTTCCACCTCGGAGTTTAGGGACCCAACAGCCACAAGGCAAGAGGAAACTGATTAACTAGCCAGGAATGATCGGCATACACTCATGCATTTAATAGTACCCTAACCATAATTCTTGATAAATACCACGTTCTTCAAACGAAAACTCTGGGAAAAAGACATCCGACGCTAAGAGAGACCAGATATCACTCAGAAATTAAGCCCAGATAGGAGCAAATAGACTTATAAATAGATACTGCAGGAACAACCCAAGATTTTTGGTAGGCTTCCATGTATCGTATTAAAGCTCATCAAACACGTGAGGAAGCTTAGTTTGGAAGATGGTGATCCTATAGATTATATCAGAATAGGCAGGAGTTATCCTATCATCTACTGGTAGAATGAAAATAACTAGCAAAAGGAATAACTAGGCCACCATCAAGTTTTAGCATGAATACTCAGTCTTCACCCCATGCAAATGTTCATATTCATTGAGGAGCCATAACTAGCAAGAATAACCCCCAGTAAGGTAGTCTTTGTTACCACTCACTTACATTTTGTTCCCGCAAAGAAAAAGCAACTGTATGGATTGTTGTTAAGTTAAACTGAGGACCCTTAAGACCATAGAGCAAAGGACAAAAGTTCAGATATCACAAAAGGCAAATATTTATAACTCTATTCAATCAAATGAATACCTCAACCAAGCACAGCAGTAGCAGATTCTAATCATGGTTGGTAATATCAATCAGGTGTCTTGATATTTATGTCGCGCATAAGTATAACCATTCTACTTCTTTTCCTTTTGATTGAATCCAGTCAACACACTTTTTAAAGACTTATTTTAACAATAGGATATGCCTGGGCTTAATAAAATACTAGGGGATTCTCATTTGATAGCAATACTAATACTCGTATTCCTTTTGATATTCTACAAATATTTATGGAATACTGTATTATTTAGTCAATTACAAAAAGTAGTGTATTCGACAAAATGTCGAATTATTTTGTCATGACTTGATGCCAGATTAACAAAGGGAGGGGAAAAATTATTTGGGATAATAATGAATGAGCAACCGTTATGAATTCCTAGTAATTGATTGTATCCCTTATAACCTGTAAACATGTATCATGTATCTGTATCAGTTATTTAGATGGAAACTCGTTTTCAGTTATATAACGACGTGTGTTTGCCTCCATACCCTGGTACAATGAACAGTTTTTTTTCTTTTTTTTTGTATTTTAATCTTTAAATGTAAAAATAAAACAATACTATATTTAAAAACCTTTTATTTGGTTAGCCTTTCAACAGAAAACCTGTTCAGACACCACAACATTAAATTCAAACATTTTATATGTTTGCTCCAGTTACAATATTAGGCATATATGATTTTAATATTAATTTTTCTTTAATAATAGAATTTGGATAATAAATATAAAATAATTATTTGAAATGATACAATATTAATTAAATTTTTAAATACCGTCATTTTTCCTAATATAATTCACACAGTCATACTGATTTTTGTTGATGTTTCATGTACAGTACTTACTAAAGCTTGTGCCCTACTTACATGATATCTTTGGCACATCCTGTACCTAATATAATATGAATAGTTATCATGCTATGGCATTCATAACGAGTTTCGGTAATTTTTACAGTAAATACTGAAGCTTGTGCTCCAGCTTCATGATAATCTTTGGCACATTCTGTATATTCATGTGACCACCTAATATAACACACAGAGGTGTTACGTTATGGCAACCATAACGTGTCTCGCTGATTTTTCCTGTACTCACTAAGGCTTCTGCTATAACTTCATGACTATATTTGGCACACCCTGTACATTCATATGACGATCTAATATAATGCAAACAGATATTACGTTATGGCAGCTATAAAGAGTCCCACTAATTTTGCCTGTACACACGAAAGCTAGTGCTGTAACTCCATTCAACCTTCTTCGTTACCATTATTGCAAAGTCACAGTAACATAAACTAGTAAATAAATTATGTTGGTCAAGTTTAACTTCCAAATAGCAAAATAAATATGTCTCGTAATTTGTAATTTTCAAGGATGTTTACATGATTTTGTGAAATGGAATATAAAAAACCAAAATATTCGACATAACTTTAATATAGGTATCATGATGCGTAATATAATGGATTTTAAGGGAACTACGTTAATATTTTATTAATCCAGAGTTGAGGTATGTAGCCATAAATCGGAAAGTATTATTAAAAGGTTTAAATTTCAAAATATTCATCCGTGTAGGTTGACAATTCAATAATTTTGATCTAAGCCATTGTCAGTGCTTGCCACTCAGTTTTTCATTCCGATACCAGTACTGGAATAAACAGTATTGTTCTTTGAAAAGGTAATATGCAAGGTAAACATATATTTTAAGTGAGAATACATGACAGTACAAATAATACTTTATTCGTATTTACCATGTTCAGGAACCACGCAACGTAAAGCTTAAAACCTCATTACTGAGTGATGTAATTCTAATTACTGTCTTCCACTAATAAAAAATGGCTTTTTTAAACATGGTAACAATAAACTTTTGTAGTTAATTTCTAAGAGTATTACTGTTTAAATAAACAACTGTCAACATTTTTGTAATTTTTATCAATACCTCAGTACTTAAAAAATAATGACTTTTATAATGACTACAAATAATGACTTTTATTTCAAGTAACAATATTTTCAATGAAGTACATAATTTAAGTGTATCACAAGCCATTACTGAACAATTAAAGTAACAAATTAGGCTTAAAACCTACGCTGACAGTAATAATATTGTTCAAAGTTGCCTTTTAAGTAGGTTTCACACAGATATTCATATTTCAATCGCCTTCATGGCGGAATTTTAGCGAGATTTTTGGATTTTCTCCGATCATGGCCCTTAAAATCCAAAACCACTATAATCCGAACCTAAATATTTGTGTGTATGTGTGTGTTCGTATAAGCCAACGTGGTTTGTTGGTGAATCGCCAACCCGTCAATTAGTCTCTCCTATCTTTAAGGTTATAAAGACTAGATTTATTTTAATATCGATACATTTTTATCTAATCTTGATGGACCTGTTTCCATTTATCACTACTTTACGATACACGGCATGTTAGTTAACTGAGATGTTAGAATTACACACGCTTAAACCGTGGCTATAACTAAGTCTATAACTAATTTTATAAATATATCGCAGGATATAAGTGTCCAATCAACATTAGGTTTAACTAAACGCTAACTGCTGTTGCTAAACAATTAGTTATGTTTTCCAGTAATTTAGATTTTTTACAAAACTGCTTTTACAATACAGTTTTATGCAATATTTAAGAATAAAATTCGAAAGTAAAGACAATTCTAGTACTTTTTAGTGGATATTCCATTATTTCAGTGTTCCAATATTATACAGTGAAACTTTTTCCAATAAAGAATGAAATTTTGCTTTCAATGTCTGCTGTACAAAGCTGGTTAAGATCGCACCTATTGGAGCAAGCCTCGTGTATACTCGTGTTTTATTTTTATTAAAATATAAAAGAGTACGATGGTTGTAATAAAACGAAAGGATCGTTAAAGTAAGTATATGGTGCTGGGTTCTGTACGCTACACTAGCTGCTATTCCTCTTTAAAGCAGAGTATATAAAGTATTCTTTCCATTTTCTGCTATTCATGAATGCGAGCTCTTTCAGCCTACTCTACGCAAATAAAGCCTACAGAAATATTCTCCACTACAATCAAATACAACTGATGTAAGGTTGTATATATGGGTTTAAAATGTAAGAATATATATTCATAAGTACAACACATCTCAATGTGTACATATTGTATATACAAGCATTCGTAAGTATAAGAAATCACGGTGGCATAAACAGACCATATATAAAGAACACTGGGACTTCTTTAATTTTACTATCTTACCAAACGGATAGTGTTCATGACAAACTCGTTCAGAAGCAACATCTAACACCATAAAAAGAGCTTCAGATAGTCATTCATTAAGGTTAGCACATTTAGTATAACCAGTTCAGAAGTCATCCAGACAACCATTACAGGAAGTTCCTCTGTACCAGACCATATGTAGTGTAATAGGCTTCACTGAAGTTACATGCGTTTCGTCTATAGGCCATTTGCTTTTCATGTAACCTATGAACAGTCAAACATAAATGAAATTGATAAGGCCTCTAGGTAGCCAGAAAAGAAATTATCTATTGAGCGAAGGGGTTTAATGAACAATATCTAAATCCCTTAGATATACATTGACTTTCATCAACTTGTGATTTTGTATAAAGAAAGAATGTTTCTTTAGAAATTTAAAAAATACTGCTGAAATCGACGTACTACTAATGCCACGTATTCCAGTTTATTCTTGATGTACATAACATCAGTCCAGAAAACCATGCTTTCCAACGAACGTAAACTAGATATTTATAAGATAAATGTTTGTACCAAGTTTCAACTCGTTTGGCAGTTTTTGGACAGTTACGTATAAATTTTGAACGGGAGGTGGTTCTGGACTCTAGAAGTCACGTGCAGTGTAGTTAAGCAAGTGTATTGGTAAGTGCTACCATGAGGACAATTAAAAAAGGCTGATTTTCTATACAAAGTTTGCCTAAAATTGAGAACATTTTACCAAACCATTATAAAAACGTATTTTTGTAAGCACTATTCGCCGTAAAGTAACACAATATAATCGTTCAATATTTATAGCAAACAGCTATAAATGTTGAAATGGTGTACAGCTATCAGAATGTCATTCCAGTAATAAATTGCTGTCAGTTGAAAAGCGTTGTTACAATAATGTAAATCACTCGCGCTTGTATCTGCAGGGTGGATCGCGATAGATTTATGTACTGTTTTTCCACTGTTATTATCATTAAGCACGTTGACATTTATTGAAAAAATTATATTATTGTATAAAATATAATTGTCCCGGCGGAGCAAACCGAAATATTTATATGTGTGTTTTTTTAATGATCTTATTCTTAAACCACCGCATAAAATAATGTTGTAAAAGCAATTTGGTAAAAAATACAATGGTAAAAACATAACTAAATGTTTAGCAACAGCAATCAGCGTTTAGTAAAGCATAATGTTAGTTGGAAACATTTATACCCTGCTATCTATTTATAAATTAACTTAGTTAGAACCCCGCTGTAAAGGTGTGTACATCTAACATCTCAGTTAACTGGAGATTATTATTATTAAATAATATGCTGAGTATTGTAAAATGGTGATCTATGGAAGCAGGGCCATCATGGTTAGATAAAAATTTATCGATAATCAAATAAACCTAGACTTACTATCTTAAAGATAGGAAAGAATAATTGGCGGATTGGCGTACCAACAATCCAAGTTGGTACATACGAGCGCGCGCACACACACACGGGCACACACACACACACACACACACACACACACACACATTATGGAAGAATATTATGTCATTTCGTATGCTTTACTTGTTGTATAAACAAACAATCTTATTATAACAATTCTAATGGAGGTTTTTACAGACAGATTCTTAAACTAAACTTATAAACTTCTTAATTTTCTGAAATTTGGAAATTAACCCATGAATTGCAATACTATTTATTATTCCCAAGTATATTTTAAGCAAAGATGTAATTAATTAAAAAATGAAATTTTCTAATCATATATTTTTTTCATCAGAAAACATTTTCACTGAACTTTTTCACAGAATTCTTATATGTCCAAAACATTTCATCAGTGCTACGCGTATTACAAAATAATTCCCTACAGTTATAGATGTGGTGGTGATGAAATACTGTACTGTCTCCTGGTTACTCCCATATTGTGTTACTTTATGGTGAATGGTGCTTACCATCAATCGCAAATTTAGCACAGATAAACACAACAATATTTGAGTCTCTTGCAGTATTTTAAAATTATGCTATCAAGACCATCAAGAATTAAAAGGAGGTTAGTGATGTTGATCTCTGTAGTTTTTTAAACTTTTATACAATTAACATTAAATTATTTTTCAAACCAAAAGTCTATTGCATCAATTTGTGGATTTGCTTCTGAAAAAACTTCCTACCTGAAGCAAAAAGAAATTACTAACTAAAAACCTGTGGTTACAAATTGTTTCTAAGGTAATTAAACTATTATTTTTCTTGTTATGTTGAATTAATCAAATCGATTATTTACTATGCCAATCTTTACCAATATAAGACAATAATTAAATTGTGTGAAAGATAGGATTATTTTCCTCTAAATAAGGACATTCAATTATTAAAATCACCAGGATGGAGATTATTAATCAAGATGACAAGAAACGACAGATAAAGTATTTAGTAATATCTATCTCGTTTTCAAGAGATTAAGGGCAATCTCAGTAACTAAATACAAGATTTTATTAAAGAATTGACTATTGCGGTTGTACGAATACATAAAATTACAGCCTTTTTAATATAAATTTTCATAATAATATTATTATAAATTTAAATATAATAACTATTTTTTTGTTCTAATTAATATAAACAGTTTCAAACCATAAAGCGAAGCAAAAATATACCTTTACGAGAGTAAACTAGCGTACATCTATGATTATGTATGTAGAAATACGTAAAAGCGGTGTTAGCGTATCGTCATGTTGCCAGACTCCATAATATAGGATATATAATCGTCCAAATTCTTTCTTAAACACCTAGATCGAAGGTTCACAAGAATGACCACGTCCAGTTAAGTTTCATATTAGCCTCTGAAATTATTTTTTTTTTTAAGTCTTTACCGAAATATTGCACAAGTCAGGTTCTGATTACGGCGTATTATGGAGTAATTTGTCGACACCATTCCAATTAAGTGGTTTTGTTGAAGGCTTATGCAAATAATCCATTGTTGAAAATATTCAAGCTACAAAAAAAACATTTTCGAAGGTGAGGTGGAATAGAATAGTGCGGTGGTGAATTTTTTTTTACAAAGCATAAAAGACGGCATTTCGCTCGCCACCTGTTTCTTGTTTTGAGTAGCTCACCTTCAGTCCTTGTTTTGCTGCAGTAGAGAGTATACTGAGTGTAACTGTGGGGACTCTGTACAACTCAAGCATATCTCGCCAGTTAGAATAGAACTGTAATTAGAAATGGCGCGGTTACGGTGGTGAATTGTCTCTGAATAACGTTTATGAGAGGGCTTGTATCTCACCTTCAGTCCTTATTTTGCTGCAGTGGAGAGTATACTGAGTGTAACTGTGGGACTCTGTACAACGCAAGCATATCTCGCCAGTTAGAAATAGAAACTGCAAAGAGAAATGGCGCGCGATACGGTGGTGAATTGTCTCTAAATAACGCATGAGACAGCATGTAGCTCACTGTCAGTCCACGTTTTGCTGCAGTAGAGAGTATACTGAGTGTAACTGTAGGACTCTGTACAACGCAAGCATAATCTCACCAGTTAGAATAGAACTGTAAATTAGAAATGGCGCAGGTACGGTGGTGAATTGTCTCTTAATAACTTAAGAGAGGGCTTGTATCTCACCTTCAGTCCTTATTTTGCTGCAGTGGAGAGTATACTGAGTGTAACTGTGGGACTCTGTACAACTCACGCATATATCGCCAGTTAAATAGAACTGTAATTAGAAATGGCGCGGTACGGTGGTGAATTGACTCTGAATAACGTATGAGAGGGCTTGTATCTCACCTTCAGTCCTTGCTTTGCTGCAGTGGAGAGTATACTGAGTGTAACTGTGGGACTCTGTACAACGCAAGCATGTCTCGCCAGTTAGATTAGAACTGCAATGAGAAGTGGCGCGGTACGGTGGTGAATTGTCTCTGAATAACGTATGAGACGGCTCGTATCTCACCTTCAGTCCTTGTTTTGCTGCAGTGGAGAGTATACTGCGTTGTAACTGTGGGACTCTGTACAACGCAAGCATATCTCGCCAGTTAGAATAGAACTGTAATTAGAAATGGCGCTGTACGGTGGTGAATTGTCTCTGAATAACGTATGAAAAGGGCTTGTATCTCACCTTCAGTCCTTATGATGCTGCAGTCGAGAGTATACTGAGTGTAACTGTGGGACTCTGTACAACGCAAGCATATCTCGCCAGTTATAATAGAACTGTAATTAGAAATGGCGCGTACGGTGGTGAATTGTCTCTGAATAACGCATGAGACAGCATGTAGCTCACCGTCAGTCCACGTTTTGCTGCAGTAGAGAGTATACTGAGTGTAACTGTGGGGACTCTGTACAACTCAAGCATATCTCGCCAGTTAGAATAGAACTGTAATTAGAAATGGCGCGCGTTACGGTGGTGAATTGTCTCTGAATAACGTATGAGAGGGGCTTGTATCTCACTTTCAGTCCTTAATTTGCTGCAGTGGAGAGTATACTGAGTGTAACTGTGGGACTCTGTACAACGCAAGCATATCTCGCCAGTTAGAATAGAACTGCAAGAGAAAATGGCGCGGTACGGTGGTGAATTGTCTCTGAAATAACGCATGAGACAGCATGTAGCTCACCGTCAGTCCACGTTTTGCTGCAGTAGAGAGTTATACTGAGTGTAACTGTGGGACTCTGTACAACGCAAGCATATCTCACCAGTTAGAATAGAACTGTAATTAGAAATGGCGCGGTTACGGTGGTGAATTGTCTCTTAATAACTTAAGAGAGGGCTTGTATCTCACCTTCAGTCCCTTATTTTGCTGCAGTGGAGAGTATACTGAGTGTAACTGTGGGACTCTGTACAACTCACGCTTATATCGCCAGTTTAAAATAGAACTGTAATTAGAAATGGCGCGGTACGGTGGTGAAATTGACTCTGAATAACGTATGAGAGGGCTTGTAATCTCACCTTCAGTCCTTGCTTTGCTGCAGTGGAGAGTATACTGAGTGTAACTGTGGGACTCTGTACAACGCAAGCATGTCTCGCCAGTTAGATTAGAACTGCAATGAGAAGTGGCGCGGTACGGTAGTGAATTGTCTCTGAATAATGTATGAGAGGGCTCGTATCTCACCTTCAGTCCTTGTTTTGCTGCAGTGGAGAGTATACTGAGTGTAACTGTGGGACTCTGTACAACACAAGCATATCTCGCCAGTTAGAATAGAACTGTAATTAAAATGGCGCGGTACGGTGGTGAATTGTCTCTGAATAACGTATGAGAGGGCTTGTATCTCACCTTCAGTCCTTGTTTTGCTGCAGTGGAGAGTATACTGCGTGTAACTGTGGGACTCTGTACAAACTCAAGCATATCTCGCCAGTTAGAATAGAACTGTAATTAGAAATGGCGCGGTACGGTGGTGAATTGTCTCTGAATAACGTATGAGAGGGCTTGTATCTCACCTTCAGTCCTTGTTTTCTGCAGTGGAGAGTATACTGAGTGTAACTGTGGGACTCTGTACAACGCAAGCATGTCTCGCCAGTTAGATTAGAACTGCAATGAGAAGTGGCGCGGTACGGTGGTGATTTGTCTCCGAATAACGTATGAGAGGGCTTGTATCATCACCTTCAGTCCTTATGTTGCTGCAGTCGAGAATATACTGAGTTTAATACTGAGTTTAACTGTGGGACTCTGTACAACGCAAGTATATCTCGCCAGTTAGAATAGAACTGCACTGAGAAATGGCGCGGTGCGGTAGTGAATTGTCTCTGAATAACACATGAGAGAGCATGTATCTCACCTTCAGTCCATGTTTTTGCTGCAGTGGAGAGTTATACTGCGTGTAACTGTGGGACTCTGTACAACTCAAGCATATCTCGCCAGTTAGAATAAAACTGTAATTAGAAATGGCGCGGTACGGTGGTGAAATTGTCTCTGAATAACGTATGAGAGGGCTTGTATCTCACCTTCAGTCCTTGTTTTCTGCAGTGGAGAGTATACTGAGTGTAACTGTGGGACTCTGTACAAACGCAAGCATGTCTCGCCAGTTAGATTAGAACTGCAATGAGAAGTAGCGCGGTAAGGTAGTGAATTGTCTCTGAATAACGTATGAGAGGGCTCGTATCTCACCTTCAGTCCTTGTTTTGCTGCAGTGGAGAGTATACTGCGTGTAACTGTGGGACTCTGTACAACTCAAGCATATCTCGCCAGTTAGAATAGAACTGTAATTAGAAGTGGCGCGGTACGGTAGTGATTTCTCACCGAATAACGTATGAGAGGGCTTGTATCTCACCTTCAGTCCTTATGTTGCTGCAGTCGAGAATATACTGAGTTTAACTGTGGGACTCTGTACAACGCAAGCATGTCTCGCCAGTTAGATTAGAACTGCAATGAGAAGTAGCGCGGGTAAGGTAGTGAATTGTCTCTGAATAACGTATGAGAGGGCTCGTATCTCACCTTCAGTCCTTGTTTTGCTGCAGTGGAGAGTATACTGCGTGTAACTGTGGGACTCTGTACAACTCAAGCATATCTCGCCAGTTAGAATAGAACTGTAATTAGAAGTGGCGCGGTACGGTAGTGATTTCTCACCGAATAACGTATGAGAGGGCTTGTATCTCACCTTCAGTCCTTATGTTGCTGCAGTCGAGAATATACTGAGTTTAACTGTGTGGACTCTGTACAACGCAAGTATATCTCGCCAGTTAGAATAGAACTGCACTGAGAAATGGCGCGGTGCGGTAGTGAATTGTCTCTGAATAACACATGAGAGAGCATGTATCTCACCTTCAGTCCTTGCTTTGCTGCAGTGGAGAGTATACTGAGTGTAACTGTGGGACTCTGTACAACGCAAGCATATCTCGCCAGTTATAATAGAACTGTAATTAGAAATGGCGCGGTACGGTGGTGAATTATCACTGAATAAACGTATTAAAGGGCTCGTATCTCACCTTCAGTCATAGTTTTGCTGCAGTGGGAGAGTATACTGCGTGTAACTGTGGGACTCTGTACAACGCAAGCATATCTCGCCAGTTAGAATATAACTGCAAAAGAGAAATGGCGCGGTACGGTGGTGATTTGTCTCTGAATAACGTATGAGAGGGCTTGTATCTCACCTTCAGTCCTTATGTTGCTGCAGTCGAGAGTATACTGGAGTGTAACTGTGGGACTCTGTACAACGCAAGTTTCTCTCTCCAGTTAGAATAGAACTGCACTGAGAAATGGCGCGGTGCGGTAGTGAATTGTCTCTGAATAACACATGAGAGAGAATGTATCTCACCTTCAGTCCTTGTTTTGCTGCAGTGGAGAGTATACTGAGTGTAACTGTGGGACCTCCGTACAACTCAAGCATATCTCGCCAGTTAGAATTGAACTGTAATTAGAATAGTGGCGCGGTACGGTGGTGAATTGTCTCTGAATAACGTATGAGAGGGCTTTGTATCTCACCTTCAGTCCTTGTTTTCTGCAGTGGAGTGTATACTGAGTGTAACTGTGGGACTCTGTACAACGCAAGCATGTCTCCCCAGTTAGATTAGAACTGCAATGAGAAGTGGCGCGGTACGGTGGTGAATTGTCTCTGAATAACGTATGAGACAGCATGTAGCTCACCGTCAGTCCACGTTTGTGCTGCAGTGGAGAGTATACTGAGTGTAACTGTGGGACTCTGTACAACTCAAGCATATCTCGCTAGTTAGAATAGAACTGTAATGAGAAATGGCGCGGTACGGTGGTGAATTGACTCTGAATAAACGTATGAGAGGGCTTGTATCTCACTTTCAGTCCTTATTTTGCTGCAGTGGAGAGTATACTGAGAGTAACTGTGGGACTCTGTACAACGCAAGCATATCTCGCCAGTTAGAATAGAACTGCAAAGAGAGAATGGCGCGGTACGGTGGTGAATTTGTCTCTGAATAACGCATGAGACAGCATGTAGCTCACCGTCAGTCCACGTTTTTGCTTGCAGTAGAGAGTATACTGAGTGTAACTGTGGGACTCTGTACAACTCAAGCATATCTCGCCAGTTAGAATAGAACTGTAATTAGAAATGGCGCGGTACGGTGGTGAATTGACTCTGAATAACGTATGAGAGGGCTTGTATCTCACCTTCAGTCCATGCTTTGCTGCAGTGGAGAGTATACTGAGTGTAACTGTGGGACTCTGTACAACGCAAGCATATCTCACCAGTTAGAGATAGAACTGTAATTAGAAATGGCGCGGTACGGTGGTGAATTGTCTCTTAATAACTTAAGAGAGGGCTTGTATCTCACCTTCAGTCCTTATTTTGCTGCAGTGGAGAGTATACTGAATGTAACTGTGTGGGACTCTGTACAACTCACGCATATATCACCAGTTAAAATAGAACTGTAATTAGAAATGGCGCGGGTACGGTGGTGAATTGACTCTGAATAACGTATGAGAGGGCTTGTATCTCACCTTCCTTCAGTCCTTGCTTTGCTGCAGTGGAGAGTATACTGAGTGTAACTGTGGGACTCTGTACAACTCAAGCATATCTCGCTAGTTAGAATAGAACTTTAATGAGAAATGGCGCGGTACGGTGGTGGAATTGTCTCTGAATAACGTATGAGAGGGCTTGTATCTCACCTTCAGTCCTTGTTTTCTGCAGTGGAGAGTATACTGAGTTGTAACTGTGGGACTCTGTACAACGCAAGCATGTCTCCTTAGTTTAGATTAGAACTGCAATGAGAAGTGGCGCGGTACGGTGGTGAATTGTCTCTGAATAACGTATGAGACAGCATGTAGCTCACCGTCAGTCCACGTTTTTGCTGCAGTGGAGAGTATACTGAGTGTAACTGTGGGACTCTGTACAACTCAAGCATATCTCGCTAGTTAGAATAGAACTGTAATGAGAAATGGCGCGGTTACGGTGGTGAATTGACTCTGAATAACGTATGAGAGGGCTTGTATCTCACTTTCAGTCCTTATTTTGCTGCAGTGGAGAGTTATACTGAGTGTAACTGTGGGACTCTGTACAACGCAAGCATATCTCGCCAGTTAGAATAGAACTGCAAAGAGAAATGGCGCGGTACGGTGGTGAATTGTCTCTGAATAACGCATGAGACAGCATGTAGCTCACCGTCAGTCCACGTTTTTGCTGCAGTAGAGAGTATACTGAGTGTAACTGTGGGACTCTGTACAACTCAAGCATATCTCGCCAGTTAGAATAGAACTGTAATTAGAAATGGCGCGGTACGGTGGTGAATTGACTCTGAATAACGTATCAGAGGGCTTGTATATCTCACCTTCAGTCCATGCTTTGCTGCAGTGGAGAGTATACTGAGTGTAACTGTGGGACTCTGTACAACGCAAGCATATCTCACCAGTTAGAATAGAACTGTAATTAGAAATGGCGCGGTACGGTGGTGAATTGTCTCTTAATAACTTAAGAGAGGGCTTGTATCTCACCTTCAGTCCTTATTTTGCTGCAGTGGAGAGTATACTGAATGTAACTGTGGGGACTCTGTACAACTCACGCATATATCACCAGTTAAAATAGAACTGTAATTAGAAATGGCGCGGTACGGTGGTGAATTGACTCTGAATAACGTATGAGAGGGCTTGTATCTCACCTTCAGTCCTTGCTTTGCTGCAGTGGAGAGTATACTGAGTGTAACTGTGGGACTCTGTACAACTCAAGCATATCTCTCCAGTTAGATTAGAACTGCAATGAGAAGTGGCGCGGTACGGTGGTGAATTGTCTCTGAATAACGTATGAGAGGGCTCGTATCTTCACCTTCAGTCCTTGTTTTGCAGCAGTGGAGAGTATACTGCGTGGTAACTGTGGGACTCTGTACAACGCAAGCATATCTCGCCAGTTAGAATAGAATTGTAATTAGAAAATGGCGCTGTACGGTGGTGAATTGTCTCTGAATAACGTATGAGAGGGCTTGTATCGCACCTTCAGTCCTTGTTTTGCTTGCAGTGGAGAGTATTACTGAGTGTAACTGTGGGACTCTGTACAACTCAAGCATATCTCGCTAGTTAGAATAGAACTGTAATGAGAAATGGCGCGGTACGGTGGTGAATTGACTCTGAATAACGTATGAGAGGGCTTGTATCTCACCTTCAGTCCTTATTTTGCTGACAGTGGAGAGTATACTGAGTGTAACTATGGGACTCTGTACAACGCAAGCATATCTCGCCAGTTAGAATAGAACTGCAAAGAGAAATGGCGCGGTACGGTGGTGAATTGTCTCTGAATAACGCATGAGACAGCATGTAGCTCACCGTCAGTCCACGTTTTGCTGCAGTGCAGAGTATAATGAGTGTAACTGTGGGACTCTGTACAACTCAAGCATATCTCGCCAGTTAGAATAGAACTGTAATTAGAAATGGCGCGGTACGGTGGTGAATTGTCTCTGAATAAACGTATGAGAAGGGCTTGTATCTCACCTTCAGTCCTTGTTTTGCTGCAGTGGAGAGTATACTAAGTGTAACAGTGGGACTCTGTACTACTCAAGCATATCTCGCCAGTTAGAATAGAACTGTAATTAGAAATGGCGCGGTACGGTGGTGAATTGTCTCAGAATAACGTATGAGAGGGCTTGTATCTCACCTTCAGTCCTTGTTTTCTGCAGTGGAGAGTATACTGAGTGTAAACTGTGGGACTCTGTACAACGCAAGCATGTCTCCCCAGTTAGATTAGAACTGCAATGAGAAGTGGCGCGGTACGGTGGTGAATTGTCTCTGAATAAACGTATGAGAGGGCTTGTATCTCACCTTCAGTCCTTGTTTTCTGCAGTGGAGAGTATACTGAGTGTAACTGTGGGACTCTGTACAACTCAAGCATATCTCGCTAGTTAGAATAGAACTTTAATGAGAAATGGCGCGGTAACGGTGGTGAATTGACTCTGAATAAACGTATGAGAGGGCTTGTATCTCACCTTCAGTCTTTGTTTTTGCTGCATTGAAGAGTATACTGAGTGTAACTGTGGGACTCTGTACAACGCAAGCATGTCTCGCCAGTTAGATTAGAACTGCAATGAGAAGTGGCGCGGTACGGTGGTGATTTGTCTCTGAATAACGTATGAGAGGGCTTGTATCTCACCTTCATTCCTTGTTTTGCTGCAGTGGAGAGTATACTGAGTGTAACTGTGGGACTCCTGTACAACTCAAGCATATCACGCTGGTTATAATAGAACTGTAATAAGAAATGGCGCGGTACGGTGGTGAATTGTCTCTGAATAACGTATGAGAGGGCTTGTATCTCACCTTCAGTCCTTGCTTTGCTGCAGTGGAGAGTATACTGAGTGTAACTGTGGGACTCTGTACAACGCAAGCATATCTCGCCAGTTAGAATAGAACTGCACTGAGAAATGACGCGGTGCGGTAGTGAATTGTCTCTGAATAACACATGAGAGAGCATGTAGCTCGCCTTCGGTCCTTGTTTTGGTCTACTCGAAAATACAGTACTTGACGACACCGTTTATCATCCTAGCCGCTATAAGCGTATTCTTGTATCATGTCTGTACCAATGGCATCTCGAGGATATATCATGTGTATATATGTCATGCTCACAACTCATTTATTCCCATAAAGGGACGTTATGCTTGGAATAGTCAATTTTTGTGATTGCGTTTGAATTGGTAAGATTAAACGCAGTATTATCTTGAACAGAATTTTTTCATGTGTAATGTCTCTTCCTTTGACCAAATCGCTACCCTATTATATTTCAACTACTAGCAAAATTATTATGGAAATTTATAGATCACTTTCGAGTGGGAACTTCATGGGTTTCATTGAAAACGAGGATCTGTTTTCACTTGTACAAATTTGGCTCACGCCACTATGGCAATTCAATATATATTCAATTGGCAATATAACAATTCAATAACAAATGAGCCTCTCAAAAAGTTGGAATTATTCATTACGATCATTTGATACATGTACGTTTCTTGTGGTTCAGGTACACTACCATTTAGGGATCCTCCTTCAACAAACGTGAAAGGTATTGAAAGATTACATTATGAAAGGTATTATTTTAAAATAAATAAGTGATACTGAAAAAACATATGTATACATCTGGAATATTTTCAGGTGTATGCACATCTGCAGTACACAAAGAATAATTTAAAGTCACCCATTTGATTGTCATTTCCTTATTTACAGACTACATTTATCAATAACTTATGTGGATTTAAATTCTCTTCATGTACATAATATTATTCAAAATTATTTATATATCTTGATTATGCATTGTATACTCATAACATTTGGCTTCAAATTAGCTTCTCTTTTGTATATTCAATTTCATATTCATCCATTTCTATACACATTTGAACGTAATCAAATAAATGACTAACTCTGTTAGTTGAAATTCTATTGCTGAATAGAACCAGCTTAGTAAATTCGTCTCCCTATTTTTCTTAATAAAGTCATTTGAAGACTGTTTTTTGTGTTTTCCGAAGCCGATAGAAATGGTGAGCTCCGTTTTCGCAAATATTATAACTATTAATGAGCATTCTTAATAATACATTTATTAAGGCCCAAGAACACCATATAAATAACTCCCTTGTGTGTGAATTTCTCTATGTGTGACAAAACATTTTTGTACGTCAATTATCATCATTGCATATTCAAATATTTTAAATAATGAAAAATGCAATTATAGACTAGGAGACCTGCCCAAACAAGTATTAATATCCTCTGAGTATGAAAGATAAAAAGTTTCTATCGAAAATGAGAGTTTGTAAATTTTCAGTTAACCCTCTAATGATTGATATCGTAAAAAGTAAGGCATGATAAATGAAAAATAAGTGATACTTGTAATAAACCTAAATATTAAAAGTGAATTTTAAACGGAAGAGGTTTTCAGTCGTGTTGTGCATATTTTGACAAGTATTTTGTTCTTACACAGCGAAACGATCCTGTGGTATTACTGAATAAAACACGGTCAGCCACACAGTGGAAGTTATTTACGTTCCATATGTGACTGACCGTGCTCGGTTCTGAACCATATAACGCTTGGCTTTATGAACCATTTTTTCTTTTATTGTACAACGTACATTTCATAACTTTTAGTTGTAATTGGGTTTTAACTTATGCTTGTGAATGTTTTTTTTTGTGCATGTACTTTTTCCATTAAACATCGTTAGATATAACTTAATAAAAAAAATAACTAAGAATATTTGACATGTTGTATAAAGCACCCAATTGTGTGGCCAGCGAGCGACAGAACCAAATAATGATCCTTTAGTCTTTAATTCTGCATGTTGTTGTTAACAAGCCTGGTGATTATTATAAAAATCTGTAAATCACTTTTTTGTGTGAAAAGTTTCATATTTTCTCTTTTAACTAAGTTATAAGAATCGAAATTCAGTTGATATTTTTTATTGTTTATGAAAGTTTTGTATATAAATATTTAAGATACCATTTCTGAAGACAGATAATGATTAAGAAATGATTTCATACTACATTTAAAGCACAATGTATGTGCTTTTTATAAATAGGGCCAAAGACAAATGGATAAAGAAAAGAATCAACTTCTTATAAACTTCTTATATTATATACATAAAAGATTATTGGAATGAGTCTCATGCTTTTTATTTATAACAAATGTTATTTTTTCCTTGAAAATACATATACTGAAAACGTGTGATTTTCTTGACATATATCCGATTACAAAAATATGCGTTGACTGTGACAGACCACTATAAGTATTGGTTGCTTAAGAATACTCCAGTTCACTCAGTATAATATCACAGTGCAGGTGTTATACAGGTATTATACAATGGGCAGTGGCTTGTGCCCTAGAGCGTTCAGGATAGTTAAAACTACTCAAGATCATTCAGTATAAAGTAGCAGTGAAATCGCTTTGATTGTTTAAAGTCATCACGCTTAAAATATTATTTAACTTTTGGAATACCTCAAAAATCTTTTTCCTTCCGCCTCGTGATTGTTGAATGAACAATTTATACATGATTCTTTTAACATAATGTATATAATTAATTTCAGGTTGAAACTAATAGCTAAGAGTTTCACAATAAGGTAAACGTAGAAACATTTCAAAAAGCAACAATTTTCTGTAGGATGACAAAAATAGAACTTAAATAGTCATAATTTTTCGTTTATAGTATGTAAATAAATTGAATTGCATATATATATATATATATATATATATATATATATATATATATATATATATATATATATATATATATATATATATACTACAATCATGTAATAAAACAAATAAATATACAGAACAAACTGATCAATCATTTGGTGAAATGGTTACGTGATATAGTACGCCTAATACTTCTAGGCTACTCGTTTAAGTTAAACACACTAAGTTGTTAATTATAACTTGTCAACAGGCCACGGGGAATTGCACATGTAAACGAGTTTTAAGCAAGGGTGCGTGAAGTTTCTCTATTCTGGATGTAATCAGACAGGATGTTCTTGTTAGTGACGGTACATTCTGCAGACTCCGGTTATGATACTTACCGGAGAAATTTTGTCACCCTACTGAGTTATACGCTTTTCAACGTTGATTATACAAATCTTTGTCTATGTAGAATTAAAGTTTCATGCAAAATTTAAAGTCTACAGATTAAATCTTTCCCGATATATTGTTCCACGTAATACATTCATATTTTGGTTCGTTAAGTTAGGTTTCGTAGCAGTATTCAAGTAAGAAAAGTTCCGGTGAGCTAGGGATGCTACTACACCGTAAGAGTGTGCTGAAATCAATCTTGTCACCAACTTTCAACATTAACATTCCAACCTTATATTTTTCCTTTTAACTCTAATATAAAAGATCCCATACGATCTGTACTCAGTTGTATACAAATTCTGTTGTTCTACCTTTTTTGTCATAATGTCTACCCAAACGACCAATTTTTAAATGTTTACTAACGCTCAGCGAATTCCCATGGAGTGACATGCGCCATTATCGAATTCAGTGTCCCTCGTAAATAAAGAAACCTCCATGTACAATTTCAAGTATATAGGGCAGTTTGTGCGGAAAGACAGAGAGTAAGATAGATAAAACAATTATAGGAACAAGAAAAGTCTCGTTGACTCAGGACAAGCACTAACGCTTAAGCTTATAATTAGTTTTTATGATTATAAATAAGTAAAAGTCGGTTAATTAATGTTCTTTGAAATGAAAATTAAAAATTCCTATAATTGCTTCTCAGTTGATTATCTCTTTTAACCGACTTCAAAAAGGAGAAGCATATACAATTTAATTAGTTACTACGTTCACTTTTTTGTATGTCTACTAATTTTTCCCGATACTACTGAACATAAATTTGGATGAATCATTTTGGCCCTCAAAAAATGAGGGCTGTCCCAGATTTGTTCCACTTAAGTTTTTTTTAACGGTTTGAACAAAATTCTGACCAGGACATTACTTTGGAAGTTTTATATATACTCCAGACAACGCAATTTGTCAGATGCATCTTACTTCCAGTTATTACGACTTGCCTCCGATTTGCTAAGAAACTTCGTGTTTGGCTTCAGAACGACGTCATTTTGAAGGCAATATATAAAAACCACTATGAAGTAAGGGGACAAGATTGACTGCGGATTAAGAATTTTTCAAAATCACTATAAGTTACCTCACACTTACTGTAGGAAGTTTCCTAGTATACACCAGGGTCCAAAAATCTATTGTATTACAACATACAAGTCCTTTAAATTGCAAAATGATGCAATGATATGGTATGAGATGCCAAAATTGAATTTTCTTTCAATGATTATAACATACTTCAAAGATAAAATTCAAGGCATCATTTTTCATTCTAATGGTCCGAGCTACGTCAAAAGTAACATGAAAACTCCGCCCTGCAGTAACCAGACAGGATAGAGTTCGGATATGTCAATTTTTCCCAATCATTATAAGAAACATCAGAGTTTTTTGTGGCCTGGCTTAAACATTTATTTCCCATGTACAATATTTCAGTACTTTTTTATTTATAAGATTAATCAGTAATTATTTATAATAAGAAATAATTTACTGGTAACAGAAGGATTACTGAACTTTATTAGACTTATTAATTGTTTCTGAAAACTCGCTGGTAACAAATGTAGATTACAAGAGAACAGTTAGTCCGAGAGGGTAACCATAATTTATGCAGGGATGATATGCCCTTTGACCTCATAGCTTGACAACACAAATATAGATCACAAGAGACCATTTGGTCAGAGAGTGTAACCATGATGAATGCAAGGATGTCACATTCTTTAGCTTCACAATACAAATGTAAACTCATGACCTGATTTCCATACTTCTGGATTAAAAGATCAATTCTGCAGTAACATCGGAATATTCTGTTTTTGATTTAAAATAGTGTTGAAAGATTAGTTCACATTCTAAACTATACTATATTAATAAATTAAATTTGTTTAAATTATTTTATTCGCAGTTTATTATTTCAATTTTTACTCACTCGTTATCTAACTAAACATTGCTTACTACAGTTTGCTGATTAAAATTACTATGTCTAGTATAATAACGCTTTCCTTGTTCCAGAGGAGAATAAAGCGCAATCTCTTGTAATAAAATAGTAAAATGTCTTATTTAAAAGAATGCTTTAACCACATTACAGTTTCCCGAATGTTTTCAACATTATCGACTTACATTTGGTATATTATATATATATATATTTGTCCTAATATATTGAGGACTATATAAGCTAGAGAGTTCAAATTGTATACGTGTTTGCAGCCGCAAAACTCCTATTTAGTTATTACTGAAGGACATATTAACTTCAACTACAAACTACAGTTACAGTGAAATCGTATACTATCAAATTGACAATTTACGTCAATAAATTATTTAAAAAGTATTACCATTACAGTTTTGTAGACCATAATTTTACTCTATAATAGCATCACCTGCACTATGTCACAGAAATATTGTCAGTAACTAATTGCATCTCTAACTATAAAGTTTAATATTTATAGCTTCAACTTTCGACGCGGTTTAAACAGGAAAACATATTTTATAATTTATTATCCAATCAAATATCCACACCACACGTTTAACTAATATCATCTCTCACCTGGTTTAATTAATTATGTTTTTTTTTCTATTACTCTTATCTTATAGCCTCTGTTTAAAACTATTGGAGTTTTAAGTTTATGGGGCCTACTACTTAAATGTTTTTGGTGTTAGTTTTGATTAATACATGGTTGATTATTCGAATACTACGAATATTTTCAAAATTGTATATAATTTAGTATTGTATATGTGACGGTATTAATATGGTACGAATATTTAAATATTCGACTTCAAAATTGATGGTTTCTACACGACAACGACTGTTGTATATGATTATTAATTATTTCAAATGCTCTAAACTGAAACTATTACATTTGCAGTTTTGCGAGGCGATAGTGATAATCGCTTATTGAGTTTGACCTATATCTGGTTCACTAATGTTAAGAATTAATTGTAGGGGAACAGGGTGCTAGATATTCTTACTTTTTTGCGTCGTGTGTAACATATTATTCTAGAATAGAACTTTGTATTATTTTCATTGGTTACTAGTCAAACAGTCACTTTTTATGATTATTTTTAAGAGAGAATCAAACTTTTGCATCTTATTTATTTTAGTTTGTAACGACAACACAAATAGTACTTCCGGATTAGTCGGAAGAAGTAGGTAGGTTTTTGTCTCAATTGAAATTTATTTCTCTTGGGTTTCACATGTATTTATCTCGAAAACCGTACAAGATGATTTTTTTATAAAAATAAATGTAGGAAATGTACAGAAACTTTGAACGCGAAGTGGTTCCGTGTCTGGTGGTTTTGTTCGGTAAAGTTATGCAGAAATTTTCGGTAAGTGCTACAATGAGGATAGTTGCAATAGGGTGGTTTTTCCATATGAAATGTTTCTGAAAGTAGCAATGTCACATGGTGAACATATAAAACATTATTGGTGATGTTTGTACGGTGTTTAACCAACTACTGAGTTTACTGCAGTGGGGCTCTGTTCCCGTGAGTATTTCACACATTCAATTTCCAGCTGCCGCTTCCTCAGTAATTGCAGCGGTAATTCGTCCTCTTCCTCGCGGTGCTGCTCCCTAGGGGGTGTAATACGGCAAGGTTTATCAAATAGCAATGTTTAAAATCCCGTTTGGTAGTGGTATCTTTAATAATTATTCATTTCATATGTACTTACGAGAAACATACCATTAAGGAGTAATGTAAATAAATTCTACGAAGAATCCAACAGAACGTAAAGAATGAGGTAGTGAACAGACGAACGGAGAACACTTTTTCTTTTCGACCCTAAAATTAAAAGTTGTTTCTTGGACTAAGAGGACTTAGAGGATCTTTCTATTAAGATTTATCGTACGGACGGTTAGACTGAAAAACGGACTGCCCTTTCACCTTTTGAACTAAAATCTAAATATGTATAACACAATATGAATAAACCTTTTAACACTTTTTTAAACTTTTATTTTTCTTACAATGTACATTTCGAAATTTGCGATTTCATCTTCAGGTACTAACTAAGGTTAAATTAATTATGAAATGTACATTGTAAGAAAAATAAAAGTTAAAAAAAAGTGTTAAATAGTTTATTTATATTGTGTTATACATATTTATAAAACACTTTTTGAGGCTACATCTCTAACATAAAATCTAAATATTCTGCTTTAGACCATGATAAATCCTTATAACAAAATGTGTAGCCTCTTTGATTCTCAACAAGTGTAATGGTACATACGGATGAATATTAACAAGATTTCGCGAAGGTTCTGTCGGGTCCTTCAAAGATTATTCCATCTGACTATATTTAATAGAATTGACATTATAAGGAGTTTTGCATAAATAAATTTAAAATCCGATTTAAATGTCACTTTTATATTTTATTAAGTTTGTATCTGTTTTTTTTTTCTATATAAATCTGTGTAACGCCAGTTTCGGCATAAAAAATAGACTACATTGGATTCACTCGTTTTGACGTAGGGTTATGGGGGGGGGGGGGTTAACGTCACGTATGAGAAATGTAGTAAATTTGGTTATAATAATTTTAATAAAAATATTTTATATACTGTATATATATATATATATATATATATATATATATATATGTATATATTTATTTAAATAATATATAAATTATATTTTAATAAATTAATAACCAGTTTTTATATAATCAGTGCGTTATGGAAAGGATAATTAGAAAGAAAACGTCTCACTTTGAAGAAAACATGCCTTTTTACAGACATTTTCCATTGTTCAGTAATACGAAAAATCAATAACCCTGCGTTTCGAGGTGTGCAATCTGATCTCTTCCGCAGGTGAATACTAACCTAACACGTAAGTCATTATAGGTTAAAATAAAAAAGCCAGGAAACACAACAATCATCTTGTGTGCCTTGTCCGTGCACACTATAAGGTTAAACATGCACTTAACAAAAACTACATTTTAACTATTAAAACTGAGCTAAAGAATAAAGGTCACAATTATAATCTCTAAAAAAGGGTTTGATTGAGTTTTTTTATTATTGAACGATGGAAAATGTCTGGGAAAAATGCATAATTCTTCCGGCGCCAACAAACTTCAAACAAATAAGTCTTACTGAGATTAGTTACTAGTAAGATAAAAATAATGTGCCAGTGCTGTGCTATAAACGTAAACAGTAGTTGCTAGGTCTGGCCGTAGGGACGCGCTGTAAATAGAACCTCATGATACTTCTGTGTTTTATGCTGGAAATAACGCAAAACAAAATATTTGATTTTACTACGTAATTAATCTAGTGTTTAGGTTTCATACGTCGAATACTTGCCCTCAACAACCCTTTCAATTGTTTGCTTACTCCTTCTTTAAACTCAGAACATTACACTCACTACTTACGACATTCAGAAATAATAGTTTTTTCCTACAAAAACCGTTATTAAACAACACTTAAATTTAAATCAATCCTATGTTGTGTTAGGTGAAGACGTATGACTAAACAAATAAAATACGTGACATAGCCACATATATTAAAGGGAAAGGAACTCTTCGATATACTTGCGATCACACCTAACACAATATTTTACTTAAGTGGTTATTATGAAACTAAGGAAGTTTCAATACTCACAATATTGTGTTTGTTTATCTTGGTATTTATGGTTTAACCATTAGTTTTATAATAAAGTCTGCTAAAAAGTGGTAACATAATAAATACTGCTGATATTTTTCATCTAATTAATTAAACAAGTTTTAACAACCATTTGTTCAAATAAAACTCTGAATCAGCTTACGGTTGGGTTATGCGATTATTTTTCTTAAACGTTTTGTCCAGAATTAAAAATTTGTTTATTCAAATTTTCTTTCTTAAAGTTACTGTTTTTTGGAGTTACAAATTTCTGAGATTGTCGACTTCCCTTTTCATACATACTGAAAATAAACCTTTACGTACTTTAAAAACCATGGTTTGTTACTTCGACGTTTCTTAGCAAATCGGAGGAAAGTCATAATAACTGGAAGTAAGATGCATCTGACAAATTGCGTTGTCTGGAGTATATATAAAACTTGCCAAAGTAATGTCTTGGTCAGATTTTTCTCCAATCCATTAAAAAAAACTTAAGTGGAACAAATCTGGGACAGCCCTCTTTTTTTTTGAGGGCCAAAATGATTCATCCAAATTTATGTTCAGTAGTATCGGGAAAATTAGTAGACATACAAAAAAGTGAACGTAGTAACTAATTAATATCAGATTTTATACTATGAGTACCTTGATACAATAAGCAATAACCGATATACAGATAAAGGTATTTATTCCCTTTATGCACCTGTAACGAGCTCTGAGATAATAACAAGTCTAATTGGAACGTGATCCGAATTATACCAATTAGAACGTATGACAAATTCACAACTCCGCAAATGTGGAAACAGATATTCAGTTCCAACAGTTTTATTAAACCTCCCACACAGTTATTAAATAATATTATTTTTATTAATATCGCTGTAAGGAAACTTGTAAACTAATTAATTCGTTTTTTATAAAAAATATACGTTAAAGTATGTTGAAAATACGATTTTCGTTACAATTACTGAAATATTTAATTATGTATACGTATGAAACAACATATATGAACATACAAAGAGAAGAGGGTAGAATTTTACAGTCTAGATTTGGATTAAAACGCATTTATTTACTTATCAAACGGAATTTGTTATTATATATACTTATATTAACAGAACCTTCCTACATTAATGAATTTCATGAAACAAATAATAAAACTATATTTAATAACGCAAGTTTCACTTTATCCATTAAATCATCTAATAATGGCTAAGTCTACACGAGGGAAAATGGGTGTCTAGTTATATTAATATTTATTGTCTTAAGATAATTCTCATAAATGTCATACTTAGCACACTACGTTTGAACATTTGTTCCATTAGTGTCATAATGAAGGTACTAACCCAATTCTATTCAGGTGGAAGTGGAACAGTTTTACCAATACTTTTATGAGATAATTAATATTACTATTGAAAATGTCAAATATTGTATAAAGTTCAATAATTTTTCCTTTATTTTAGTTGGTAATAATATACTAAGAAAAAATAAACCCAACACAAATTGTGGATTTCTTACTTATGGCTTTAGAAGGGGGTATTTATCAATATGCTCATTGCTTTGTAATAAAAATAGTAATTGATTATTAGTATTATACTGTTACTTTATTGTATCAATAAATTTGTGAGTTGTTATTGGATACTTAAATGTATGCACGTAAGATTTACAACACAATGATAAATCATTGTCAACATGCTGTAGTCTCGTGTCATCATATAATCCAGAGTAATTTATGACTAATGGGCGTGATAGTGTTTCAACAATATACTGCATCTTTAGTTCGTACAACATTTATGTTTTTTTTCTGGGACAATAGGCTCTATTATTTTGGTATTTTATAAAATTTGCTATACGAAAATAACTATTTGAGCATGATTCGGGCGTTCAAAGGATTGTTTTGGTGAACTTCTATGTTCTTAAATCTAAAAGACACAAGTCAGATAAAAGCTTCATATTAAATATAATTTTGAATGATGATACTATATTCAACAAGACATACAAACCACACACTCTTGTAATTGTAAAATACGTCTAAGTGATTATAATCTTTAATGTACTTAAATAACAATTGGGCTTTAACTTAAACTTGATCATTTATGGTGTTATTTACAGTCAGTTTGTTTTAGTATGTATGTATGTGTATTTATATATGTGTATGTGGTCTGGAAGTTAGGGGCAATCTTAACTCAAAATATAAACATTATAAATCTAATTTTATAAACTGAACGGAAAGAATCCAAGAATAAGAAAAAACTAATCAATCATATTATTTCACATTGGCGTATTTACATTTATTTATTTTCATAATTTCTCACATTTAATCACATTTAGTTGTATGTTTCACGTGGAAAAATAAACTATAAGAGCAAATTCCTAAGGTCTACATTATTTGTATATTTCTACACTTTTTACGGAGGTTTCCTATATAATCCAGATAAAGCAATACAAATTGTAGGTTATAAAAATTAAAACATACAAGTAGGTTTTTCATTTTAATATAGAATTTTTATATTTTCTGTCAGGTAGAAGAAAGAATTTCAACAAAACATAATCGGCCCTGTTGGTCCATCCAAATAGTTCAATAAAGAATGTGGGATTTAATTCTGCTATGAATGTCAGTGCAGTTCTTTGAAGATGAAATTAGGTTTTATTACGTTAAAGTGTATTAAAAACGTATTAAAAGCAACGAAAATGCATCAAGCCATTGTTAATGTGAAAACATAAAATTATCAAAGAGTATATATGATGTAGGCCTAGACAGTTTATTATTTGTTGGGTAATATACCCTGGTATCATTTATAAAGAGAGGGTTTTAAAAGTGGGTGAGAATGCAGAAATTAAATGAAGAGTAATCCTCTTCTAATGTAATGAGTATAATAAAGTTTTACAGAAACCAATGAGTTTTTAAATTATAATAAAATTTCGTAATCTGAATTAAATTATTAAATTATAATACTATGAAAGTATTATAATCAACTTATTTCATCGGATATAATTGTACTAAAATACAACTGGAGCAGATATAAATAATAAAAAGCAAAATAATATCGGGACTTAAGTGACCGACTATTGGAGATTAAGATGCATATTATCGAAGGAAATTTGTTTCAGCTCCACTGAAAACAACAGTTTACCAGAACAAATCACAGATTGACCTCATTTCCGCAAGAATAATGTTATTTCCCCTGAGTTCTTTTGTTTTGACCTTTTACAGATGTCAGATGATTTATTCTAAGCGGAATGTACAATTTGGATCTTACTGCAATTGTTTATTTATTTTACGAATGTTACAAGCTGAAACAATGAATTTATTCTTGACTTACTATCTTTAACACTTTAAAAATCTACATTGGCAATATCAAGAAGAGTTTTGTTTCAGTACTTTATTACTTTACAGCAAATTGACTAATCGGAAATAGTTTACTTATAGTGGAAAATAAAGGGTGGCGCAGAAAAACGGGAAATTTTGAAGTTGTTGTTGGTACACCTGCAAGTCTCGTAGGAGTCATTTATTTGAGATGGAGCAATGGAGTGGTGCGGAGCATGTCGTTGCCATAAGAGCGTATTACAAAAATGGAGACAGTGTAACAGCTGCACAACGAGTTTTCCGACGCCATTATGATATTCCTCCCCGCGGTTGAGTTCCTTCTTCACATGCCATATCATCATTGGTTCGAAATTTCGAAGAGACTGGTTCGGCCTTAAAGAAAAAACCTCCTGGGCGTATGTATAGTGACTGTTCGAACCCCAGAAAATGTTGATGCAGTGCGAGTCACAGTGGAAAGGAGTCCGCGTCGTTATGTACGAAAAATCGCCTCATCATTGCGACTTCAGCGTCGGAGAGTGCAAAGAATATTGCACTGCCTGTAGTTTCATCCTTACAAGCTTCAGATTGTTCAAGCTCTAAAACCAAATGACGGTGAATTACGTATACACTTTTGTGAACAGCTACTGACTAAAATCAATGACGACACAAATTTCATTGAAAATATTTGGATGTCTGATGAGGCCCACTTTCCTTTAAATGGGCATGTCAATAAGGAGAACATGCGTTACTGGGCTCGCAGTAACGTTACTGTATGGTGTGCAGTGTCTTGTCGAGGGATAATTGGACCTTACTTCTTTGAGGATGGTAATGGTTCCACTGTAACTGTCACATCTGAACGTTACATTCATATGCTGGTGACTTTATTTGCTCCACAGCTTCATGCTTTTCCAGATACTGACATTCAGTAAACCTGGTTTCATCAGGATGGAGCCACCTCACACACTGCCAAACTGTCAATTGCAGTACTGAGGCGTTTGTTTGGGGAGCGCATAATTTCAAGGAACGCTAACTTCATTTGGCCTCCACGGTCTCCAGACCTCTCAGTATGCGACTTCTTTCTATGGGGACATCTAAAGAGCGTTGTGTACCAGACTAGGCCAAGAAATCTTCTTGAGCTCAAGACTCACATTGAAGAACACGTCGCCGACATCCCAGAGAATAAATTGCGTCGCACAATGATAAGTCTTTGAAATCAATTGAATGAATACGTTAGACGCAATGGACAGCACTTAACTGATGTTATGTTTTAAAAGTGACTCTAGCTTTATTGTCATTTCCAACATTTCTCATGTAATTTCCACCCTTGCCTAACACATTTTAAGCATTAAAAAGCGGTTTTTACAATTCATTGGTTTATGATGATTATTTCATATTTTCCGTTTCTCTGCGCCACCCTGTATATCTTGTAAATATTACCACTGACATGTTGTAGGAACGATACGCATGGACTACTAGCGTGTATCTAGCTAACATTCAAAACCGTCAGATACATAAATATTATTTATATCATCGATAGACAAGTAGATAAATAGACTGATATTGGCAAATGTTTTATCTATATTTGTATAGATCAGCATCGATTAGTATGAGGAGTTAATATTAGTCAGAGGATTTAACATTTATTGACTTTTATGGTGGATTGTCTTAAGTATATCAATCTAAATATTCTGGGAAAAATTTACATTTTCTATTTTAGCTCTTGACTATTCTATCCATAAGATTTCCTGTTCTTTCTAGAGACTTTTCGTCGTGTAGTAGTGGATGAGTGGGAACAAACACCCAGGACACTCAGATGAAACTGATATTATTCTCATTTACAAAAGTCATTTACAGGCAGTAACAAAATTAACTCACTATCATATAAAGCAATTATCATGTAGCTCTTTATTAGAGACAGTGAACGTTATATTTTGAGTCTAATTGAGATGTATTGCATTTTATTAAAACCCTTTTGTTATATTTCAGTAAGTAAAATATTCGTGTGTGCAAATTTAGGTGCAGTGTGGATTATCTAACTGACCAGTTACATTAGTTTCTAGAATGTTACTAATTAGTTTTTTGTAACATTAAAATAAGTGTTTTAAGTCAGGAATGCGATCATTTCTTGTCGTGTTGTAGTCGAGTAATTAAATAACGAGCAATATTTAGAGTACCAGCAATCTTCGTAAGATTTCCTTATCTTGATCAAAACTTTCCTCATCTTAATTCCATATGTTAATTTCTTATGTTTTGAAATTTGTTGATATGTTACTAAATGTAATAGAATACTATACTTATTGTAATTATATAACAAAACCGACGTAAATAATTTATTAAAGTGTACATTCAAAGTCAACTGTAGAATCGGAAATAGATATTCAACCGAATTTAATAACAAGTTTGTATTAAATTCTGCCATGTTTATATTTTTATTTTAAATAATATATCGGTTTCAATATTCCCTAAACTTTGACCTTAATTTATACTGAATGGATATATTATACTTCCAAACGAGAAACCATATAAATGGCGATCGACTATAAACAAAACGCTACTTGCTGACAACAAACAGCTGAGTTGACTTATATGGCCGACATTATCCCAGTGGAGCGTGACAGTCGCATCGGCTATGTTCCGGACATCGTTTTCAAACATATATAAACTAAACGGTCAGTGATATTTAGCGAAAATTTTTGTTTTAAGAGCTTACGCAGTTTATTTATGATTAGCAATGCTGAAATCTTTAAATATTTGTACAGTTGGATTTTTATACAAATAAAATTTTACTGATGGTCTTGTATACAGGAGAAGTATACAAAATTGAACACAACATATTTCACACCTCGCCTGAATACATTAAATTATTTCTAAAATTAATGCCAACTTTAACGTATAAAACGTATTAACTGCCTGTTATAAGAAACTTTTTACCAATAAATATGAGTTTTACAAATCTTTGAAATCGTTTTCTACGTAATGGTTTCTAAAGTTATATTTAGAATCAAGTAATGCACTTTTCGTTTTTATTATCTACAACTATTGGTAAAACTAGTTTATTTTTATATTTTAAGTTGTTTTAGATTTAGTTTACATGACGTGAAAACATGTTAAAACTGATTCGCTTAGCGGTTAGTAATTAGTAACAAGTATAATGTTGAACATGATTTATATTATTATAATACTCGTACTAAACTACCTTATACTTCAGAATTGCTATTTAACTGTGAATAATTCTGTTTAAACACTGATGTGGTAAAAAACCTAAAACATATTTCAAATTTTAATATAATACTTTGTCGCTAACTCACGCTGATTTTAAATACCATACACTATACTAAATACAGATAAAAACCATGTAAAAGATGTTGTTACGATCATTCACGCCCAATACAACATTTTTTCAACTATTTTCACTATTACAAATTATTTCTCTCATTATCATTGATCTGATATAACCCAATGAGATATTTTTCCTTTGAACAGAACTCCAATAATTCATTAGTTTTCTGTTCAATTTCAAGTCCAGTTTTTTTTTTTTTTTTTTTTTTTTTTTACTTTAATTTTCACACATGAGATCGTCTAAGCTTTGATTTGTCTAAGATTAATTCAAGCTGAACTGATCTTGTATAGTGATTAACTTCAATATTGTAGATATTGACAAAATTTTGGTAGAACATTATTTTATGTCTTTCCTCAAGCTCAACAGTATTAAGATCAGTGATAAATAAATTATACTTCATAAAGTTTAATATCTTTATACAAATAGGTAACCCCAGAAACCTTAAATATATTTTTGAGTCATTTATTATACGCAATTTTTAAATTGTTCCTGTTGTCTTTTAAATTTATATTGAGAAATGTCGAGTTTTTCAATATAAAGGTTACCTTTTCCAAAATAAAAAGACGGATATATTTACTTCTAATTATTTTTAAATATTATATATTGTATATCCTTTTTATGAATATATTCAATACTTTCCACTGAACATCACCAATATACCTTCCAAAATCTCTACCAGCAGAATCCATACGTAAGGCATATATAGGCCAATCTCCGGCAAGCGTTGGAGTAGTCTTGTAAAACCTTTTCAAGATTCAAAAGAATGTAAATTAAAAAATCCAGGCAAAATGCATACACTCTCTTTAATGGAGTTTAGTGTCTACGTTATAGTATAATAGATGATACTTGATAGTTTTAAGAGGGGTTATCAGATAAAAATACTTTTATAGAAAGTACGAATTCTGCACGAAATTGAAATGTTTTATTTTTAGTTTTTTAGTTTCAAAAATATAAAAGGTGATCTAAAATAACGTTATTAAATTAGCAAAATATTGCTTTTAACATAATTCAGGATTTACAATTTTAATGATTTCTAAGACAAAGTTTTAGCAAATATTTTTCTCTTCCCTCTTTAATATTTACTTTTACAACTGTACTAATTACGCAGGAAGTTATATTACTAAATGTTTCAACTAAATCCATTCCGACGACCATCGCATCGATAATTTTACAACAAAACATTTTTCCGCCAACTCTGCGTTGGCGACGCGCCAGCCTGCCAATTGTTCCTTCCTATCTCCAAAGTAGTAATTTACAGGTGTATTCTATTATCGGTATTTTACTCTGGTCGTGATAGAGTTTTGTCCATTTATCACTAATTGACCAAACATAATACCTTAGTTTATCACAGCTGTTATGCTTACGCAGTTGCTGTCGAGACTAACATCTCAGTTTACTAATTAACGTCTTAACCTCCTCCCTCATTGGATGGTCCATCCCATATTGCCATTCTCGACTCTATTCTCGGCTTAGTTCTTGAAAAATGTGGATGAGAACTTTTGAAATATGGTGCAATACAGTGTGGGCACTCACTTTCTGTATTATTTCCTGTATTCCGTTATTTCCTTGTTCTTGTACCTATTACAGAAATTAGTTTGTATCTTATAAATGTCATAATCTTCATCAATGCAACACGTTCTCGTTGCATGCGATGGTTGTATTTGGCAAATCAATTATAATTTTTATGCTTGGAAAAGTACTTTTTTCACACCGAAACAATAGCAGTCTCAACGCTTGTATGTGTAAGTTACATATAGACAAAAAATCAAACATGATTAAAGAATTTAGATATCAGAGATTTTTCAATTCTTAAAAGTAATTATAAAATAATAAAAATTATTGATGAGCATCATGTTAAAGATTTCAATAATGCAACAAATAAAACATTGTTAAAAACAGTTGAAAATAAAAATGTTCAAGACTGCAGCAATAAGAGCAAGCTCATTTGGTGATATGTGTTATATTTTTATTGGAATTAAATCTAGCATAGGAGTTTCAACAATGCGAGGGGATCATTTACGTAAGTATACGTTGCTTGTCTTTCGACGCTGAATACCTTATATCCAGATAAAAAACACTATTAAATAACTCAAAAACCCTCAAATATGAAGGGCATAATTCTACATATTACTGCTAGGAAAACTAAGTGAGATTAAAGCTGTATTTTCATGGTCCCCTAATTAAAAATTACGTTTCAATATCAAATTATGTACCTTTTATAACGCACTATCAGCTAACTTTTTATCACATAAATCTTAGTAAAACATGAGTAATTACTTCCAGTTGTAATTAACCTATACGAGGGAGTAACAAAAGATCCGATGAACGTAAAAAAAGAACCTAAACATGTATCTGAAGATGAATTCATAGATTTTGAAATGTACATCGTACGAAATAAAAAAATTCATTAAGGTGTTCAAAGGTTCATTATTGTAAATAATAGTAAAAAAAGAGTTACCGCACAGATAGAAGAACTGCATTTTTTACCTTTTAATATGAATATCAATAGAGTTCTTCATTGTATCAAGAGAAATTAATGTACAGTGTCAAAAATATAGGGCAATTCAATCAATGAACAAGACGTAAAGAGTGACAGTCTAATTGAGATTTGATCTTTTGACAAAAAACAAATAAAGTTCTTCCGTGTACCAAGATGAACCAATATACAGGTTTGTAGATCTTTTCTATCTTGTTATCGCAAAGACAGAGACAGGCAGGCGGTCGGACTGTCTTTCAACCTTGTAAACCTAAAATAATAAGGTTCTCACTTGGGCTAAGAGGAACCTATGTACAAATTTTTAAGTCTACCTTCAAGAATTATCACACATACAGACAACAACACGAGTTTAAGATGGCCCTGTCGATTCCTCAATGTACCATGTTTTTTCCAGAAAAGAGACTCAGGAATGAATACACAGACTAGCTAGTCTATAAGAAAAAACTATATTTTTTATTAAACTGTAAGCAAATAAAACAATTATTAATAAAAAAACTATGGTTGTTGTTACCCGTAGGTAATAAATAAACATATTTCTTATTACAGAAACACTGTAGTATATTCTAAAATTTTGGTCTAACGGCCTCTGCGAGTGAAAAGATAAATATTTCATTTCAAATCTAAATTTCACGTGAATTTCTATGCAGATTTAAACTCACTCTAGTTCTTTTTCAGTATTGAAACTTATTTGGAAAATTCTTAGGAGTTAAATGCCTTACATAATTAAATGGTAAAAAAAGACATTGCATGAATGATTCTGTGGTGCTCAACTACTGACCTTTTTACCTAGTTATATAATAGATATTTTTAATTATATTTTTTAAACGCTTTGCGTAGATTTACATTTTGTATAAAGTTTTACAAAAAAATAAATATTTTACAAATTTTCAAAATCTTTATTCTTAAAATAACAGTATTTGATTATAACCGGATACATTTTACTTCACATTAATTTACGATTTGGCGTAATTGGACGAGTGTTGCACGTTTTTATTACTGTACAAACCTCTATTAAAAATGCTACTAATACCTTATGGCTTTGTAATTTTTCCTTATAATACCAGTTGTATTCTTGTTGGTATTGAGACGTTTTAAAGAATTATCTCAAATACTGTTTTAAGAAATGGAAAAGATATTAAAGTATATTCATTTGTAGTACAAAAATTGTATACACTTAAAAAATAATATTTATGGATGCAGTATAGTGTACCAAATTATATTGCGTTACCTGCAATCGTTCGGGAATTATCAAGCCCGTGCTAAGTGCCAAGAGACCGACATTTGTTGATTCTTGTTTCTAACGAGTCCTAGCCTTCACGTTATTAGCCCAACATTTGTTTGGTTCAATTTTATTTAATAGCCTTGCGAATAAATAAAAGAAATATTTGCTATAAGATTTAAACAATTAAAACTTGCAATACTTTGAAACTGTACTTAAATTAAATTAAACTAATTGATAGCAGCTCCCACAATCGCAATTCCCTCACCGTAACAGAATATACGTAACAACAATGTAATTCACCAAATTTCTTTGCTGGAAGCTAAGAAGGTGTAGATAGAATAAAAACAGTAGTGAACACTACACACTGGAAGTCTGGGTCTATTAAACTTGAGGGAATGCTCTAAGTCACGCCCTTAGGAAGTGATCTTGCTCCCCCAAGTCTTAGCGAAGACAATAAACTGTGTAATCAGGACATTAACAGTGAGATACAGCCTGCGATACTATCCTTCAGGACTGTATCTCGTAACAAGCGATGTTTTGTTGTTATCTTTATAAAATACAGTGTTGCGTTTTTATGGCACAGTAACAAACTTATTTCCTCGGCTTACAAATTAAGTTTTCTTTTTAAGATTTTTATAAATTGTAAACTAAGATTACATCATTAATATCTATGATTCTTAGTAACGTGTTTAAGTAGGAGACGACATGTTTAAGAACCGACCAGTCCATTTAAGAAAGTAAGAAAAGAAACTAATCGAAACACAAATTTGAAACGCAGACAAATTAAAAATGCAATAATCCTCGCTACAAACAAAGTCATGAAGACTGTAGGAATATAACTACTGCAAGCTAACTTTGCAGGACCCAGAAAACTATTTCTAAACCGGTGTAAAAGTGTATAAATGTATTTAAATGTTAATCGAATGAAACATATTATTTTTAACACTTGTATGGATTTAATTTAAGGGCATTAAACATATATAAGTTTTAGCCAAAAGTTTTAATGTGGACATTTTTATCAAACATTTAAACATAACAAATCCAATATTAACACGAATAAGGTAAAAAAGATTTTAATAGTGGATTCGTTTGTGATACTCGGGCAACATTTTTATTTGAAAAGCAATTTCGCCGGTAGGGTATCTTCAGTTCAAGAATCAATGCAAAAAGTAACAAAAATTCAACCATTTAGATTTTTCAAAAGATGGGTTTATTGCTAATACACAAATGCTTGCTTTAAACAAAATTACTTTATTTTTTTCTCATAAGCTCCACATTTCGGGTTTCATTACAAGTTTGTGCTAAAGCTCCTTTGATTTTGGTACACGAAATGTAGGTATTTATATTTTTAAATTATATGGGCAGTAGGTATTAAAATAAAAAATCACCATTGGATAAGTTTAAAAACATTATTGATGCTTTAATACCATGGCCAAGACCATTGCAGCTTATTATTTCCTAATTACGTGTTTCCGCAACTAAATTAATACTTCTCCTTGTATAAAATTGTAATGTTTAGTATTGCAAATTACATAATAAATTGCTAAATTGGACGACTGGTAGTGAGTAGTGCAAAGTTTTTACTCTCGGATATTTTACAACATGAACTAAAGATAAAGCAGTATTTTGTCTAAACGCTTTCTAAAAGATGTGTGGTTACACAATTTCTCCGTCCATAGATGTTATAAGATAAGGTCCGTTAATTTTTGAATTTTAAATATAACAATTGGTTATATCTCAGCTATTAGACATTGGAAAACAAGACATAAGTTTGAGAATACTTCAATTTTGATTTAAAACAATATAGGCATTTATCTTCTACTATTTTTAGCAACACATGAAAGAAAAATGTAAAACATATGTTGACAATTACGTGTTTACTAAAGCAACTAGTTATAAATAGTTGCTGTATTTTATATGTTGACATCATTAGGTACATGTTAGGTATATATATATATATATATATATATATATATATATATATATATATATAGGATTACAAATCAAACTAAAACTCCAGTACTTGTTAGAGGGAGAACGTTTGAATGATAACTTAAATTCATCTACTTTTAGAACTAACACAATGTCAAATAAATAAGCAATATAAAATAACTCAAACCGTCTATCCTAATGTTTAATGTATAGATTATAGTTTTCACTCCTTACAAATCGAAATATAACATAATATCTAATTATTCAATATTAATTTAATTTTAACAATACTAAACAATAACTAAATATACAATTCTAAACTGTTAAATGTCTAACAAAATTAACGTTTCTCGATAATTAAAAAAAACGGACCTAATATTGTATTGAACATGTTCCTAGTGTATTTCATTATAGTTGACAATAACTTCTGAATTTTAGATCCCAAAAAATTTTCCTAGAGGTAACATATTTATTTTAAGGCCTCGTACAGGTTAAAGAATTATTATCGTTTAGAATTCATTACAAAGAATACTAATACTAACTGTAGTTAAATCAAGGCACTCATAAAATATACAGTCACTCATAACCTGTTTTTTGGCATTGGGCTTTCACTATCATGGTTCAAAGGGAGTTGAACCGTTTGTATATGACAACGTTTGTGAAGACCTGCATAACAATATTGCACTGAGGATAATTGTGTACAGATTTTTTTAGTTCTAGAGTTAGGTCACAATTGGCTCAATAACAAGTTTCATTTTACTGAACGTTACTGTAAAATGTCTGGATACGCCAAGAATTTTGATCGCGATACATGGATATTTGTTTACTGAAGTATGAAAGGGCATACGATTGTTGTGAAAGTTCGAGTTTCTTAAAAATAGTTTACTGTGTGTGCTTCATGGACTGTAAAATAGTTTAATTTTTCCATTGACTAACGTTTATCTGTATGCTGGATAACATTTATTGTAATTTATTACAATCTAAAAATAAATCGTTATAAATGTTATTTTCATTGCATAAATGGATTTCATCTTTCATAACACAAATAATACATTGATATGGTTTTATTTCTAAATTTCTACATTTATAAGCATTAGGATAATGCAATTGTTTTATGGTTAATGTTATTATTCTAATGAATAAATTATTTAAAAAAAATTGAGATATCTTAAACAGTAAAATTTACTAAATAAGTTAATTTGACCGCAGTACGTTGAGTAGTACGTAGTTATACTTTTTTAAACTACACTGTTTTTAAATACGAAAAACGACACACTGTTTAAAAATGAGCATTGGAAAAAGCAGAGAAGGTATTTATTAGAAATTTTTGTGTCATTATTTACGAAAATATATGTTGCATTCTTAAGATGGCGTTGCCAACGCAAACCCATCTGTGAGACAACACAATGTGCAGAGCACATCATTACAGATAACAAGCAACCTCAACACAATGACCACCCACTTGTTACTGTTAGTGGCTTACAGCATGTCTCAGTACATGCTTCATAGTATCAGATCCTGCTGCAAGCACACACCGGAACTACACATGTGCAAAGCACATCATTACAGATAACAAGCAACCTCAACACAATGACCACCCACTTCTTACTGTTAGTGTCTTACAGCATGTCTCAGTACATCCTTCATAGTAGCAGATCCTGCTGCAAGCACACACCGGGACAACACAATTTCCAGAGGAGATCATTACTGATAACATGCAAAGTCAACAAAACTACGTTCCAAATGTTTCTGTTAGTATCTTACAGATTCAAAAATTAATCCAATGTTTACATAATATTCAAAATGAGTTCTTTTAATACCTTAATTCATTGAAATTTTTCCTTCTGCCTCAGTGTTATCTTAGATACATCACCTTTCAGATTTCTGTCTCTCTTAATTTAGCTTTATGATTGGTGTTATTTACAGAACATTAAAATCTCACCAAGAAAACCTTCTAACAGTTTTTGAATAATAACTCACACTTTTTAGGGCCTGAATTTATCAGAAATGAGGTGTTTTTGTAATTAACTTAATTAATTTTGAATAAGTTTAGGTTACTTAACTTAAAACGTATACTTATTTTACCTAATATACTTTTTTAATCTATATGGATTTGAATAATCAGCAGTTCAGTTAGTTTTTAAATTTTTCTTAGATTTCTGAATAAATATATTTATTACCATTATCTGACTTGTTTTTAATTGATTCCTATTAAACATTTAAATCAATACACAGCTTGACATATGCAAAGTTAAATTTGTTATATATTTATGAATTTTTTTGTATTTTCTTTTATGTTGTTCCCAAAGGTGAAGCAATAATCAATCATATGCGTCACTCATTAATGACGAGAATTCATTAAAAATTTCACAGACAGTGATTCAAAAGACGATTTATGATTAAAATGTACGAGAAGAGAGTTCACTTATGAATTAATTAAAGCTTCAATTCATTATATTTTTCATGATTTTGGGTAGACATGAATGAAGTAACGCTTTTATTGTGTATGTCTTCTGATTTACAACGTATTAGATAAATTCCAATTAGATTCATAAATCATCGATATTAATAATATTATTACCCAATATTACCGATACAATGTTCGTGTTGACAAATCGAGAGGTCACGGGGTCAAACTGATGAGATCACTTAAAACCATCGTAATGTAAAATAAACAAGTTTACTCCGAACGCGAGTTAATAAACAGAAGACTTACAAAAGAACTTAAAGACACATCAATGTGAATATTTCTTCAATTTTAATATTTTATTGCTTTCTATAGAATTAGCATATTTCTCTGAAGGGAAACAAAGGCCTGCTTCACTGGGTCATTCGGCTCACTTTGTTCGTTTACACCCTTTGTTTTTATTCTTTTTTAAATATGCATAACCCCAATATAAGCTTGGCTTCCTTACTTTCTTTTACAATTCCTTGCTTTCCTGCCTTACTTTACTGGTTTATACTATCTCCATGATTTTTAACTTAGGAATAATAGCAATTTTTATCTATACCAGTATATCTTTCAGCATAGTATCTCTCATCACTGTAAATCGAGCTCACTGCATATGTTAGTGATAGTGCCTCTATGAACTGTGAACAATATACCACAAGCCGTGTATATGTGACGTGCCACAATGTCAATGAAACCAATTTCAAGTAACTGATGTTCACACTTTTACAGAATGTTCATTAAGTTGCGTTTTATAGCAGGATTTAAATAATAACAATAATAATACTCATTTTTATTGGTACTACAACATTAAGTTATGTAAACATGTCAGTACTGTAATACAAAATTTATTTTAATTTACAGGAGTACTAACATCCTAATATTAATAAAATATATATGCATTACGTTTTAAATTATTTGGATTTCTTCTCGTACAATAAATACTAAACTCCTGTATTGCTGTCTATTACTATTTTTGACACACTATAAATCAAATGTATATCTAATATTTTAACTTGGTTATACTAGTATCTTTCACCTGGATTATCAGTGTTTCTTATTTGAGTAACTTATGTTAACTGCAATTGAGAGTAATGCGCGCAAAGAAAATTAACAGTTACTTTTTAGTTGAAATAGTGTCATTATTTACAGGACTATTTATGTTAATAAGTGTTTAGTATGTGGGAGTGTCGGTGGCCGAGCGGTCTGAGACGTTGGACTTTGAGTCTGAGTTAGAGATAGCCCTGGTTCAAATCCTGTCTGTGACCGAAGCACTTTTTATCAGTACCATCGACACTCACCTTTATTCTGTTTGATTGAGATCCTCAATTTATTCTATTAATACAACTTTACAATTTAGCAACAATAAAGTGTTGAGAAATCCAAAGTTTTATGATTGACTTAGCTGATGATAACTTTTTTGTCCTTACGTTTAGTAATAACGAGGCTTAATATTGTGATATTGTGTGTGTTTTTAACTGATAGCTAATTGGGAACTGCCACAATAGCATATATGCATAAAACATCCTCCAAAACTACCAAAGCATAAATAATTGGATGTCTCTCGATGGTAATCACACATGACACCAAGACTTTTGTAAAAGGGATTAATTAGAAGGTAGTTCCAAAAACATGTGTTAATATTTTACTCTCTTACACAATTATTTCAATCCAAAATACAGTGAGTATTATCTTTTCTAATGGTGAGAACTAAACTCTTATTAGTCCACTTGTAATGTGTCATTGCAATACTCCTTGGTATTAAATATGCTAAAAACATCAAGTGATAATTTTATTACCATACAAAGTGAATATATTAAAAAATAAATCAAAACATACTAAAAATTGAATTTTACGTTTGAAATATAAATGAATTATAATGTAAACCACGAAAGTTGTTGCACAAAAATAGTTGTATACGTGTGTAAAGCTCAATGCCAGGGAGAACTTAGTTATTTGAGGAGTTCAGTAAATCCCAAGTTGATCCTCCATCACTGGGAAAGTGTTTACAACACCACACTTGTAAAGTAGTGGCACTTGTTTCTGCTGAGTGCAATGCTCTCGGTTAACTGTTCAATAGACGACCAATGACAAGTAAACATGCACAGCTGTTTAATACAACGTTCATTCACTGAAATGTTTAATACAAGGATAGAATATTATGCAGGCCGGATTGCTGTTGAGAACGTTTTTGAGGTTTAGAGTAATGAGGAAATGAATCAAATGAATCAGTTAATCGAGATATCTTTAATCAAATATCGAATAGGCTGAATCGGCTAGGTTGAGATATATTCATCTTTTAGGAATACTGCGTGTTATTTTGTTTTAGAAACAACTTGTTCCTTATCTATATACATTAACCAATCGCTTTTATTTGACTATATTTATAAATTACATGGTAATTATCCTCTAATTATGAATTTTTAGTTTTATTTCGGTTTCTTTAGAAATATTTGGATGTTATCCCACTCATATTTAAAATAAATCATTTTCTTAAACAGAATAAATTTTTGAATTTTTACCACATATGTTAGCTTGTTTATAAAACATAATATAGTGAGTAAATGGTGCTGAACTTCCACGTCTCGCTAAAACTGCACAGAACCCACACATATCTGCAAACATTGTCGTGACAATACATTTTGCCCGTCAGACCACTGCACAGAACCCAGACATATCTGCAAACATTGTCGTGGCAATACATTTTGCCCGTCAGACCACTCCTTACATGAATACTGCATTAGTGCATTCACGAAATATTATATCTCCTATTGACTATAAAAATGATTTACCTTCCATGGTCTGTGTAAAAATGTATAAAGAAATACAAAATAAAGTTCTTTTCAAAATCTATCCATCAATCTTAGCATTTTGTACCTATTTCATCGATTCTGTTGTATATATGTATACAGGGTGTATCTTTAATGTACCGAATTGTAATTTTTTAAGCCTCTAGAGATACAACAAACTTAAAATGGAAAACTTCATCCTTCCTTATTTATACAATAAAAATATGTAACCTATGTAACAAGTTTTTAATACTTTTAATATTTCCTATAAAACACAATGTATTCTATAATAAATGTATAACGTCATATAAAACTTTTTTATTCTTAACTCTACCCCACCCCGTGTTCAAAAATCAAAGTGAAAATATCAACTACACGTTTACTTAAATTGTTTAAGAAATAAATTGTTAAGATACTATGTAAAGATAAATCGCTTCAATATCAAGTTTAATAATGACCAAGAGTTCTTAAAAGGTAACTAGACTTTCATAACAGTGCTTCGATCTCTATTAATAAAAGTATTTAGTAAAATAGTAAATCTGAGAATGGTCGTATTACAATACTCAAGAAGAATGGAGTATTGTAATGCAAATAATTTTCAGGGCGTGTTACAAATTATGTTAAATTTAAATATGTTATTTAATGTGTTATGTTATTAAATATGTCTTAAATCGTGTTTCTTAAATATTGTAAAAGAAAATCCCAAACTTTTCTTATCTAACGATATTTTATGTGTAACTCACTTAAAAATTACAGAATATCAAATCAATAACGTTTTTTGTTTAAGACCACCACTTGATTAATTGATTAATTTCTCTTAGGCACATTTAATAAGATAATCAAGTTACGCAATGGAACTAATTGCTAATTTCGCCATTTTTAAGATAGAATACAGAATCATGGATTGGAAATAAAATTTAGTGTTAATTTAAACTGTAACAATTCTTTGCTTAAGTATTTTCATGCAAAATTCAATAAAATCAGTTCAGTAGTTTTACGTGATTTCGTAACACACAAACGAAGACAGACACCATTAGAATTTTATAGAACAGTATAGATAGTATATAAGGTGTAAATGGTTATTGTCAACACATGTAATGTAATATAATTTCCAAGAAATTAAGGGGTTTATAGATTAAACTTTATAATATACTAACCCTAATTGGAGGGAGAAAAAGATAAATTAATAGCTCTTTAATCTTACATCCAAGTAATTCCGTTTGCCTATGAAATTATAGGGTACTGATGGTCCGGGACACTGTAAATAAAACAAGAAGCTATCTCTGGCTGACTGAAAATCTGACTAATTAGCACAGTCAATAATGACTTTATAGATTTCCACGTAACTGTGGAACTAATAAATACTTCGTACACGATTTTGACCTTAAATAGCAAAATAAGTACGAGCATTTTTATTTGTGTAGATTTCTTAAATAATCAAAATATCGAGTTCTACATCAAAACATAATAACGCATGTATTCATTATCTGTAAAAGACAAAGTCAACAAAATTGTCTCAATAGATTTTTTGTACATAATATTACACATTATATGGTGAAAGTTATTCGTTCAGTAACTGAACTGCGATGAGGAAATTTTTGTCATCAAACAAAACAATTGAATAGTGAATTGATACAAACACACACCTGTTCAAACATATATAGCCTGACTATAAAACAGTAGCAGTTACCTAACCACGGCTTTGCACAGAATGTATGTAGCACTTCTGGTACTAATACATTATATTTCCGACACCAATTTTGAGTTTGCAATGTTGCAAAAGAATTGTAAAAAAGTGCATATTTATTCTCATTCACTTCTGTATTAGATTTTTTTGTATTTTTGTGCTACAGTTGATTTGCTTTGTTTATCCGATGAAGAAAACTTTGCTTTTAAATCTATAAATATAAATATAATAAACATAATAGTTACCATTATTAAGTTACAACAATATTAACAAATTTTACAAGTTAAGCGTTCTTGTTTACACAGAAAAGTTTATTACATTTAACAGGCTCTTGATGAGAGAGGTAATAAGTTAAACTAATGTTCTAGTATCTCTTATATAAGAGGGAAAATCTTTAATATAAACTAACAGAGAAAATCTTTATAAAGTGTTAAACCTTAAAACGAATAGCTGTGTAAGTGATGCTCCCAAAGTTTCAAATTCATAAACGATATCGTTATTAACTCACTTGAGTTCAAACGTTTCAGCCCCTTGTATAGAGAATTCCAAAGAGCCATCTAAGCGAGTTGAACAGACGGACTCGCTTTAAGTGCTTCCTTCCACTCTCAATTTTTCCAACATATTTTATTTCATTGAGGGCCACTTTAGTGAAACACACTAACGGGTAATGAGCTAGTTACAATAATTTAGTATCATTTATAACATTTATATTTCGACAGAATACATAGTAACAAAATAATAATTCATTTTCTTACTTAAAACATTTCATTTGCATTATATATGTTACTAAAAATGCTTAATAAGCAATATTTACAATTTAGGAGTACGCCAGACTATTTGCTGCATACCAGGCATCGTTACAATAGCCCATATACTTATATTATCTTAACGACATCCTGAAAGGATGCGGTTCATCCCATCTTTAAAAAGCAGCCATGTAAAACTTAAATAAATAATACGTAAATCATAAAAAACCACCAAATAAACCCACAAAGTAGTAAACATTACCTTGTATCATACCAGGAGGTCTGCTGTCCTCCTTCACGACATTCTTATCGAGTAAGGGACATGCACCAAAGAAAAATCTTTCTTACCTTTGTAGAAATTAAGTTTCATAGAATCTTTAGGTCCAAACTCTTATTCGCTCTCAATATATCCCTGGCTTAATTTCGTCTAACTGAAAACTAAACTTCTATTAATTTCTTTAGATATAACAGACATTTAAATGAATAAATAAAAAAATAAACCTATTATTGTGTAATTTGTAACCAACTTTAACATTTACCAAGTCACAAAAGCTACCGGAACCTGAGGGTAAAGGAAGGGCTCTCTAATGGAATACTTAATGCCAAGAGCCCTTCTCACCTCATACATAGGCTAGTGTCTGAGATTACCTTAGTCTAGCCGCTGTGTCATGCTACCGATCCAAGGTACATCCAATGACCATTTAATTTATTACTTTTTCAGGGAAAGTCAAAATATAATGCATACATTTTTTTTCAATTTCTTTGATCAAATTCTTTTAATGATGGAATATTTGTATGTTAATGTTCGTTTGTACCAACAACATTCGTTTTTTTTTTTGAGACAAAATGTGACTAATATATATTAAACCAGGTGAGAACTTAGTTTGAAATTAACATTTCATTCTAAGTGACTTTACGGGTTTTACGATAGTTCCTATGTTCAATTTGCTTTTATACACACGAAAATAGTTTTTTCAACAAAGATCATTTTTGTAATTGTTATTTAGTAGATTTATTATAAGGCCAAGGCTACTGCCAATTTAGGTAGTTAGGCCGTGAATACAGATTTTGAGCTCAATAAAATTGTGTACCTATATAATTGCCACATTAATTTTTTAACATAGAGGTGGACCTGCTTTGGGAGGTCATGTTCCACGAAGTACCCTCAAAGAAGAATAAAAATTTGTTGAAAACACGATGAATTATGAGATGATTGATTTTAACCAATAACGAGATAAAAGTGTGTTTCGACGATTATGGTTAAAATTAAAAAAACTAGTAATGAGTTATTTATAAACATGAAATTATATATTTGCTATTGTACGACGTAAGAAAATTACCTTAAAAACGTAATATAAATTACATCTTGCTACGATTTTTTATTTTTAGATGATATATTTGAATTTTAAATAGCTCCAAAGTGTTGTAGAAATCTCATTTTATAATCTACTTATATGCCATATACCTTTTGTGTGCAGGGTAAATTACCTGTGAGCTTCTAGTAATTTCGTTTATTTCACACTTTTAAAATATGGCTTATTCTAAACACCCCATAGGGCAACATGTTCTACTAAACGGAATGTGCTTTTCTGTTATCGTAGTGACCACTTATGATATAAACTATTATCTTGTAGAGTCCAATCAAAATCTTCTCACCAACTGCATACAGATATCAATCCTTGCCACTAACGCTATCGTAGTAGCTAATTTGAAGAGGTTTTGGCTCTCAATATACATCTTGGTAAATTTTACAATATTTAAAATTGTTATTTATTGATACTCTATAATGAATCCGGAATTGCCCCCAACTAAGACATCACAAGAAACATTACTATGAACAAGAAATATTTCCTAGAATATGTAGTCGTCATTGCAAGAAAAGTATACCTCGGCTAGTTATTAAATGTCGATTAGATAACTTTGAAGCATATGTAGTGTTTTTCCTCCCAAAAACATGAAAAATTTTCTAAATAATGTTATATGTGACTCGATCTCACTAATTAAAAATACATTTATCACACTAAATTGGCTGACATTTTAACGACTCTACCTTATTGCACAATGTAGTTATTGTTTTATTGCCAACATTCTATATTTCCTCAACCTACATTCAAATCTACAACTTGAAATTTAATTCAGAAACCATTTAAACTTTAGTAAGTACTTTAGTAATGATCCAAATTGTGTTTTTTAATGTCCTTCCGTGCAAAAAGTCTTGCTATAAAGGTCCTAATGACTGTGAAAAGAATGAATTTTGGTTATGAGAACCGTGAAATAATATTTTAGAGGCTCGATTAAGAAGGACCACTTCACACTAGGCAGTGAAGACGCCGAACACATTGATTTTAACAAGAGTTCACCAGGTTACACATAATGAGTTTATGAACAGTGCATATTCAAATAAAGTGCAGAAAATAAACAGTTACCTTTGTTTTCATGAGAGGTACCTAATCGTAGACTGCTGTTGTTGAGGGCCAGGTTGTGATCAGTAAGTGTGGAAATAGGCTGCTGTCTTGTAGGCAGGCGTGAAGACGGAAGATGTCCTTCACGGATTCACTCACGCACAATACGACCGCAAACGAATAGTTCATAACACTGTGGCCAGTCCTGTAGAGCACGGTAGACGCGAGTGTCCGGGAGCAGAGACGTTCTGGTAGAGATTGCCAATCCAGAGCACTGACTTTAATGTTAATGTAAATGTACAACAAATAGAGATAAACTAATATTTAAATAAGAGAGTAACACATGGGGGAGAGAGTAAGTATGGTAAGCAGTGGCTAGAGAGTACATAAGTGCCCCAGGCGGGACTGAGAGTATAACGAGCAAGCGTGCCGTCGCTTGCAAGGTAGGCAATTGATAAGTCAACCGTTGTGATTGGTTGGTGAGTGTACAGTAAAACAGCTGATTCGTGAAACAACGGTTCATTGGTCTGTCACTGTACGTGAATATTTTAATCCAGTAAGGAATGGTATTGTAGGCACTAGGCCGCAGAAAGAGATATAGAATTAATGCAGTATATACAGTTTTAGTAAAATAAAGGTAAATATAGAGTATAAATTGCCCAAAAAATATACACATAATTATTGTTCAATAAAAGTAGCCTTTTCATATTAGGCAATAAAAAAAACAAGTTATTTACGCAATAATACTTAACATACCGGCCGCCTTGAATCACCTTGGGATTCAATGAGAGAAAGAGCAATATAGGCGGTGGTAGAGAGACAGTTAATTAATTGTAGAGGTGAGGTAAGAGAAACACCTTCACTGCTGGACGAGTGAGAGTTCCACTTGAGGTCTTGAGATGTACCACTCGAACTGTACCATCTTGTCCTGGAGTGACATCAGTGACCCGTGCAATATGTAGAAATAAGTTTAATGCAATACTTCTAATCGAAAAATTAAATCTTTCTCTAGGTTTCTTGCTCATGGTACATTCAAATTCTTCTTTATTATATCCAAACAAATCATATCAGTGTTTAAATAATAAACATTTACCCCATTAAATGATGTAGTTTGTGTTAACATAGTTAGGCTAAATGTCTTGCATGTTTAAATATCTCATGAATGTACTGCGTTTGCTTATAAACTTATTTATTGTATTATTTTCTTGTTTGTATCAAGGTTACCTATAGTAATAATGTACAATCATTAGCACTAAGCCAAATGTCACGGCGTGACATGCAACATCAGCGAACTCAGTTTACCACATATAGAAATAAAACTTTATGCACAATTCCACACCTATAGGTCTGTTTGTTTTCGATATATCGTATGGACAGATGGACAGACAGACAGAAATGGAGTTTTTCCAGATCATCCAGTGATAGACTTCGCCAGCTCTCAAACAACAACAGATAAAAGTAAATCAAATATTTTAAAAGCACAATTAGTTGTACATATATCATTTTACCATTATGTTCACATAACAGTTAAATCGTTGAATTTGCAAATATGTGTAAGAAATATATAAAAGGTGACTAAAAATCTTAGGGCGTAATAAATAAAATCGATTTAAATAGTAACTTTGAAGTACTGAAAAATCGTTTAAAAATATGACAAATAACAATGCGAACAAATTAGAATTAGAATTTATTTTCAGTACTAAATTCTAAACTTTGTTTTATATACGTTAAATGAAAGAACCAATTATCTGTCATTGCCTTAAGAAGCTGTGAAGCCATTACTCAACACTTAGGGTTCTAGCCCGTGATAGAGAGGCTAATCAGCTTATACCTCAGAGACGTGGCTGTACGCATAAGTCACCGCCAAGCCAAAGTGGTAATGAAGCGTTAAATCCTATAACAGCCTGACATAATCTCTCATCTTACAAAAATAAAAGAAAATTAAATTAATAAAGTACTTATAAATACACAATGAATTACTAATTTCGTTATCCAAGATTTATAAGTTTAAAAAACAATAATTTGGTCTTATACTCCTAATTTATAACAACTTAACTAACTAAATTATAGGCATATCTGCTTCAAAAATATGGCAAAAGCACTTAACATTTTGTTAAAATTTGGCTACAAATATTACCTATAAATATCTATTTTATTTATCTTCAATATCATTGAGGGGCTTTAGCGTTGTAGCCAATTGCATATTCTTTGTATTCTGTTCCTTATTTCCTTAATATTCTGAAAATAAATACTTCTTAATATAAACCCTGGAATATACCGTAAAGTGGTTAGTTTATCAGTGCTTGCATTATTCCACAATGAATTACATACTAATTTTTGAGCGTCATTAAATTGAGGTTTCTTATTAATATTGCCCCATTGATATACTCATACCGTTAGCAGGTTGTAAAAAACTTTTATGTGAACTCTGATACGTACTACGTCATACTCAAGATTTACGATTTTATGAAATCCAAATAAGGCTCTTCCGAAAGAATGAATAGCAAAGTAAGTTATCAGAAATATTTAGCAATTTCCTGGTTATTTGGCAATCTCCTTTATGTCTATGGTTTCTCTTATGCGAGGGTAAGCAATGTCAAACCCAATTTAGAAGTGACGAGCATTATTGTTTGTAGGCCAAGTCGCCTCTGTTAATTTATTTCTGCTACAACATAAAATAGCTGTTAATAATGTCTGTAGCGAGGCAATCTCTCTTTAATGTAGGTTTGGTTTTAATAAACAATTAACGATTTTTAAATGTATTTTATTTATTTATTTTATTTGACGCAAAATGAATTTCGACAACATGCAAATATATTCTTAAAAGAGAAAGAAAAAGCATGTCAAGGAATTCTAGAAAATTAGCTAAAAAGGCACCATGATATGACATGCACAAAAAGCATTTATATATGCGTTCAATGTATATACACAAAGGTTGATACCACTTAACAAGAAACAAAAAAACTAAACAACTGTAACTATAGAAAATCTAAATGAAACAACAAAAATCACAAACAAATTAGTAGATATAGTTATTAGTGAAACAATTCAACAGAAACTGAAAAAAACTAAGGAATTCACCAACTAGTTAACAATGTAACATTTAAGTAAAGAGATGAAGAATTAAGAATATATCAAGATAACAAACAATATTTATAACAGCAATATATAGCAAGCCAACCGTCATAAAATAAATAACAAATAATCTGTAGTAAACAGTATCAGATATAAGTAATTAATGATTAAAATTTAACAAAAATAATTTGTATAATAATAAACAGTTTACTATTTTGAACTAATAGAAATACTAAATAATACATAACAGTCCTTTTTTACAGGATTCTCAGATAACATTGTATCTCGAAACAATTATTAACCTAAAGACTTGAATATTTGAATTTTTATATAGAAAACACTCAGTTCTATATCCGCTCAAACTATTCTAATTGCTTAAAATATGGACAAGGATAACGATGATAAATGATGACAATGATGGATAAGGATGAAGTGGAGGCCTTCATTTTAATGTTCAGTTCAGAGCCCGTTAGCGTGGTAGCTTTAACTATTAGGTAAGTCCAATAGAAAGATTCCATACGTTTAGACTGCGCTCTAACCCGTTAAGTATAAGCTCTTTAATAAGTTTAAAAATCTTATTCTGAAAGAGATTTTTTACCTGACGAACATCTTCTATTAAGCAGTAAACTTTAGTAATAGTACTGCAGGTGCTCAGATCCATTGTTCGCCACTGATGGATAGAGATGGCTCAGTCACGTGGTGCTATTGACAACTAAATTTATCTCAGTGATTAACGAGTCTTCCTCCACTATTGATACTCTGGCCGTAAGACAGAGTTGACCTTCCAGTCATTAATATAGCTGTCATTGTTTCTCACAGCGAGTATCTCAATCCTTACAAGCGTTTTAGCTATTAATGTTGGTTAAAATCCTTTTTTTGTGTTTTATACTTGATGGCATTTATCACGAGACTTTATACAAATGTAATATTTAGTAAATGGGCCCTTGATAAAAATAGTAAGGTTGCGTGGAGAATAAATTATAATTAGGTGGTTATGTTAGATCATTAATTATCTTTAATTCACCAATAATATCACAAACCAATATAAATATTTTCATTATTACTTTGAATATCTTTTCAGTATTCAGTAATCTTACACTGAGTTTATAATTTCGCTTTGAAATGAATTATATTGAACTTATTTTATTATAATGAATTTGTTCTTACTTCACTAAGATATAATTAATAAAACGTGTGAGAGTTTTACAATATTGATATTTATAACAGTACATATTATCCTTTCATGGTATTAATATGACAAAGCAATTAAAGAAACTGAATATTAATAAAGCTTCATTAAAGTATAAAACTATTCTATATTTCAGGAGCTGAAAAACGCTCCTTTCTTCTAAACCATGGATTAATTTTATACTCTTTGTTTATTATACTTTCTTTCTAACTATTTTATTTATTTCAAATACTGTTTTGTTAGCAACAACCATTTCTTAGCATTGTTATTTCTGTTTTTTCATAAACAACACTCTTTGCAGTGCGCTCAAGTTCGGCTTCATATGTTTATAAGCTACTATTGCTGTAAATAGTATTACAAAAATAACATCATGAAAGTCAATTTTCCTTCTTTTATTTTATAACTGATTTAGTTTTTAGTCCAATTTGTTTAGACACAATAATAATTTGTGTCTAAAACACAGTGACAGTGGGTTTCCAGATACTTCTGTGATCAAAGTAACTACTTGCTTGTGTTCAGGTACAGTGAAACCAAAAGTCCTACGGTACTAGCGAGAAACCTACATGATAATCGTATATAGTTCTCATCAATTCGATAATACATAGGAAAACGCATTGCCACTGACGTTTACTGCCAGTTAACAGTAGAATTTACTAGATGAAACCTAATTTGTTGTATCACTTTTTTTAAGGGCAACGGAATTATTTTTTGACACAGAAGTCCTTACATAATTATATTACGCCAACAACTATTGCAGAAAAACACAGACTAATATTTAGAATGCGACAAAAAATTTTAGAGTTCAAATTCAATCTGCTTAAAATACAATGTAATCAAGCTCGTCATACAACTAGTAAATATTGTAAGATATGGAAATGAAACGCCTCCAAGAGATCCAATTTCAATGATCACGTTGTATAAGGTTATTTGCTGTACCAAAATGATTTCGATGTTGATCATCATTTGTATTAATACCCAATTAGGAATATTTCCAGGTAATAAAGATATACCTTTTGGTACAGCCTGTCTATTCAGATAAGAAATTGAAGATAAGAGAGATAAGGAGTACTAACGGTATACTCGTATATGTGTAACATCCAATGGTTGTTAAATTTACTGGTCTCATTTATCGTTCATATTTTATCATTCACATCCCTTTTAAGTATTTAGCTAATGCTGTACATTTTACATATTAATACATTTATGTACTATGAGAAACCTTATTTTATACTGCGTTTATATACTATATGTGGCTAGAAACGCTGCGTCTAAAATTTTTACCTAAATATGGATTGAATTGTTTGAATTAATGTTACATAATGTTATGGTGATTTCTAAAAGCAACTAGTTAGTTTGATAATTATTAATACAAAGAGCAATTTTATGTTTAAAGTTAATTAAAACCTCAATGCTGAAATAATACTTTTCAAAAAATAACGAGGCAATACATTTTTATATTACATTAGAACTTCTGATGCACTGCAAATAAAATTACTGGCGTGCGTGCGTGCGTGCGTGTGCGTGTGCGTGCGTGCGTGCGTGTGTGTGTGTGTGTGTGTGTGTGTGTGTGTGTGTGTGTGTGTGTGTGTGTGTGTGTGTGTGTGTGTGTGGTGTGTGTGTGTGTGTGTGTGTGTGTGTGTGTGTGTGTGTGTGTGTGTGTGTGTGTGTGTGTAGTAGTAGTAGTAGGAGTAGTTTTAGTTGTTCGTCTAAATTTGGTGCTTTTATAACTTTCCATGACATGTTGATTTCAGACGTAAAACTTTGTGTACACATCACTACATTTTTTGATTTCGTATTTTCTTAATTCTAATCATTATAGGGTATGCTACAAGAAATATGTTATAGCCAGTTTTCGAAACCTCCTGTAACACATTAGGGAAGAAACTCTTCCTTTATATGGGAGAATAATATTACCCTTTTACAGTTTCAATAACTAATTTTCTGGTATATCAAAGTAAGAGAAGTGTACTAAAGTACGGTAAAAAAAGCTATTGTAGTTTACACTCCAATTCCCCTTTGTGAATATGTGGCCTGATTCCAGTAAAATAAACCCTAACCCATTTATACAACATAAAACTCAGTACTGTATTATTACGATGGTAACAAAATTCTGGTATTTAAATCAATTGAACACTGCTATTGTGGTTACCAATACTAATGTTTATCGTAAACACTGCTAGATATAGACATATGTGTGTGTGTTATTGTTATGTTTTTATAGGCCTATCAGCTTTCTGTCAATTTGTTAATTTTAACATCAAAAATAACAATTGTGTTTGGTTAACAATGTTATTCAGGAGGATGTTAATTATTTAACACCATTGCAGTACAGTTGTGTGCAATGTCACTGTTTGAGTTAAACTTCAAAGTGTCTTCAGTAGGAAACTTTAAAGTTTTTTTCCGGCTTGTGGCACAAATGATGTTTTAAAAAGACAGTTACACATTTTTATGGCATATTCGTTTGTATGGAATATTGAGCATAATCATACTGAGTGGGAAATATTCACAATAATATTGATAATAAAACTTTAATTCCACAAAGCTAATATTAGTTCTTTATTGTCAATAAATTACAACAATACTTCTGACAGTTACATTGTACGTATTATACAATTTTAAAAGTCAGACAGTTACTTTTTTATATTTGCAGTTTATATTATTAAGCTTATTTAGTACCTGAAGTTTTTTCTTAAAATTTAGATAAAAAATGTGTATCATTACCAAGCTTCCTGAGATTAATGTATGACATTGTTTTGAAGATTAAAATCATCATACGGAATGTGTTAATTGTCTTAAGTTAAATCTGTGTTAGATCTGATAAACTTTTAAGTGTGTAATGTCCGAAGTTCCATTTTTCACATATAAATATTAAAATTATTCAGAAAGAAAGTGAGTGGTCGTTATCAAGTACTATCTTAAATTTGAAATACAATCTGCACTATGGAAATTGTCACTATTTATTGCCTTATTGTATTGTTATTGAATAATTTTTTACAGTTAAACTTTTTTAATCATTACATCTTACGTTTAGAATTAAACAACTTTACACTATATAGGCCTGAAATGTAAATAATATAACATAAATTATTTTTATATGTGGTTATACTCATAGCACAAGTCGCAGGATAAATAATATTTTTAGGGACTTTTCAAGCTCAATGGAGGGTAAGACTCCCAGGAGAACGGTAAATCCCAAGGTGGTCCTCCATCACTGGAAAAGTTTACAACAGAACTCGTTTCTGCTGAGTATAATTCATATGGCAAACGATTATATTAATTACTAATATAATGTAAACCTATAACACATTAGTCTCAACTGGAATCCGTTAACACACCATATGGATGGATTTATTTAAAATTTAAAAAAAACGGTAAATCATAAATAATAGTACAAACATTAACAGGTGATAGGAATAAGTAAATGCAATACATATTCAACTTGGAATATGTTATAAATGTTTATAATGTAACAAGGTGATTCACGCAGTTTCCATGATTTTGTGACTTTTCGTCCCGAAATAAATAAATTAAACACACAATGAAATGTACAACGGAACCAGTCTTCACTCGAATTGAATGTAAAATTTTAGACAAAAGTCTGGAGCATATTTTATTCTCAAGATGTCCTGCGGATAGATGCACAGACAGCCAATCATGCACATAATATATGTTTACTTCCTCCCTGCATAAAAGTGAGAAATTATATCAACCTACTGAGTAATAGGCTTCAATGAAAAATAAACCCCAAGGTTGGACACGCTCCATCGTATAGCTCATCCTTTCTATGTAGTAATCAACTTTCGTACAACAAATTTTCTCTATATATATTCCTGTATCACACACACTAACAATTTCTCAGTGGCTAGGGTTTTTATATCAGTATTTATATGATAACATTCTGCACACAAAATCACCAAGTAAACATATTGTTTGTGTTAGGCAGTTAATTTATTCGTGTTAATATGACACATATTCAAATATTATTGTTGTACACGCTTCATTTCTAATTTTTATTCTGTGATTCTCTCGTTGTCATTGAATGATATGCACTATCATTGATAAGTCTTTCAAGAAGAGACAACTTCTTTTTTACCTTATTGGCCCCAATACTCTAAGGATTGTAGGTGTGTATGAGGAAATAAATTTATAGACAAGAAAGAAGAACAATCGTTATAGTACAATAGAATATCAGCTAAAATTTACCTCGGTCATGGGAATTTAATCTTCCGTTAACTACTAAAATGACTGAAAACCCCTACTCAAGAACAAATTCAAGAACCTCGAGTGGTTCAAAACTACCGACTACGTTTAAATGTATAGTTACAAAGTTATAGATAAGTTAAGAATGCAGATCATTATATACCACTATTTTTAGAATGATTTTACCCGTATGAAACAGGAACATTTCTTTACTTTTCGCCATCAAATCGTTTATCCCTGCGTTTCCAAAAAAACATTTGAAACTTGTTGTGATTTGTTTTGATTAAATACACTTCCCATAAAGCTGATAAAAATATTTATATAAAAAACGTCGATGTATTATAACGGTTTCCAATACTATTCATACACTGTATTAACAAAAAAATAAATAGTACAATATTTTATATATTACTACTTAATTTTATATATGGATACCTTTGACTTGCGTTATGTTAATTATTTTTATTTACCATCACATCATTTCTAACCTTATGGTATTGGTTTTTGAATGTTTAAGGAGTGACGCTGTGATGGTGTACTTCGAAACTTTGGCAGCAGAATAATGTTTACCAGCTACAATAAAGAAAACAACATTGTTTAGTAATAATCATATTTAAGTATAGTGGCAAGTATTTTCCATTGGCAGTTCGATCCTGACCGAATCAATCAGACCTTTCCAATATACATATATATATATATCTGTTTAGCATATTATAAAGTATGAGTATATTTCATTTTTATTTTAATCAACAAGAAGAAATCGCAATGTGACCGCATCTTCCACTGATCTCTATTTTTATTTAATGTTTTACTCATAAGCACGTATTGTTGTCTTATGGGTATATGGAGTATTTTGCTGTCAGCTTCCACGAGTAAAAGAAACATTTAAGACATCAAATTTTGATCTACTTGTATAAACCTCTGATTCGTAAAAATTATGTCAAAAATGTTTAATTACGATATACAAATCATTTTACGAAAAACGTATGGCACCTGAGTCTAATTATAAATAAATTCATAGGGTTTCCTGAACTGTTTTAATTTTTTTTAAACTATAAATATATACTTAGTATAACTGGAAGCATACTGAACATGAATTATTTTTACAGGGAACTAAGATAAGCACTGTGTTCTTTGTACATCTGAACCCCTTACACCATTACAGTCTGCACAGTAAATGTTAGCGATTGTAAAGATGACAGAGACAGCACATGTATAAATGATGGAAATGTAACACCTTGTGAGGTAGAATGAGATGGGAGATAGAATACCGGTGCGGAAGGTTTCAACGTCTTAGCGGCAAAAATAATATTTTTCAGATTGGGATACATTTAATACTGTTTCTACAAAGGTAGTAGCGTTCAGATAGTTCTGTAAGAATGAAATAAAAAATAACGTATCGAGATCAGTTATTACGTACAAATTTGACAGAATGTCAGCGAAGGTCATCCTAGAAGTCATGGAAATTGTCATTGCAATTTATATATATATATATATATATATAAACAAACAAACAAAATAACCTATATATGTTACATGAGGCTACATCTATATATCTGAGGAACATCTAGTCCAATGGTGGTGCATGTCACCCCATAGGGCTTAGCTGATCGTTACGGAACATCAACACATTGGTTGAATGGGTAACCACCATGGCAACGATAAAATCTTTAAATTAACCAATTTGTGAACAGGTTTGATAATAACCAAATAAAATTTTAGAAAGGAAATTTTGGGAGTTTGGTTGGCAAGTCATACGTTACATTCTATCGGGTCCTTCAATTTCCGTTTATTTGTACGAGACGTATATAGCCTGTAAAAGATAAAAGATAGTTGATTATGTATGTCTTTCCATGAGATTTTACTGGACGCTAGAAGCGCTTGTAACTCAGGGTGATATATCAAGATTAAATTAAGCTATAAATTTATATTAAATATAATGTTTGTTTATGTTGCATAATTACTACTGAGGATAACACAAGGATGTCTCTAAGTGTGTCTCTCTGCCTATGTGTCTGCTTTTACGTTGGATATTTCAAGAACAATTTGGGCCATGGAATCAACATTTTGCAAGTAATGTCATTTTTACTTAAGGAACTTCGTCTTTGATGATACGGTATGAGTCTTTACGTAACCTAAATATTACCAGAATTTCTTTACAATAGCTTTACTTGTACAATTTAAATTTTGCATCCATGGGCTTTGGCCAAACGTATTTAAGGACTGCCATTTGGTATGCTGGCATATCTTTATCTTCTGTCTGCCTGGAGGCTGTAAAAATGTAATTTTTGTCTAATTGTCTGTCTGTCCCAAGGACATCCCAAGAATTAAATGTGCTTTTATGAACTTTTAAATTTTACATGCTACTTTAACACAGCCTATTACACAATACGTGTTTTGCCATATTCCTACTGTATATTCAAAAAGCACAGGAATATTGACTGTATAATTTGTAAAGGCTAAGTTTGTATTTATAAACTGTAGTTTCGTATGGAACTTTACTGTTGGAACCACGGAACTTTAACTCGCTTATAAAACAATACTTCCCTTGAATCAGGGAGGATTGTTTTTTCACGAGATAATTATTTATTCGATTCCATCTGTGTAAAAGCTTAACGTATTAGCGTTAATTTTCCATCAGTATATATGGTGTATTGACGCAGCTTTATTGTACACAATCTGATTCAACATGTTCTAGAACAATCAAACATTTGGTAACACAAGAACAAATTAATTTGTAGCATGGCGAGAAATATTTTTAATTTTAAAATTAAATATATCCAAACCGTTTGAATTAATCAATAATTAACTGGTATCGCAATAAATAAATAAAAATTAACTTTTCTCATTAAACTATTAGTTATGTTTTTTTTAATCTTTACCAAATGCTAACGTGTCTAAACCCAAGTCAATAACGTTTTTTTTTAATTTCCCTTCATCAATACTTGCTTGTAAACCATTTAAAATTCCAGATTGTCAGATATTATTACTGTTAAAATTTCACAATGCATGAGTTGCCCAATTCCTCTCGCGATTCACATTGCATTGTACTAGATTAAAATGTGTTGAATAATATAGTACATAGTTTATCTTGAACTCGGCAAAGGTAGTGTCCATTGTTCTTGCCTCACTAGTTAGGCCGTTAAGTTACCAGCCGTGGTTGCCTAGCAACAGTTTTATTCGCTACACTACCCGCTGTCTCGCTCGCAACACAATAAACACTCCGTCCCAATTAAACATCACAATTCTCTTTACGCTGCTCTGTCAACTTTTTACACGTACTTGTACTCTCCTCTTGCCTCACTGTGTGTATACAGCTTGCATTGTGTTTCTTAGTTAGTGGAATTAGTTTAGTTTCTTAACAATCACAGTTCATATGTTCAGCAGATAACAATTTAAATAAGATTGTAAAAGTGATACCCGTATACTAATTATAGCCCAACCATAGTGTGTTTTCAAAGACGTTTGAAAATGATGATATGGTTAAAACCAACTTTAAGATTTAACCACTATAGTAAAATTAACCTAGGCGTGAATTAACTAGTTCCATACAAAATTTATAATATAATGTTTCAAATTTTCATTCGGAGTACCAAAAGCTATAAATTACAATGGCTGTGTAAACGAACTTCAAGATGTTTTTAGAAACTTTATTCTTTAGTTGTCAATGACACGTAATTATTGTTCTCCTCATGGCTAACAAGATTATTTAGATTTTTATTTATTAGTGAGTTGATGTATTTTGCTTATCGGGTCACCTGCTCATGAGCATTAGCGCACATACCTTGTGTTATAATGTAGGAGTACGCCACATGACGTGTCGCATATCAGGCTTTACTCAGATTGCGTACAGAGTTTAAAGCTTATAGTTCACATTAGTTCACATAGTTCAAATTTAAATTTATCTACAGCACTCAAACTACCTAAGTTGATTAAAACATAGAGCTTCTATTTCGATTAAAACTATGAAATTTTAAAGCATATTTAAACAATTTTAGTAATAAAGTAAGTATTTAATGAATGGGCTAATGGAATTGCTGAAGGTCAAACGTATAACTAGATTGTTGAATGTTTATGTAATACTAACTATTTAAGAACTTAGTATTAATTATTTCTTTTAAGAAGCAACTTGATAAAAGCATTAATGGACTTTACCAGACTACAAATAAAAGGTAATTGATTAATAAAATAGAACGTTTATGATATAACTGGTTTATTCTCTTGGAGATTTTCAGTAATCCCATTTAGACATTAATTACTTGTAAACAATTATAAATTCTCAATCGTCACCAATTCAAAGATTTGCGTGACCTATTTAAAACTATGTTGTATCTCTCACTTTTAGTTGCTATGTTAAATGTATGTTTCATTTCAACCACGAAAAAACCTCATTAATAAAGAATTAAATTATATTACTATATAAAAGAAATTTAAATTCTGTAGAGGAAACAGAACAATATTGACAAGATGAGATTCAGCCTGCGGCATCTCGCCTTACACCGTAGCCATTATTACATTAGAGAAACCCTTCCGCCCAAAAACCGCATGTCTCTACTTTGGGCCAATGATTTCATAATAAAAGATTTTATTTAATCTTAATTTGATACTTTCTTCTAGACTGCTATCCAAGTAAGAATACTTAAGAGTGTACATTTAACACGTATTATAACCGTATACCTATAAAGCTTATAAATACATATTATTTTCAGTTTTTCATTTACAAAGTATTACGCTATCACACATATCACTACCATGATGCGCTGATATTGTCTTTTTAAATTGCATTTCATTATGATTGGTTGATTATACATATATTTAGTTATAGAGTTATAATAGGGCTCAACCTTGGCTGTAATTTATTTTATAACGAAATGAAATTCCTTTTAATTCTTATTTCACTGTCTAAATATTTATTGCAACATTTCTAACATTTTGTGTTTTCAATTTCTCCAGATCCGGCATGTATTTACTGACTTATGATAATAGAAAGTGATTTATACGTTCCTTACAGTATGTTGTAAGTATAATCATTAGGTTATTATACTCACCTATTAACTTTCATTTTAGGCTGCTTACAGACCTATGTATTTCCATAATTTTAACTGTTTTTAATATACTAAGTGATCGTGTTATGAAACTTAACTCTAAATGTTTACAATCAGTGAGTTGGAAATAATAACTAGGATACCTAGCCTATCTTTAAGGTATAACTAAAAAGTTTATTTTCTCTCTGTAAAATCAGGTTTGTTCAGTTCTTTACCACTTTCTGCATATACGAAAGTATTGTATCTAAAAAAGTACTATACGAAAGTATTGTATCTAAAAAAGACAAACAATACTTTCCCAGTTGAAAAACGGGGAGAGCCGGTTACCTCACAGTCTAAGGCTTCGGGTTTAGAGCTGAATTAAAGATAGCGCAAGTTAAACTCCAGTCTGCAACCCTTATTATTTTTTTTTTAATATCAAACTTTTATTGTACTAACTTCTCTCCTTATTCTTTTAGATAAGACCTCATGCTAAAAATGCAGTAACATAAGACTAAAAAAGAGGATTTACCTACCCTACATACTAAACATAAAAAGATACATTTCCTTAAGAAGAATAAAACACACACTAAATCCAAATGTATTTATTTTATTAGTCGAATTGCCCTAACTCGATTCTGAAAATGTTTCTTGTAAACATTCTATTGTACAAAGTAATATTGCAATATATTAATGCAGCAGCATAAGTATGCTTACTACTAAGACTTATAGGGAAATCGAAGCGTTTTATAGTTTATAAAAATAAAGATAATGGATATGCAGGTATAAAAAAGCTGAGGAAGAAACAGAGCATTTGTTTAAAAAAAGTTCACTTTTTGCAGAATATTTATCATGGAACAGTGATTTTTGGGGTGTGACACTCTGTATTTGTTGTATTGTTGTTGTTATACCATGCTCTTTTGGTGCATATATTACAATGCAACATTAACTGATATTAAATCAATTCTAGTAATTGATCTATCATATAGTTACTTACACTTAAACGTAACTTATTCTGAAAAGTAATTCAGAAATTTTGCTCCACCAATATGTGTTTCTAGAAGTGTTTAAAAGGTGAAGCGTGTAGGGGAGGTTTATTATTCGGTTTTTGTAAAAAAATACAACTCGAGGAGTAGGGGGGTCGCATTTAAAACACTTTAGTGCGTTGTGAAGAGATTAGAGGATTTCGAGCCTTTTTTTAATTCTGCCGGTGTAACGGCTTACACCTGGGATTGTTTGAAAGTCTGTCCGGTATTATATTGTATATATCGTTCTTTCGACATTGTACAGAGATCTTGTATGCCAATAAGCATAATCTCGTAAAGTTGATACGTCTAATTTTTTTATCTTTAAGACACTGTTTCAAATATTTGAACGATAATATAAATTTCTCATTAATATTTATTTATTTATTTATCTATTTAACTGACAATAATTAATATAAATGAGCTGTAGGCGTTATTAATCTACAAATCTGTATTCAAAGTTGGTGCAATATATAACATTATACACACACCACTCGATGTAAAAACCCAGCCATCGCTTGTGTATGCTGCTTACTCTCACACACGTAACAGAAAATCTAGTTTTAGTTATGACGAAAAGAGAGGTACCTTTCCTAGGTAGACATCCATTTGAAACATACACTACCGGAACTAGGCAGCGTTTTAAAGGAAGCGGTAGCATGAAAGTTTATCAAGATCTGGAAGACCAATAAATGTGACGAATGAGAAAAATTTACAGACATATGTGGACAATCTACTTTACATATCACTGTCGCTTCAACAGCAACGAAACGTTGCATCTGACGTTTTTGAGTTAGTAAGGTTTTTAATAGAAATAATATATAAAGATGAATTTAGCCTAAGAATTATGTGAATAAGAATGTTGATCATGGATAGTCAATTAAATTCTTTCTTAAACTCCACAGTGCGCTTTTACTTTGTGAAAGTAACTATTTACATTTTTATGGCTACATTTTATAAATTTAATTATATAAATCCCAGTGTCAGCAAAAAATAAAAGAATACATTAGTTAATACATAATAGTCTCTAACATTAAAAACTCACATGGTGTAACTAAAAATCTTTACTATAAATAAGTAATTTTCAATTACCTCGTACATGTTTTTATAATAAATTAACGTTGATAGTATACCTGATTGTAAGAGTTAGATAAAACATTAAACCAAGCGTTTTGAAAGTAAATTTCAAAGCAACTACTATAAATATTGAAAAAAATTATTAAACCTCAAACCAAAGGTCTTGTATGTGACTGTGACACTCCTTGTTACCAGATTAATTTGAACTAACCTACCTAAAATACATGACATTTTAATTTAGTGAACTGAGTTTCTCTATAACTGAAATGTAATTTTTTACTTAGGGAACGCACAAAGTATACCCCTCCCCACCCCCAACGAGACACAACCCACAATAAAGACCCCTGAGTGGTTCAGTCTGAACATCAATAATAATTTTATTATTAATATTAAGTCTTTCTCTAAACATCTGAAGTCACTTGCTATTGAAACTTCAAGCATCCTGAATGGAGACCGCAGTGGGTTAGTCCACCCTTTGAATTATTAATATCCTGCAGACCTCTTTGATGTTAGCATTTGTAGTAACTTGTACATTGAAATGTATAAGTTTTTTTCTAGATAGATAAAGAACTTTTAATAGTTACGGTATTTTACAGAGTACAGGGTACGAGTACGCCTCACCGTGTCGCCTAACAGGCTTCACTGTGGCTGTGTACAAAACTGTTAGGTCTATAGCTTTAGTACGACACATGTATCTATTAATATAATGATATATAGTTGTACTTATTTGATTTACCAAATTATTTATTCAACGTTTTATTTTTCGTTTCTATTAAAGGTTACCCATAAGACCAATGTAAAAATGTTAATTATCCTATGTTAAAAATTTATCATAGGATCATTTGTTTAATGAGTAATCCTATGTTAAATGTTAAAAAATAATGCTACGCGTGACGTGGTGTGGCGTATTCCTACCTTCCAATTATAAGATCTTTTGTATCTGTTATCTACTTTATTCTAATAAAGAGCTATTTTCATTTTACACAAAACTGATTTATATTTGTTTTTATTTTTGAATTTGAATAGCATGTATGGATTACAGTTCAATATAATAAACATAAATTAAATTAGGTTGTGTGATAAGTAAAAAATGTTATTATATCTTTGCTAGCTGATTGTTGAAGCACAATATTTTAAGATGGATTTTAGAGAATTGAAAAGAATAAAAGGAGATTTAATAAAATTGTGCTTTTCATATTTGCGGGATTTTATTTTAATTAATTAAGGTTATCATACCTAAGGAAATAGGCTAGATGAAATTAAAACGATGAAGTAAGTTTTTCGTCATAACTAAACTAGATTTTCTGTTATTACCAACTTTGAATACAGATTTTCAGATTAATAATGCCTATGGCTCATTTATTGTGATTGCTGTCGGTGAAATACATAATTAATAATAATGTAAAGAAGAAATTTATGTTACAGTTCAATTATATAAAAATGTTTTATAAAATATAAAAAGATTAGACGTATCATATTCAAGACATTATACTTTTTGACATGATTATCCTGCAAAATGGAGTGAACAAATTCTAATTAAGATAATAAAATAAAAGTTATACGGTACTTTAATCTCATAAAAAACTTTCTGTTCCGTGTGTGTTTGTTAAACCACAATATATTCATGAAATTACTGTCACGCTTTTACATCAACTCGTTATACTCGTAGACGGTTTTCAATCTATCAAAATCTTAAAACCGATTTAGAATGTCTTTAAACACTCTCGTCATGTTAGTACAGATTGCATTGAACTTACTCAAAACATTCAGCAGTGCTTTTATCACAATAAAGACCGGCAATATACGAGATCACAACGTACAATTTTGGAAGAACAATTAAGATATAATACCGGATAGATGTTGAAGCAATGACAGGTGTAAGCTGTTACACCGGCAGAGTTGCAAATGCTCGAAATCCTTTGATCTCTTCGAAAGCACTAAAGTGTTTTGATACAGCCCTACCTCCTCTCGAGTTGTATTTCAAGAATTAAAAGGAATTTCTCTTCGTTATATAATAAATTATAGTGAAGGCTGACACTTGTTATAACTCAGAATGCTATAAAACATATGTATAATCACATTCATCGGAATTAAAAGAAATTTAAATATATAATGTCGACGCAACATGGTGTAGTATGTGTTATAGTGAATTACTTTTGTTTATGAAAAACTGAAAATAATATGTATTTATAAGCTTTTTAAGAAAACTGTTAATACCTGTTAAATTTTCAATCTTAAATATTCTTACTTTGATAGCAGTCTAGAAGAAATTATCGAATTTAGATTAAATAAAACGTTTTATTACGAAATCAGTGGTCCAAAGTAGAGATGTGCGGTTTTTGGTGGAAGGGTTCTCTAATTTAATAATGGTTTCCGACGTAAGACAAGATGCCGCAGGCTGAGTCTCATCTTGTAAATATTGAGTTCTGTTTCCTCTATACACTTTAAATTGAAACACTTTAAATATTGCATTCAATAAATAAAACATTAAGTGATTTAAATTGTGTCTTTTAGTCAAATACATGGTCTACGTGGTTACTGCTGCTGATTTAACAATATTGTACTGATACTTATTAATAACTATTTAAAGTATTGGTATAAAGTTTGTAAATAGTTAGTATTACTTAAAAATGTTCAACAACATGGTACAATCTAGTTAAAACGTTTAACCTTCAGAAATTCCATTAGCCCATTTATCAAACACTTGTTTTATTACTGAAATTGTTTAAACGTGCTTCAAAACTTTCATGGTTTCAATCCACTTAACAAATGGAAAGCTCTACGTTTTATCAACATAGGCAATTTTGAGTGTTTTAGATAAAGTTAAATTTATTTTATGACATTGTTATGATATGATATTATGTACCACATTAGTTAATGTTTAAATGGGATTACTGAACATCGTCACGAGAATTAAACCAGTTATATCATAAGATTATTATTTTTTACTTTAACACCTTATATTTGTAGCTTCTAGGGTCTACTAATGGTTTTATCACGATGCTACTTAAATGAAATAAATTAAAGATCCGAAAATAATTTCAAGCTATTTAAATCTACTGCACGAACCGGAAGACCTACGTTCCGCACCATCAATGCTATTACTTTATTACGGACACCAAACGATGGATTGGTGATATTTTATTCTAAAAATGTTAATGGTTACGATTGTTAATGGAGATTGGATCCCAGGTCTCCAATCCATATTTAGAAAACCTTTAGACACTCAGCATAAGGATTCCACGTGAAATAATTTTGTTGACCACATGAGAGATTTCGTTGGATCCACGAGCTTCGGCTGAGGACATTCGGCGAATGATGAAATTGAATGATACAACGTGGAGTAAATTTACAGGATCACAAGACAGCAAAAAAGTTATCTGAGATAATTACAATGCAAGTGGCTATGTGCGAATGAATCCAATTACCTTATGTTTAATTTTATTTTACCACCAGCAATAAAAATAAAATGTCTTGAAAACAGATAATATAATAGTCTAGGAGCCAAGATTCAACATTGTATAGGTACACTATATTGCTATAAACAGGTAGAGGGAATTCCGAGCATTATTTTGGTTGAGATCGAAATAGAGCTTAAAGAAAGGATTATAAATGAGAAATAATAATTTTTCTATGAATTTATTTTCATTAACATACTTCAAACCGATCATCAGATATAAAGAAACCGATCTTAAAAATAAAATCTAGAGGACACTGACATTTTTTCCTTCAGCCGAATGTACGCTCTGTATGGATATTTCTGCTTATTTAAGATTTTAAACAGTACATATTAATAACTATTGTATTATAATGACTGTATTGGTACTAAGTTTCTAAATAGTTAGTATTACATAAACATGTTCATGAATCTAGTTATACGTTTGACTTTCAGCAATTGCATTAGCCCATTTATCAAACACTTACTTTATTACTGAAATTGTTTAAATGTACTTCTAACCGTCCTGGTTTAGATCCATTTAACAAATGGAAGCTCTATGTTTTATCAACGTAGGTAGTTTCAGTGTTGTAGATAAAGTTAAATTTATGTCTTGTTATGACTACGTAGTTTGTCATAAAAAGGGTTTTCCTACTGACGAAAATCCCGTTTTATTTATTTATTCTATTTACAATTATAAACCTAATATCATGTGAACTATAAGTTTAAACTCTGTACGCAATCTGAGTAAAGCCTGTTACGTGACACGTGGTGTGGCGTACTCCTACCTTATAACACAAGGTATGTGCGCTAATGCTCATGTGCAGGTGACCCTGTTAAACAAAATAGATCGTCAATAATAATTTATAATCTATATGATATTCTTAGCTATGAGAGGAACAATAATTATTTGTCATAGGTAACTAAATAATAAAGGTTTCTAAAAACAATTTGAGTTTGGTTCACACATCCATAATAATTTATAGCTTTTTGTACTAATCAATGTTATAACTCTTTCTTACTACTCACCCTTTCATCAGCATCTGTTAAGCCTTAGAATAATTGCTTTGGAAAAAGTCAGTAGTTTAGTATACATGAGCGATATATAACTTTGGAATTGATGACATTGTAGTAATAATTGTAGTATTTTGAGCAATACGTTCATAAATTTCGTAAGAAACTAATAAAAATACACCTATGATTAAATTTACTATATTGGTTAATTCTTAAACTTGATTTTAATCATATATTCGTTTTAAGGCTTAATTCATAATACACTATGGTCGGGCTATAATTACTATTACGTATTTTCATATTAACTCTACAAAAAGATGGAAAGAACTATAGAGCTCATAATAAACTTTCACGATCTTCTTTAAATTGTTATCTGCTGAACTTATGAGCTGTGGTTGTTACGAACTAAAACTATTTCCACTAATTAAGAAACATAATGCAAGCTGTATACACACGGTGAAGCAAGATGAGAGTACAAGTACGTGAAAAAAGTTGACAGAGCAGCGTAAAGAGAATTGTGATGTTTATTGGGACGGAGTGTTTATTGTGTTGCGAGCGAGACAGCGGGTAGTGTAGCGAATAAAACTGTTGCTAGGCAACCACGGCTGGTAACTTTAGTGAGGCAAGAACAATAGACAATACCTTTGCCGAGTTCAAGATAAACTATGTACTATTTTACTCAACACATTTTAATTTGGTGCAGTGTGAGGCAAATCATGCAGTGTGAAATTTTAACAGTAATAATATCTGAAAATTGAATTTATTTACAAGCAACTAATGAAGGGAAGATAAAAACATATTTCTGACCAGGCATTAGATAAATTTATAGCATGTCTTAAGATTTTACCAACAGAGTTTAACGAGAAAACCTCATTACGGTTTATTTATTGACATAAGTTTATGATTTCGGAATTCAAACTGATATTTTATTTCAAAACTAAGAAATTTGATACCATGCAGTATTGCTACAAATTATTTGTTCTTGTATTACCAAATGTTTATTGTTCTAGAATCAGTTGCAGCAGAGTATAAAGCTAACTCCATACGCCAGATATATTGAAGGAAAATTAATGCTAATTTGTTGTGTTTTCACACAGATGGAATCGAGTAAATAATTATCTTGTGCTTAAACGCTCCTTCCCGTTTAAGTCAATTATTGTTTCATAAGCGAATGTTCGTTTACGCTCCGTGGTTCTAACATTAAATTTTCATTTGGTAACTACAGTTTACAAATATAACTTTGCCTTAAAACATAATATAGTCATGTTATTACCTCCACTTACAGGTTTATCTATATATTAATATAATGAAAAGTAACTATTGGTATTGTTACATAAATTTTTAACAATAACAAAGTAATTTTTTTCCAATATGCCCTAATAATCATTTCCATTTGTAACTTGAAAGCTTTTATTGGTCATTCTTGAAATGTGAAAAATGTGGATTATTGAAGTGTGCAGGAACAACATGGAGATGAAAATAAAGTTAATTTAATTAAGTTCATTATTATTTTACCAATATACCGGTTGATCACTACCGTAGCCGGCATTATGTACATAGTTGGAGAAGGGAACTATATGGTACTGTTCACCTGTTTCCTATGATTTAAAAAGTCTCAGCTTTATTAATGTAGGATAGTGATATAACAATATAGTAACACAGTCGTGTATGACAAAATCATCACTATTTTTACCATATTAACGCTTTAATATTTACATTACCGGTTCAAAACAAATTTAATTTTTCCCCTTAACTAAATTTGTTTAATTTTACCTCTTGTGGAATGTTCTCCCTTGATTTTTCTACAATCACAATTTCATTTCATGCATTCAAAAATATATTTTGTTGCAATATTAATATATGTAACTATATATATCTTCCAAAACTAGATAACCACGAGAAGATAAGGAAGCTGACTTGTGAATTAGTTGAACACACAGAGAAGTTTGGTAGAACTTGTGTACAACTCAACGGGTTTTAAGGCGCGTGAAGTTTGCTCTATTACGGAAGTAATCAAGAGGGGTTGCCTTTGTTGGTTATGGCGCAACTAATAATGCCTCACGCCTATTCTTCATACCTAGTGCGCAATCTTTGGCCACGGTTCATAATAATAACCTGACTCACCAAGTTTAGCGAAATTAGTTAACCGCAATCATGCAAACGTTTTAAATTTAACACCATTGAGATAAGAAAGCCACAAAATAGGAAAAACTTATTATTGTTTATACATCTATTGTATAAAATCAAAAATTGAAAAATCAATTTTATTGGTGTGTAAACCTAATTATTATAATAACATTCAAACGAATCTATAATTCTACACTTTGTACCGATTAACTTAAATCAATGTATATGTATGTATACGTATGTATATATATATTATATATATATATATATATATATATATATATATATATATATATATATATATATATATATATATATATAGATACATACGTACTATTACGGTTTAGTGAGAAATCCTATCATTTCAGGTTTAAGGAGGAAACCTTTATTGAGCTCATGCAACAAAATAATGGTTTTTAAAGGGGTTTTTGCGTTATAGAAGTGTTGTTTTTCAAACTGCTATCTGAAAAAAAACCGATTAGCGTTCGTTTCTCCCGTCTGCCTTAGCCACTGACTGTTATTATTCCACTCACAGTCTCAAGAAAGCCTACCAGTTTCGAGTACCATGTGAGAAAACATTCATAACTTTAATTATTAACTTTGTTTTATTAGGGCATTCAAAGAAAGTTTCCAAATGGATTAAACAGTTTATATATCAGCTTAATCTTTTCTACCTGCATCACTAATGATCAAGCAAAGTTCTAAAATAAAAATTTCATTCATTTTCAATTGTCAACATCTGTTTAGTTACAGTTAAATTTGGATTATTAAACATCCTATTTCACAATTCTATAATATTTAAGATAAAATTACATTCTGTCTCTTCTTGCACACTTTCCTAGGATTTCAACGAATATAAATATAAGCAGTTACTGTTGTTCAACTGGTCTAGAGTTTAGCGTTCAACAACACATTTAGCGACTAATTTCTATTTATAAGACTAGCCATTATCCGTGCATCTACAAGAAAATTTCAAAATTGAAGTACTTAATCTATTTAGTAAAATCACTTATTATTTAACATTATGGACACCTATATCATGGCTCAAACGAAAGTAGGCATTTATCAGGTATACGTTATTTCAGTGTTTATGGTTAAGAAGATCACAGTTTAAGATACTGATTCTTGTGTCAGTTAATGGGCTGCATTTTAAGCATTTCTTATTGGAATTAATTACATTCCTGAGTTTTCCTTGCTCCCCCAATCAAGAAAATCCAAATACATAGGTCTTGGATACCTACTCCGATCGAAAGGTGTTTCCTTCCAGCCCTTGTTATATCATTTAAGTCTAAACATCTATAATCAATCAAATGCGGATCACGAAACATAAATATTGCCACTTTTGCAAAATTCTACAATATTTCAGGGAAAGTTGCAAATCATCCTCAACATAAACCTTCCTCGGCGAATATTTTACAAACAGAATTAGCCAAATTAGTCCAGCCGTTCCCAATATTAGCGCTTAGCAACATATTTAGGAATACATTTTTATTCATAATACTGTCGGTATTTTTTTCACGCTGTTATAAATAAGTACGTTTGACTTTTGTTTTTGAATACTAAATGCTAAGAGGTGGTTCACTATTTAAGAGTTCAGTGCGGAGAGATTTTAAATATTAAATTATTTTCCAGTATATGACTAAAATCTGCTTCTTGTTATTTCCAATTACTAAAACATGCTATATATTCTTTGCTTAAAATTTGTTGTTCATTGTGAATAATTTGAAACGATTGTATAATTTCGAATATTTGTTATTATTTTATGTTACAAAATGACTACAACACGGTGTTTCAAGGAACTAAAATATAACCTCTTATTATGGTGACATAGAAAACCTTAAGGCATTATAATAAAAATAAAACATTCGGGAATAGACGGTAAATCAAAATTAAAATAATTATAATTGATATCTGACGAACCAGGAGCCAAGAGCACAAACACGTCTCACTAATATAAGTGAAGCAATGGCAGCATTTCCTGTGATACCGCGGCTAGTCATCTGAAACAAACAGAACAAGACGGCAGATGGTGGGTGTGGTTGGAATCGATAACTTTATTACAACAAAATTACACATATTTGATGAGTATTCCTCAATATTTTTAAAGAACTCAAAGAAAATTGTTCCTTGGAAAATTCAGAATATTTTCTAACTCCACAACGTTTAAGAACATATTTAGAAATAAATTTAAGGACATGATTTACGGCAAAAATTTAAATATAAAATGGTCAGAAATAGACTTAATGCCACTCTATAAATACTAAGAGAGCTTTTATTACTGAAAAGTTGGGCTCAGCGAAGTAGTGCTTCTACATTGCTTGACCATCGTTAGTTTACGCTCTTGTTTTATATGCAGTGGCATCGCTTGGGTTCATCTCTCTAATCCGGACTTAATGCAGTTCTTTAGTTCGAGTGTGCATTCGTATTTTTCCTCAATATTCTCCAATCTGAACTTCATCCCGTTCGTTAGATATTACTTAATACTTTTTTTAATTTGAGTGGCAATCCATCAAAAAAACTTGACTAATTCATAACATACACGCAAAACTTTATTCTTTTACTATTTAACATTTATTATGCATTCTAGCGTAAAATACGAGTAAGAAATGTTTAGGATTCCCATTTTATAATAATGATGCTTTTGTGTGTTTCAGATATCTCGTAAGACTTGCCACAGAGAAATTTTTTAAACGTTATTACAAATTTTTATAACCTATAATCAAGATTATAGAACTCTCTTAGAAACTTCTAAGTGTTACGATTATATCAACATGCACACATTAACAGATATTCTACTGTCAGTGCTGCGCTAATTAAAAATCAACCTAATAATGAATCTTCAGATTGTCCTTGATCTAGATATGACAGCTTCATATGAAATGTAGCAACTGAGCCAGAAGGGAAAATTTAACACAATATTAAATTTAATAACAATATAATATGTTTAACAAACTGTCTACCAGCAAGTGTTTTATTTATAAAAGTACAAGTTCATCTCTAAAACTTCACATAGTAGCATCCTTTTAAGTCACAGCTATCCTACCGTTATATTCTGTTTAACCTAGACATTGTATCACCGTGGAAACTGTAATGTATGCGGGTCGACACTGTACTCTTTATGGGTCGGGAAGAATAATTAAACTACACATTTAGAGTAACATTGCTCTAGGACCGCTCGTAAAGGAACGGACGGGACGCGGAGGTTACATGACGGTGTCTGGTGGTGGACTCCGGGTGGACTGGTGGCTGGCCAGCTTGGACCGTTGGTTGTAGGGTAGTGGCGTGATGTGACGTCACAGGAGAGCAGCCTATGAGCATTCTTTATTCTTTTAGACCACATCGTATGTTACATCGCCTGACAATACATACTGCCAACATCACTGGTGCAGACATTAAATATCACTATGGATATCCTACCAACTTAGTACTTCTCACACTAAATACACTACAATCCTCCCCTTAAATACATAAAGTCCCCTACAATTTTAGAAATTTATCAATTACAATTTGTTTTACAATTCTCCAATTTTAAATCAATTACAATGAATAAGAAAATTGACATTAATACTCTTTTATTTTTGTAAGTATAGATTATAGAGAACAAAATTACAAACTCAATATAATCATTTAACACAAATCACAAACACTTCAATCAAAACCAATAAATCAGAATATAGCAATTAATAACACATTGAATGAACACAATTAACAAATCGATAATAATAATGCTTAAACAATATTAATTATATACAAGTCACAATTGGGTTGTATTTACAAGTCCATTTTGACTAAAGGTTTACGATCCCTTAGTGGGTATCGTCTAACAGGTGTCATTTGTTTGGGTGAAACGCTGGAACTGTTATTGGTTTACATTTGTACGTGGGCTGGGGCTTTGCCCCTGAGCGTTTCTGTTATTGTTAATGGTTTTGCGGAGAGGGGGGCAAGGTCGTTGCTAAAAGTACTGGCGACCTTGCGCTCGCTCTGTCCCGCGACTGTATATCGATCGTTTCCTGCGTGTGCTCTGTTGCCACGCTTGCGTCTGGGAGGTCCTTAGGGCATTGAGTTGTCAACTCAGACATTTCCGGACTACACTGTAAAACCTACCTACCAAATCGGTCGAATATGTCGCGTTTTTCCACCTCTATTGCCCGTATTCACGTTTCAACTAAATTACGTGACTGGTCCTAATCGTGAACCCCCCCCACCCCCCCCCCCCCCCACCCCCCCCCCCCCCCACCCCCCCCCCCCCCCACCCCCCCCCCCCCCCACCCCCCCCCCCCCCCACCCCCCCCCCCAAAAAAATTGTTATAATTTGAAAAAAAAAACACAAAAATAAATTTTGCCACAGAGGTTCTTCCATTTATGTTATACATTTCGTAACATTTTCCAATAGGCTTAGCCTTTTTGCAGTACGTGGAAAACTCTGTAAATGAATTCCGGATGCCAAGGAGTTGACTAATAATATGTTTCGAGCGTCACGTCACCTCGCGAATTACGGTGTCACCTCAAGAGACAGTCACAGAGTACAGAGAGACAGCCCTGAAACTTACTGAGAAGGTAATAATAATATGAAATTTACACCATGAAACATAGTTTAGCTATTACGTTTATAGAAGTAAATTTATTATTTTGTTTAGAAACCTCTTTATTTTGAGACAACATCAAAATAAAAATTCTTTCTTGTTGGTTGTACAAAGAGGATTTTTATGCACAAAGCCACTCTTTTATTTTTATAAATACGACCCGAGCTTACTGAGACTCAAGTTCTGTGCCCTAACCACGAACAAAACTACTTAACTACTTAAGCATTTTGTATTAAGGTATTAAATCGGAATTTTTTTAATAACAAGGTTTTCATTATAAAACCTGTAATGCTTGCTATGAAATGTGTAACGAACAAAGGAAGTGTTTGAAAAACTCTTAATTGTTAAATAATCAAGCATTAAAATTATGTAAAGCACGAGCAAAGGAATGTTGCATCGCGTAATGTTGTTTTTAGACTGCTACTAGAGTGCAAAAGCAAGTAATACAGCTTAATGGCAAACGCGTTCGACCTACTGCTGAAACAGGGAGCGGAAAGAGGATGGATTGGTTGCTGTTAGTCCAACATTTGCTCTACAAGAAGTGTAAAACTAATTATTGGAGTGTAGGAGTTGGTGGCAATCCACTTTGCAGTTGTATTTTAGTTTAACCGTCGTCGTGTCTTGTTCGCAATAACGGTTAGAGGAGAACGTCATCATTCTGGAGAAATGCAGTAGTTAATGATATTGGCTTCATTTAAATATCATCATGAGTTTCTTCCACAAAAACGTTGATGACAATAGACGTTTTGAAATGAATATAAAACAATAGGATCAGTCTTAAAACTTATATTAAGTAAATATTACTGAAATGATATATGATTGTGATATATTTCTTAAATGACATTAAGAAATGTATTAACAGTTTAGGTATATGTATGTTAATAGAAAGATTAATCGGAAAATGAAATTAAAAAAGATTTTCAAGGACCTTGAAAACACAGATGTGAAAATGCTAATATACATATTCATAACATAGACTATTTCTAACAGGTTCTAATATATTCCCCAGCAATGTGATCAGGATGCTTAAAAAACCTAGAATACATAAAGTCATGGATCTGATAGACTAAAATATAAAAATAAAAGTAACAGTTTTTTAATTAAAACATAGTTTTATTCGGTTAATGAATAAATTGATCAATGACAAACTTTTGATCCATAGAGTATTTTTAGTTTCTGCAACCAAAATAATTTCTATGTATTAATTTACTGGATGTATACCATACACGTTCTTCAAATAAATATGTTTCAACTAATCATTTACAATTTTACCACCTTAAAAGCAAACTATTTCGTAGTACCCAATGGTATTTGTAAAATTACGGTAACGTTGTATTATTTTTAATTTATTGACAAACAATATTGCAGAAATACATAAATAGTGATCTTATATATTATTATTTGAAAAATCTATATTGTCTCTATTAGTTTTCTGTGGGAACCAACGAAATTTGGAGACAATATTTTTGAAGATAAACTAATGTCATGAAATCCTACCCAGAGACATCATTTTTAGTTCTCATAGTCAATTTAAGACGATTTTTAAAAATTATTATTATGCTTGGCACTTGCAGAACGATATGATTATGAAGTAGTCATCTTCCAAAAAGTGTCATATCGGGATTTTATTTTGTCAAGATTTTAAAAATGAAACTTAATTGTTAAAAATGTTTACTTTTAAGAGTTTTGACTTGCTCGTCGTGTAATAGGTCCTACTGGGAAAGGAAAATAACCACTAATGTCTTAAGAAGTAGTGTTTCGGAACCAGTTATTGATGCTGGTTCCGTCTTGAATGTACAAGACTGGCAGTGATCGTATCGTATTTTCATAGTGACAGATAATTTTAACACGCGGTATTTGTTCCTCTAAAGGGGGCAGAATACTTAATCAATTTGGTTTTCAAGTCTTCTACTTGAGGGAATTACTCATAGAGTGTTTCGAGGCATCCACATGAATTTTATTAAATAGGATAGGTGGTGGCCAGTTATGATAGAATACCTTATTCAGGTTAATCCGCCCATCCCACGCACATGTGGGAGTTGGTTGAATTAATAGGAGTAGGAGCTGGGTGAATCAGGAAGGGTAGAGATTGGGTGAATTAAAAGTGATGAGAATTAAGTGAATTTAAAAGGGCAGATATATGGACAAAATTAAAAGAGACGGAAGTTGGGTTAGTTAAAAGAGATGGTAATTGGGTGTATAAAAAGGGTGTGGAGTTAAAGAGAATTAACAGTAATGACAGTTATGTGAACTAAAGAGGTCGGTAATTGGGGTAAATTTCAAAGGGTCATTCAGGTATTAGCTCATGATCCCTCCTATTACCATCCTTTAACACATTTGTTTCGCATTGTCAATCAAATTTTCATGTTTCATAAGCTTATCAAATAAAAAACTATAGGAGTATTTTACTTTTTATGATTCAAGGACCAAATTCCAAATCATTAATTTCTCAAATACTCTGTGTCAACTATCACCAAATCAGAAACAATTCACCGGGAAGAACTAAAATTATCACCTGATCGGCCACTGATCACCACTTGTCGTGTTACTGGTGACAGGGTTTGTTGTAACGAGATAATCAGTCGACTAACATCTGCTTCTACCGTGCACTGTTTAATCCTGCTTTTGTATTCAATACTGGGTAGCACAAGGCTACATAAACATCGATTCGGAACAAAATTATAACGAAATGTAATCTAAGCGAATTGGTAATGCAATTATAAATACAGGGATAAGCCGTACTTTTAACAAATGTAACTATTGATGATCATCGACTATTATATTACTTATGAATCTCTGAAGAGAATTGACAACGTCAGCTATCAATACAAAGAAAATTAAATGGATGCTTTATAATCAATCAACTCAGCATTCGTTTTGAATGCTATAAAAAAACAAATTACTCTAAGTAAATGAGAATATTCAAAATACATTTGTGAACTTATTCTTCATAAAAAATAAATATACAAGTAAAATTTTGCGTTAGACGTTATATAAAAACTCTAATAACACTCTCTTCTTATTGATGCTAGAGGAAACCCTATAGCGTTTTACTTTTGGTCAACATTTAATGTTAATCCAAAAAGAAGTTTATCCTATGTCTTTCAGTTATGTAACCATTAAATTTATATAAATAAATCATAATCTAAAAATACTATAAAAGTCTTTGCGTTTTGAGGCAATTTGAAATGTGTAAGAGCACGAAAATATAAAAAATCATTTGCACATACAAACATTAAATATTTAAAAAACCTTGTCAGAGGGAGAGAAATCTTTCACAAACATACAACTCTATAAAATTAACTCATTACTGTGTTGTTACCTTCACCGTTACGTAAGTTTTTGAAATTGGTTTGGTATTACCTTCGTATAGTCCTCCTGAACTAGCTATCTTCCAAGCAAAACACCTTAAATAATTTTCATGCAAAAATCACACACTAGCAAATTGCCATAGGGAAAATGCTTTATTATGGTTGTCCTCTTATATATACCCTCAAGTTACGATCTCTCATGTGTGTTTACTACTTGCTGAGTTTAATCATACTCACTCGTGGGTGTGAAACAATTTCATATCTGTCTGTCTGTACACGCGATATATAGAAAACGAACTGACCTTTAGACTTGAATTTGTGGAATGAAACTTAATTTCTATATGAGGGTTCAACTGATGGTGCATGGTCACTCCATAGGAGAAGGCAGAGCTTTATATCGAATATTTTTACTTGTTCATTTATGGGTAGCCATGATGACAAAGGGAAAAATATAATAATAAAATGAGTTTGTAAACGAGTTCAATACATTTATGAGATTCAAATACACACAAGGGACATTAACACATCCAGTGTAGCGATCTGAACACAATGCATTATTTTACAGTGGGTTGGTGTGTGTATATTTTCATTATTTAACAACACTGATATGAAACCCAATTTAATGAGCAACGATTTAAACGCGTTATGTGGCAAGATACTCGTGCAGATTTCATGTAGACTTTCAATTTTTGCATTAAACTTAATTTCTACAAGAATGAGTGTATGATGCTCATTTTTTTGTGTCAACTTCTTTTTGTTGTATGTCTGTCTCTTTGTTTATCTGTTGAGCCGGGGGCTCAGTTTGGACATTTATTTTTGTCTATTATTTTGCCCACCTCGGCCCACTCTTGTCTAGTCGGTGGGGGGAGTCACTCCGTCAGAGTATTGATTTTTCTGCCTGGTTGGACTGATTGGTTTGAGGGTCAGCTGGTTGACCTTGACTAGTTTACCGACCAGCTGTTCACCGGCACCGGCACCGGCAACGGCTACTGTTCGGAGCGAGTCAGACACGTTCGGAGGGGGGCCAGCTCTTTTACTCTACGAATCGTTTGTCTCAACGACCCTATTTTTATATTTGCAATAATTAGTGTTGGGTCTTTTTACACTACTAATCGTTGACTCAACGACCCTTTCTGAAAAAAAATAACAAATAACAGAGGGTCTTTTACTCTACGAAGCGTTGTGACAACGACCCGATTTATTAAGAAAACTAAAAGTTAAATCAAAAGGTTCTTTGTCACAACGACCCATATCAAGAATGTATGTTTAGAACTACAAATGGGGTCGTTGACGCAAAAGACCATATAATGCATCTAAACTCACATAAGACATTCGAGGGCGTTTACTCAACTGATCGTTGTCTCAACGCCCCTCCGTCCCAAACAAGCGCTTTAAAACGAAACAGGGTTCAATCAGTCAAACTCCTAGCCCGGTAGGCATGAAGGCGCTGCGTCTGTACCGTGTGTTTAGTCCTAACATCTGATATAAGGGTAAATACTTTGTATTCGTACTGGATATAAATATTTTGTTTTATTATACATGTATATTATTGAACTAAATTTAAATTCTGGTAATTGTTCTATTTATGAAATATAAAAAATATTTTTAAAACATTAAATTCTTGTTATGATTCCTATTGCTTGTTTCAAAATTGTATTCAAAATATATTTCACTCAGTTACATAAACTGAAATAATGTAACTATCATTCGTATTGAAGAATCTCGGAGCAATTATTGGAAAATTCTTTAAATATTACTAAATGTTAATAAAAAACACTAATTTTCTAAATTGTTTATTTTTTTGGACGAGGCCTTTCGAAACCAAAGGTTTCATCTTCAAGCAACTCCATAAATAAATATTTACATATTGTTTGTTACAATTAATATTAAAATAACATACGGTGTAAAAATGCAAATACAAAACTCTTTTAGAAATATTTCAGCCAGTATTAAAAATTAGATTTGACTAGAGTTTAATTTTTGAATAAATTGAGAAGAAGATTACATAAAGATTCAAAATGATTGTATTTTCATTTTTACACCATATGTTATTTTAATATTAATTGTAACAAACAGTATGTAAATATTTATTCGTGGAGTTGCCTGAAGATGAAACCTTTGGTTTTGAAAAGGCCTTGTCCAAAAAATAAACAATTTGGAAAATTAGTGTTTTTATTAACATTTAGTAATATTTATTCATTCGTATTTCTATTTCTGTCGGAAACAGGTTGAGGTTTCTAATTATTATTAAATGGTTAATCAAAACACTACCCAACATTCAAATTAAAGTTAAAATGAGAAAGCTGCAAACAAATTAAAAGCATTAATAGTAGACTTCGACAACTACAACTCTAAACATACACTACAAGGAATTCGAATGACAGAAGCCGCCGATTTACACTACCGAAGCCACTCAACTGAGAAGGACGAAACATTTAACTTCTGTAAGTCTGTATGATCGCACAATATCTCGAGAATTAATTGACTTATATATCGTCATTGACTTTATAGCGATCAGTTTTAAATTGCTTATTGCGGTTTAACCGTGATAGTAACGCAAAAATCGCAAAAGAAATACATGTGTAAGCAACTGTGTACAGTCATATGATATTTTTACACGTGGCATGGTAACACAAGTACCCTATCCATCCGCAAGATTTTTCTAAAGAATTTTTGTAAGCTTTAAATTTTATATGAAATTTCATTTGTACCTAGACAAGAAAGAGCTCCATTTTGGTGCATGTCTACTCATGCTTTTCGGGCTGAGCGTCATTGTATCCTGTCACTCATTAGACTGGCACAATGACTTCTGTATGCCAGGGGGATGTAAAAATTCCTTTCTGTATGATTATATGGCTGTCTGTCCTCAGGATATCTAAAGAATGAAATTATGTATAGACTTGAAATGTATCATGTAACTTCAGCAAAGCCTTTTACGTGACAAGTGGTGCGCGTACTCCTGCCTTGAAAATAATAATAAGTTGAAAGAAACGGCCAAATACAAAATAGTTGAATCGTAAAACGTGAGGGCTCTGTGATGTAATGGTAGCACATTCACCCGGCAAGTGAGAGATCCGGGTTCGAGTCTCGGCGGAGCAAGTGCTTTTTGCGATTCAATGTTTATTGAAATTAAATTAGGCTAGTGACACTTATACAAATTTAAGGAATGTATATAGATATATAGATAGATAGATAAAAATAAAGTATCGATGGATCTCATACTGTAACAAAAAGTATCACCAACCAATTATCCATCATGTACTCGTATTAAAATTTCATACGAGTGTACTCCAGCCGGTCTATAAATTTATTATTGTATGATTTTTGTTGCCAATATGGGGACACATAAGACCAATGTACAGATTTTTGCGAACGCTCAGCCAATTCATACAGTGACATGCACCACTATTGAACTCAATGTTCATCGTATAGAAATTAAAACACGTTTAAATTGGCATTTAACATTTATGAGTAAAAAATAAACTTTTCCTCTACTCTTTGATGCCCCAGTGGGAAACTGCCCTCAGTGTAGTTACGATGTCTGGAGTTGTTATGTACTCTCCAATAAATTCCAGTAAAAACGTACGCGTGTTACGTTTTGTATACATCAACACATTTGAAGTTTTCCATTCGATTTTCAATCAGATTCTAAATATACATTCAAAATATACAACGTGTATTTTGATATTTCCGTACTAAAATATTAAGTTCAATGATACAGTACGTTATCAAACGTATCTGATGCATATTATAATATAAAGCTAATATTGAGGTCATACTTTGTATTTTAAGGAGCAAACAATTTCTGAGGTTTGTGCGTTAAGACCACATGTTTTAGGTTTGCAACTTATGACTTATTAAACGTAGTCAATATCAAATAAATGCTTCAATGGTATTACTATTTCTATGAGTATTTAAGAAACATCATGTGTACCAGACTGACCTTAGCCTATATAAAAGTTTGATGTAATGGTACCGCCATTTAATTATATTATTAACTCTAAAAATAGGGAACTTCTGGAAGGTTTTTTATCTTAAGTCAATGCATCATTATCATGTTATTCTATTTGTCTATTTTGAAAAATTATAACGGTCATTTGTCAGTATTAAATTAATGTTTACCTCTGTTTAATGCATACGAGCTTTAATATTAAAAACTTATAATACGTTTTCTTCATCCAATAAGCGAGTCCCTGGCGTCATATATGGTATATTGTTACGTAGAATATTTGGCGTGTCAACTATTCCATGTAATCGATTTGTTAATTTCATGTATAAGTTGTAAAAAGATGTTTGTTAGCATTGCATGATTTTTACAGTTCAAATTAATTAACGTTTAAATATCAATGAAATGGAACAGAATTAACAGTGAGGTAGTCTCAGGTAAAGGCTCGGGTGAGGTGGTTCCTTCCTCGAAATGGTGTCATTACCAGACAATAGTTTTATGGCAACTGGTCTCGAGTTTTGCGTGTCCCTTCTAAATGGGTCTGATAAAATTATGTGGAAGGGTTTATACAACTATGAAACTATAAAATTCTGAGAAGCGTTATTGGGTAAAGATATAATTCTACTCAATAGCTTTTCTTTTATGTTATAACACTAGCTGTTACCTACGGCTTCGCACGCAATCTTTAAAAAAGAAGTCCTTATATTACTTAGTAAAAGAAATTATGATGTAATATTATGGGAGTCCTATAACAATTTTAAAACGTAAGTAGGCATACATCAGGTAGATATAATTTAAGTTGATGGTAAATAGTATCAGAGTTTAACGTAATTATTATATCATGTTTGGCACGTGTAAGAGCATTTATGGTTCTAATTCATTATATACATAACGTAACAGCTGAATCTGCCTTGTCATCCCGATCAAAAAAAAAAAAAAAAAAAAACAAAACACAAATCTCGGATCACACAGGTCTCGGAAACTCAACTTCGGCCAAAAAGCGTGTATTTCCAGTCCTTGTCATATACTTCAGGTCTAAGATATTTCCAGTACCTTAGTAGAGTTTGCCTTGTTGTTCTGACGAAGAAAAATATATATAACTTACTTGCGTAGGACCAAGATGCCTAATTCGGTTAAAAAGTGCCTACTTAAGAACGATTAAATTCACTTAACCTACTATGTCACAGTTTAGCTTGCCATATTGCCTCGATCAAAATACTATATACATTCGATTATCTAGTTCTCGGAAAATCTATTTTGGTCAAAATCGTGTTGACATAGTTGAGTTTGCCTTGTCCTTATGAAGAAAAATACACACATAAGTAGGACTGAAAAGCCTATGACGACCTAGGGGGCGATGGGTTAGTCCTACCTACTTACTATGTACTTTCGGTATAAGGGGGAAATCCTTATTAAGATTATGTAACATTCCAAAAATAATCGTTATTAAAGTTTTGTGTTACACTTGTTTTTTGGATTGTAGCCAGGAAAGAATGAATCGTTGAGGCACGTTAGTATTCATTTCTCTGTTTTTTCCATAAGCCATTATTAAAATGTAATATCATAATGTTAAGGAAGCCCACCAGTTAAAATAACTTATGTGAAAACATTCATAACTTTGTTCATTAAGGTTAGTTTTTAACAGCTTTTAATGCATTAGATGATTTTAATTCGTCACTGGCGCAATCTGGAGTAAAGTTTATATATTAATGTTTTATTTAATATCTGCATTACACTACCGATCAAGCACTGTTTAGTTATTAATGATAAAATTTAAATGTAAACAGATGTTTCGGAAAGTTTGTCGAACTATAGCTGTCAACAGCTGTTTAGTGCCAGTTTAATTTTAATGATGAAACTTAAAAACTACAATTTTTTCTGAATTCCCAAAATATTCCAGGTAAACTTTTCTTAACTTTTTCTTCATAAAAACCTTCCTTGGATTTCAATGGACATTTTACAAAAAGAATTAGGTAAGCGCATTGGTCCAGCCGTTATCGAGATTAGCGCTTACCAACACATTTCGCCATTCATTTTTGTTTATAAGATTGGTCCCGCCTACCAGTTGTCAGCATCAACTTCTCAAGCCTCCACTAGATCTGACACTGAAAAATTAACAAATATAAAGGAAACTCTAATGCCATTAATCACAGGACATTTAAATATTACAGAACCGTGTGGACATAATAACTCTAAAGAAGATTCGCATGTCCTGAATAAAGTCAGTGATTACAAAAAATCCTCAACATTATTTAAAACTTATGGGCTATAATGCCGTAACAATATCTCAGTAGTGTTATACAAATGCCTTTAATAAAAAAGAAGGGTTATTAAAAAAAAAACTTAACACGTTTAAAAACAAATTGTTGCTTTATCTGCATCAAAACATAAAAAAACACAATGAAAAAAAAATTAATAAAATTTAAAAAGTATTTTGTTGGGAAACATATATGTGAGGTAGAAATTAGCCTACAAGTTTTATATTAAGAACACATTTCCTAGTTTCCATACATTTTCATGGATTTAAGAGGACAGCGCTATTGAAAAAATTACATTTTTAAACATAAAAGAAGCCGTAATATTTCTGTTATAACTTATACTTATAAGATATACCTGACAGCAGCGGAAGTTACATAATTTCCGCATGCCAAATTTTTAAGCTATCACTCTTTATAAATGCTTGTAATTTTTTCACTTTTAAAAATGACAAAAGTTAGGAATACCAAACCTTAACATTTTACGATAGATACTAAACTATTTAAGATAACCTTGGTATAAAATTGTCGTTTTAATAGACTTATAATCCTCTCCTTCAATTTTAAGTAACAAGGATAATAAAACCATATGTCATTCTAACGTGAAACAACCCTTCCAACCATAGTGTAAGAAGGGCTGTGTCATGTATTTTCAATCTAGTTAACATTCATGAAAACGATTGATTTGGTGAACAAAATCCTAGTTATTTTAAAAGTTAAAATCATGTTACTACAAACTGAATTAACAAACTCGCTAGTGCAATTTTATTAACAAGACTGTTTTTATTTATTTTACTAGCAGTGACCCGCGGTTTAGCTCGCAATTTCTTAGGCACACGTGTGAGCACTTTTGGTTCGAGTGAATTATATTTCCGACGCCAATGTTGAGTTTGCCTTGATACTACGATCAATAAAATATGTAAAAATATGAATATATATGGCCATTTTAATTTACTCCCGGTCTTGGTATTTTTTAATAGTTAATTTTGCCTTATATACGCGTATATACATACACAGGTTTGAAAAGCGTACTTCTGTTAAAAGAACTAATATGGGTTTTATAATAATCTTTAAATTTATAGTCAAAGTTTAGATAGCAAATGTTGTTTTTTATATCTATTACTTAATATCTGCTAAAAATGTATAGTTAAAAGTATATTTTTTAAGGAGACTTATAATTTCCTTATCTGAATATCTTCTTAATCTGTGCTCAATAGCGGTTGCATAAGAGGCTAAAAATAAGAAGTTATTATCAAGCGTACTCTATTCTTTCACACTATGAATGTGAACAAAATGAAAACAACCATCTTCGTTTGTTACATGGATGTGATGCTTTTTGTTTTTACACAAACACACACACATACATACAATTTAACCGGTGTACAAAACACATGGAAGTATAGAACTTTTGTGAATCACCGCTATCGAGCGAAGACTTCCGTTTTCACACGGTTTCGAAAAGGAAATTCCCCCACGCCTCCTAATTGCTCAACCGGTTCTGGGGCAGTCTAGCTCTAGATTCTGTAAGGGTTCATCTATACTAATAGATCCAACTCTAAATAGCGAAACGTTATCCGAAAATACATAAATACTTTTCCAAACTGCAGACATAAGCATTTTCACAAACTAGCTATTAGCATGAGCTTTCTTATGGACAAAAAACATGTTATTTTTTATTAAATATTAAAATACAAATAATTTATATAAACTATCTGACATAATTAGATTATATAGTAATTAACAGCAAACTTTTTTAAGAAAGGAAAAGTTATTTGTTAAAACGCCTTTAACATTGCAACATTAAAACAAAAATATTTGAAATGTTTATCTATTTAGTCAACTTTTTTTTATTGTCGAGGGAACTGCAGATGGTAAGTTAACTGTTAAAAGTAATAATTATAAATTGTATGTTATTGGGGGTTGTTTTCGTTTTCTAGCCATTTTCTATCTTCTTTTCTTTACATAATACTATAGGTTTGGTTATATTTAAAACATTTTCATAAAATATGCTAAACATGCTGTAAATATGTAGTATTTTTCAATTCGTAAAAAATTAAATAATTAAAGTACAAAACAAAATTAAAACTTTTTAAACGTACAAATTTTAACATTTTGGTGATTGTGTGTGGAACTGACGAGTGTATCAAGGGAAGTAACATAATCTAATTTAAAGAGAATGTAATTCGAAAAATATTGATTGGAAATCGTACTTCTAAAATTATTATTAAAGTCGGGAAGCTGGTCGAATACGGGTATCGGCTAGATATAGCCAGACAAATTTGTCTACTTCACAGTTGATGAGAAAGAAATTCGCTTTATTTGTATTACTAAATGCATTGACTGAAATAAATTACTGACTAAATTATACACACCCAAACGTGTTTTCACTGCTCAATTACTAAAATAACCGCATATGTATGTAACGGTTAAAAAGGCTCAATACTTATTACTGCATTTTTCAATAATTTAAGTGATACAATTGTATCAATACTCAATGTTAATTGTTATTGTCAATTAATATATTTTATTTGTTATTTATGCTAGTTATCTTTTAACAATTTCACTTTTAGTGGCTGTTATTAAAATATGAGTACAATTGGTTGCATGTAACACTAGCTACCCTCACTGATTACCCTTAGATTCACACTCAATTTTGCTCGCATGACAGATGCGTTACGGAAACATTCCTTTTTAAATGGCAAAGCAGGCATTTCCGACATAAATGGTGGGTATGAAAGAAAATTCCACGTATAAATCCATTTTCCACTAATTACATATGACAGTAAAGATGTTTTAGAATTCTGAAGTCGGAAGTGAAAACATTTCTATTTGCACTATTTAAAAAAATAACTGAAATTTTGCTTGCTTGAGTAGTTTCAAAAGATTCCACTATTAATGAATTGTTAATAAATAAATTTTTAGGTCAATGGGTAGAATACTGAGCTCTAAGTCCATAGCCCTTTTATAAGTGAACTCTTGTAATACAGAGCCCTTAATTAAAGCTGGAACGTTAATATATAACATGTCCGTAATTCTTTAATGATTTGTTCCTTTAGACTAAGTATATGGTTAGATCTTTGGTGATTTGAAAATAATAAATAGTATTTATATCTTTTGATATAAACTAATAACTGACAAACCAAATAATAAAAACCCCAGGGATTACATTCGAATCATAATATTAAGAGCTAATGCTAGAATCACAAACTAGCAAAGAAGAATCACAAAATGCTAGAAGGTTGCATTTTAAAATTATAATAACATTTTGTACCACATGATTTCTATATGGTGGTTTGAAACGGAAAAAGAAGTTTTATGACGTAACTTTTAACATATTTTTAGCTTCCACAATTCATTTTAGTCACATTCTCATAAATTTTGTATACAACTTTATAGGTATTATTTTAAATTCTCTTTTTTCAAAATATGTATGGTGACACGTTTTGTCGGCATAGTCGAAATGTAATTCTCCTCATTTAATTTCATTTTCCACAATGAACAATGGTTTAAATGATGGTAGCCACTTAACCTATTCTTACAGTTAAGATTCTCCTTAGAATACTAGATACGATTAGATCTTAATATATAAAATCTTGAAGTTAATCCTCTAACGAAACTCTCCATGACTTCTTTTTCACCTAAAACATTATTAATAAGCATAAATGTGTATGGACATTTATATATCAATATTCCGTGCAGGTATTAGAAGCATTTATTAAACTTCAAGTATCAACTTTATTCAATCCACAAAGTAAATTGTTTATAAAATTAAGGATATAGATAGAGTTACCGTTCGGAGAAGCTACTGCGTTGCTGTCTGTTCGGTGACGGGTCTTTTTACACTACTAATCGTTGAACTCAACGACCCTTTCTGAGAAAATAACAAATAAGACAGGGTTATTTAGTCTACAGGTCGTTGAGACAACGACCCCATTTTGATATTTAAGATTTTCTACATAGGTTCGTTGTGACAACGACCCAGTAAAATGAATGAAAAGGGGTCAATTACTCAACTGGGTTCGTAGCAACAACGCCACTTTTTTGCATGTTTAGTTGAATATTTCAAAAGATGGGTCGTTGTCTCTCAACGACCCTACATTATATTAAATGCTTATATTGAGAGAACCAGGTCTTTTAACTCAACCATTCTTTGTGTCAACGGACCAAAAATGGAGAAATGTATAAGCAATGTGAAGAAGGGTCGTAGCGACAACAACCCATTTTTCAACTCAATGGATAAAATATAGTAAGAGGGTCGTTGAGACAACGACCTACTTTAAACTGTTTAGAGGTTCTTTTAGTCTACTAGGGTCTTTGTGTCAAACTGCGTGCAGCCGGACAATGTGGCGAGATGTTGCCGCGCACTAGTCGTACGGCGCTGAATGTTGCGCTCGTATTGATGTAGCGTACATTATTCTCTTGCCACTATAAATTTACAAATGTAATAATTTGTTTTGTATTAATTTAAAACTACATTAATATAAACCCCTTTTACCGGATACAGATATACTTTATAAGCAGTAATGATAAGACATTACCAAGTAAGAGTGATAAAAATGGAATACAAATAAATATTAAAAATGGAAATTGTAACGATAAATAGCAATTCTAAATATTAAGAATATAGATCAAATTAATAATAGTAGATTAAAAATTACATACAATTTTGAAAGTAATCAGTAATTTAGCTACTATACAATGAATTATTTAAAACGTAAATGTTCATTATTTAAAACTTACATTTTTACGAATTAGTTTGATTCTCTATATAAACTATACAATTCATGCCAAATAAATATATAATTTTATAAAATTAGTTTTATTTGTAAATATTTAAACAAATTAATAGAATTTTAGTGCTGTTCACAGCAAAATTGTACTTTTATTTTTCGTTCACTCCTCTTCTAATTTCAATATGTTATTAATTCTATCTATATCTCTTAATTTATAAACAATTTACTTTGTGGATTGAATAAAGTTGATACTTGAAGTTTAATAAATGCTTCTAATACCTGCACGGAATATTGATAGTATACATGTTCATACACATTTATGCTTATTAATAATGTTTGAGGTGAAAAAGAAGTCATGGAGAGTTTCTTTAGAGGATTAAGAATTAATATATTAAGATATAATCGTATCTAGTAGTCTAAGAAGAATCTTAACTGTAAGAATAGGTTTAGTGGCTACCATCATTTAACCATTCTTCATTGTAGAAAATTAATTAAATGAGGACAATTACATTTCGACTATGCCGACAAAACGTGTCGTCAATACATCTTTTAAAGAGGAGAATTGAAAATAATCCCTATGAAGTTATATGCTTAATGTATTAGAATGTGACTAATAATAACTAAAAAATAAATTATGGAAGCTAAAAAATATGTTAAAAAGTTACACCATAAAACTTCTTTTTTCCGTTTCAAACCACCATATAGAAATCATGTGGTACAAAATGTTATTATAATTTTAAAATGCCCCTTCTAGCATTTTGTGATTCTTCTTTGCTAGTTTGTGATTCTAGCATTAGCTCTTAAAATTATGATTCGATCTAATCCTTGGGGTTTGTTATTTGATTTGTCAGTTTATAGTTAAATTAAAAGATATAAATACTAAATACTATTTATTATTTTCAAATCACCAGAGATCTAACCATATACTTAGTCTAAAGGAAACAAATCATTAAAGAATTACGACATGTTATATATTAACGTTCCAGCTCTCTAAGGTCTCTATACTACAAGAGTCCACTGCAAAAGGGCTATGGACTTAGACCTCAATATTCTACCAATTGATCTAAAAATTATTTATTAACAATTCATTAATATTGGAATCTTTGAACTGTTCAAGCAAGCAAAATTTCAGTTATTTAGTGCAAATAGAAATGTTTCACTTCCGACTTCAGAATTCTAAAACATCTTTACTGTCATATGTAATTAGTGGAAAATGGATTTATACGTGGAATTTTCTTCCATAACCACCATTTATGTCGGAAATGCCTGCTTTGCCATTAAAAAGGATGTTTCCGTAACGCATCTGTCATGCGAGCAAAATTGAGTGTGAATCTAAGGGTATCAGTGAGGGTAGCTATTGTTACATGCAAACCAATTGTACTCATATTTTAATAACAGCCACTAAAAGTGAAATTGTTAAAAGATAACTAGCATAAATAACAAATAAAATATATTAATTGACAACAACAATTAAACATTGAGTATTGATACAATTGTATCACTTAAATTATTGAAAAATGCAGTAATAAGTATTGAGCCTTTTTAACCGTTACATACATATGCGGTTATTTTAGTTAATTGAGCAGTAAAAACACGTTTGGGTGTATATAATTTAATCAGTAGGTTATTTCAGTCAATGCATTTAGTAATACAAATAAAGCGAATTTCTCTCTCATCAACTACGAAGTAGACAAATGTCTGGCTATATCTCGCCCATACCCGTATTCGACCAGCTTCCCGACTTTAATATTAATTTTAGAAGTACGATTTTCAATCAATATTTTTCTAATTACATTCTCTTTAAATTAGATTATGTTACTTCCCTTGATACACTCGTCAGTTCCATACACAATCACCAAAATGTTAAAATTTGTATGTTTAAAATTTAAAATTTTATGTTTTGTACTTTAATTATTTTATTTTTTACGAATTGAAAAACACTACATATATACAGCATGTTTAGCATATTTTATGAAAATGTTTTAAATATAACTAAACCTATAGTATTATGTAAAGAAAAGAACTTGGAAAATGGCTAGAAAACAAAAATATCTCACAATAACATAAAATTTAAAATTATTACCTTTAACAGTTAACTTACCCTCTGCAGTTCCCTCGACAATAGTAAAAAAGTTGATTAAATAGATTAACATTTCAAATATTTTTGTTTTAATGTTGCAATGTTAAAGGGCGTTTTAACAAATAACTTTTCCTTTCTTAAAAGGTTTACTGTTAATAACTATATAAACTAATTATGTCAGATAGTATATATACATTATTTGTATTTTAATATTTAATCGAAAATAACATGTGTTTGTTTATAAAAAAGCTCATGCTAATAGCTAGTTTGTGAAAATGCTTGTGTCTGCCGTTTGGAAAAAAGTTGGAAAAGTATTTATGTGTTTTCGGATAATGTTTCGTTATTTAGAGTTGGATCTATTAGTAGCCTATAGATTAAATAAAATAGTCTTCAAAATCTTTAATAATGCTTACACCTGTTTCATAAATAAGCAATTAAAGTATAAAGGTTTCTATTGGCCGAACGCAGTAAAGCCTATGAGGGCTGGAAAGATATAATTTATTTCTGTTCACAGGACATCTTGAGAACAAACTGACATTATATTATATATAATAGATATACACATTATAGGATTAGATAGCCCAAAAATATATAAAACGCTGCAATATATATAAAGATATACATACTAGTAATACGGGTAACTACGAACTAGTTGTGCAAAGAAACAAACCATTCTTTTAGACACTTTTAATAGAACAATATATTTTACAGTTAGATTGTTTTAAAACGGTTAAAGATATGATTAAAATGGTTTTACAAAAGCACCAACAATTGCTCTACAAATAGGACATGTTAGTGGCAGGCGTATATGTGTTGTAAATAGTTCCATCGCCATTTGTGACCTGATGAAATATTTCATACTCGGTCATAGAGGACGGCGCACAGCCTGCACACTACAATGTGTCCACAAGGTGTGGCCATCCATTCATCGTAAGACACACGTTGCACCGCTTGTCTCCACTTCCTGGTTCTGAAGCCCCTTCGTCGTTTAAAGCGAGGCCAATTTTTTATTTCGCTAATCTGCCGCTCGATTTCATGAGATGTCATAAATTCAGTAGTGTCATTGATGGTCGGCACGAGCCTGTAATTTATATACCTCGATGGTCTTACGTCGGATTGTGCTCGCTGCATCTTTAAATGACGTTGCCTCTTATATCCATGAAAATAGTAAGTAAAATTTGTAGGCTAATTAACAATATATTTTTTCTAACCTCACATATATTAAAAAAAAACAAATTATTTTAAATTTCATTCATTATTTTGCATTCAGTTTATTTCTGTTTTTATCTGCAACAATTTATTTTCAAATGTGTCATCAATTTTTTTACTGTTGTAAAGTTTTTAACTATTGTTGAGGGTTTTTTGTAATTACTGAATCTTATTTAGAGTTATTATATCGCATGGTTGTATTGTATTTAAATGTCGCTGTGTGAGATATAGGATATTAGGGGTTCCCTAATTTCTGCTAATTTTTCAGTGTCAGATGTGGTTGAGGCGCTTGAGAAATTTATCTTATTGCTGACACCTGGTAGGTAGGAGCAGATTTTATAATATGGAAGAAAGGCTATTATGCAGACTTATCTCTTTACCCAATACCCCTCACGGAATTTCTGAGAATAGTTTTATAACCCCTTCCACGTAATTTCATTAGACCCATTCTGAAGGGACACGTAAACTAGAGACCGGTTGCAATAAAACTATTGCATTGTCTGCTAACGACACCATTTTGAGGAAGGAACCACCTCACCCGAGCCTTTACCTGAGACTACCTCACTGTTGTTTCTGTAGTTGTAGTTAGAATATTTAAGTTTCATTCCATTGATATTTGACCATAGATTAATTTAAACTGTTAAAACTATCCAATGCTAACAAACCTCTTTTAACAACTTATACACGTAATTAACAAATCGATTACATGGTATAGTTGATACGCTAAATATTCTACAGTTAACACGATGGGATTAGCTACTGAGTGGTAAAAAAGGTTTGATATCAGATGATGTATATAGTGTTGACTACAGTAACTCACCTAGACTTATAAATGAACTCAATCAGATATAATAAAAAATAACACACGGGTAGTGGAGCGCACAGAATTCAAGTACGTATATGTTACAATATACCTAATATATTACGCTCAGCCGAAAAGCATGAGTATACATGCGCCAAAATGGAGCTCCTTCTTGTCTATGTATAAATAAAGATTCATATAAAATTTAAAGCATACAAAAAAAGACATTTTTAGAAAATATCTTGCGGATAGATAGGGGTACTTGTGTTACCATGCCACATCTAAAAATGTCATATGACTGTACACAGTTTGCTTACAAATTTATTTCTTCTGCGATTTTCCCGTCACTGTACGGTTAACCGCAATAGCAATTTAAAAAGTGATCGCTATAAATCAATAACCATATATAAATCAATTCGTTTTTCGATATATTGTGCGGTCATACAGACATACAGAAATTAAATCTTTCGTCCTTTTCAGATGAGTGGCTGCGGCACTGTCAATAGAATTCCTCATAGTGCATGTTTGGAGTTGTAGTTGTAAAAATCTAGTATTAACGTTTTTAGTGTTTTCGTTTGTTTGCAACGTTTTCATTTTAACTTTAATTTGAACGTTGGGTACTGTTTGATTAACCATTTAATAATAATTAGAAACCTCAACCTGTTTCCGACAGAAGTAGAAATATGAATGACAGTTACATTATTTCAGTTTATGTACATGAGTGAAATATATTTTGAATACATAAACAAGAAATGGGAATCGTAACAAGAAATGCATATCTTAAAAATATTTCTTATATTTTATAAATACAACTGTTACCAGACTTTAAATCTATTTCAATAATATACACGTATAATAAACAAAATATTTACATATAATACTTATACAAAGTATTTACCCTTATATCAGATGTTAGGACTAAAACTCGGCACAGACGCAGCGCCTTCATGCCTACCGGGCTAGGAGTTGACTGATTGACCCTGTTTCGTTTGAAAGCGCTTGTTTTGGGACGGAGGGGCGTTGAGACAACGATCAGTTGAGTAAACGCCCTAGAATGTCTTATTTGAGGTTAGATGGTGACGGGTCTTTTACACTACTAATCGTTGACTCAACGACCCTTTCTGAGAAAATAACAAATAAGACAGGGTCATTTAGTCTACAGGTCGTTGAGACAACGACCCCATTTTGATATTTAAGATTTAAGATTTTCTACATAGGTTCGTTGTGACAACGACCCAGTAAAATGAATGAAAAGGGTCAATTACTCAACTGGGTTCGTAGCAACAACGCCACTTTTTTGCCTGTTTAGTTAAATATTTCAAAAGATGGGTAGTTGTCTCAACGACCCTAAATTATATTAAATGCTTATATTGAGGAGAACCAGGTCTTTTACTCAACCATTCTTTGTGTCAACGGACCAAAATGGAGAAATGTATAAGCAATGAGAAGAAGGGCGTAGCGACAAACAACCCATTTTTCAACTCAATGGATAAAATATAGTAAGAGGGTCGTTGAGACAACGACCTACTTTAAACTGTTTAGAGGTTCTTTTAGTCTACTGGGGTTTTTGTGTCAACTGCGTGCAGCCGGACAATGTGGCGAGATGTTGCCCGCGCACTAGTCGTACGGCGCTGAATGTTGCGCTCGTATTGATGTAGCGTACATTATTCTCTTGCCACTATAAATTTACAAATGTAATAATTTGTTTTGTATTAATTTAAAACTATATTAATATAAACCCCTTTTACCGGATACAGATATATACTTTATAAGCAAGTAATGATAAGACATTACCAAGTAAGAGTGATAAAAATGGAATACAAATAAATATTAAAAATGGAAATTGTAACGATAAATAGCAATTCTAAATATTAAGAATATAGATCAAATTAATAATAGTAGATAAAAATTACATACAATTTTGAAAGTAATCAGTAATTTAGCTACTATACAATGAATTATTAAAAACGTAAATGTTCATTATTTAAAACTTACATTTTTACGAATTAGTTTGATTCTCTATATAAACTATACAATTCATGCCAAATAAATATATAATTTTATAAAATTAGTTTATTTGTAATATTTAAACAAATTAATAGAATTTTAGTGCTGTTCACAGCAAAATTGTACTTTTATTTTTCGTTCACTCCTCTTCTAATTTCAATATGTTATTAATTCTATCTATATCTCTTAATTTATAAACAATTTACTTTGTGGATTGAATAAAGTTGATACTTGAAGTTTAATAAATGCTTCTAATACCTGCACGGAATATTGATATATACATGTTCATACACATTTATGCTTATTAATAATGTTTGAGGTGAAAAAAGAAGTCATGGAGAGTTTCTTTAGAGGATTAAGAATTAATATATTAAGATATAATCGTATCTAGTAGTCTAAGAAGAATCTTAACTGTAAGAATAGGTTTAGTGGCTACCATCATTTAACCATTCTTCATTGTAGAAAATTAATTAAATGAGGACAATTACATTTCGACTATGCCGACAAAACGTGTCGTCAATACATCTTTTAAAAAGGAGAATTGAAAATAATCCCTATGAAGTTATATGCTTAATGTATTAGAATGTGACTAATAATAACTAAAAATAAATTATGGAAGCTAAAAATATGTTAAAAGTTACACCATAAAACTTCTTTTTCCGTTTCAAACCACCATATAGAAATCATGTGGTACAAAATGTTATTATAATTTTAAAATGCCCCTTCTAGCATTTTGTGATTCTTCTTTGCTAGTTTGTGATTCTAGCATTAGCTCTTAAAATTATGATTCGATCTAATCCTTGGGGTTTGTTATTTGATTTGTCAGTTTATAGTTAAATTAAAAGATATAAATACTAAATACTATTTATTATTTTCAAATCACCAGAGATCTAACCATATACTTAGTCTAAAGGAACAAATCATTTAAAGAATTACGACATGTTATATATTAACGTTCCAGCTCTCTAAGGTCTCTATACTACAAGAGTCCACTGCAAAAGGGCTATGGACTTAGACCTCAATATTCTACCAATTGATCTAAAATTATTTATTAAACAATTCATTAATATTGGAATCTTTGAACTGTTCAAGCAAGCAAAATTTCAGTTATTTAGTGCAAATAGAAATGTTTCACTTCCGACTTCAGAATTCTAAAACATCTTTACTGTCATATGTAATTAGTGGGAAAATGGATTTATACGTGGAATTTTCTTCCATAACCACCATTTATGTCGGAAATGCCTGCTTTGCCATTAAAAAGGATGTTTCCGTAACGCATCTGTCATGCGAGCAAAATTGAGTGTGAATCTAAGGGTATCAGTGAGGGTAGCTATTGTTACATGCAACCAATTGTACTCATATTTTAATAACAGCCACTAAAAGTGAAATTGTTAAAAGATAACTAGCATAAATAACAAAATAAAATATATTAATTGACAACAACAATTAACATTGAGTATTGATACAATTGTATCACTTAAATTATTGAAAAATGCAGTAATAAGTATTGAGCCTTTTTAACCGTTACATACATATGCGGTTATTTTTAGTAATTGAGCAGTAAAAACACGTTTGGGTGTATATAATTTAATCAGTAGGTTATTTCAGTCAATGCATTTAGTAATACAAATAAAGCGAATTTCTCTCTCATCAACTACGAAGTAGACAAATGTCTGGCTATATCTCGCCCATACCCGTATTCGACCAGCTTCCCGACTTTAATATTAATTTTAGAAGTACGATTTTTCAATCAATATTTTTCTAATTACATTCTCTTTAAATTAGATTATGTTACTTCCCTTGATACACTCGTCAGTTCCATACACAATCACCAAAATGTTAAAATTTGTATGTTTAAAATTTAAAATTTTATGTTTTGTACTTTAATTATTTTATTTTTTACGAATTGAAAAACACTACATATATACAGCATGTTTAGCATATTTTATGAAAATGTTTTAAATATAACTAAACCTATAGTATTATGTAAAGAAAAGAACTTGGAAAATGGCTAGAAAACAAAAAATATCTCACAATAACATAAAATTTAAAATTATTACCTTTAACAGTTAACTTACCCTCTGCAGTTCCCTCGACAATAGTAAAAAAGTTGATTAAATAGATTAACATTTCAAATATTTTTGTTTTAATGTTGCAATGTTAAAGGCGTTTTAACAAATAACTTTTCCTTTCTTAAAAGGTTTACTGTTAATAACTATATAAACTAATTATGTCAGATAGTATATATACATTATTTGTATTTTAATATTTAATCGAAAATAACATGTGTTTTTTTATAAAAAAGCTCATGCTAATAGCTAGTTTGTGAAAATGCTTGTGTCTGCAGTTTGGAAAAAAAGTTGGAAAAGTATTTATGTGTTTTCGGATAATGTTTCGTTATTTAGAGTTGGATCTATTAGTAGCCTATAGATTAAATAAAATAGTCTTCAAAATCTTTAATAATGCTTACACCTGTTTCATAAATAAGCAATTAAAGTATAAAGGTTTCTATTGGCCGAACGCAGTAAAGCCTATGAGGGCTGGAAAGATATAATTTATTTCTGTTCACAGGACATCTTGAGAACAAACTGACATTATATTATATATAATAGATATACACATTATAGGATTAGATAGCCCAAAATATATAAAAACGCTGCAATATATATAAGATATACATACTAGTAATACGGGTAACTACGAACTAGTTGTGCAAAGAAACAAACCATTCTTTTAGACACTTTTAATAGAACAATATATTTTACAGTTAGATTGTTTTAAAACGGTAAAGATATGATTAAAATGGTTTTACAAAAGCACCAACAATTGCTCTACAAATAGGACATGTTAGTGGCAGGCGTATATGTGTTGTAAATAGTTCCATCGCCATTTGTGACCTGATGAAATATTTCATACTCGGTCATAGAGACGGCGCACAGCCTGCACACTACAATGTGTCCACAAGGTGTGGCCATCCATTCATCGTAAGACACACGTTGCACCGCTTGTCTCCACTTCCTGGTTCTGAAGCCCCTTCGTCGTTTTTAAAAGCGAGGCCAATTTTTATTTCGCTAATCTGCCCGCTCGATTTCATGAGATGTCATAAATTCAGTAGTGTCATTGATGGTCGGCACGAGCCTGTAATTTATATACCTCGATGGTCTTACGTCGGATTGTGCTCGCTGCATCTTTAAATGACGTTGCCTCTTATATCCATGAAAATAGTAAGTAAAATTTGTAGGCTAATTAACAATATATTTTTTCTAACCTCACATATATTAAAAAAAAACAAATTATTTTAAATTTCATTCATTATTTTGCATTCAGTTTATTTCTGTTTTTTATCTGCAACAATTTATTTTCAAATGTGTCATCAATTTTTTTACTGTTGTAAAGTTTTTAACTATTGTTGAGGGTTTTTTGTAATTACTGAATCTTATTTAGAGTTATTATATCGCATGGTTGTATTGTATTTAAATGTCGTGTGATATAGGATATTAGGGGGTTCCCTAATTTCTGCTAATTTTTCAGTGTCAGATGTGGTTGAGGCTTGAGAAATTTATCTTATTGCTGACACCTGGTAGGTAGGAGCAGATTTTATAATATGGAAAGAAAGGCTATTATGCAGACTTATCTCTTTACCCAATACCCCTCACGGAATTTCTGAGAATAGTTTTATAACCCCTTCCACGTAATTTCATTAGACCCATTCTGAAGGGACACGTAAACTAGAGACCGGTTTGCAATAAAACTATTGCATTGTCTGCTAACGACACCATTTTGAGGAAGGAACCACCTCACCCGAGCCTTTACCTGAGACTACCTCACTGTTGTTTCTGTAGTTGTAGTTAGAATATTTAAGTTTCATTCCATTGATATTTGACCATAGATTAATTTAAACTGTTAAAACTATCCAATGCTAACAAACCTCTTTTAACAACTTATACACGTAATTAACAAATCGATTACATGGTATAGTTGATACGCTAAATATTCTACAGTTACACGATGGGATTAGCTACTGAGTGGTAAAAAAGGTTTGATATCAGATGATGTATATAGTGTTGACTACAGTAACTCACCTAGACTTATAAATGAACTCAATCAGATATAATAAAAATAACACACGGGTAGTGGAGCGCACAGAATTCAAGTACGTATATGTTACAATATACCTAATATATTACGCTCAGCCGAAAAGCATGAGTATACATGCGCCAAAATGGAGCTCCTTCTTGTCTATGTATAAATAAAAGATTCATATAAAATTTAAAGCATACAAAAAAAGACATTTTTAGAAATATCTTGCGGATAGATAGGGTACTTGTGTTACCATGCCACATCTAAAAATGTCATATGACTGTACACAGTTTGCTTACAAATTTATTTCTTCTGCGATTTTCCCGTCACTGTACGGTTTAACCGCAATAGCAATTTAAAAGTGATCGCTATAAATCAATAACCATATATAAATCAATTCGTTTTCGATATATTGTGCGGTCATACAGACATACAGAAATTAAATCTTTCGTCCTTTTCAGATGAGTGGCTGCGGCACTGTCAATAGAATTCCTCATAGTGCATGTTTGGAGTTGTAGTTGTAAAAATCTAGTATTAACGTTTTTAGTGTTTTCGTTTGTTTGCAACGTTTTCATTTTAACTTTAATTTGAACGTTGGGTACTGTTTGATTAACCATTTAATAATAATTAGAAACCTCAACCTGTTTACCGACAGAAGTAGAAATATGAATGACAGTTTACATTATTTCAGTTTATGTACATGAGTGAAATATATTTTGAATACATAAACAAGAAATGGGAATTCGTAACAAGAAATGCATATCTTAAAAATATTTCTTATATTTTATAAATACAACTGTTACCAGACTTTAAATCTATTTCAATAATATACACGTATAATAAACAAAATATTTACATATAATACTTATACAAAGTATTTACCCTTATATCAGATGTTAGGACTAAACTCGGCACAGACGCAGCGCCTTCATGCCTACCGGGCTAGGAGTTGACTGATTGACCCTGTTTCGTTTGAAAGCGCTTGTTTGGGACGGAGGGGCGTTGAGACAACGATCAGTTGAGTAAACGCCCTAGAATGTCTTATTTGAGGTTAGATGGTGACGGGTCTTTTACACTACTAATCGTTGACTCAACGACCCTTTCTGAGAAAATAACAAATAAGACAGGGTCATTTAGTCTACAGGTCGTTGAGACAACGACCCCATTTTGATATTTAAGATTTTCTACATAGGTTCGTTGTGACAACGACCCAGTAAAAATGAATGAAAAAGGGTCAATTACTCAACTGGGTTCGTAGCAACAACGCCACTTTTTGCCTGTTTAGTTAAATATTTCAAAAGATGGGTAGTTGTCTCAACGACCCTAAATTATATTAAATGCTTATATTGAGAGAACCAGGTCTTTTACTCAACCATTCTTTGTGTCAACGGACCAAAATGGAGAAATGTATAAGCAATGAGAAGAAGGGCGTAGCGACAACAACCCATTTTTCAACTCAATGGATAAAATATAGTAAGAGGGTCGTTGAGACAACGACCTACTTTAAAACTGTTTAGAGGTTCTTTTAGTCTACTGGGGTTTTTGTGTCAACTGCGTGCAGCCGGACAATGTGGCGAGATGTTGCCGCGCACTAGTCGTACGGCGCTGAATGTTGCGCTCGTATTGATGTAGCGTACATTATTCTCTTGCCACTATAAATTTACAAATGTAATAATTTGTTTTGTATTAATTTAAAACTATATTAATATAAACCCCTTTTACCGGATACAGATATACTTTATAAGCAGTAATGATAAGACATTACCAAGTAAGAGTGATAAAAATGGAATACAAATAAATATTAAAAATGGAAATTGTAACGATAAATAGCAATTCTAAATATTAAGAATATAGATCAAATTAATAATAGTAGATAAAAAATTACATACAATTTTGAAAGTAATCAGTAATTTAGCTACTATACAATGAATTATTAAAACGTAAATGTTCATTATTTAAAAACTTACATTTTTACGAATTAGTTTGATTCTCTATATAAACTATACAATTCATGCCAAATAAATATATAATTTTATAAAATTAGTTTATTTGTAATATTTAAACAAATTAATAGAATTTTAGTGCTGTTCACAGCAAAATTGTACTTTTATTTTTCGTTCACTCCTCTTCTAATTTCAATATGTTATTAATTCTATCTATATCTCTTAATTTATAAACAATTTACTTTGTGGATTGAATAAAGTTGATACTTGAAGTTTAATAAATGCTTCTAATACCTGCACGGAATATTGATATATACATGTTCATACACATTTATGCTTATTAATAATGTTTGAGGTGAAAAAGAAGTCATGGAGAGTTTCTTTAGAGGATTAAGAATTAATATATTAAGATATAATCGTATCTAGTAGTCTAAGAAGAATCTTAACTGTAAGAATAGGTTTTAGTGGCTACCATCATTTAACCATTCTTCATTGTAGAAAATTAATTAAATGAGGACAATTACATTTCGACTATGCCGACAAAACGTGTCGTCAATACATCTTTTAAAAAGGAGAATTGAAAATAATCCCTATGAAGTTATATGCTTAATGTATTAGAATGTGACTAATAATAACTAAAAATAAATTATGGAAGCTAAAAATATGTTAAAAGTTACACCATAAAACTTCTTTTTCCGTTTCAAACCACCATATAGAAATCATGTGGTACAAAATGTTATTATAATTTTAAAATGCCCCTTCTAGCATTTTGTGATTCTTCTTTGCTAGTTTGTGATTCTAGCATTAGCTCTTAAAATTATGATTCGATCTAATCCTTGGTGGGTTTGTTTATTTGAATTTGTCAGTTTATAGTTAAATTAAAAGATATAAATACTAAATACTATTTATTATTTTCAAATCACCAGAGATCTAACCATATACTTAGTCTAAAGGAACAAATCATTAAAGAATTACGACATGTTATATATTAACGTTCCAGCTCTCTAAGGTCTCTATACTACAAGAGTCCACTGCAAAAGGGCTATGGACTTAGACCTCAATATTCTACCAATTGATCTAAAATTATTTATTAACAATTCATTAATATTGGAATCTTTGAACTGTTTCAAGCAAGCAAAATTTCAGTTATTTAGTGCAAATAGAAATGTTTCACTTCCGACTTCAGAATTCTAAAACATCTTTACTGTCATATGTAATTAGTGGAAAATGGATTTATACGTGGAATTTTCTTCCATAACCACCATTTATGTCGGAAATGCCTGCTTTGCCATTTAAAAAGGATGTTTCCGTAACGCATCTGTCATGCGAGCAAAATTGAGTGTGAATCTAAGGGTATCAGTGAGGGTAGCTAGTGTTACATGCAACCAATTGTACTCATATTTTAATAAACAGCCACTAAAAGTGAAATTGTTAAAAGATAACTAGCATAAATAACAAATAAAATATATTAATTGACAACAACAATTAACATTGAGTATTGATACAATTGTATCACTTAAATTATTGAAAAATGCAGTAATAAGTATTGAGCCTTTTTAACCGTTACATACATATGCGGTTATTTTAGTAATTGAGCAGTAAAAACACGTTTGGGTGTATATAATTTAATCAGTAGGTTATTTCAGTCAATGCATTTAGTAATACAAATAAAGCGAATTTCTCTCTCATCAACTACGAAGTAGACAAATGTCTGGATATATCTCGCCCATACCAGTATTCGACCAGCTTCCCGACTTTAATATTAATTTCAGAAGTACGATTTTCAATCAATATTTTTCTAATTACATTCTCTTTAAATTAGATTATGTTACTTCCCTTGATACACTCGTCAGTTCCATACACAATCACCAAAATGTTAAAATTTGTATGTTTTAAATTCCGTGAGGGGTATTGGGTAAAGAGATAAGTCTGCATAATAGCCTTTCTTCCATATTATAAAATCTGCTCCTACCTACCAGGTGTAAAAAAAATGAAATGAAATGAAAAATTCTTTATTTTTTACAGGCAAAGTTAGGGCCGCATGGCCCTTTCTTACACTTAACCTGTTGCAATGTAAAATTTAAAAACATTAAATAAATATTACCTAAGAATAAAACAAAACATAATAAAGATAATAAAATAAAGAAATAATTACATTTACACAAAGTAGTGAAATTAATGTAATATTTTAACGTGTAATAATTAAAATTTAACACATTAATAAATTAACCATCTCTACTATTCTTAAAACATAATATAAATTTATATTTTTAATATACAAATAAATTAAAGTATTTATTGCTAAATGAACTTTTTCACACACAATCTCACATTCATCCCTCTGCCAGTGTCACGCCCACAGCATCTCAGACCGGAACTGCTCTTATTGCGGAGGTGTCAGCAATAAGATAAATTTCTCTTGCCTCAACCACATCTGACACTGAAAAATTAGCAGAAATTAGGGAACCCCCTAATTTCCTATATCACACGACATTTAAATACAATACAACCCTGCGATATAATAACTCTAAATAAGATTCAGTGGATTACAAAAAACCCTCAACAATAGTTAAAAACTTTACAATAGTAAAAAAATTGATGACACATTTGAAAATAAATTGTTGCAGATTAAAAACAGAAATAAACTGAATGCAAAATAATGAATGAAATTTAAAATAATTTGTTTTTTTAATATATGTGAGGTTAGAAAAAATATATTGTTAATTAGCCTACAAATTTTACTTAATATTTTCATGGATATAAGAGGCAACGTCATTTAAAGATGCAGCGAGCACAATCCGACGTAAGACCATCGAGGTATATAAATTACAGGCTCGTGCCGACCATCAATGACACTACTGAATTTATGACATCTCATGAAATCGAGCGGCAGATTAGCGAAATAAAAATTGGCCTCGCTTTAAACGACGAAGGGGCTTCAGGACCAGGAAGTGGAGACACGCTTTGCAACGTGTGTCTTACGATGAAGGCAACCAGGATGGCCCACACCTTGTGGACACAATGTAGTGTGCAGGCTGTGCGCCGTCTCTATGACCGAGGATGAAATATTTCATCAGGTCACAAATGGCGATGGAACTATTTCCAACACATATACGCCTGCCACTAACATGTCCTATTTGTAGAGCAATTGTTGGTGCTTTTGTAAAACCATTTTAATCATATCTTTACCGTTTTAAAAACAATGTAACTGTAAAATATATTGTTCTATTAAAAGTGTCTTAAAGAATGGTTTTTTTTCTTTGCACAACTAGTTCGTAGTTACCCGTATTACGAGTATGTATATCTTATATTTATTGCAGCGTGTTATATATTTTGGGCTATCTAATCATATAATGTATATATCTATTATATATAATATAATGTCAGTTTGTTCTCAAGATGTCCTGTGAACAGAAATAAATTATATCTTTCCAGCCCTCATAGGCTTTACTGCGTTCGGCCAATAGAAACCTTTATACTTTAATTGCTTATTTATGAAACAGGTGTAAGCATTATTAAAGATTTTGAAGACTGTTTTATTTCATCTATACTAATAGATCCAACTCTAAATAGCGAAACATTATCCGAAAACACATAAATACTTTTCCAACTTTTTTCCAAACTGCAGACATAAGCATTTTGACAAACTAGCTATTTAGCATGAGCTTATAATTTATATATACTATCTGACATAATTATTAGTTTATATAGTTATTAACAGTAAACCTTTTAAGAAAGGAAAAGTTATTTGTTAAAACGCCTTTAACATTGCAACATTAAAACAAAAATATTTGAAAATGTTACTCTATTTAATCAACTTTTTTTACTATTGTCGAGGGAACTGCAGAGGGTAAGTTAACTGTTAAAGGTAATAATTTTAAATTTTATGTTATTGGGGGATATTTTCGATTTCTAGCCATTTTCCAAGTTCTTTTCTTTACATAATTACTATAGGTTTAGTTATATTTAAAACATTTTCATAAAATATGCAAAACATGCTGTATATATGTAGTGTTTTTCAATTCGTAAAAAATAAAATAATTAAAGTACAAAACATAAAATTATAAACTTTTAAATCTTTCGTCCTTCTCAGATGAGTGGCTTCGGCACTGTCAATCGAATTCCTCATAGTGCATGTTTGGAGTTGTAGTTGTCAAAATCTAGTATTAGTGTTTTCATTTGTTTGCAACGTTTTCATTTTAACTTTAATTTTAACGTCGGGTACTGTTTGATTAACCATTTAATAATAATTAGAAACCTCAACCTGTTTCCGACAGAAGTAGAAATATGAATGACAGTTACATTATTTCAGTTTATGTACATGAGTGAAATATATTTTGAATACATAAACAAGAAATGGGAATCATAACAAGAAATGTATGTCTTAAAAATATTTCTTATATTTTATAAATACAACTGTTACCAGACTTTAAATCTAGTTCAATAATATACACGTATAATAAACAAAATGTTTACATATAATACTTATACAAAATATTTTACCCTTATATCAGATGTTAGGACTAAAACTCGGCACAGCCGCAGCGCCTTCATGCCTACCGGGCTAGGAGTTGACTGATTGACCCTGTTTTCGTTTGAAAGCGCTTGTTTGGGACGGAGGGGCGTTGAGACAACGATCAGTTGAGTAAAAGCTCTAGAATGTCTTATTTGAGGTTAGATGCATTATAGGGTCTTTGAGTCAACGACCCCTTAATACATATATTTCAACTTATTCTGAAACTAGGTTGTTGATTCTACGAACCTTTTTCTACTTTTCAACTTTTAATTTATATTTGGGCCGTTGATACAAAGATCCGTAGTGTAAACGGCCCAATTTAATGAATTAGATAAAAAATATGGAAAAAGGGTCGTTGTGTCAACGAACCCACTTGTATTTCTATTCTTATATTCGGTATATGGGTCGTTGTGACAAAGAACCATTGGATTGAACTTTTAGTTTTCTTAGTAAATCGGGTCGTTGTCACAACGCTTCGTAGAGTAAAAGACCCCCTGTTATTTGTTATTTTTTCAGAAAGGGTCGTTGAGTCAACGATTAGTAGTGTAAAAGACCCAACACTAATATTGCAAATATAAAAATAGGGTCGTTGAGACAACGATTCGTAGAGTAAAAGAGCTGCCCCCGTCTGTTCACTGCTCGTCCCGTTCCACATGGCTGGCTAATTCTACTACTTTCGGCAGGTAATTGTCTTTTTCACTCTCTTTACTTAATTAGTTGGCGGTTTTTCTCTCCCACCCAGACATATTTAGTTATAAGTAGTTTATATATATTATTTTGTAACTTGTGTTCCTCGTGTACGTGTTCGTGTCGCAAAGTGTTCTATCCTGTCTATCGCACGTTCTAAAATTTGTTAATTTATTTACTATGCAAGTTAAGTTTATATTTTTGCGCCGTGCTTTCTAACTGATCCGTTCGGCGAACGGAAATTATTTATTCCGTGTACACACTTTGTCTTTATTGTGTAAGCGAGACGGTACAGACTTTGCAAATTCTGTTACCTCGAGTTTTGTGTTGCGTGCAAAATTGGGTGGCAACATTAATGATTTTCTTTTTATTGCTTAATTAATTATTTGCCTTAGAGTAGCGTGAACAGATTATAATTTAATTATTGTTATTTGGGAAATGATGTACGGTTATTATTATTTGTAAATTATATAATTATTATTAGGCCTACCTTACAATTAATATTTAATAGCAAAATGTAAATTATTATAATATTATATTAGAATGATTTAAAATCCAGCGAATTATAGTTACAAGTAATTGTTATCACGCTTAATCATTTAGTATGGCTGTTCTAGCCTATAAGTAAATGTTTATATATTTGAAAATTTGCTTTGTTTGTAATATTTAGTATTGTTACCAAGTAGCGTATCTTATAATACTTGGTGTCTTGAGGTATTTTTGGGAAATATTCTTCTGATACTTAAAAGGTACTGTTAGTTACAGATTGTTATTTTTTTAATTGTTAAATTTAAATATTTTATTATACTTTGTGGCAAACATAATTAAGTTTTGATTATTTCTCGGGTTGTAGTAAAGTTGTTCTGAATATCTACTGGTTATGTTGGGATTCATATAGGGTCCCCGTGAATGCCGTCAGCGGGACTGGTGCGGCGAGTCTGCCCGAACAACTGAAAAATTGAATGCCCTCGCCCTGCCAGCGCTTCTGTACCGGCATCCAACCGGAGTGTATGTGCTCCTATTCTTTCCATCTGGAACAAGGTTGGATCAAAAAATGTGTTTTTTTTCTTATACCACTTGAGAGGATTGGCTTGTATGGAGCGCTGCCAGATGTTAGATCTGGAGGAGGGCCAGTATATTAGCCAGTATTATTTAGTTTAGTTACATGAACTGAAGGGGAGGATTTCATCTTTAATTCGGATTCGTGGAGGCAAACTAAGCCCCCGCCTCCTTCGAAAATTGGCTTTAAATATTTTTTTTTAATTTTCGGCTACCAACTTGAAACCAAATTATTTTTTAAAAATAGTGGGCCTAGAAATTCTACAACCTTTTCCCTCCCCTCAGTTCATAAAAATTACCAGTTAAAATTTTACTACTGCCGTACCTGATATTATGTTATTTAGTATATTATATTATTTATTTATTATGTTATTTATTTCTATTTATTATGTTATTGTCTATATTGGAATTTTATCTGTTGTTATTTAGTTCTTAAGTTACACGGTGCACCGTGGTGCTGCAGTTCATTGTACTTTTGTGTAAAGATGTTTGCCACCTAATAATTATATCTTGTACTGGAAATTTTGTCTCGCTTTGTGTCTCTTCCCACTAGTGGCATGTGATTGTTTTTTTTATGATTTGCTCCGAGTTTGGGAGGGGCGCGCTTCCGAGACCTCCTGTCTTTTTCGCTAACTCGGAACACTGTCCACAGGGCTTCTCGAGAATGAAATGTGCTATAAATTTGAAATTTTGCACGCAACCTCAGCGATGCCGGTTACGACGCGTGGTTTGGCTTACTCCTGTAAACACCAAAAAGTTGCTGAATTTAAGTACATACGTCCCGAAGTGATCCTTAATAGCTTACAAGCAATCACTTAAAGTGTATTATGATGTTTTATTCTGCGATATTTGAGAATGCTCTATTTGGTGTTCAAACATTTTAAACCTAAACGATCAATTAGATTAAATCCTCAATAGTTTAATAATAAAACTATAGCAGGAAGCAAACTAAAGTGGCAAATGTTAAAACGACAGGAACTGCATATGTGGAGATAATCGAAGATCATCTTTCATATTTAGATGATCTGTCTTTGACTCTCTGATTATTATCCATCGCTCTAATGAAGCAGTAACAGAACGCTAGTAAGTACATATTGGTGAGTTCAAAAGGAAAACAAGCTACTCCTCTAACGAAGGTAGAAATTAGCTGTTTGGAGTCCAGTCCAGGCGTTGTCACTGCAGCTTTTGGGTATATTTAAACCCGTATCTTTCCCTTTTTCTTCTTTCTTTTTTTTAACTTTTTTACGTATTAATACCTCCTCCACCTGACGAAGAGGATAAATTCCAATTTTCAAAATGTTGTGTTATACATTTTATAACATATAACGATTGGCAAACACCCGAAATCAATTTAAAAAAATAACAGTATTTTTTAGAAAACGTTTTGTAAGTTGTTTTATATTTTATAAATTTAAACCTTTGCTTGCATCAGCACAGTCTAAGATTCGTTTACATTAGTATCTAGTCCTAGTTCTCGGTAAACAAGATAAACTGTGCCTGATAGGACTAGTCAGTGTGAAACCGCAAACTTTGTCAACAATGCTTGGATTATCAACTTTGACCACTCACACCAAGCCCATTACAAACTAGTTCGTATCGAAACATTATTACAGTATATAAACATATTTTCTACTTATATTTAAATATAATTTAATGTTCATTTATTCATTGTATCTAGCTAAGACTTGTATAGCCGTAAGTACTTTCTTAATATTATAGTTAACTATAACTTTTGTAATTTATTATCTTTAGCTTGACTAATATGTCCGTCCATGCTATACAGTTTTATTTAAACTAATATTTATATCTTAATTATATTCATTTGTACAGCACCGTTATTTAGTTACACTATATATATATATAATATATATATATATATATATATATATATATATATATACAAATATATAAAGGATATATATTTATATATATAAATAACCGAATTTAATTTTTTAATAAACATTGAATCACAAAAAGTACTTGCTCCGCTGGGACTCGAACTCGAATCTCTCTCTTGCCGGGTGAATGTGCTACTATTACACCACACAGCCCTTTTTACGATTTAAATTATTTTGTATTTGGCCGTATCTGTCACATATGCGCTTAAATAACCAAACTAACATATGATCGGAATACCAAATACCTATCAAACGACTTTTGTTACATTCATTAAATTTGTATATATATACTTGGTTTATAAAAAAAATTTAAATTCGGCTATTGCCATCAATACACATTTAATTAATGTAAGTATATATATATATATATATATATATATATATATATGTATATACTTATATTACTTTATACTTGGTTATATTACTGCATATTACTTGGTCGTATTATTAAATAATACTAATTTAATTAATAATTAAATAATACAAATTTTTCTCCCCTGTTCTTGGAACCAAATTCTTGATGGAATAATAACCTAATTGGCACCCTTAATAAGTTTTGCCCTCTTGAACTTTGTAGCCGTACAACAGCTCACCGGTCGCGCACCTTGTCGGTAAGTTAAAGTTACATTTTTGTATTATAAATCATCCCTTTCATGCGAAACTAACTACTATTTTGAATATATTATAAAGTAAGTTTGTAAATAGTAAAGTAACTTACCTATGATGATGTTTTATTTACCAGTTTAATAGAGATACCAGTTGTAGCGATGTAACTCTGACGAGACCACGTTGTCGTGATTATAAGTTGTGTGGATAAATGGATAATACCGTCGCGATTTTTGTTTTAAGCGAGACCAAGTGCTTTGAATACATCTTTAAGTCCAACTCTGAGTTCAACATTGAATTCATCATCGAGCTCCTGAGTCGTAGAATGATTCTTCTTTGAGAACTACTTTCATTCAATCTTCATTTTGTGACTGCAATGTTAAGCCAAGATGCTGACGCCGCGTGTGTAAGTCGACATCAACGTGAAGGAAAGTGGTGCTTGTAAGATTTATTGCCATAATTAAACTCTTAAGTAAACTTTCCAATACCGAGTATTTATTATTACGACCTCAGAGATCTCCACGTGTTTTGTCCATTAGGTACACATTATTTCTAGCTTCGAATTATATGGTCGTCCATCAATGCCTATGTTAAGCTTTAATTTTCATTATATTCGTCATTTCTAGCATAGACTCATACACACACCCATTCTATTTTCATACTATGTTTAACTTAATTGCATTTGTTATTATATTAATTATCTGTAGACTCAAATTTCCGTCCATTCTTTCTTTATACTATATAGTACCGATATTATTCGATGGCAGTGCCGATAACCGAGTGGTCTAAGACGTTGGACTTAGAGTCTGAGTTAGAGATAGCGCTGGTTCGAATCCTGTCTATGACCCTTGCATTTTTTATCAGTATCATCGACCTTCTACTGTTTCGACTCTCCCCCTTATTCTGTTTGATAAGATCCTCGCACAGGCCAGTGGTCCATGAGGGGGCAGAGTAAGGCATTAAAGGCCTTTCCCTAAATGAAAAATATATATTATAACTATGATTTTTTATTTTCAATGATTACTTTCAGATTAAATGTTTTGTCACAGTTAACTTCCATTATAAATGTAAAATATTGTGTTACTTATGATTAACGCTGATTAAATTGAGTACGAGTTAACCCGAGGTATGTTTTAAGGCGTTTTAATTTAATACTGATTTGAACACTCAGGTTTACTTCTGCACCATTGTGTGTACCGTGGATACAATGCCACCCATATACTGCCGCTATCTTGCCTACGTCAAACCCCACAAATGGATAGTCATTAGCCGCGGTTCGCCACAAAAGCTCGCGGTCGGTTCTCTGGTTATCTTTTAACAAGCCTCTCTGTAGAATCTATTCACTGTTGTGGGCTACAAGTTATCTGGAACCTTCTGAGGACTATAAAATTGTCAACTAACAATGCACAATTCAGCGAGTCCGTTTTTTATGATTCGAGGTATTTATTTAGGTTAAAATATTTATGTGTAAAAATTCTGATTCATTGTTATATATTAAGATTAAACAGGGATGTGCGAAACCAACACTATAGTAGCACAGACACTTCATTGTAAACTGTCAGATTACATTGTCTCATCCTGAGTATATTTTCGTATGTGGGTCAGAATTACCTTCTGGGGGCGGGAAGATCAAAGAACAAAGGATCGACTCAAAGAGGGGCTGCAAAGAGTGAAGAGGGGCTTTCCACCATACTGTAATGATCCGTCACTACTGAATAACGTTATATATTGTAACTGTTATATGGTATCCTATATAACTGATATTATGTATTATCTGTTATTCGGACCTAAATACGCGTTAAAGCAATGATTAGTTATAACAAGCAGTTGGACACTTATAAGCGAAGTCTTAAGTCATGTTTGTCTGTCTCTTACGTGATATTATGAAATGAATTTAAGGGATTTCATTAAAATTTAGAAAGCATGCATGTCTTTACTACACGAATGAGAAGCTTTCTGTGATATATGTTCCGTAACCATAGTGACAAAATTCATAAACTTGTTGTAGTTTACGTAAGTAAGATTCAATTCATGATTATGCCAGATTTTGTTAGTTGTGTAATAAAAAAATAACTTTAATTAAGATCTAGTTTTATTGTATTTAAAAATCACAAAACTAGGGATATGAGAAAAATGTCAGCTACTAGGGAATATTTTAAGTCAACTACTACTCAGGATAATTTACAATTTCTTTATGTATTCTCAAGTTTATTATATTAATATTGTTAGCCGATATGATTATTATTGTATTGCCCCCTAGTCATAGTCACAGCACAGTCGGTTTAGTATAGCGTGGGAAGTTAGTTGAGTTAGCAGAAAACTTATCTGCCTGGGAGACATACCAGAGTCACGGTCAAGTCTTACTAGCCAGTCTAAGTACGGTTACCGTGGGTTACAGGCTCTGCTCGTGTCGTGTCGTGTGTGCTGTGTTAGTGTCCTGTGTATTGGGATTATCTATACCAATATCTTTGGTACGTGCAACCTATCACTTAATCACTAAATTACACTAAACTTCACATTAAAATACAAAGTCAGGCGTTTTAATTTTCTAAATCTTTTATGTCTTTATTCTCTATCGTTTTCCGACACAACATCGAGATTTTTATATACATTTTTATTTCTGTTAGACTTACTTCAGTGAATCTCAAGGTTATATAACGTTATAATGAATCATTCAAACCGTAATCAAGTTAACCGGTCTCTCAACTCCTGGAGTATAATACCTATTCTTTAAAGCTATTCTTGCGTGACTATGTAGTAGCTTTTTACCCTCATATATTATGAAAGTATTGCGAAGATACTTTTCACTCTCTTCAAATTTTACTACAAGGCAGTGAGTGCACAGTGATGTTAATTAGAAATATTGTATATTTTATTCTTGAATATTTTATTATTGCTCAACTCCCTTCATATTTGTTTTATATTCTCTTATAGAATAATTTCATTCTAGCAACTATCTGTACATCGATTCTATGAATTTTATTTTACTAATAATTACATATGTCTTACAGTATAACTAAATCTTTAATAAAGTATGTTTCCAGCTCAAAATTATACAAAATACAGCCCACTCACCCTTTTGACAATTTTAACAAACAAGAATAGTTTTACATGAAAATTTATTCAAGTCGAAGGAGTTAAAAAACGAAAGACCATAATAATGGTTATAAGCTCGTATTGATAACTAAAGAAATAAATAATATGATAATACAGGTTTCATGATCCTCAAGAAAATAACAACATTTAATGATTTATAGTACAATAGAAGTGTGAACTAGTGATAATGACTGTAATATAACTGAGAAATATTAGTTAAATTCATATTATTAAGATATTGACAATGATCATACCAGTTAGAACTAGTGATATGGAATATAATGGAAATAATAATTATGGTTAAGAGGGCACGCTTTATTGTTTTATTAGCAGAAGAAGCTGAGTAACGTTTCATTGCACAGTCTTTAAATCACCTTTACGCTTTCTTCCGGAGTGATAACATATTCAGGATGGGTACTGTTAGGGTAGGGGGTCACCTCCTGTCGAGATCCACGAGGAAGGATTGTGGAATCTATATCTTAATAATTTCACCTTGGAAAAAGAGAATGCCAAAACTCCGTTATACGTACAAGAACAACAGGAATAAAGGATGGGTGCAAAATATATTATTGAAGATGGACAGCATCTTTCACAACTTTCTATATGGTTTACAAAACGTTTCTACAATTTGTATATTGTAATAGTCTAACAATTAGTTTATATACATTTCGCCCTATTTATTATGTCAAGTTTACTAAAATCTTCTACATCAAATGTAGTTTTTTAATAGTTAATAATAGGTTTATAAATACATCTTTATATCAATTGTTAGATGGGTTTGGATATTATAGAAATTGCCGACTTGTCCACGACGGTACTAAACTTTCTGTCTACTACGCCAAAAACCTATTATCCTGTTAAATCATTTTATATATAATTATTGGTGTACCCATTACTTTCACATTAGTCTTCCAGCTATGAGTTCTGATATGTAATGATACCGAAGAGTGTCAGGGTACCAGCAAAGTTCCAATAGCCAATACGTGTTTATTTACCGCAACGGTTAGTAATGAAACTTTCTGGAACCGCTCTAACCGCTGCAACATTTCCACCCCACCACAATCCATCGGTCCGTCCAGAATATTGTTCAGTCCCTTTCGTCTATAAAACCATTTATACCCGCTGGTCATTCTTTGTACAATAACTTCATACTTATTTCGGAAAGTTACTGCTAGATGTTATATTGTTCTATCAAAGTGCTATTTTTAATACCGCCACTAATAATATTTAATTTATGCAATCTGTATACGGGTTATTTTTTAATGTCCCGTTTGGTTTCTGTTTTTGAGAAGTGCATATTTGTTGTAGATTTGGGTGAATCTTCCCCAAATATTCACAATAGTTTAACGCTTTTGGCTCAGTAAAACTGAAAACAATATGGCTGATATAATAAAATAATATGGCTAATAAAACAGAAAAAATACATTAATTAGATTTTTAAATCAGTATATGTGTGTATATATATATATATATATATATATATATATATATATATATAAATTAACTGCAATTATATACATATGTAAGTATATTTAAAATCTGTTGCTTTGGCCCAACAAAAAAAAAACTAGTCTTGAAACAAGATGCACTAATTTTTCTACACATTTTCAAAGCGAAGCAATAGCTATTTGTTTTTGATAGTTTAAGGTTTTCATAATGTAAATTAATTATTTTCAATATACTTGATAACATTTCCACATTTTGATAATATAACTTATACAAGTAAAATTTATGATTACCCTTGAAGTTTTGAAAAACTTGATCAAAACAATTCACTATTTATGAAATAACATTTTCAAATTAACTAAAGATTAACGTAATAACACAAATATATAGTAAAAGTGTCTGTTTTATTAACAATTATTAATTATAAACAAAACGATCTTGCTCTGGAATATTACCTTGAAATCCTCAACTACTTTGTATGTCAATAGTATTTAAATGTATGGAGTTTAATAAAGTAAATGTATGACCAAATACGTACTTGAACTGATAAGAGGAACATATAAATGAATAAGAATTTCAAATTGGTTTAGCAAATTAATTGAAAGAGAAACTTCTCGAGTGAGGAAAACGAAATGTGGCGTGATTACTTCTGAGATTAGAACTCGTAATCTCCATAATTTTATAAAACGCCCTGCTTTTAAGAAAAATGGTCGTGTTTGTTTAGTTTTAAATTTTGTTTGTATAAGAGAAAGATGAAGTATTGGGAGGCTAAAAATTAGTTTCATATTAATTTCAACCAAATTTTCTTGGCATGGCTTGATTTTTTGAGTTACGTTTTCTCGATTGAAAATATCTATTTTTGACATAAAACCACGTTAAAACACAATTTTTTGTTTGGTTAAAATCTATACTGATTGTAGTGTGTTGTATTTAATACAATGGGATAGGCTACATATATCTAAAAAATGCGGTTTAAAATGTACAAAAGGCAACACAGTTTATACGCAAAACGCAGTTGACAACATAATGTAGACTACTGCTTTTTATAGTTTTACTAGAACTGACGTTTACTGATTTTTAGGAAGATTGGTCTATTAATAAATAAAACTACCCTTATTAAAAAGCGGAGCTCACTTTTACACCTTTTTCGGAGGAACTTAAATTGTTCAAAAGTTTACAACGTGTGACTCTGTCAGATAACTAGTTACTAATGGAATTGAAAAAAGATCTGATATCAAGAAACGTAATTGATTCCTTCAATGAGATTATATACGTACAAGAGTCTGCTCAGTATCGATTTAGGTTTTCCTAATGATATCAGAGTTTTATAATATTACTAGCGGGCCCGGCGCGCTTTGCTGCGCATTTCAATAATTTTTTGCAAAAAGTTGCCCGCGGCTTCGCACGCAATTTCCCGTTGAAAACAGTACACTATATTCACTTATTCTTTTTCTATCACATTTTAAACATTGCTGAGATAATTGATAGTCGTTCCATCGTGAGCCTCTTGGGCGTATTATGAAGGTATGTACCATATTCCTGCCTCTATCTAGCTGTTACCCACGGCTTCGCACGCAAATCTTAAGAACCGAAGTCCTTATATTACTTAATAAATTTTTTTTTTTTACTATAATAAATTTTAGATTAAATTAGTTATATCTCCGATGCCACGATTGAGCTTGCTTTGTTGTCTCGATCGAGAGAATATGTACACACGGAGTTTTGAGAACCATACTTCTGTCAAAAAAAACAACTAAGGTTGATTTTATAACATTCTTTATATTTGTAGCCAACGTAAGATAGTAATTATGATATCTGCATTACTCTTCTGATCAAGCATGAGCATGGTTTATATTAAATAAATATTGCAGTTAAAGGTGAATTTTTACGTCAAATTTGAATTGTATTATCTGGATAGTAAAGTCTATGTTTAACAGTGATTGCAAAAACAGTTTAAACAAAATTTGTCGTTTCTCTTAAGCTTACTCTATGCTTTAAAACTATAAGTGTAATATATGTTTACAAAGAACAGCTGATTAAAAATTTGAAAAGACGTTAACATATGTTTGCTGCAATGCATTTCTTATGGGTATTTCTGTAACCAGTGGGGCGGAATCCTGAATCGGGAAAGGGATGGGCATAGCTTATAAACCTTCTCCGTGGAAAAAAATACATATACGTACAAATTTTCATCATGATCGGTCCAATAGTTCACGATTCCATAAAGGACAAACATACAAAACATTCATTTTTATATATATAGATTCTGTGTAGAACAGACATTCTAATGGTGAGTGATGATAAATCCAGATGATAAACGACAGGAAACAAACCACGGCGCGGGCGTTGCGGTTAACCGCACTAACTACATTCAGCCAATTGTGTAAGTGTAAGCGAGAAGGAAAGGCATGCTGGTTCTTTTATGCAATAAATGGATAAAAAGATTATATTTTATGTGAAATGATCTATTACATATGGTGTAGGAAGTGATAATAACTTGACTAAATTAACTTCTAATTTAATGCAATCTTTAAAAGAACAGAATTAAATAAAATGCTGTATAGTTATTGATTTTTAAATTACCTTGGATAATTAAATCTCAAACTCCAATGAATGAATTTAAATACAATTACTATACGTAAAGGATGTACAATGAAAAAAATGGTTATAATAACAACAACTTTGTAGCTCTCAGAGAAGGGCAATATCTTTTTACACGGTTGTTGATTGATTTGACAAAGTTGCAGTATTAGTTGAGTTCTATAAAAATACATTAGCCTATTAAATGCAAAAGACCAAATAGATGCATTTGAAGCCTAATAGAGATTGAAAGTACTTGGCGTCATAAGTTTGGTGAAAATATCTCAAGAGATTTTCTTGAGAGATTCAAGACAGAGGATCAAAATCGTAGAAAACACCAAAGGATGACATGAAGCCCTGTGTTTCTGAACGGAACTTCCTGCATGATGACTGGGTACAGAAAATATAGTAGAGTCACATTGGTGGATGGCCAAAGTGGATTTGTCTGTGGATTCAAAACCGAGTGGATGTAGGAATACAAATACCTCATCCTTTTGAATAATCATGGTGATCTTCAAGAGTGATGATCCACGTGTATCCTACACAAGATTGAAGCCCAGCCTAATTAAGAAAATCCGTAAAAATCACCATTTTTATGTTGTTTTTATGGGGTACCTCCTGACCCATTTTATAGAGGCCGTTCAGAGGTGTTGGAGTTAGTCAGTACACAATGTAGAGGCCAGTTTTGTTTTCGTGAATGCTATTAATATTATTTTAGTAGAATAGTAGTAATGGTATTTCCTATTTAAAAGTATCCACTAAAATTTGTATTAGTACGTATTCAACCTTTGTTTATTAAAAAGATAATGTAGATTTCAATTTCTTTATTCAATTGTAATAAGATGATGCACCTTTTCGTCCTGTTACAACACTCATTGGTGGAGAAATAAACACCGATATTTGTCATATGAGGAGAAAAATGGAAAAACACTATGATAGAAATAAAGTTTAACTAGGAGTTTTTTGTAAATTGTAATAAAACCATCAACATTTAAAATTTGAATAAAATTTCAAATTAGATTATATTTATAAGTGTTTTTATAGTTATTAATATCATAAAGCTACAACATGATTAAAAAAGTACGTTTTATGTTTTAGCAGAAAGGGCAGTGGTTTTTAGACTACTGTAAATTAAATAAAGTGTTCGGAATTTTCCTAAGTCAATTTAAATATAAATTTATCCAAATGGAGATAAAACAAACATTGATTTATAAAAGAAAATCTTTTACTCTATCTCCTTATTAAAATAAAACAGACTCATCTCTCCATTTAGTTAGAGAAAGTTTATGAGGAAGAAACATTTCTAGGTCGGTGAGGATACAGATACGGATTACTTCAGATTTTCTCCGAGCTTTACAACTTGATTCGCTGATGCTTTATTATGCTTGGAAGTGTTGGATATTCTTGAACCGTACAGACAAATTTAATCAAATTTTGTCTTAAAACTTAGATAGAAAAAAATGTAGCTCTCTGCACACACGTTCTACTTTGATTTCTCAGCTGCTATTTTTTTTATTAATAACAAGTTTTAATAAGTAAATTGTTTAAGTAGCAATTTATGACAGATTTGTATTTAAATTGATCTTATTAATATCTAATTGAGTCAGAAACTTAAATATGTACCTTAGATTTCGAAGCATAAAAAAACATCCTTTACGTACAAATGTTATGAAAAATAATAAAAAAAGAAGGTTGCTGAGGTTACATATCGAAATGGCGTAATTTTTGTGATATCTAAATTTGTTACAATTTGTTATTTGAAAAATATATTTTCTCTTTAATAACGTGGATTTTATGTTAAATAATTTAAAATAAAATTTGCAACTTTGGAGCAGTAAAAGGCATTTTCTCAATTACCAGACATCTCTAATATTTTTGTTTTCAGGATCCATTCTAAATATTTAAAAAGTTTTGCTTTTATGGATCTTTCATGAAATATGATACTTGATTAAAATGGCTGTTACCTTAAACGCAGTGAAAATATTTTTTGCTCTTAATTAGGTGTCAAGAAATTTAATAGCAGTGAACATTGAACAATGATAACACAGTGACTTCAATAATTATGAGTTTTAAATCAATAAGCAAAACAGATAAGCAAAGGCTAAACAAGGTTAAATGTTGTTGGGTTTTATAGCGTTTTTTTTAAATATAATATACGCCCACTAAAAAGCAGAATTGCTCTATATATCAATTCAAGGATACTCTGTTTTTGAAAACGGCAAAGCCGAAATATTAAAGGAATTTATATCAAGAAGTCTAATAATAAATTTAATTTTATACACAAAATTCTAGTTCGTTTTAATCCTTCCATTAATTTTGGCTATTGTAATAAACTAAATCACTTATAGATATAATTTTGGAAATAACAATAATATGGTGTACGTTTATAATAAATTGTGCTTCCTATCACAAAATTGGATCAAGTCCAATGCCATAGAAAATAGGTGTAAATTAATTAAATTACAGTTATTGTTTCTTCACAGAGTGGAAATGCGTTTGAGAATAATTTTAAATCAACATTATACAGGAACTTGGACTACCATAGTATATTTCGTATTTTATTATTGATAAAAATATAATGTCACTGTATGCTATTGATGAAGCATAATTTTCATATTTAAATCCTATGTATTTGATTATTATTTGCTCTGTATAAACAAGGTACGAGTATGCTACATCACGTTCCGCTTAAAAAAAATGCATACCTATGGCTATGGTTCGATCATATGGCTCATTTTATTCGCGAGATGTCATGCGGTCAAATAGGCAGGTATCATACGGAAAATAAATGTTTACATCCCCTCGGCACGGCAGACAAAAACCAAATTGTGTCAGCCTACAACAAGTCATAGGCTTCAACAACATTCAGCAAAATTCCACTTTTGGACATGTACCATCAAAGGACTCATTCTTGGCTATCTAAAAAGAAGCTGGATGCAAAATTTAAAGTCTACATATGAACTCTTTCTCTAGAAATCCTACAAAATGATACGTTCAAATGTTGTTCATTAAGTTAGGTTTCATGACAGTGTTAAAATAATACAAGTTCGGGAGAGCTAGGGAGGTTATTATAACGCAAGAGTGCGCTTAAGTGAAATCTTGTTATCGACTTTTAAACATTGAATACAAGTTCGGGAGAGCTAGGGAGGTTATTATAACGCAAGAGTGCGCTTAAGTGAAATCTTGTTATCGACTTTTAAACATTGAATACAAGTTCGGGAGAGCTAGGGAGGTTATTATAACGCAAGAGTGCGCTTAAGTGAAATCTTGTTATCGACTTTTAAACATTGAATACAAGTTCGGGAGAGCTAGGGAGGTTATTATAACGCAAGAGTGCGCTTAAGTGAAATCTTGTTATCAACTTTTAAACATTGAATACAAGTTCGGGAGAGCTAGGGAGGTTGTTATAACGCAAGAGTGCGCTTAAGTGAAATCTTGTTATCGACTTTTAAACATTGAATACAAGTTCGGGAGAGCTAGGGAGGTTATTATAACGCAAGAGTGCGCTTAAGTGAAATCTTGTTATCGACTTTTAAACATTGAATACAAGTTCGGGAGAGCTAGGGAGGTTGTTATAACGCAAGAGTGCGCTTAAGTGAAATCTTGTTATCGACTTTTAAACATTGAATACAAGTTCGGGAGAGCTAGGGAGGTTGTTATAACGCAAGAGTGCGCTTAAGTGAAATCTTGTTATCGACTTTTAAACATTGAATACAAGTTCGGGAGAGCTAGGGAGGTTGTTATAACGCAAGAGTGCGCTTAAGTGAAATCTTGTTATCGACTTTTAAACATTGAATACAAGTTCGGGAGAGCTAGGGAGGTTATTATAACGCAAGAGTGCGCTTAAGTGAAATCTTGTTATCGACTTTTAAACATTGAATACAAGTTCGGGAGAGCTAGGGAGGTTATTATAACGCAAGAGTGCGCTTAATTGAAATCTTGTTATCGACTTTTAAACATTGAATACAAGTTCGGGAGAGCTAGGGAGGTTATTATAACGCAAGAGTGCGCTTAAGTGAAATCTTGTTATCGACTTTTAAACATTGAATACAAGTTCGGGAGAGCTAGGGAGGTTGTTATAACGGAAGAGTGCGCTTAAGTGAAATCTTGTTATCGACTTTTAAACATTGAATACAAGTTCGGGAGAGCTAGGGAGGTTGTTATAACGCAAGAGTGCGCTTAAGTGAAATCTTGTTATCGACTTTTAAACATTGAATACAAGTTCGGGAGAGCTAGGGAGGTTATTATAACGCAAGAGTGCGCTTAAGTGAAATCTTGTTATCGACTTTTAAACATTGAATACAAGTTCGGGAGAGCTAGGGAGGTTGTTATAACGCAAGAGTGCGCTTAAGTGAAATCTTGTTATCGACTTTTAAACATTGAATACAAGTTCGGGAGAGCTAGGGAGGTTGTTATAACGGAAGAGTGCGCTTAAGTGAAATCTTGTTATCGACTTTTAAACATTGAATACAAGTTCGGGAGAGCTAGGGAGGTTGTTGTAACGCAAGAGTGCGCTTAAGTGAAATCTTGTTATCGAATTTTAAACATTGAATACAAGTTCGGGAGAGCTAGGGAGGTTGTTATAACGCAAGAGTGCGCTTAAGTGAAATCTTGTTATCGACTTTTAAACATTGAATACAAGTTCGGGAGAGCTAGGGAGGTTATTATAACGCAAGAGTGCGCTTAAGTGAAATCTTGTTATCGACTTTTAAACATTGAATACAAGTTCGGGAGAGCTAGGGAGGTTGTTATAACGCAAGAGTGCGCTTAATTGAAATCTTGTTATCGACTTTTTAAACATTGAATACAAGTTCGGGAGAGCTAGGGAGGTTATTATAACGCAAGAGTGCGCTTAAGTGAAATCTTATTATCGACTTTTAAACATTGAATACAAGTTCGGGAGAGCGGGGACGTTATTATAACGCAAGAGTGCGCTTAAGTGAAAATTTGTTATCGACTTTTAAACATTGAATACAAGTTCGGGAGAGCTAGGGACGTTATTATAACGCAAGAGTGCGCTTAAGTGAAATCTTGTTATTGACTTTTAACATTGAGTTTACACTCTAAAAATTTCACACGTTATTTATCGTTGCCGGTTGTCCATAAGAACAATGTAAACATATAAGCTAGCGCTCAAATATCAAATATCACGAAACAAATATCAGTATAGATAATATAGAAATGAAGTTTCATGCATCATGTTAAGTCATATGAAAGGTAAGAGGTATGCTCCTTTAAGAGATTTTGTACGGACAGAGAGACAGACAGAAATGAAATTTTTCCAGCTCCTCGAGTGATAAATTTTGCTAACGCTTAGTCAATAAGTAATTAATTGCTCTTATTAATAATCACGAAATTAAGTATAATATACCACAGCGTTGTGTCTAATATTCTTCTGTTAGATCAATAACGCTAGGGTTACCACCGTGTAGGATAGAATCGTACGAGGAAGGAAGTTAAGAAGTACCTTCAGTAGAGGTAGGGGTAGGAAAAGTGATTGTTATAAGTCAATAAATTTCTCCGAGGCCAATAAACAGATTTGTGTATGCATTATATTAGTATTTCGATGATGAAAACATTTAAATGATAAAGCTTTAGAATTAAGGCTGCTTTTACCTCGTAAAGCCCTTTACAATCTGCACTAATTTATATTTAATAAGGATATTTGTTAGCGGCACCCTTTAATTTTTATGTTAGTAGACTTAAATGAATAAGAAAGATTGTTTACAGATAATGAACAATCTTTTAAAAGTTCCGCTATTATCAAGACAATATTGCGGAATACTACAGCAAGATATTGTATTTAATTCTTGATGATTTTCTACGCCAAAACAATGGTGTTTTGTGCAGGTAAATGCAGTAGTAACAATTCAACTTGCCTATAGAGCCGGGGGAGGCACACGCCAACTTGTTTATTCAGCACAAACTCTCTCTCAGCACAAAACGGAAACCACGAACACTCATTGAATTGTGAATGGTTGATTAACTATTAATGGCCAGGTTGTATACCAGCTATCTCGGGATTCTTTCAGGAAAATCACCATACTAAATAATTAACCGACTACGCATATGCCGTTGAATATTAATGGGGGAAATAAAATGCAGAATGGGGTATTGGAAAATAAAGTGTAGTCTCAAATGTTCGAGGCATACTTGTATTCGCGTCAACGATTAATTTTAATTATTATTTTCTGAATTAAAATTTCCTCTCTGGGAAAGAAAGACTGGCGTTTTTCTGAGTTAACTATTAATGGAAAAATGAGGGAAAACTATTAATGGTTGTGTATTAGTGACCTTGAGATTATGTAGATACTCGTACATTGGAGACAGAATAACGTGTAGCATTACTCCAGAAGAATTAATACCTGCTTGCAGAATCTACACTGGTTACAGCAAAAAAACCGATAACCACTTGGAAACCTCATGGATGTCCAAGAGTGGTACGTCTATAACTACAAATTTCAATATATTGGTCTAAGAGGATTTATTTATGGGGTTAGTTTACTGCTGGAAGTAGATGGGGCTCCGTTAGTATTAAATGTGTTTGAAAGCCTAAAAATTATGGAATTTCGCCCTTCCTGGAACATGCTGGACAAAACTAGTCATACCTTCTTCCAGGGTGACATGGACAATATATTGGTCACTGCCTCGTATATTGCCCTCAATGTGGATTTAACATTAGATAGACGGCACCCCCTTAATCCAAACAAACCTGAACATCCTGTCACTTTGGAAAAATGTGCTAAGATATTTCCGTACCTGATTTGTCTGATCCGGTAGCCACTAAGGTAAGGATGATCTTATGAATATAATAACTCTTTCGCCTACATCATGTCTTAAAGGCGTTACCCTCAGAAATGGAATTCAATTCCACTACAGCTTGTAGCCATTTTTGTTCTCGCGTTTGTCTGCAAGACTTTCAAGTCGTTTCACTACGAAAAGGTTCGATTTTCGCCAGCCAATCGTCTTTCAGTCCATCTGGCTCAGCTCCTTCGGTATCCACACATTTTCGACAATAGCTCTGCTGGTATTTGAATAATCCTGAATATTATTGGCTGAGCGTTAGGGAAGAAAAAAAAATTCATTTCTGTATTTTTTGTGTCTGTGTGCCTGTCCACACTCGACTTGAAATAAATTTTTCATGAAGGTTCATTTCCATGTAGGAAACACCAAATTTGATGATGGTAAATGCCGCTCCAGGGGATTAGGCTGAGCGTTAGCTCATACTTTTATATTGGCCTTATGGGTAACCATGATGTAAACGAGGAAATTGCAGAATAAATACATTTATAAACAAACTAAGCACAATTACATGGAATTTTAACGTGTTATCTAGGAACACAAAAGTCATGTAGGCTAATTACCCCTAACAGTTACATTATTACTTAATGACGTAATGAGTATACTTTTATTATTTAATTAAACACTGCTGTGGAACCTAAAGTATTGAAGAAAATATGAATGTATCACGTTTAAGATATCTTCAGACAAGTTACATATGTAGACATTAAATTTAACACGAAACTTCATTTTTACACAGGCCAGAATGAGTTATTGAAGCCTATATCTCAGTAGTCTGACACAATTTCTCTTTTGTCTGCCGGAGGGATGAAAACATTTCTTTTATGTATGTTTGTCGTCTGTCTGTATGGCCGCAGGACATCTCAAGATTGCAATGGGATATAGACTTGAATTATCAATTTTAGTTTATGGGAGAAACAAGCAAACCTCAAAAAACGTGACACTTGGCGTGGCGTAATGTAAGGTTGTCATGTTATAGCAACGGTGAAACTTCTATGAACTCCAAACTTCATCTGTAAAGTTTGCAAAGAAACTCGATATCATTAATGCTATTGAGTGAATAACATAGTTCATTTAGGGATAACTATAAAACTTATATTAGTTGATCGGCCAGAGCAACAGTGATATTACGTACTTTTTATCAATAAAGACATTGATATTTATCAATTGTGTATCCCAATCATGAATGGTTGATTAATAGCTGTCAATTCCTGAGAGTGACATGTACAATTGTTTCTTAGAATCTCGAGGAATCTGCGAACACGAGTAAACAATGAGAGTGAGTGGACGTTACTCAATTAGTCTTGATATTGGAAGTCTTGATATTACGCAATTCTACTATCTTTCACTCTGCGTACTGCTAGAGTATTGATAACAAACATAATCAGTTTGTACTTTTTTTTACAAAAAATGACATCACAATTGAAATGAAAAAAGTCCGCTTCATTATCAATTAACCAGTGCTTCAGGTCTGTTTATAATTTCAACCGCTTTGGTGGACTTTAATTATATACATGAAAAGGCACTGCTATTGTGGGGTCTGCAAGAGTCATACAAACAAATGATCATCTAATATTACCCCTGACCAACATAATAAATAAGTCATTCGCACAGGGCATCTTCCCAACAAAATTGAAGTTAGCTAAAGTGTACCCTAAACTCAAAAAAGGGGATCCAACACAAGCCAGTAACTATCGGCCAATATCCCTACTGCCTGCAATATCCAAAATTATCGAGAAGATTGTGTTATCAAGACTATTAAACCATCTCAATACTAACAACCTTCTTCCCCAAGAACAACATGGCTTTATGGGAGGTAAATCTACATCAACTGGACTGACAAGCATTGTCGAATATTTAATAAAAGCAATAGACAAAGGAGATACAACAACTGCTATTTTCTTGGATTTTACAAAAGCTTTTGACTGCTTAAGCCATGACATACTTGTGAAAAAGTTGAAGGCTCGGGGAGTGGTAGGGAAAACTGCTGACTGGTTTACGAGCTACCTAACGGACAGAATGCAAACGGTTAGAAATAAGAAGCACAACACAAGGAGTGACAACAACAAAAACTACCTCGACACCACTGCCAGTCAGTAGAGGAGTTCCACAAGGCTCAGTTTTGGGCCCCATACTGTATATAATTTTTGTTAGTGACTTCCCTGACTACCTCAGAGAATACTGCTCTATGCTATTGTATGCTGACGATACAGTACTCCTGTTACAAAACAAAAAGCCCACCAGACTGGAAATAGACTCATATATAGCTATTAATATGGCAATAGAATATTGTCAAGCCAATGATCTAGTACTGAACAGCACTAAAACTCAGCAACTAATACTTGGACGAAGCAAAGGAGAAGTTTTGGAACTACCAGAGGCTGAAAGAATGCAAAATGTAAAGTACCTTGGACTAGTCATAGACGAAACTCTCTCCTGGAATGACCAAATAGACCAGCTATGTGGAAAACTCAGTACATCATTGTATGTGCTAAGGAGATTAAAAACAAGTTGGTAGTCCCCGAAATAATTAAATGTGCATACTACGCTCTCTTTGAAAGCCACCTGAGATATGGTATAGCCATCTGGGGCAGCTCCTCGAAAACTAACACTAACAGGATCATGGTGCTGCAAAAGAAAAGCAATCCGACATAATGTCAGGATTAGGACCAATAGATTCATGCAGGGAAGCTTTTTAAAAACTTAAATATTCTAACAACAGTTGCCCTATTCATATTAGAAGTAACTGTCCATACCAGTCAACAAAACATACCAAGAAGAGGAGATGTACATTCACACAACACAAGAGCAGCAAACAATTACTCACTTCCCTCTCATAGATTGACTCTATTTGAGAAGCAACCTACTTATACGGGCGCCAAATTCCTGAAAAATACTACCGCCTGAAGTTAAAAATCATACTGCAGACAAACAGCAATTCAGAAGGGAACTAACCAGATGGCTCCAAGAAACGTCCCTTCTACTCAATTGAAGAATTTCTTAACTGGAGAACTGATAACTTATTTACACTTACACAACCATCGTAAACTTAACATGTAAACTTTATGACACCATTCTAATCTTGAAGATTATGAATAAAGAATTTTGTCTATTGTCTATTGTCTATTGTCTATTGTCATATTTACAAACAGGAGCTTTAGAAACAGAAATAGGTTAATCTGAAAATAAATGACGTGTCATTATATTAAAACTGCAATGGTAAATAGCAGTTGTATTCGTAATATTAAATCTTTGCACATTTCATTAGGATTTTCTTTAATATTTCGTTGTCGGATTTAGAGGTTTGATGTGCATTGGATCCTGAACGATAAATGAGAAATGAAAATTTCCGTACTAACTACACTGATCCGCAGTAACCATGGATACTTTCAGAGGTGAATAAATGAACTTTGGATGGAGTAATAAGTTAACGGAATATCCTTTGCTTGAATGTCCCATTTGTACGTTGGAGCTTCTTTACCGTAATCAAACACGGATGATCAATTACAAGATAAGAAACAGTTAATGTTAGCAAGTAATAATACTCCGAGAGTTGAGGGCCAATTTAGTCTAAATCGTATAAACAAACCTTGGTTTTTTAAATCGATAGAGGAATTCATCTTTAGAAAGAAATTTATCGTCGGCCGTACTGTGTGTTATGGAAGTCTAAATATGACGGTATCAAAAGGGTTAAAAATATAAAACGAGAATTTTTCTCAAATTATACTTTTCTTATCTTGAACAGTCAGAGAATTATTATTAGCTATATAACCAACAGACACCTACTACAGACTGAAAAAACGCAACTTTCAATGCCTTGGTACTTGATAATTGGTAGCTTCAACGTTGGTTTTAATTAGGTATGTGAAATTAAGAAATTTATGATTTGTGACAAAGTTATTATTTCACATTTTTAACTTTCTCACTCCCTCTTATTTGGAGGTTCCCCTAAGCTAGTACGGCTGGCAGACGATCACTTACTGATAAATAACTCTATCGATTCAAGAAAACCCAGATTGTGTATTTATGCAATGTGAATTGACTCTAACTCCTAAACTACGTTATATTTTATTATTTTTTCTCTTGTTATAATTAAACTTCACTTTTATTCGTCTCTAAACATTTTTCTGGAGTATGTCGATATCTGAAGCGGGCGTAGGAACGCAGTATTTGAACTTTGAGAGGCTGGAGATGATAGATACAAGGATGGGGACGCTGGGGGTGGGGGTGGAGTGAGTGACTGGAGAGAGGAGATTAGCTCTTTTCCATCCACAGCGTGACGTTAATTGGTTACTCAGACTCCAACGAGTTACTGCTAGTATCATCTTTACTGAGTTTGTGGCATCTTTTAATGGCTATTCATAGGAGTTGAGGGGAAGTCTTGTGTACTCGTATATCGCTTTATAATGTTATATAAGGGCAATTTCAAACATAAACACAAAACTGTACACCCTACCAAGTTTTGTTGGACTATGCGACGGAAGGTACTGTTCAGAATGTAATGCAATTTGTTCTTAATCTGTACATTCTGTGTTTCTCTAAGTTTTATTCTCGGATTTAAAATAAATTGAACGTCCACGACAAACTAAACAGCGAAGCTTCATAACGGGATTATATTAAAAGTCATTTTGTTAATTTATATGTTCGAACATTTAAAACCAGCTTTCAGTTTTTGGTAGATAACACGACAGCAGGTGTTGGTTTTTACACTTTTTCACCAAACTTTAACTTTGAAGAATCATTGACTCCGAAAATTGTAATCTGATCAAGATCAAATTTTGTACAAAATTTCTACACTTTTACTGTTTCGGAATATGAAATTTTCATATTTTAGATTTATATAAAAAAAATTATTTAATTATGTTAAATTCTATGCTTTATCGAGTGGGTGTTTCAACATATGCGTTAGTCACATTATGCAGTTCTTAAAGTACATAATTATCTTGGGTGCGTAATTTTGTAAAACACATTTATTATAAACATTATTTTTACTATCAATTCAATTCAGCAGATTTTGTAAATTAAATCAACTTGTTAGTTTGTGGTTAACTTTCAAACTGATGTCTAAACTTTTTGATCGAAGAGCAAAATAAATTTTGAGGAAAGTACAAAATATTATTTCTTTATCACACATTCTTAACGGAATTAAGAAACTTGTTTTTACTAGGTTAATATAAATAATATAGCCCATTGAATGTTACTATGGAATGTCGATATCAGTCGTAAAATCACAGTATCCGAGATTGGAGAGGCTGGGACGAAAGAGACATACCCTAGGTAATCGAAAAGGGGGTTGGGAGGCTGTAGAGAGAAGATTAGCCCTTTTCCTTCCACAGAAATTGGCTACTGAAAAGAATAACTGCTACTAAACGTCTTGACTGTTTTGCTGCCATCCAACAACGGTGGAATATTTATGGGTTGAAGAAATCTATTTTGAATAGAAACGTCATCAGTGTATGGTTTAAGCATAAATGTAAACGCCATATTGTCTTTAAAGTATTTTAGATCGTTATAACAGGAGCAGGTAGCTGTTCGTAGTCTGATGCATATACAACAACAACAAAAATAACAATGATAATAAACACAATGAAAATAATTGGTTTATATTAAAACAGAAAATTACATGAATTTCGTTGATAAATAACACATTGAAGATAAATAAAGTAAACTTTCATACTACCATTCGAAAATACAGTGTTTATATTCAATATATATCTCTCTAATTCAAATTCATTGGTTGGAATGGCTACCCTCAAAAATATGTTAAGAACTCTATAACACCGTAGAACGCTTGAGTAGGTAAAACAGTTTTAGGCGAGACTTGAATGCCAAGAGCTCTTGAACAGTTGGAGATGATATTGGAAGAAAATTTATAAATCGGCTGCCTGCCTAAAAAGGCCAAGTCTGCCCATACTACCATCCTGTTATATGTAGATTTGCCATGGATATCTTAATATCTGGAGTCTGTGTTTAGTATCCATTGGTTTTAAAATGTGCAAAATTCAAGGTTTTAGCAGTTTAAAATTGTATTTGCCTGGTTTAGAAAATAATTTATGCTAAAAATACTCTCACAAGCTAAACATTAAAAATTTCTTTCTCTTTTAAGAAATCCAGAATGTGTTGAATAGAATTGTTAGATAAGTTTTGTATACAGAATCAGCCTATTGTAGCTGTCCTCGTGGTAGCAATTAACGAAAATTTCATAACCTCACCAAACATGGTCCTCAGAGACCAAAACCAACCCTCCTCAAAAGCCCAAATAATTTGAAAAGTAAAAACTGTCTTATCAATATTTTGGCACAGTTAGTTAGTTGGCCAGCTCGCTAATAATTCTTAAACTGTTTGTCTAACGATGTTCAAGATATCGATTACATGTAAATCCCATAAGGAATAAATAAAAATTCAGCTATCACAAAATCTGCCTACTTCTTTCAACGTAACTGGGAGCTTCACTTAATAGTTCTAAAGTTGCTCTAAGTCCATAATTTCAAAGTGATATACCCTAATATAAACTACGAATAACAACCTTACCTAATAACACAATGTCATTTTAAGACATTAAAAAGTAACAAATGCTTTTGAGTAAATTTAATATGACTCACTGAAATATGAGCTTCCTATCATTGAGTTAAAATTATAAAAATAGCATTAGTATCATATTAATTCAAATTATATTTGAAAATAAGAAAAGTTTCTTCATGTATTATCAAGCCTTAGTGGTAGAGAATTCTTAAGAAAAAGTATTTCTAATCCTTTCCAACTAAAATTATCTTCTCTCTCTTTCATTTGTATAAATAGAAAAATATATTATCCTAATTTGAACTTTAAACACACTAACAAACTATATGAGTGAATACATCATGTGTTTTCAGCTAAAGATATGCTGCTGCCAAAAAAATTGTAATACTTTTTATGAATAAGTTTTCCTAATCATATATTCACAGCAGTTTCCAACACGTTTATACTAGAGTTAAAATATTTAAGTGTGGATAAAACTTTAGAGTTATAAAAATGAGTATAAACATAGTTTAGGATTTGGTTTATTCTACATTTAGTAATAAAATATCTTAAAACCCTTACAACCAATATTAGAAATTTACTGTAATAAACGGCATAGTTAATGGAAACAGAAAGAGCTCACCAAAATACTTTTGTATTTTTTAAATTTGAACTTTAATAAAAATAAAAATTATTTCTTCTAACACATTCTAATACTGCACTACGTAAATTATTTTTAAAATTCTCTTAATTATATTAAAAACACATAACTTGATATGGATCTGTAAGTGAATTAATATTAGAATCCATATGAAACACTTAGCTATACACTAATAATTCAAACCCAGTTTCTCATATATACTTGATTTTCAATTTTTACCAAACCTGCCTCATACAAAATATGGTTACAATATGCGAGTGTGTATAAATTAAATTTTGTTTTAGCCAAACAAACTCTACAAAGAAATTACTGATTTCTAAATAAAGTTACATAGCAAAATTTGATTACGTATAAACCAGACAGGTGGAATCAGTTCCAATCAGTCAATTACAAAGGGCCAATCTCAATCCCAATATTGGCCACTGCATAGATAAACGTTGGCAATGAAGTTTCAGTGAAGTTTGACAATTACAACAGTTTATTAATTAATGATAATGCATATTGGAAGCAGACTGTAAAAATAAGTAAAGTATTTTTAAAATTAAAAGTAGTAGAATAATTCACTTTCCAAAATATGCCGATTGTTGTTACAATTTATTGTTTAATCTTCAGCATGTATTCGAAAATAGAGATATTGAAGCGTCAAGTTTGCACGAAAGCACAACCATCTTGCAGCTTGCGACAGCACTATTTGACAACATTTATCTCGATTAGATACCCTTTCCTTCCTGCAGATATTGCCAATAAACGTTATATATCCTGTGAAATCTCTTGGAAAGTGTATCTGAAACGATCTGGCCCCCAGCCCTCCATGTCTTACTTTATGTAGTAAAATGATACTCTATAAGTATTGTAAATTTAACGTTAGCCATTTAATGATTAAATAATAGCACAACAATAATTGATATTAAGGATTGAAATTTGGACAAAACGCACAACCTCTTGCAACCATATATCGCACAATATGACGATATTTATCTCGATTAGATTGCCTTTCCTTTCTGCAGATATTGCCAATAAACGATTTATATCCCTACGAAATGTTCCTTCTCTCTAGTAATTGTGTCTGAAAGATCCTTTTTGCAAGCCCTATATGTTTGACCTAGTATAGTAAAATATGATTGTACTGAATAATGTAATATACCCAGTAATTTTAACGTTTGGCATTTATTACTTACCCCTAAGTCTATATTCACATAACTTGATATTGAAGATTCAAGTTACGACGAAAATCGCAACCATTCTACAGCATTAAAATGCTTTTTAATTTTGCATATATATATATATATATATATATATATATATATATATATATATATATATATAGTAAAATGTTCCTTCTATTGAAAATATACGTCTAAAACGATAAGTCCTTGCCCCCACACTAACATTACTTAATGCAGGGTATAATCAGTCATATAGTTACTGCTTTATGGCTAAACAGAAATGTTTTTGGATGTTTGCACACTTTTAGAATTCATGGATAATTAGTTGAGAGTTTTATTTTTCTATAATTTTGGAGAATATATTTTTGTGATATAGATCGTTCTAAATATTTTCTAAAGTAAAAATAAAAATATTCGACAACCTTTCTGACATCTAAAATTTAATTCTTGCTTCAAATGAAGAAACATACTTAGTACCCCTCCTAACCATCCTCTTTTGAGATTTGAAACATATTCATGTTTACATGGCTTTAATTGTAAGCTATAAGAAAAAAAAAATACAAGGGTTTTATCAATTAGAGTTTTTATAAGGCCTGTTGAAGCTCGAGGAGCTTCAGATTCAGTTTTCTTATGCAACTCTCCTGAATGTGTTAAGGATGAATAGTTTGCTAATAATAATAATAATTGAGAACCATTGAGGCCGAAAGTTATCACAGACCTTAAGTAAGATGGTGAAGAGGTTTGGTGGGTTGAACACAAGTATATGGCCAGTTTTCTCAAGGGCAGAGACCACCTAAATACATACATAAATATTCCTAAAGACTGAAGGCTTCCGTGAGGCTACATAGAATAATAGCTGCACGATATAAATTGTAAGTAGAGGTTAGCTTGCCCAAGAGGTTGTTTGTTGTACACTCAAAGCCCACAGATTTCGCAGGTTTGGTTCGTTATCCGATAAGATTCTAAACGGTAGGTCTCTTTTGAGCCACGACTGAAATATAACTTAATATTGCGGCTGAGTCAAAAGTTTTATATATATTTTATTCAATTTAATGTCTACTTATACTAGAAATTTTTCGATGAAATATTGTGTTCTGCTTACATTTTTCTGATGTCATTACTAGTTGGTTTTGAGTTTAATACAGTTATAATGGAGTATAGTCAGTGGAAATTGCTGTATTATTGTATATGACCCAAATAATATCCAATATTTAGATTATTTAAACACTGTGTACACTGTGGTGTTACATGATCTATATACACTCCGGATATTCTATTTTTTACCCGCTAAAGCCTGAGTCATCCGGGTGGACCTTTGTTTCAACCCTATGTGGATTAAAATATGCAGTAAATTCGATGAACCAAACGTACTATAATACCTGGATATTTCCTCATTAATTCGAATTGAATAAAAAGCAAACATTTGGTACAAAAGTTAATCAATATTTTGTATTGTACACTTTATTTAGGGACTTAGCACATTTAATCCAATTAGATTTACGTGGCAGTGGTTAGTAAAGGTTGTCTTGACTAGTTTTTGATGCAATATTTATTCACATCCCCTAGGGATCTGTTGAATGAATGGAGAGTGGTTTTAAAATAAACGCAACAATAGTGAAACAGAATAATCGAATGAAACTTGATTCAGATGATGAATATTGATAAGGGTGCCAGCAATCTATGTCTCCCCCGTGACTTTCAATAGCAGGTCTGTAACAGTGGGATCGTAGCTGGTATTTACAACGCCAGGATCATCAATTCTAGTTGCAATAAAATTTTGCCTGTCACTTTCAACTGCGGTTTATTGTTATTAGAAATAGTGTACAAATGGCTAGCTTATTTTAAATCCCTGCTTTATTTGATCGATTTATGACATTCTCATGCATGACAATATCTTTCCAATCGATCAGTATCCTAACAGAACAATATCTTAAAGAAATTCAAGGTCTGAAAACGTAAAATAAGAGGCCGAACACACAATAGTTTTAAAGTACTATAATTGGTGTAATACTTTGATCGAAAGCCCCATAATATCTATATATACTCCATTGAGACTGCTTTTGTAGGTTTAATTTCAGCCATCTTGAAGGCAGTGCAATGTTTTGTTGGCTGAAAGTAAGAATATGTATTGTGCGCTGTTTGTATACGAAATACGGCTGAAAGGAATGCCATGCTCTTCACATAAAAAGTGTAATTTCCTAAAGTAACGTTTCTTTTTAAAACATGTCAATCCTTTAAGCAAAATGATATGCATACTGCTAGAAATATCATAGCACTTTCTTTTGGGCCTGGCCAAAAATAACCTAAAGTGACCACTTTACACTTTCTAGTGAGGGATACCTTTTCTTTTAGTTCCCTAACATTAAGTTTATCTTGAATAATTTTAATCCAAATGGACTCTAAAAGCATACAACCTGGTGTTTTTAAATAGGTAAAGGAATTTTTTCCTAAGAAAGTAATTGATCGTCAGCTAATTGAATTTTATGCTTGGTGTTGCGGTTAGAACAATTTTTCTCATACATATTTTCCTTTAAAATGAGTAATTTTTCGTAAAGACCCACCCTTTACGAGCTATGAGCATAAAACGAATACAGAAAAAGTCAGAAAATGTTAGAATAGAATAGAATAGAATAACTTTATTATTTATTATTGGTTATTAATAACCAAGGACATAAACATGCATCAGATCTTGTCAGTCATATTACAGATAAAACTACTATACTACAGATAAACAACATAAAACAATAGTGCATTTCATAGCATGCAAAGCACGTCAAAAAACCCAAACAAATTATATCTAAATGTTTGCGTTTATTGGCTCTTAAAAGTTAATCTAAAGGATTTTGAAGCTGCAAAATTGGTTTAATACTACTACAATATGTTTTAACAACATAAAAATCGGAGATCTGTTCTGCAAATTCCGGGATCTAGGGACTATTTTTAATTACCCCTAAGTGTAAATATGTTAATTTTTATTTATTTACATGTTAGCAGTCACGTGCTGTGTTCCAGGATTATTTTTAGCTATCGATTTTTTTATTAAATTACATGGCGGCCACATCAGACTTTCGAATATCTGTTAGACAAACAATTCTTGATCGCGAGTCAAGATCGGCTTCGAAGACACAAGTCCTGGTAATTATAAGCTTCTCGTTCAAATTCCCACTTACGTAATCTACTTAAACTTCAAACCTGGATTTTTTCCAGCATAAAATGTAATTACATCTTATTTACTTTATTTGTAGATTTAGAAAGATTTACTTTCGCTTCATTTATTTTTGTAGCTTTAAAAGAACAAAATTTCACATACAGTATATACTACCGAGTATCTAATATTATAAAAATAGTAATACAACTACACATTACCATAGTTCTTTTATTACAAATATTATAAAACTAACTCAATAAAATTTAACTCTAAGCAAATACATTTTTCATAATTAGTCACCCACTCCAGAATCCATTAACTGAGTAACAGGCTTGATTTATTGGGTGGCCTAATTGCTCTTAAAGAATCTTCAAGTTAATTTCGTTGGGGGCCATTGTTTGGCCTCAGGACTGAAAGCTTGGTCCTCCTTCATAAAACTTAAAACGAATAATTGGATACTAAAGTTGTCTCATAAATAGCTTTGGAAATTTTGGATTTTGGAAAAAAATGTTGTAATTTGTTAAAATGAAAATATGGATATCTGCCAACGTTGAATGTTAAAAACATATAACGTTCCGTTTCGAGGATTGAAATTTACCCCCTGATTCAGGTGTAAAATAGACCCCAGTCTTCCTCTGTGTGTGTGACTCGTAGATTGTGCTCTTGCTCATGTGTAGTGACATCGCTTGAATTTATTCTCTCCAGCTTATTCATTCTGTTCATGCTTTTGGTGTACCAGTCAGGTATTACGTAGTTCTTCGAGTGGCATTCCATTGCCATGGTTTTTACTTCTTAAGTTATATGTGCAATCCACTTTCAGCCTATTGGTATTAGATTCTGACAGTTGTGGATTTCAATCATAAAAACTTTTTAAAGTGTTATATTTTTTGTAACAAAACAATGGAAAATGTCCGTAATCCTCCTATCCTTTCAAACAATCCACCTTAGTAAACTTTGAGCAAAGAATATTTATGTATAAAATAAATATTAAAAATGTTTTATAGTTTTTGTCATGAATGATAATAGATGCATCACCTCTTAAAAAACTGATTCCACGGGTTTTAAGAACATCTCGCACAAGTCCATATCAACCTCACCTTACATGTTTCTTTTATTTTCCATGCATGAAAAGTTTAGTATCTTTCTCAAAACTTTACGATTCTTTACAAAATACAAATGTTTTCTAAGAAGCAATATAAATTCTATAAGTTCTATTGTACATTCTAACGAATTTATGATTTTCATTGTCAAGGTTGACAAATATATTTGTCAGAATAAATTTGGAAAAATACTCTATTCTTTAAGTCTTTAAATAATTAAAGTGTAGAGCTTAAGTTAACAATAAATAAGGAAGTTTGTTATTAAATGTATTGTTTTGTATAATTTTATATTAAAATATCTTACCTAAATATGAGTTTTTTTATGTGTTATGATCTAATCAATTGGTTTCTATGGAATGAGTGTTTTATTAAACGATTTTGGGTATCCATGTTAATTACAGAAAGTTTATGAAGTTTCGTATGAACTTCCTACCTCTTGAAGTAACATTTCCACTGATAAATATAGTTTTTTTTTTAAATTTCGTTACAGTACTGAGAGTAAGTGTTTTAAGCTTTAGCTTAAACACTTTTTACGTGAAAAACTATTGGAAATTGTATTTATCTTGTATTTATTCCAACCGTTAAGTATTGAACTTATCTCCTTTTAACTTCTTCTATGAATTTATTTAGCACCAAAATTTTGCAGCTTTTATGTTTGTGTGATCTAAAATACAATTGTGCTGTATATAATGTATTGAAGGAAGAATCAGCTTTGTAATATTCTAGTGTGAGCAACAACTGTTTCATTCATGATTGATCCATGATTCATGAAGGCAAACCACATCAGAGTTCATCAGCAGGGAGTTGATATTAACATACAGTTGTCCCAAAGTGTAGGTTGCGGGGTGGAAGTTGGTGTGACCTACTTCCAACTACGAGGGAACCTAGTATTCACTACTAGGGTAAACCACACTCTACCCCGATCTAAGCCGGATTGGGACTTCAAGATCTAAAACCACTTCAATATTCGATACACAGAAAAATACTCAAGGTTAAATGATATGGAACATTTTATTTTATTTTTCCAATTCTTGAAATGTAAAAGGCAGTGCAACCAATTTAACTAATTTTAAGCCTCTTGGAGCAATTGGAACATTCTTTAAATATTGCTAAATGTTAATGAAAACAATATTTTTTCCAAATTGTTTATTTTTTGGATGAGGCCTTTCAAAACCAAAGGTTTCATCATCAATCTAACTAATACCATAAGTAAAAAATATGATAATATAATTTTAATTAATTATTTATACCTATCAATCAATTCCAAGATATTTTGATTTAGACTTCTTTACATTCTTTGGAGTCATTAATAATATACATATTTGTAGCCTCAATGTTATTACCATTTGATATACCCTAAAGTAAACATGGACTTGGCTTGTGAACAAGAGGAGATTCTATTTTGAGATTTTTTCTGTGCACCAGAAAGTCTCGGGGACCTTCCATTGATACACAACTGCCCAGACAAAGTATCAGCCTATCATTATTTAAACTAAAAAGAAACATTTTATTATGATTGACTTCAGCTTATGCCAGTCCTTCTTAGTTTTTAACTATGTTTAAAACCATCTGATAACTTTTATGAGTAGGTAAATGAAAAATGCTCAAAACAAATACAAAAGATCGTACTTTTTATAGAACATTAAGAAATGAAACATAATGTTACAAAGTTGTTCATGCATGTTGCGACTTTTGCTCGTACAACTTAAAAAATCATACCTCTGATCCTGGACTTACGTTGTCACTATAATACAGTGAAATAGAAAGAATACTGGCAACAAGCATACATAAAATTAATGATATCACAAAGTATAAAATCAATCTAGTACAACGTGGTATAAAAACCTAAACAGCTTCAGTGACTAAAAACATCCGTGTTTTAGACTGTTAATTTTATATAATTTTAATCGTAAAAATTTTACAGTAGTCTCTGTAAAGGGTTTTAGTGTTTATTTCCCCCCCCCCCCCACCCCCCCCCCCCCCCACCCCCCCCCCCCCCCACCCCCCCCCCCCCCCACCCCCCCCCCCCCCCACCCCCCCCCCCCCCCACCCCCATTTTTATCCTTGATATAATCACTTTACATATCATATAATTTAAATTTGTATCAGAGCATAATTGGATTTCATGCTAATCTAAATCTGTTTAAATACCGTACATAGAATGCTTGATTAGTGATTGATTAGTTACGAAGTTGACTTGTACAAGTTTATTGACAGTTTTAAAAGTCAACGTTTAACTGTTTAAGTTATTTTACAGCTAAGTATCACAAGCCGGTGAACAATACGAGAGTGAACTTATAAAGCATCAAACTTTTATTTATATATCAAAAGATCTGTACGCTATTATAAGGGTTAAAATCAGGTGAATAAAACAATTATTTACCTGAAAACACTATATGGGTAAAGAAGAAATGATTATCTGGTGCTGCAACGGTGGACACTGTATGAACTAATAACGTTGAAGCACAAAAACAGAACACACCAATTATTTCCCGTGCATTTTGATGCAATTATTATTTTTCGTATTTTTTTAACCAAAGAGTCCCAGTTTGATTTAGATTTTAGAGAGTATATTTTGAATGAATACACCCTTGTTATTTTTCTTTGGAATATGTGGCCAATTTTTAAATATTAATTAGAATTAAAGTAATCAGGAACTTTGGAATCTATAACTTGTTACACAGGTCGCACTAATATGCCTTGAATCCATGCATATAGAGAGGTTCGTAAACACTTAGTAGTCCTCGCTTTCAGTTTATTCGAATTTTCCGTATTTCATCTGACTTGTTAGAGATTAAGTGGCAGATTCTATTTTAAAATACTAACTTCGCTATTATAACAAAGGCATCATTTCATTTCATTCCAAATATTCACCATCTACGATTAATTTAATGTTTTTTAATTATAAATTTTAATGAATCACTAAATGCGTTGCTTAGAACGGCTAGACCAGTTAAGCTAATTCTTTTTTTAATAATAGTTATAAAGTTTTATGAAGAAAAATATCGATGAAAAACAGTTTCCAAAAATATTATATTATTCGGAAAATAATAATAATATTTTATGATACATAATGCAGATTTAACTGACACAAAACATTTTCATCTACAGTTTATCATAGAGGCTGAATCATTTGTTTACATTTGTTTTACAAAATATATAATACACAGGGATTGGTCAGTAGGGTAATGCTGATCCCAAAACCAAAGTTAACACCTAATGTTTTATTCATATTATATCAGGGATGAATTAAACATGTATTAAATTGAAAATACTACACATTGTTAAACCCACCTTAATTAAGTAAAGTGTATACGATTATACACAAGGTACTTGAAAGTGGTCGGCTTCCATAACATTGTGATATGACATTTTTACAGTGGCAAACAGATGATTACACACTGATATGCCTCAATAATCCACGACTACCATACAACACCTATTAAAAACTATTATTTTCAAATGATGCCTGGATTTCCACTCCATCCCTTATACCAAAAGTATTACAAGAGCCGGAGGTACATGCTATTTGTCCAAAGTCTCTTCTTAAGCCTACGTATGTGTATATTTTCTCGTTCGGTATCGCTAATCAAACTAAAATATAACACCAGTAAAAGTTTAGTTCGGAAGTAGACAACAATAATTGCGGAAAGTAGACACTTTTTGATCGCATTTGGTTTCTGACACCGACATGTCTTGATTGGGAAAAAAGGCTAAGCCAATTGTGGAACTGTAAATACATTATACCGAAAGTAAATTTATTCGGCCTTAAACAAACACATTTTCGCCTTGGTAAGCTTATCAATTATATATTTTAAACCGGAAGTATATTACAATGGATAGAAAGTGGTATAAAGGCTACGGACTGTGCGAAGGCACAGGTATATGCTAATATTTTAATTAATTCTTAATAGAATTACGATTGAATTTCATTTCTAAATGCAAACAAATGTTTTTACATAAGAGAAGGTATACATTGCTTGATCTGAACACTATAAAGTATTCAAAATAAAAAAGAAACAATTGAAAATTATTTGAACAATGCAAAGGTTTTACGAACACTATAATTTGGAAATGGTAAAACTTTTAATACTACGACACTATTTTTAGGGCAGAACTTCTATCGATTATTAACTTAAATATGAGATATTTTTGAATGTGTGTGTGTGTGTGTGTGTGTGTGTGTGTGTGTGTGTGTGTGTGTGTGTGTGTGTGTGTGTGTGTGTGTGTGTGTGTGTGTGTGTGTGTGTGTGTGTGTGTGTGTGTGTGTGTGTGTGTGTGTGTGTGTGTGTGTGTGTGTGTAAATCTAAGAATATCGGCTTGTTTCAAAGATAATGATTAGGTTTTCGTACGATTTACAGTAGCTCTCATCACATTAAATTCTAAATTAAACATGTCTATCTGTTGGCAATATAGTCTAACCCCAAGTATCCCCTTTTCATTTAAAACACAGAATATACAGACTCCTAGCTAAGTTACAGCATCAGTTCATGAGCCTTAACGCTTCAAAAAAGGGCTGACCTATCATCCCTAACCTATAGTCAGTATGGCGAATGACCTCCCCTGAACTCCCTAAGGTCGGCTGGGAAAGAATCTGTACTCCAACTACTTCTTGCGCCTCTCTTCACTGAATCGCGAAGCTTAAGGTTACAATTGAGGTAATCGCAACAATTCAATCCTATATCTTATGGTAAGAGACCAATCGGTGCAATCGGATTTTGATTTGGATAACTGTTTAAAATATTATAGTTAGGAATACCTTCCATGAAGGGTGGTCACATAAAACAAATTTTTATTATTGTGAGAGGAATTAGATGCAATAAGCCGTGTAAGACTTATTTCTTACTCCATGGTAACATATTGAGTCATATAGGGGGGTTCACTTCTGGCTGGTTAATACCTTACAGCTGAACCTATAATGGGTAGAGCAAAAGCCGGCGTGCCACTTAAATCTGAGTTACCCTATGGATTTCTAGGAGCGTTACATCACTAACTGCACTAATTGTTGAGATATTGGAGCGCAAAAGTAGATCGATAGGTCTAGTCTACTGCGGAGGTTGACTATTTGGAGTTGGAGGATACTTAGGCGTTAAAAGCAGTTGCTGGCCTAAACATAAAGGCGTGCCATCCCTGCCTGCATTGACTGGAGAGGCTGGTACAGAGCTGGCTTTACCTACATCGCAGGAGACATGACTGATATTAATCTCCAAAAACCTTTCTCATGGATTTCGAAAGGAGACCCTCTACCCTTAACCTTACACATCCAGAATATCTTATCTCTCCTGAAGCAGCTTGAAGGTTATTTTAGGATAAAGTGCAGTTTATCAGCTTCTTGTCCTAAAAGGACAAAAACATATTGGGCGGCCAGCTACTTCAGTGACCATAGTTCCAAAATATCAACAAGCCACAAGTTTGTTAAAATTTGGATAATTTTCTAATCAGGCCCAAATAAAACTACTGGCATGTTTTGAACGTAGAACAGTACTAAATGAGTTTATTTTATAAGCAAATGTATATTTAAGTCTTCTTTATATAAATTCTGCAAACATTTATATCCTTATTCTCAAACAATTTTCTTTTGGTCTCATTATAAGATATCATTGAACGTCGTTGTTAAAACACTTAAAACTCCTCGTGGAATAATCAAAAAATCTTTCTGCACCTTTTCTTAACCTTTAAATTTACCAGTTAAGGGAAAAACCTGCAGTCATCACTTCATCAAAGTTGGGAGTGCCGATAGCCGAGCGATCTAAGACGTTGGACTTTGAGTCTGAGTTAGAGATAGCGCGGGTTCGAATCCTGTCTGTGACCGTTGCACTTTTTATCAGTACCAACTACCTTGTACTGTATCGACTCTCCCTCTTATTCTGCTTGATAAGATCCTCGCACAGGCCAGTGGCCCATGAGGACGGGCAGAGTAAGAGTCTTAAAAGGGGATCGGCTTCTCCTTAAAAAAAAGAGATAAATCTTCGCTATCTCTTGAACTCACTATATAAGGTGGCGAAAGTCCTCCATCTTTAATAATATATAACCAGTTTTACAGGGTTTTTTCAAAGTTACTAGAAATTAATTTTTTATTCTTCCCCATTATTAAGTTATTATGTGGAAGAGAAAGGTTTCAAGAGCACTGAAAATATTGCTGATTTTAGGTAAAATTTTTGAAAGATCTGTAAATTATGAAGCTGGTACTGGCACAACGCCAACATTTCTTAGTAGCTTCCCCCCCCCCACATCTCCCCCAGCACCTATAGCTCTGTAGCCATTTAAGAAATCATAGCCATTTCCCCCTCACATCTTGTGCAGCACCTGCAGCTCTGATGGCATTTAAAAGTTACAGCCGATCTCACAGACACGTGGTTTCTTCAGTCGGCGTTTTTACAATGCCATCATCACTCAAGAGCTTCCCCCACACATCTCCTGCAGCATCTACAGCTCTGGTGGCATTTAAAATTCATAGGCGATCTCACAGACACGTGGTTTCCTCAGGCGGTGCTGTCACAATGCCAGCATTACTCAGGAGCTTCCCTCACAGTTATCGTGCAACACCTATAGCTCTGATGTCATTTAAAAGTCATCGCCGATCTCATGGACACGTGGTTTCTTCAGTCGGTGTTGTGACAATGACGGCATTAATCAGGAGCCCCCCTCCCAAATCTCGTGCAGCACCTACAGCTCTGGTGCCTTTTAAAAGTCATAGCCGATCTCACGGACACGTGGTTTCCTCAGGCGGTGCTGTCACAATGCCAGCATTACTCAGGAGCTTCCCTCACAGATATCGTGCAACACCTATAGCTCTGATGTCATTTAAAAGTCATCGCCGATCTCATGGACACGTGGTTTCTTCAGTCGGTGTTGTGACAATGACGGCATTAATCAGGAGCCCCCCTCCCAAATCTCGTGCAGCACCTACAGCTCTGGTGCCTTTTAAAAGTCATAGCCGATCTCACGGACACGTGGTTTCCTCAGGCGGTGCTGTCACAATGCCAGCATTACTCAGGAGCTTCCCTCACAGATATCGTGCAACACCTATAGCTCTGATGTCATTTAAAAGTCATCGCCGATCTCATGGACACGTGGTTTCTTCAGTCGGTGTTGTGACAATGACGGCATTAATCAGGAGCCCCCCTCCCAAATCTCGTGCAGCACCTACAGCTCTGGTGCCTTTTAAAAGTCATAGCCGATCTCACGGACACGTGGTTTCCTCAGTCGGTATTGACGACCCCCCACCTGTTGCCGTGTTGTGTGCGCGCAGCCTCCGCTCCCATGGCAACCCTCCCCTTTCCCACCTGGACAAACTCTCTCAGTCTCTGGTGGGATGGGGTAGTGGGCAGACACGGCGGGATGTGGTGACGACAGCCCCTTTCACCAGCAGGTATGTTGCATTGGAATAATACTCTCTGGTGTACTACACTCTCTCCTCACAGCGAAAGATGGCTAGAGGTAACCCAATTAGAGCCCCTATTCCCCGCTGAATATTGATATTATTGATGATAATACAGGTTGTAGTACACTGTGTTTTGAAAATTACAATATTTTATCCATGAAAATTTAAGATGAATTAGTAAACTTTATGTAAAAAAATATGTGTGTTGAAAATAGGATATTATTATTATTAGCAAAATAAATCATGTAGTATTGTTGTAAAATAGTTTACTTATACAGCTAAACAAAGTTGATATCAACGTTTACTGATTTATAATTTTCACTATATTAATCAAATAATTTCATTCTGTAGTTCAGAAATAGATAATGCTTATTTATAAATTAAATCTGCTGCATATATTTCTTTTTATGCAGTCAAAGCGTTGTTGTGAATGTTGTAATACATCCAATCAAAAGAGCTGAACATGGAAGGCGAGTGCAAACAAAAGAGTTGGGGCAACTGTTGCTGCGATTGGTAGTGTGCCAACAAGTAGCCTAAGTAAAGAGATATTTTCATCTGCCCCTTGTACGGATTCATCCTCACAAAGTAAAATATAACTTTGATATTATGTGTTTCTCAAAAACATTATTTATGCTACAGCCGTATATAAGTTATGGTTCTATATATGAATAAAAACCAACACATATATATATATATATATATATATATATATATATATATATATATATATATATATATGTGTGTGTGTGTGTGTGTGTGTGTGTGAGTATTACCTATTATTGAGGTAGTATATATTATCCTCAATAGACGTAACAAATTTCTCTCAATTAAGATCTTTAAAATTATATTATAATATAGAATTCATAATTTTATCAAATAATCTGTAACTCAAAATTTACATTTTTAAGGTGAGAGCAGTTAATCGAGTGTTACGAGTCATTAGACAATTTGGTCTAAGTTTAATGAAAATCACACAACTAGAGTTTTCACCGTACTCAATCACCCTAAAATTCATTTAATTGATATTTTAGTAATCATTCCCATTACAATATTACAGCATATAATATTTATAAAACTAATGAATATTTATTCTATAATTGATTAAACTTTGTTTATTTGTTAAAGAAGTTTGTTCAATTCTATCTGGCTTAATAAAGCTACAAATATCCTTTAAACTTAATTATAATGGTTTTCAAGCAAATGTACATCCATTAAATTGTCATGAATGTATTAAGACCGTTGGCAGTGCAAATATCGTTATTATCCGAACCGAAATCAAGATGGCGACGACATGTGGGTGGCTCATTAACACAATACGAACCACCCCCACCCCTACTCACCCTCACACGTGCCGTACATCCGTATCTGTCTGGTAAGTAGGTATTAACCAAAATTCCACATTCTTACTTAAAATATGCAAGGGTTGTTTGTCGTAACCCGTAAAGCAAGAATTAAAATTTACTACAAATTGTATTAGAATTATTAGTTTCAATAATACTTCATATTAAAAGGTTAAGCATGAATTAAAAAGGAATATTATATTTTATAAATAAACCTACCCTCTATACTTTACAAGAGGGCAGATTGAATTGATATTAAATATTATATATATATATGTATATATATATATATATAATAATAATAAAATAATGTATTTTAGAAATAAATGTACTCTCTAATTTTTATATACTTTATCAATTTTGAAAACTTAATGTTCAAAACTATGAAAAATTGAGTTATTACACAATAAATAAGAAGACGGAACACTAACCTACTCATAACTAAAATCTGTAGACCAATATTACGAATTTTATGTATAATTTGTAATTTTATAGCATCAAAATCTGTTTTACTTTATATTTTACACAATATAAATACATCCAAAACAGGTACCGGTAACTTTTATTTTTTATTTCACCATGAATGGCATTACGAGTAAATTATTAATGGAACAATTTTATTTGATATTTGTTCTAAAATGTTTAGGAAATTAAAGAATTTGAGATACAACGATATTTTTTAGTCGATTATTTTACAGTCATAAAACATTCCCCTATACGTACGAGGGGATAGTAAAATTAGATAGAACGTACATTCGTGTTGGATAAAAGTACAGTATTGTATTCAAAAGCCGAAAAAGCTGTCATAGTGCCAGATGAGGTATGTTCAGAGGAAATTGGAGAGCATAAGTAAGTTATACCAGTAAATTGGGACTACGTAGATAAATGTGCTGTCAGGCAGTGAAAGCTTCATGTTTCCATACAATCATACTTGGTGATTTATTATTCTTGGTCTTGACGTACACCATCAGCGTTCCGTATTTACACTGTAATGGAATTTTCGGAATAATAGTAATATAATATATTTACATTACTACAAGTAGTTGATGTCACTAATTCACATAGTATGGTACAATTCCCAAATCCTTTAGGCTCATGTACATCGTACGAATTAACCACATACAGGTAATTATGTTAACATACATCACGCACTTGTTATGACGTGTATCATTCTCAGAACAATCCTTCATCTTCTCTGACAGCTTTAAGATATTTGTGTTCTTTTCTTACTTATTATGTTCAACTTCTCAAACAATTCAATAATAAAACCTATCTTCGACGGAAAGTACTTACGCATAAATTTACCGGCAATGACATGGTTTTTATCCTTCTGGTAAACATATATTTCGTGTCTCAGCTCAAACACCCTAGAAAGGGGGTTATCAAGAGACAACAAACATGAACATTAGAGATAGTAGAATAAAACATTAGAGATCAGATCCTATATTCTTGCACTATTTGTTCAAAAATTCCTACATTTTATTATGTTTTTAATACACTTGATTTGACTGATAACAATTTTAAGTATATCGTACAGTTCCTTAATAAGATGTGTAGTGGCTAATGCTTCACTAAGTGTGGAGTTAAAATGGAATAATATGATATGAAACGTATTAATTAATCTAACTATTGTATATAAATTGACGGGTTAGTAACGTCCTCGCTTTATTAAATTCTAAACTTTATAATAACTCCTATGAGAATTCCATAATAATGTAAGAGAATGAATAATTTGCTCGGTATGCACTGCAGTTAAAACTATTGTAACTGTGGATTAAAAGAGATTAGGCAGAATTTAACTGTGCTGAGAAAATCGAAGCCATTTAAGGTTAATCTTTTGAAAGAAGAAAGGAACACCCTCCGTTTAAAAGAAGACGATTCTAGAATAATTCTACCAGCACACGAATAAAATGTGACTGTAGTTATGGGGATATGTACTGGGTGCTTCAAAACAATGTATACACACTTTGAACTTCCATAGAAAATTTATTTACCGTTCTAAAAAGTAAACTTTCAGGAAATTAGAAAGCTTAAAGTCCAATGTAAAATGAAACGTAAATAACAAATGTTAATACTGTTCAAATTGGTGACCTGCAGCATCAACACAATTCCGAGTACGAAGTCACCACTGATTCTGTACATCGTATCAAAACGTCCAATGAGATTTCTCTACACACCGCTTGAATCTCATTCCAAAGAATGTCTAGGTTATGTGGTTTACGTTTGTACACCTCATCTTTTACTGTGCCCCATAAGAATAAATCCAGTGGTGTAAGGTCTGGAGAGCGTGCTGGAAAACTCGATTGGCCCCCTGCGTCCTATCCACTGGCCCGGCAAATTTTGATCCAGGTAAGCTCGTACGTCCCTGTGATAGTGCGGCGGGGCACCATCTTGTTGAAAATAAAAATTATCATTACCGTATAATGCACGAATGGCAGGAAATATGGAATCAGCAAGCATTGTTAGGTAATTAATACCAGATACAGTACCTTCAAATCGAAAAGGCCCAATGAGTCCCCTTGAAGACAAACCGCACCACACATTTACACCAGGCAAATATACAGCTTTTTCAATTGTAATGTGAGGATTGTCTTCAGCCCAGTAAACACAATTGTGCCTATTAACAGTTCCATTAAGTTTGAATTGGGCTTCATCCGACCAAATGATACTACCCATAAAATTCCGGTTCACGTATCACCATCTCCTCCACAAAATTGCAACCTTCGATCTGGATCGTCGTCACTTAGCTGTTGCACCAGCCTTGGAATGTAAACACGATACTTGCCTCTCATCAGAATGCGTAGCACGCTGCTAGAATTTACATCACTTTCACGTGCCCCTTGCCTCGAAGATTTGTTAGGAGAGCGTTGAAACAGTTCCAAGACTGCCGTTGAAGACTCATCAATTGTAGCTGTTCGAGGTCGACCTGAATGACCTTTATGCACATCACACACTGTTCCATGAACTTCGAATTTGTCTCGTATGGCGTGTAATTGTTAATCTTGAAGGTGGTTCTGTATCATAATCCCTTCTCCACTGTCTTTGAACTTCATTTACATTCTCAAACTTCCAGTACCACTTAATAACCTGCTTAAGTTCTTCAAAAACTCAAACGTACGTCCGCCATGTTGATATTACAAATTCCAACTAACAATATAACATAAAGGGATGATTATGCTGCCACCTGGCGAAGAAATATAACATTAGCCTTGTAGAGCGGGAAAACTACGATAGTTTAAAGTGCCTATACATTTTTTTGAAGCACCTGGTATTTACTAGTATTAATTAACCAAATTATTTAATATCTCTCTTAGACACCTAACGAACCGTATTATATCATTAATAAACGAACCGATCGGTTCCACTCAGAGATAGAAGTTACGGTTGTGATAAAGAAAATTTCGGTTAATTCTGAGCGAAAACCGCATCATCACACTGCTATTTGGGTTGCTTAATGTGCAATGTGCTTTTAATTAAGTCATCCAATCACACCTTCTGTTAGCTCTTTGGTTTATTAATATATAATGCTGGCAAATCCTTTTCCAAATTTTTCAGGTGCATTAAAATTATTAAAACTGTAAATGCGACGGAAATTATTTACTTGTCTCTTCTAACGTGAATCGCTTTTAAACGAATTGCCACCTCCGGAAACAATTCAAATATTAAGGAAACGACATTGGAATAAAGAGCGGAATTTAACTTATATAGGCCATTAATCAATTTATTTCTGTTTCTACTGTATTTTCTACTAGCGAACGGACAAAGCCACAAGAGGTTACCATTGTTACTTAAAATAGCATAATTATATAAGGAAAACTTTGAGAAGATGCTTCTGGAAGAAGCGCATAAGGAATTTACATAAGTGGTTCTCTAAGTAAGCTATGTATGGTCCGTTAGCCGTACGGTAAGATTTAACAAAGATGCAGAAGTTTGAAAAATAGGCTATTGCCATTATTAGGTCTAATGAAAACGAAGAATCTACACGTGTGGTTAAAATGGGTATAAAGGAAACCAAAATACGCTGTTAACTATATGAATACCCAATACCACGTTCATGACTCAGAACAAAAGATTGGATTTTAAATACGTCCATTAAACGTGTTATATTCCATAAAGGCAACTGAAATGAAGAGATGGAGATATAAAACAAGATAGGGCAGAATAATTGGTAGACCTGAACTACATGTATCAATAAAGCCTTTAAAATGAAAAAGGAAAGAGAAGTGTCAGAATGTAGTAAAGTTTATTAAGTTTAAACCAACATGAAAAAAGTTGTCTAGTTTCTTTAAACCTAAGGAAAACTGATTAATTAGGTAGGATATTATGAAGAGATAATATTTAAACCTTATTCAAAGCTACTCAACAATCAATACAAGTTTGAAGGTATAAGCAACAGAAATTATTATATTGCATTTACCAGAAGCATATATGATAATGTGTTCTAAATATATTTTATTCTTCAATTAGATTTTAAAATACTTTACATCATTTAGACTATGTCAGACTCTTTACGTTAAGATGAAGCAGAAAATTCTGTGTTTGTTTAGTTTAGTATTACTTTAAAAATGATAGACAATGAAGTTCATATAAATTTCAAACTGCATACCCAGTGATTGAACATCCTTTATATTAAAAAGAGCTGTTACTTGAAACTGAAATGCTCAGAAAAGTTTAGTCATCAACCACCTGACTCAAAAGAGGCTGAACATGCTTTTGCTGCTATTCTAAAATCTCCTAGCAAACCAAAATCGACTTGAAAAGTATCCTTGTGGACTATTGTACCTAATATAGTGCATAGAATAACCAAGAAGCATCATCTGAACTTTAACAACCAGAGTCCATACAGTACTTCTAGATAGCCCACACAGAATATTGGAGTTTTGTTCCATAGCGATTACGAAACTGAAAATGGCATCTTTGTTTAGAACTTCCAGTCAAGTCTACGTCTTGTAATGGTTCAGTAAATAGACAAAATATTAACTACTACAATACTGAAATCATGAGAGAACTTTACAGATTGGGTAGCTCTGCCTGCTAATGAAGTTCTGAGAGGACAATAACTGGACTTAGGTGCCATGAAGTGTTGTGCGTTTGCATTAATCCACATTTAACACTTTATGAAATGCAGACTTGCATATTTCAGCAGGATCGGACCGTTCCACACTATACTATAGAAGTAATAAATAATGTAATAAATACTCACTTAGTTGAACGTTGAATTAGAAGAAGAAACTAGTGTATGAATTGGCCATCTAAATCACCAGATATTTCGTGACTTTTTTATGAGGTTATCTAAAATAAAAAGTTTATTGCCACAAAATATAAACCGATGATAAACGAATTTCAAATTGAATAAATTATATTTGTAGGGAATGAAACGTTTATATCATAAAGCAGATTTCATAAGCCATTACTTCTATATTTTACTGAGGAAACTACAAAATAAAAATATTTATTAAAACCCCTAAAACTAAACTATTGCGGATCTCAACGTATATATTTTTAAACCAACCTTTGAATATGTTTCCAACGTTATTACACACTTACTGGGGTATATTCATTGTTTGCCTGTTCACAAAATGTCAACGTCTTATGGAACAGTATATGCTTTAACATTGGTCATTTATACTGTATATAAATTTATGAAGATGGCTATCACTTATACGATGTGTAAAACTGTCGTTATCTATTACTTCAAAAGTAAATTTTGGTAGTTTAGATGCTGCATTACACAGCATATACTAATATAGAACATAAAAATAAATAAGACGTATTTTGGAACGTGAATTTGCAGCCAGTATAATTTGGACGTTCTCATGTAAAAGTGAAACCACCAACTAACGTCTTAGAATGACGTTTTAGAATGAGTTTTCGTTTGGATAACTATAACTAAATAAATTAGATGTAAACAAATGTTTTCTGCTACAATTAGTAATAAGACCTAATGTATAGCATTCAGTGCCTACTCACGAGACGTAAAAGATGGAGACAACGGCCAGACTGTATCTTTGTGTGTCATTTCTTTTATAAAGTTGATGGACGACGAATGTTCTGAAGGGATAACAGGATTTCAAAATTTTTCCATTTTTATATGTTACAAAAATGCTCAGTGTTTCATAGCAATGGAAGACTTTCAAGGGATAACGGAATGAATCAACGTGTTTAGGATTCTAAAAATTTCGTAATTTAAACCGATGTTCGGTATTGAAATATAAGTAATATATTGTATTTATTACCGCTCTCCTGTACATATGGCGTTCTCAACACGCGTAGTAATGTATGTCCATAAAGACATGTCACACTTTTAATTGATTATAGCTACTCTACTACTGATCACAGATCTATGAAACATATATAAATTAAAATTCGTGTTTATAAAGTTTTTTTTTATCATATGAGTTATCCACTGATCTCATCTGTGGATAACATTTCATACAAAAACACCATAATGGCAACTTTGTAAAGAAAAGTTCAGTATATTTTGTTCAGCAAAGTTTTATACTGTGATTTCAGTTTAGTGCGAGTATCGTCGAATGTTTCATGAAATTCCCTTTGACAGACGCAGCATTTAGTAATGGGATGACGCTAGGGAACAGGCGGCTTATTAAACAAAACGTGGACAGGAAGCTATAAACAGAAGATCATACCGTATAAAACATTCAAATCCGTTTTGTAAGAAGCCAAAAAAAGTTTGAGAGGTAACGTGGACGTGTGTTGAATGTCCGTAAGTATATATGTCACAAAGTGTTCAAGACAATACTTATATTGAATTATTGTTACAAACCTCAGCTATAGCTTGCTTAGAGGGCAGATGACAAATTAAAGAGAAACTTTAGACATTGGTGTTATTATTCAGTATGAAAACGGACTGGATCCACATTATATAAACCGAATTGTTTTTAGTATTGAGGCTACATTTCACTTCACTGGAAATGTGCTTCGTCATAACGTTCGTATATTGAACACTTAAAGAACGAATCAGAGCTGCGATTGGATCAGTTATCCTAGATGTCCTGATCAAAATATGGAAGGAGAGTTCACTTGGACGTCTCCAGGACGATTCATGGTGCTCATTCTGAACTCAGATAAACGGACTTAAAACTGTTTAAAGTACTCTTTAATCGTATGTTATTCATTCTTGTGCTGTATATACTTTTGTAAATAAAGTTATTTATAAATGTGCACACTGTATTATATACTATTATATAACCAAATACTGATTTTATACGGCAAAGCATCTAGCAGACTGACTGTAAGCCTTTCAGAAAGTTTCCTATCTTGGATTCTTTGATCTTCCCTTTCATTTTCCAGCTACTAACCACCACCATTATTCAACACTGTTCACTTCAACGGCACACAACAGTCCTTTAAGCCGCCGGAAATAAGCTGCCTCTTTAACAATGACTCTCAATGGTATTTATATTACTGAAGAAATCTGAACTTTCGTAATAGTCAGTCGTTATGTAATTTAAGGTGGCGTCAACTAAGCCAGTTACTGCAATATTGTCAACAATGTTAGATCCGAAAGTTCTAGAAACATTAGACTTTGTTAATATAATCGAGTTATTCATGTGTACATTTATATCAATCTCACCTGCTGCAATATGAATACTTTTTAAGGTCTGCGTAACAATGACTTTTGTGCGTCCTAAATAGCTTAATTTGGCAGCTTAGACTTACCGTTGTTCTTTGAATGATCTATGCAAACCAGTCAACTTAAACTCATACCAGGCTCGAATGATGATCCTTGCTGGTGATTGTCAACCAAAGTGTATTCTAAACCTTACTTGCATTACAATTCCTAATTTTGTTTCATTGTACCATTCAACATATTGTGCATTCATAGTCGCTGCTTTATTGTATGTTATATTTTGAAGTTGAGGAGGTTTGAGGAACACCAATGTAACAGCTGATCTTTTCAATAAACACTAAAACCCTTTACAGAGACTACTGTAAAAATTTTTACGATTAAAATTATATAAAATTAACAGTCTAAAACACGGATGTTTTTAGTCACTGAAGCTGTTTAGGTTTTTATACCACGTTGTACTAGATTGATTTTATACTTTGTGATATCATTAATTTTATGTATGCTTGTTGCCAGTATTCTTTCTATTTCACTGTATTATAGTGACAACGTAAGTCCAGGATCAGAGGTATGATTTCTAAGTTGTACGAGCAAAAGTCGCAACATGCATGAACAACTTTGTAACATTATGTTTTCATTTCTTAATGTTCTATAAAAGTACGATCTTTTGTATTTGTTTTGAGCATTTTTCATTTACCTACTCATAAAAGTTATCAGATGGTTTTAAACATAGTTAAAAACTAAGAAGGACTGGCATAAGCTGAAGTCAATCATAATAAAATGTTTCTTTTAGTTTAAATAATGATAGGCTGATACTTTGTCTGGGCAGTTGTGTATCAATGGAGGTCCCGAGACTTTCTGGTGCACAGAAAAATCTCAAAATAGAATCTCCTCCTGTTCACAAGCCAAGTCCATGTTTACTTTAGGGTATATCAAATGGTAATAACATTGAGGCTACAAATATGTATATTTTAATGACTCCAAAGAATGTAAAGAAGTCTAAATCAAAATATCTTGGAATTGATTGATAGGTATAAATAATTAATTAAAATTATATTATCATATTTTTTACTTATGGTATTAGTTAGATTGATGATGAAACCTTTGGTTTTGAAAGGCCTCATCCAAAAAATAAACAATTTGGAAAAAATATTGTTTTCATTAACATTTAGCAATATTTAAAGAATGTTCCAATTGCTCCAAGAGGCTTAAAATTAGTTAAATTGGTTGCACTGCCTTTTACATTTCAAGAATTGGAAAAATAAAATAAAATGTTCCATATCATTTAACCTTGAGTATTTTTCTGTGTATCGAATATTGAAGTGGTTTTAGATCTTGAAGTCCCAATCCGGCTTAGATCGGGGTAGAGTGTGGTTTACCCTAGTAGTGAATACTAGGTTCCCTCGTAGTTGGAAGTAGGTCACACCAACTTCCACCCCGCAACCTACACTTTGGGACAACTGTATGTTAATATCAACTCCCTGCTGATGAACTCTGATGTGGTTTGCCTTCATGAATCATGGATCAATCATGAATGAACAGTTGTTGCTCACACTAGAATATTACAAGCTGATTCTTCCTTCAATACATTATATACAGCACAATTGTATTTTAGATCACACAAACATAAAAGCTGCAAAAGTTTGGTGCTAAATAAATTCATAGAAGAAGTTAAAAGGAGATAAGTTCAATAATTAACGGTTGGAATAAATACAAGATAAATACAATTTCCAATAGTTTTTCACGTAAAAAGTGTTTAAGCTAAAGCTTAAAACACTTACTCTCAGTACTGTAACGAAATTTAAAAAAAAAAACTATATTTATCAGTGGAAATGTTACTCCAAGAGGTAGGAAGTCATACGAAACTTCATAAACTTTCTGTAATTAACATGGATACCCAAAATCGTTTAATAAAACACTCATTCCATAGAAACCAATTGATTAGATCATAACACATAAAAAAACTCATATTTAGGTAAGATATTTTAATATAAAATTATACAAAACAATACATTTAATAACAAACTTCCTTATTTATTGTTAACTTAAGCTCTACACTTTAATTATTTAAAGACTTAAAGAATAGAGTATTTTTCCAAATTTATTCTGACAAATATATTTGTCAACCTTGACAATGAAAATCATAAATTCGTTAGAATGTACAATAGAACTTATAGAATTTATATTGCTTCTTAGAAACATTTGTATTTTGTAAAGAATCGTAAAGTTTTGAGAAAGATACTAAACTTTTCATGCATGGAAAATAAAAGAAACATGTAAGGTGAGGTTGATATGGACTTGTGCGAGATGTTCTTAAAACCCGTGGAATCAGTTTTTAAGAGGTGATGCATCTATTATCATTCATGACAAAAACTATAAAACATTTTTAATATTTATTTTATACATAAATATTCTTTGCTCAAAGTTTACTAAGGTGGATTGTTTGAAAGGATAGGAGGATTTAGGACATTTTCCATTGTTTTGTTACAAAAAATATAACACTTTAAAAAGTTTTTATGATTGAAATCCACAACTGTCAGAATCTAATACCAATAGGCTGAAAGTGGATTGCACATATAACTTAAGAAGTAAAAACCATGGCAATGGAATGCCACTCGAAGAACTACGTAATACCTGACTGGTACACCAAAAGCATGAACAGAATGAATAAGCTGGAGAGAATAAATTCAAGCGATGTCACTACACATGAGCAAGAGCACAATCTAAGAGTCACACACACAGAGGAAGACGGGTCTATTTTACACCTGAAGCAGTGGGTAAATTTCAATCCTCGAAACGGAATGTTATATTTTTTAACATTCAACGTTGGCAGATATCCATATTTTCATTTTAACAAGTTACAACATTTTTTTCCAAAATCCAAAATTTCCAAAGCTATTTATGAGACAACTTTAGTATCCAATTATTCGTTTTAAGTTTTATGAAGGAGGACCAAGCTTTCAGTCCTGAGGCAAACAATGGCCCCCAACGAAATTAACTTGAAGATTCTTTAAGAGCAATTAGGCCACCCAATAAATCAAGCCTGTTACTCAGTTAATGGATTCTGGAGTGGGTGACTAATTATGAAAAATGTATTTGCTTAGAGTTAAATTTTATTGAGTTAGTTTTATAATATTTGTAATAAAAGCACTATGGTAATGTGTAGTTGTATTACTATTTTTATAATATTAGATACTCGGTAGTATATACTGTATGTGAAATTTTGTTCTTTTAAAGCTACAAAAATAAATGAAGCGAAATTAAATCTTTCTAAATCTACAAATAAAGTAAATAAGATGTAATTACATTTTATGCTGGAAAAAATCCAGGTTTGAAGTTTAAGTAGATTACGTAAGTGGGAATTTGATCGAGAAGCTTATAATTACCAGGACTTGTGTCTTCGAAGCCGATCTTGACTCGCGATCAAGAATTGTTTGTCTAACAGATATTCGAAAGTCTGATGTGGCCGCCATGTAATTTAATAAAAAAATCGATAGCTAAAAATAATTCCGCGAACACAGCACGTGACTGCTAACATGTAAATAAATAAAAATTAACATATTTACACTTAGGGGTAATTAAAAATAGTCCCTAGATCCCGGAATTTGCAGAACAGATCTCCGATTTTTATGTTGTTAAAACATATTGTAGTAGTATTAAACCAATTTTGCAGCTTCAAAATCCTTTAGATTAACTTTTAAGTGCCAATAAACGCAAACATTTAGATATAATTTGTTTGGGTTTTTTGACGTGCTTTGCATGCTATGAAATGCACTATTGTTTTATGTTGTTTATCTTTAGTATAGTAGTTTTATCTGTAATATGACTGACAAGATCTGATGCATGTTTATGTCCTTGGTTATTAATAACCAATAATAAATAATAAAGTTATTCTATTCTATTCTATTCTAACATTTTCTGACTTTTTCTGTATTCGTTTTATGCTCATAGCTCGTAAAGGGTGGGTCTTTACGAAAAATTACTCATTTTAAAAGAAAATATGTATGAGAAAAATGTTTTCGTGTTCTAACCGCAACACCAAGCATAAAATTCAATTAGCTGACGATCAATTACTTTCTTAGGAAAAAATCCTTTACCTATTTAAAAACACCAGGTTGTATGCTTTTAGAGTCCATTTGGATTAAAATTATTCAAGATAAACTTAATGTTAGGGAACTAAAATAAAAGGTATCCCTCACTAGAAAGTGTATTTAAAGTGGTCACTTTAGGTTATTTTTGGCCAGGCCCAAAAGAAAGTGCTATGATATTTCTAGCAGTATGCATATCATTTTGCTTAAAGGATTGACATGTTTTAAAAAGAAACGTTACTTTAGGAAATTACACTTTTTATGTGAAGAGCATGGCATTCCTTTCAGCCGTATTTCGTATACAAACAGCGCACAATACATATTCTTACTTTCAGCCAACAAAACATTGCACTGCCTTCAAGATGGCTGAAATTAAACCTACAAAAGCAGTCTCAATGGAGTATATATAGATATTATGGGGCTTTCGATCAAAGTATTACACCAATTATAGTACTTTAAAACTATTGTGTGTTCGGCCTCTTATTTTACGTTTTCAGACCTTGAATTTCTTTAAGATATTGTTCTGTTAGGATACTGATCGATTGGAAAGATGTTGTCATGCATGAGAATGTCATAAATCGATCAAATAAAGCAGGGATTTAAAATAAGGTAGCCATTTGTACACTATTTCTAATAACAGTAAACCGCAGTTGAAAGTGACAGGCAAAATGTTATTGCAACTAGAATTGATGATCCTGGCGTTGTAAATACCAGCTACGATCCCACTGTTACAGACCTGCTATTGAAAGTCACGGGGGAGACATAGATTGCTGGCACCCTTATCAATATTCATCATCTGAATCAAGTTTCATTCGATTATTCTGTTTCACTATTGTTGCGTTTATTTTAAAACCACTCTCCATTCATTCAACAGATCCCTAGGGGATGTGAATAAATATTGCATCAAAAACTAGTCAAGACAACCTTTACTAACCACTGCCACGTAAATCTAATTGGATTAAATGTGCTAAGTCCCTAAATAAAGTGTACAATACAAAATATTGATTAACTTTTGTACCAAATGTTTGCTTTTTATTCAATTCGAATTAATGAGGAAATATCCAGGTATTATGGTACGTTGGTTCATCGAATTTACTGCATATTTTAATCCACATAGGGTTGAAACAAAGGTCCACCCGGATGACTCAGGCTTTAGCGGGTAAAAAATAGAATATCCGGAGTGTATATAGATCATGTAACACCACAGTGTACACAGTGTTTAAATAATCTAAATATTGGATATTATTTGGGTCATATACAATAATACAGCAATTTCCACTGACTATACTCCATTATAACTGTATTAAACTCAAAACCAACTAGTAATGACATCAGAAAAATGTAAGCAGAACACAATATTTCATCGAAAAATTTCTAGTATAAGTAGACATTAAATTGAATAAAAATATATATAAAACTTTTGACTCAGCCGCAATATTAAGTTATATTTCAGTCGTGGCTCAAAAGAGACCTACCGTTTAGAATCTTATCGGATAACGAACCAAACCTGCGAAATCTGTGGGCTTTGAGTGTACAACAAACAACCTCTTGGGCAAGCTAACCTCTACTTCCAATTTATATCGTGCAGCTATTATTCTATGTAGCCTCACGGAAGCCTTCAGTCTTTAGGAATATTTATGTATGTATTTAGGTGGTCTCTGCCCTTGAGAAAACTGGCCATATACTTGTGTTCAACCCACCAAACCTCTTCACCATCTTACTTAAGGTCTGTGATAACTTTCGGGCCTCAATGGTTCTCGACCACTCTCAAAAGAGTTCTCAGTCTCAGGAAACGTCCGAACTTCTGAAAGTTATTGCAATTCATCTTCGGAAGCAGTTCGGTCTGTGGAAACTTACAACTTCTTGGGGTTTTTAGCGTGTGCCCTTCCCAGTCACTAGAATCTCCCGCAGCATTCCAGCTTATATCCTCGGAGCTTCAAACTTTGGAAATTTTCACGCCCTAAGGCTTTTCCATATGAAAAAATTAAAGCCCTTTGAATTGAATATGTACGGCAATTTTTATTATCGAACTATTCATCCTTAACACACTTTTAGGAGAGTTGCATAAGAGAACATTTCTGAATCTGAAGCTCCTCGAAGAACAGGCCTTATAAAAACTCTAATTGATAAAACCCTTGTATTTTTTTTTTTAAACATTTACTTTCAAATCTAAAAAAATATGTTTATAAATCTATTTCAAAAAAATTTTTTCTTCATTTGAAGCAAGAATTAAATTTTAGATGTCAGAAAGGTTGTCGAATATTTTTCAATATTTAGAAAAAAAAACTATAGAAACATAAAACTCTCACTAATTATAAAAGCAACATCCAAAAACATTTCTGTTTAGCCATAAAGCAGTAACTATATGACTGATTATCTACTGCATTAAGTAATGTTAGTGTGGGGGCAAGGACGTATCGTTTTAGACGTATATTTTCAAGAGAAGGAACATTTAAATATATCTATACTAGCGGGCCCGGCGCGCTTTGCTGCGCATTTCAATAATTTTTTGCAAAAGTTGCCCGCGGCTTCGCACGCAATTTCCCGTTGAAAACAGTACACTATATTTACTTATTCTTTTTCTATCACATTCTAAACATTGCTGAGATAATTGATAGTCGTTCCATCGTGAGCCTCTTGGGCGTATTATGAAGGTATGTACCATATTCCTGCCTCTATCTAGCTGTTACCACGGCTTCGCACGCAAATCTTAAGAACCGAAGTCCTTATATTACTTAGTTTTTTTTTTTTTTTTACTATAATAAATTTTAGATTAAATTAGTTATATCTCCGATGCCACGATTGAGCTTGCTTTGTTGTCTCGATCGAGAGAATATGTACACACGGAGTTTTGAGAACCATACTTCTGTCAAAAAAAACAACTAAGGTTGATTTTATAACATTCTTTATATTTGTAGCCAACGTAAGATAGTAATTATGATATCTGCATTACTCTTCTGATCAAGCATGAGCATAAATAAATATTGCAGTTAAAGGTGAATTTTTACGTCAAATTTGAATTGTATTATCTGGATAGTAAAGTCTATGTTTAACAGTGATTGCAAAAACAGTTTAAAACAAAATTTGTCGTTTCTCTTAAGCTTACTCTATGCTTTAAAACTATAAGTGTAATATATGTTTACAAAGAACAGCTGATTAAAAATTTGAAAAGACGTTAACATATGTTTGCTGCAATGCATTTCTTATGGGTATTTCTGTAACCAGTGGGGCGGAATCCTGAATCGGGAAAGGGATGGGCATAGCTTATAAACCTTCTCCGTGGAAAAATACATATACGTACAAATTTTCATCATGATCGGTCCAATAGTTCACGATTCCATAAAGGACAAACATACAAACATTCATTTTTATATATATATAGATTAAAATATATATATATATATATATATATATATATATATATTTGCAAAATTAAAAAGCATTTTAATGCTGTAGAATGGTTGTGATTTTCGTCGTAACTTGAATCTTCAATATCAAGTTATGTGAATATAGACTTAGGGGTAAGTAATAAATGCCAAACGTTAAAATTACTGGGTATATTACATTATTCAGTACAAATTATTCATATTTTACTATACTAGGTCAAACATATAGGGCTTGCAAAAAGGATCTTTCAGACACAATTACTAGAGAGAAGAGAAGGAACATTTCGTAGGGATATAAATCGTTTATTGGCAATATCTGCAGAAAGGAAAGGCAATCTAATCGAGATAAATATCGTCATATTGTGCGATGATATATGGTTGCAAGAGGTTGTGCGTTTTGTCCAAATTTCAATCCTTAATATCAATTTGTTGTGCTATTATTTAATCATTAAATGGCTAACGTTAAATTTACAATACTTATAGAGTATCATTTTACTACATAAAGTAAGACATGGAGGGCTGGGGGCCAGATCGTTTCAGATACACTTTCCAAGAGATTTCACAGGATATATAACGTTTATTGGCAATATCTGCAGGAAGGAAAGGGTATCTAATCGAGATAAATGTTGTCAAATAGTGCTGTCGCAAGCTGCAAGATGGTTGTGCTTTCGTGCAAACTTGACGCTTCAATATCTCTATTTTCGAATACATGCTGAAGATTAAACAATAAATTGTAACAACAATCGGCATATTTTGGAAAGTGAATTATTCTACTACTTTTAATTTTAAAAATACTTTACTTATTTTACAGTCTGCTTCCAATATGCATTATCATTAATTAATAAACTGTTGTAATTGTCAAACTTCACTGAAACTTCATTGCCAACGTTTATCTATGCAGTGGCCAATATTGGGATTGAGATTGGCCCTTTGTAATTGACTGATTGGAACTGATTCCACCTGTCTGGTTTATACGTAATCAAATTTTGCTATGTAACTTTATTTAGAAAATCAGTAATTTCTTTGTAGAGTTTGTTTGGCTAAAACAAAATTTAATTTATACACACTCGCATATTGTAACCATATTTTGTATGAGGCAGGTTTGGTAAAAATTGAAAATCAAGTATATATGAGAAACTGGTTTTGAATTATTAGTGTATAGCTAAGTGTTTCATATGGATTCTAATATTAATTCACTTACAGATCCATATCAAGTTATGTGTTTTTAATATAATTAAGAGAATTTTAAAAATAATTTACGTAGTGCAGTATTAGAATGTGTTAGAAGAAATAATTTTTATTTTTAATTAAAGTTCAAATTTAAAAAATACAAAAATATTTTGGTGAGCTCTTTCTGTTTCCATTAACTATGCCGTTTATTACAGTAAATTTCTAATATTGGTTGTAAGGGTTTTAAGATATTTTATTACTAAATGTAGAATAAACCAAATCCTAAACTATGTTTATACTCATTTTTTATAACTCTAAAGTTTTATCCACACTTAAATATTTTAACTCTAGTATAAACGTGTTGGAAACTGCTGTGAATATATGATTAGGAAAACTTATTCATAAAAAGTATTACAATTTTTTTGGCAGCAGCATATCTTTAGCTGAAAACACATGATGTATTCACTCATATAGTTTGTTAGTGTGTTTAAATTTCAAATTAGGATAATATATTTTTCTATTTATACAAATGAAAGAGAGAGAAGATAATTTTAGTTGGAAAGGATTAGAAATACTTTTTCTTAAGAATTCTCTACCACTAAGGCTTGATAATACATGAAGAAAACTTTCTTATTTTCAAATATAATTTGAATTAATATGATACTAATGCTATTTTTATAATTTTAACTCAATGATAGGAAGCTCATATTTCAGTGAGTCATATTAAATTTACTCAAAAGCATTTGTTACTTTTTAATGTCTTAAAATGACATTGTGTTATTAGGTAAGGTTTTTATTCGTAGTTTATATTAGGGTATATCACTTTGAAATTATGGACTTAGAGCAACTTTAGAACTATTAAGTGAAGCTCCCAGTTACGTTGAAAGAAGTAGGCAGATTTTGTGATAGCTGAATTTTTATTTATTCCTTATGGGATTTACATGTAATCGATATCTTGAACATCGTTAGACAAACAGTTTAAGAATTATTAGCGAGCTGGCCAACTAACTAACTGTGCCAAAATATTGATAAGACAGTTTTTTACTTTTCAAATTATATGGGCTTTTGAGGAGGGTTGGTTTTGGTCTCTGAGGACCATGTTTGGTGAGGTTATGAAATTTTCGTTAATTGCTACCACGAGGACAGCTACAATAGGCTGATTCTGTATACAAAACTTATCTAACAATTCTATTCAACACATTCTGGATTTCTTAAAAGAGAAAGAAATTTTTAATGTTTAGCTTGTGAGAGTATTTTTAGCATAAATTATTTTCTAAACCAGGCAAATACAATTTTAAACTGCTAAAACCTTGAATTTTGCACATTTTAAAACCAATGGATACTAAACACAGACTCCAGATATTAAGATATCCATGGCAAATCTACATATAACAGGATGGTAGTATGGGCAGACTTGGCCTTTTTAGGCAGGCAGACGATTTATAAATTTTCTTCCAATATCATCTCCAACTGTTCAAGAGCTCTTGGCATTCAAGTCTCGCCTAAAAACTGTTTTACCTACTCAAGCGTTCTACGGTGTTGGAGAGTTCTTAACATATTTTTGAGGGTAGCCATTCCAACCAATGAATTTGAATTAGAGAGATATATATTGAATATAAACACTGTATTTTCGAATGTTAGTATGAAAGTTTACTTTATTTATCTTCAATGTGTTATTTATCAACGAAATTCATGTAATTTTCTGTTTTAATAAAACAATTATTTTCATTGTGTTTATTATCATTGTTATTTTTGTTGTTGTTGTATATGCATCAGACTACGAACAGCTACCTGCTCCTGTTATACGATCTAAAATACTTTAAAGACAATATGGCGTTTACATTTATGCTTAAACCATACACTGATGACGTTTCCATTCAAAATAGATTTCTTCAACCCATAAGTATTCCACCGTTGTTGGATGGTAGCAAAACAGTCAAGACGTTACTAGCAGTTATTCTTTTCAGTAGCCAATTTCTGTGGAAGGAAAAGGGCTAATCTTCTCTCTACAGTCTCCCCACCCCCTTTTCGATTACCTAGGGTATGTCTCTTTCGTCCCAGCCTCTCCAATCTCGGATACTGTGATTTTACGACTGATATCGACATTCCATAGTAACATTCAATGGGCTATATTTATATTTAACCTAGTAAAAACAAGTTTCTTAATTCCGTTAAGAATGTGTGATAAAGAAATAATATTTTGTACTTTCCTCAAAATTTATTTTGCTCTTCGATCAAAAAGTTTAGACATCAGTTTGAAAGTTAACCACAAACTAACAAGTTGATTTAATTTACAAAATCTGCTGAATTGAATTGATAGTAAAAATAATGTTTATAATAAATGTGTTTTACAAAATTACGCACCCAAGATAATTATGTACTTTAAGAACTGCATAATGTGACTAACGCATATGTTGAAACACCCACTCGATCAAGCATAGAATTTAACATAATTAAATAACTTTTTTTATATAAATCTAAAATATGAAAATTTCATATTCCGAAACAGTAAAAGTGTAGAAATTTTGTACAAAATTTGATCTTGATCAGATTACAATTTTCGGAGTCAATGATTCTTTCAAAGTTAAAGTTTAGTGAAAAAGTGTAAAAACCAACACCTGCTGTCGTGTTATCTACCAAAAACTGAAAGCTGGTTTTAAATGTTCGAACATATAAATTAACAAAATGACTTTTAATATAATCCCGTTATGAAGCTTCGCTGTTTAGTTTGTCGTGGACGTTCAATTTATTTTAATCCGAGAATAAAACTTAGAGAAACACAGAATGTACAGATTAAGAACAAATTGCATTACATTCTGAACAGTACCTTCCGTCGCATAGTCCAACAAAACTTGGTAGGGTGTACAGTTTTGTGTTTATGTTTGAAATTGCCCTTATATAACATTATAAAGCGATATACGAGTACACAAGACTTCCCCTCAACTCCTATGAATAGCCATTAAAAGATGCCACAAACTCAGTAAAGATGATACTAGCAGTAACTCGTTGGAGTCTGAGTAACCAATTAACGTCACGCTGTGGATGGAAAAGAGCTAATCTCCTCTCTCCAGTCACTCACTCCACCCCCACCCCCAGCGTCCCCATCCTTGTATCTATCATCTCCAGCCTCTCAAAGTTCAAATACTGCGTTCCTACGCCCGCTTCAGATATCGACATACTCCAGAAAATGTTTAGAGACGAATAAAAGTGAAGTTTAATTATAACAAGAGAAAAAAATAATAAAATATAACGTAGTTTAGGAGTTAGAGTCAATTCACATTGCATAAATACACAATCTGGGTTTTCTTGAATCGATAGAGTTATTTATCAGTAAGTGATCGTCTGCCAGCCGTACTAGCTTAGGGGAACCTCCAAATAAGAGGGAGTGAGGAGGTTAAAAATGTGAAATAATAACTTTGTCACAAATCATAAATTTCTTAATTTCACATACCTAATTAAAACCAACGTTGAAGCTACCAATTATCAAGTACCAAGGCATTGAAAGTTGCGTTTTTCAGTCTGTAGTAGGTGTCTGTTGGTTATATAGCTAATATAATTCTCTGACTGTTCAAGATAAGAAACGTATAATTTGAGAAAAATTCTCGTTTTATATTTTTAACCCTTTTGATACCCTCATATTTAGACTTCCACAAAACAAAGTACGGCCGACGATAAATTTCTTTCTAAAGATGAATTCCTCTATCGATTTAAAAAACCAAGGTTTGTTTATACGATTTAGACTAAATTGGCCCTCAACTCTCGGAGTATTATTACTTGCTAACATTAACTGTTTCTTATCTTGTAATTGATCATCCGTGTTTGATTACGGTAAAGAAGCTCCAACGTACAAATGGGACATTCAAGCAAAGGATATTCCGTTAACTTATTACTTCATCCAAAGTTCATTTATTCACCTCTGAAAGTATCCATGGTTACTGCGGATCAGTGTAGTTAGTACGGAAATTTTCATTTCTCATTTATCGTTCAGGATCCAATGCACATCAAACCTCTAAATCCGACAACGAAATATTAAGGGAAATCCTAATGAAATGTGCAAAGATTTAATATTACGAATATAAATAATAAGAATAAGAAATATTTTATTCCAAACTTTGTACAAATTTACAATAAATGAAATGGTGGAAATACTAGCCATCTGGACAAGTAGCGATGGCTAGTGCAAAAAGAAAACTTAACTAAGTGTTTTACACTGACAGTCAGTCCTACATAGCTATCTTCTTGTGTACCTGGTCGACACCACAGCACTCGCAATCTATGCTTGCTATTTCTAAAATAACTCTTTATACAAAAATAATATATACTTTAAAAACATAATAAACGTAAAATTAATTAAAGTATTACACCACAGAATTGTTTCATCTAAGTGAAAAAAAAGATTTTTACATACAAAATAAAGTGTGGAAAATAACTCAATCTAATGATACCTGTTTCTATCTATTCTATATCTATATCTATTCTACCTGTTTTTTTAATTGCAGCTTACGATAAAATCGTAAATAAATAACTTATGTCATCTTTAGCCAGTAACCATTTTCTAACTTTAGCCAAAAATTGTTTGCAGTTTTTATTGTTTATTTTAACGAAATTTGGCAATTGATTGTAAATTTTGGGGCCCAAAAAAATGAAACTCTTTTTAAAAAATCGATTTTTTTACTATTTAGGATGAGTGTAGAGCCCGCGAGCTACACTTCTAGTATTGTTATAGGCTCTGTCAATACCATAATTTCCACTTCTATTAAAAAAATATTTTTAAAACTTTGTAGACAAATAAATGACTTAAGGGAAGAATCTTTAAGTGGTTGTATAATGGAGGAGCAGAGGCACGTTTTTGGTTGGAAGGTAATTATACGCACAAAATAATTTTGCGTTACTATTAATGGATTAATGGACACTTTGTCTGTCCCTCCCCAGTTTTCAATTCCATAGTTTAGTCTTGACTCTATAAGTGAAAGATAAAGGTCCGCATAAGATTTAAATTTACAATATTTCTTAAAAAATAAAATTTCCTTATGTTTTTCCTGAGTTTTTATCTGTAATTGTGAAGTATGAGTTTTTCCATGAAAGTTTATCGTCTATGTAAACACCAAGATATTTTAATTGATTAACTTGCTCAATTTTAACACAATCGCAAGGTTGGATGCACTCATTAACGACGTGAAAATGTAAATCCGTATCGAAAGAAAACCCTCTAAGGTCAAAATTCACAATTTTGGTCTTGGAAACGTTAATTACCATTTTATTATTGTTGCACCAATTTCGAAGTGATTTGAGATCCTCAGTTATTTTGTGTCCAAATGGGAGCCCAATGTTTATTTGTGTAACGAAGTGAGACGTCGTCAGCAAAAGCACTGATTTTTTCCGTACATTGGGATATTTAATAGGCTGTTTATAAACACTAAGAATAAAGAGGCAGAGAGCACGGACCCCTGAGGTACGCCTTTTGTTATTATTTTTGGTGGACTTAAATTTTGCTGAATACGTACTTGCTGTGAGCGGCCAAATAGGTAGCTTCTGAACCACATCAAGGGAATGCCTCTTATCCCAGCTATTTCTAATTTTCTAAGTAAAATTTCGTGATCGACAAGGTCGAAGGCTTTAGAGAAGTCTACTGCTATTTACCATTGCAGTTTTAATATAATGACACGTCATTTATTTTCAGATAAACCTATTTCTGTTTCTAAAGCTCCTGTTTGTAAATATGATCATCTTTTTGGTATGACTCTTGTAGACCCCACAATAGCAGTGCCTTGTCATGTATATGATTAAAGTCCACCAAAGCTGTTGAAATTATAAACAGACCTGAAGCACTGGTTAATTGATAATGAAGCGGACGTTTTTTTAATTTCAATTGTGATGTCATTTTTTGTAAAAAAAGTACAAACTGATTATGTTTGTTATCAATTACTCTAGCAGTACGCAGAGTGAAAGATAGTAGAATTGCGTAATATCAAGACTTCCAATATCAAGACTAATTGAGTAACGTCCACTCACTCTCATTGTTTACTCGTGTTCGCAGATTCCTCGAGATTCTAAGTAACAATATATTGTACATGTCACTCTCAGGAATTGACAGCTATTAATCAACCATTCATGATTGGGATACACAATTGATAAATATCAATGTCTTTATTGATAAAAAGTACGTAATATCACTGTTGCTCTGGCCGATCAACTAATATAAGTTTTATAGTTATCCCTAAATGAACTATGTTATTCACTCAATAGCATTAATGATATCGAGTTTCTTTGCAAACTTTACAGATGAAGTTTGGAGTTCATAGAAGTTCCACCGTTGCTATAACATGACAACCTTACATTACGCCACGCCAAGTGTCACGTTTTTTGAGGTTTGCTTCTTTCTCCCATAAACTAAATTGATAATTCAAGTCTATATCCCATTGCAATCTTGAGATGTCCTGCGGCCATACAGACAGACGACAAACATACATAAAAGAAATGTTTTCATCCCTCCGGCAGACAAAAGAGAAATTGTGTCAGACTACTGAGATATAGGCTTCAATAACTCATTCTGGCCTGTGTAAAAAAAGTTTCGTGTTAAATTTAATGTCTACATATGCAATTTGTCTGAAGATACCCTTAAACGTGATACATTCATATTTTCTTCAATACTTTAGGTTCCACAGCAGTGTTTAATTAAATAATAAAAGTATACTCATTACGTCATTAAGTAATAATGTAACTGTTAGGGGTAATTAGCCTACATGACTTTTGTGTTCCTAGATAACACGTTAAAATTTCATGTAATTGTGCTTAGTTTGTTTATAAATGTATTTATTCTGCAATTTCCTCGTTTACATCATGGTTACCATAAGGCCAATATAAAGGTATGAGCTAACGCTCAGCCTAATCCCCTGGAGCGGCATTTACCATCATCAAATTTGGTGTTTCCTACATGGAAATGAACCTTCATGAAAAATTTATTTCAAGTCGAGTGTGGACAGGCACACAGACACAAAAAATACAGAAATGATTTTTTTTTCTTCCCTAACGCTCAGCCAATAATATTCAGGATTATTCAAATACCAGCAGAGCTATTGTCGAAAATGTGTGGATACCGAAGGAGCTGAGCCAGATGGACTGAAAGACGATTGGCTGGCGAAAATCGAACCTTTTCGTAGTGAAACGACTTGAAGTCTTGCAGGCAAACGCGAGAACAAAAATGGCTACCTACAAGCTGTAGTGGAATTGAATTCCAT